>NC_134542.1:24743496-25445996 GCF_050624435.1 Tenrec ecaudatus | reverse complement strand
ACTCCGTCGGCGTCATTAGGGTCACCCCTACTTTGAGAAGGTCGTTCTTCCTCAGTCACAGTTTGAGGGCCCTCCCGCCTGGCCGGCTCATTTTCCGCCATTATCTTAATTACAGCGTTCTGCAGTTGATCATTAGGTTGGCAGAGCCTGGCAATGTTTCGATGCTAACCATGGGGTTTGCCGTGGCTAATTCCTCTGAAGTGGACAGCCTATCTATCCCCTCTTCATAGTTCCTTCTGAGTGTGGAAGCCTTTCTGAAACCTGTTCACTGTGGGCCACCCTGCTCCTATTTGAAGTATCTAACACATCTCCCAGTATCACAGAGCGCCCAAGCCACCAGAGTGTGACCAACTGCGAGCTGTTTTGTGAGGGGTAAGGGGGTGGCATGTAAGGAAGTAGAAGGCAATGTGCAAATTTTTTTGTACATGTATCTTACCAGAGACAAGGTATATTTTGGTTAAATGACAAAATGCTTTGATATTTGTTCAGAGACATTTCATTTTGATAAAATACAAAATAAAGTGCAACTAAGCATGAGCGTTTTAAATTAATTATTCCCCATAATTGTATTTTGCCTCATAGGTTTTTATTCTTTTGAAAGGCATAATACCTTGCAGTATATAAATATACCTACAAAATATACTTATGTAAAGTACATTAATAGCTTTTGTGTTAAATTATTTTAAATTGAAGTTTCCTTAAAATTAAATAGAAGTAAGCCGCATTTTCCTACTTTTTTAAAAGAAAACAAAAGTAAATCATATTTTACTAAATGCATAAGCAACAAATCAGGTACATGAGTTACATTTTTAGATAAATATAGATTCACATGCCCCTTGCACATGCCCCTGGTGAATTAAGTCCATTCCTTCAAAGTATCTGGGGTGGTGGGGGAGGGTGGAGTTTAAAGTGCAATATATTCTCACATACAATTATTTACTTTCTATAGTATAAAATCTAGTAGATACTACATCATTTTTATAATTGGCATAAAATCACATGAATTGCTCAAGATTACAGCTTAGATGGACACCTGGGTCTAGTCATTTGAAGTTATTCCTCTGCCCGCCCTGAAATATCTTCTCTATACATGATCTGCAGTCACATTCATTTCTGAGCCCATCAACTTTAATTTTCTTTTGCCACTTATATTTTTTCCTCTGGTGAAATTGGATAATTTTCCAGGTGTAACTACTTCTGATTTCAAGAAGTCATTTAAGTAACTTCTATTCTAATGAAGCTAATTCACACCATTTGTGGTTGTTTACTGATGTGTGCTTTCTGGAATTTGACACATTAGTAATATTTTATAACATAATAAATTTAACCATGGTCCTACTATGGTGTAAAATTTGATACTTTTATTTTATCCTAGCAGAATTTAACTCTACTAGTATTTTCCTGATATGAGATATAACTTGGCTGAAATCTTAGGGTACTAGAAAAACATTTACTTCTCTTGTTTACCATGCAAACATATTCTACTATGTAAATTGTAACAAACCACGGATAGCTGCACAGAGAAGGAATATAAGTGGTGCTCATGTGGAGCCTGTACAGAGATCAGGAGGCACTTGTTTGAACAGAACAAGGGCACTGCACGGTTTAAATTCAGGAGAGTTGTGTGTTAGTGTTGTGTCTTTCACCATAGACATTCAATGTGCATGCTAATCAAGTACTCTGCGAAGCTGGCTACATGAAGCGTAACACAGCATCAGGTTAGAGGAAGTCCCATTAGCAACTGGTGTTAGTGGGTTACACTGCTCTGCTAACTGCCAGGTCAGCTGTTAGAAACCATTGTTGGACTCATCAGGAGAAAGATGACGTGTTTTATTAATGTAAAGAGTGATCGTCCTGAGAAACACATTATGATATGTAGGCTTATTGTGCCAATCTGGGCAATAGGAACACGTGGGATTAATCAGGTGGCAGTTTGATTGGAGGGCAAAGATTAATGGCTCTGCAAGACCCACCCTCCCTCTCTTGCTCTCTGGCGATCGGTGTAGCCGTTGCAGCTAGTTCTCTCCTCAACTTGTGAGCTGCAGTACCTGTGACATCTTGTCACTAGAGTTTGAGGTTCCTTTGAGACCTGCTTCGCCATGCTGCTGCTATGTACACGCGTGAGCTTGAGGCTGGTGGATCCTGTCATCTTGCATTGCTTGAGTTCAATATCCCATCTAGGCCTACTTCGATAGCCTCCTGAGCTGCTGACTATTGGTGACTTGCCCTGCTGTTTGCTGCCTGTGGGTGGGCTCTGCTGGATTGCCCGAGGGAAGACTCAGTTGTCTGCTTCCTTGACCTTGTATCCAGCAGCCCTCTTGAGTTGAAGGACTTACAGTATATTAACTGTTCTGTGGAAATGAGTTGAACTGAGCCCTCTGTATTGCTGTGGATCAATTAGGTGTTATATTCCTTCATGCTGTATAAATCTATCTGTCATCTCTCTCTCTGTCTCTCTCTATCATTATCTATCATTGTAAGTGTCCTCGTTTTGTTTCTTAGAGACCCTGCATAATATACACATATATTGCCAAGTATTTCATTTCATTGGAATCCACAATCAATAGTCATGGAAGTGCCAACCAGGAAATCACACTATTGGTTGCCTCGGGTAAATCCACTGCAGAAGACCTCTGCAAAGGGTTGCATAGCAAAGGTGTCACATTGAGAACAAAGGAGGCCTGACACGAGCCATGACATTTGCAATAAGCTCATACGTGAAAGCTGGACAATAAACAAGTGAAACTAGAGAACTAATGCAATTTTAATTTTGATATTATGGAAGAATTTTTTTCTTTTCTTTTTTTTTTTCTTTCCGTCATCACTGTCCTCCCCTATTCAATCATGGCTGCCACAGGCAGGCAGGCAGAAAGCGCGAGGACATTCTCTCTTGCATCTGTAGGAAACCTTAAGAGCAGACAGTAACTGCTCCAGGTCTGTCAATAGATGCTTTTATGGAAGAATATTGAAAGCCACGCACACGGTGTGATGAAGAGGCTTTGTGTCAACTTGCCTGAGCCAAGACTCTAAGTGGTTTGGCATTTCACCTTTATGTGACCTTACCTAAAACAAGAAAATCACATCCAATCAGTTGTAAGCCTCTATAATAAAATAAGTTTGCGGTGGAATGAAACACCCTTAACCAGAGCATAACCTTGATACAATCCATAGCAGCTGTTCTCAACCTTCCTCATGTTGCCACGACCCTTTTATAGCTCCTCATGTCATGATGACCCCCCAACCATAACATTATTTTCCATGCTACTTCATAACTGTAATTTTGCTACTGTTGTGAATTGGGCAACCCCTGTGAAAGGGTCATTTGACACTCAAAGGGGTCGCGACCCACAGGTTGAGAACCACTGATCCATGGAAAGGATATTTCTTGTGGTGGGGGGTGGTGGTGGAGGGGGAAGGGGAGTCCTGCTTCCAGTAAAATTGGATGCTGTGGAAAAGCTTGCTTGTTTTTTGATGGGTTTGGATCCTGCATCTTGTTTTTCGTTCAGCCAAGGACTTACCACTTTGTCTTGAGCCATTCTGCTTGCCTTGGATTCTTTGCACCCACGAACCTCACCCCCTGATCTCAGAGTTATCGTCCTCTGCAGTCACTGGCCTGTGGTCCTCCTGCTGATTACTAAAGTCAGAAGAGGTCTGCAGCCTATCACCTGACCCACAGCATGAACTCTGCCTGGACGTAGACTCACTTCTCCAACCAGAGGAGCCATTTTCTTGATACAAATATATCTTTATATTCACTTATAGAATATCACTGGTTTTGCTTCTGAAAATCACCCCCCCTAGGACAGGCTGGTAAAACAAACCAATCTGCCTTGTGGGTATTACAGCTAGAATGGCGCTTAGATACCAGACTTTATCACGCACTCTTTGGACATGTTCTCAGGATGGGCCCGCTTACAGAGAAGGACACTGTGCGCAGTAAAACAGAGGGCCATCGGAAGAGAGGAAGTCGCTCACTCCAGCATAGTGACGGCGAGCGTGGTCCAGGACTGTGCAGTGTTCCCTCTGTGAAACATCAGGGTGATTAGGAGTTGGGACCAACTGGACTTCAACTAACCACCACCACCACAAAAACAACAATATTGACAATAGTATTGACGTCACAAAATGATATGTCCATCAGCTCTAATTTTGCTTTCCAAAAATGTTTGAGTATGAGGAGAGAAACAGGGAGGTCTGTTTCATTATTAATAATAGTATTTTTTCAAAGAGAAAGGAAAATCTACAAAATGAATAAATAGATAACTTTTTAATGAATGGTATATATTAGATATTACTATATATGACATATGTAACATAATATTATGTAGGTGACACTTTGGGCTGCTAACCTCAAGGTCAATGTTCACATCTCCCAGCCACTCCATTGGAGAAAGACGAGGGTTAGACTCTGTAAAAATGACATGCCCAGGAACCCAAACTTCTCATTATTTAGGATCACCGTGAGTCGGAATAAATTCAATGGAGTTGAGACGTCATTTTGAGGGACTGATTATAAAACTTAACTGGTTGTGCACTGGCCTCAAGGACGTGAACTCACAGCAAATCTCAACCAAACCCTGAGGTGTCGAGAAAGTTTGGCCATTCTGAAAATGAAGGCCAGAAAAATCCCAGGCCTGTGGAAGTCCCCTAAGAGCTTGTTTGCAGGTTGGTTCTTTCTATCTGTTCAAGATTCCTGGAGTGGCGATATATACTCACCTTTTCTACTGTTTCACTTACTGCTAAATTCATTTTACTCTAAATAATTATGAATATGTTTTATCTACTCATAAACTTTACATATAAAAATTCTTCGGTGTCTCTGTTGCCATTTTAATTTTCTAGGCTTTTAATTTCTTCCGATGGATATTTGAATACTTCGTTCTCTGCTTTCTGTTCACAGCCTTTTAATTCATTCTGAGTGCTACAGCTTGTGGATGTTGAAGTAAATGTCTCAAACATCACAGTGACTGGGCACTTCCCCTCTTCCATCTGTACGGAATGTCCTTACAAGTTCCACTCCAATCACCTTCATGTTGTGTTGTCTCTTTTTTTATTATTAGATTTCTGCCCTCACAAGCCATTGTCTGCCCATCCTTCACGTTTTCCCTTTAAAAATTCTCATCATTAACAGTAAAGGCTTCTCATTATTTTCTCTCAGGCTTTCCAGGCTGAGAAAATTAAACATTGGTTTTTCAAATCCAGTTTTTGACGATGATGGCGGTAGTCATGTGATGTGTGGACATGTGGATTTTTATTTGTAGCGTTTATAGTTTATAATTCTCTAAACAAACTGTTTATTTCCAGTAAGTCCCATCTAACCACAAATGGCAAAGAGAAAGCCATCCCCAGTTAGGGCCTGATGAAGCCAGACGACGACTAACTTACCCCTTGCTAGAACTTGTCTAAACTCCCCTGTCATTTTCTTTGTCTTTGGATTATAGCTACTTTAATGTAAATATTCCTGCTCTTCTTATCACAAAGAGTTTTATACTGATTGATGTTTATTTTTATAGTTATAATTTTTTAGTTATAATATCTAAACATATTGCATTGAGTGCATCTTGATTGAAATAAAATCATCAAGACTACTTAATTCACTAATTAAGAAAAACATATATGTTGCTATTCCTGTTACTGGCTATTGGGTCATTCCTGGTTCTTACGGGCCTTTGCCCCACAGAGTGAGATCTTCTCCAGGATCGTGCCATCCTCCTAGCCTGTCTGTGCTCGAGACGTCACTGCACCCACACTGTGCCACTCAGTCTCCTTCAAGGTGTTCCCATGCACTCACTCTCTCCTTTAACAAGCACGGTACACCAGGTCCCTCTTGACAGCATGCTGAAAATACAGGAGGCATGGTCTGGACATTTTCATTTCTAGCAACATTCTGGCTATCCTTCCTCAGAGACAGATGTGTTCTTCCTTCTGCTCGGGCACAGCATCACCAACACTTGAATTCAAGGGCATCCCCTTTTCTCCAGTCTTCTTCATGCACTGGCCGGTCATTGGAAAGGTGTGGCTTAGCTTAGGCATACCTGAGTCTGAAAGTGTTTCCACAGACAGTGGTTTTGGATACAGGTAAAATGAAATCTTGACACCTACAGTAGTTTCTTCATTTATTATAATATTCCTTATTTGTCCAGCTGTAAGGATTTTTGTCTTCTTCGTTTTGAAGTGTACTTTAATTACATGGAGAAAATTCCCTCCAATTCTTAATTTGCTGAAAGTTTTTATCAAGAAGCACTGTTGGGTTTCACCAAATGCCTTTTCTACCTTGATCGTTGTTATCCTGTGATCCGCTCTCTTCATTTTATTTATGCAAAGCATTAAATTAATTGTTTTTCTAATGTTCACCCGTTCTCACATGTTGTTGTTGTCAGACTCTACTGAGTCAGGTCTGAATCATAGAGACCCTACCTATTAACAAAAGAGCAGTTTTCTATTTATTTTAATGTTATAGGCAAAATTGTGATGGTCCTGTTCTCTTATCTATTCAACTTTATTTCTTTTGACTGTTACATTTAATAGAGTTACATTCTATAGAATTAGTGGTAGCATGCATTTAGCTTTATCATTGTTTCCTGCTCTTCATTGTGTGGTTGATAATGCCTTGGTTCTTTAACATTTTCTGTGCTGAGTTAATTTTCTGATCAGATTTCCTTTTTTTTGTTACTTCACCTTTAATTACTTTGTGCTTTCTAAGTCCTTATCCCCGGAGTCCGGGTGGTGCTGTGGGATAACCATTCAGTGGCTAACTGGCAGAGTTGTTTGTTCAGACCCTCCAAGGCAGAAATATGAGGTCATCTCCTCTCATAAAAATTTAAGGATCCCCGCCCCAAACACTACAAAAGCTCGCTATGAGTCAGAATTGACTAATTGGCCGTCATTTTGGTTTGTATTTCAGTTTTTATCCTTCTCTTGTCATAGTGTGATGGACTGCATATTTCTGTGATAATGGTAGCTATACCAACTATATTTTAAAGACCCCTGGTATTTAGAGGGGCACATTGGTTGATAGATTTGGGGGCACCATTGGAGGGGCACCATTGGTGGACAGATTTCAGTGAAGCTTCCAGACTAAGACTGACTAGGAAGAAGAAAGATGCAGTTCATTTCTGAGGGATTAGCCACTGAGAAACTCATGAGCAATCACAGAAGCAATATTTTATATAATACTGGAAGATGCGCCCCTAAGATTGGAAGGCACTGAAAATATGACTGGGGAAGAGCTGCTTCCTCACAGAGTCTATGTCAGTGACTGAGTGTGGAATTTACATAGTACAACCCTAAGAACATTCCCAGGCACCAAAACTGAAATGGGAACACCTTAATCACAATCAGAGGCATTAATGAGCTGAAATGAATTGGCATTACCATTTTTGAATCAGACAACCATATGGTTTACTCAGCTGGAATGACAAATGCAAGAGGAAAATGGCGGGCATCACATCCATCTAGAAGAAAATGTCAAGCGCTCTCTACAATGCTGTCCGTGATAGGATCATGTATATAGATGCCTACGGGGAAGTGCAGTCAGTACCATTACTATCTGATTTCACCCAGCCTCCACTAAAACCAATTGTAAAGAAATTAAAGCATTATATTAGCTTCTTTAGTCTGACATTGTTCAAACACTCAATCAAGAAACACTCATAATTGTTGTGATTGGAATGTGAAAGGTGGGAACACAGAGAATCAGTATTTCAAAAAGATGACCTTGGTGATGGAAAAGAAGGCGTGAGATCACACAGGAGAATTTTATAAGATCGACGAGGTTCTCATTGTAAATTCTCGTTTTTTTCCAGCATTATTCAAGGCAACTTTTCACATGGCCCTCTCTACTTGGAATACACGGGAATCAAATTCATTACATCTGTGGGATCAACCGTGGCGAAGCTCAGTGCCAGCAGCCCAAACAAGAACAGGGATTGAATGTGGAACAGACCATTGATTGCTTATTATACCACGTCCTTCTTTTAATTTGCCTTAGTCTGTGCGCTGCAGTGAAACCTATCCATTACAAATGGCCCTACTGGGATTCGAAATACAGATGGCAAAGCTACCAACATCACAGCAACATGCAAGCCACCACAGTATGACAAAGTGACACACAAATGGTGGTGCACATGTATAAATACACACTCACAATGTGTGCTTTGCTGTTTTATATGCAAGAAGCTAGAATAATATACTGCTTGAGAAATACATTTAATGACGACTATACTGAACATTTAAAACCTGGGTACTTTTATAATCTATACTAGATACCATTAGAGAGAAATTCAATCCATTTTTATAGCTTTCCTTAGCTTAAATGGAGTGTTTACTTACCAACACTTCAAATTATGTCTTATATTTTATGTATTTAACTGCTCCAATTTCTAGGGAATTTTCTATGGAAACCAGTACTAGAATTCCCACAAGAAATAAAAAGTGTTCACTAGGAACAATGTTTTTTTTTCACTCTACATATTTCATTTTCTATATATAATGATATATATTTATATAAATGAGGAATTACTAGGTTACATTTTAAAATTAGGAGGGGAATTTTCATTTGATTCTTAGCATTTATAAGTGACAATGTGATCTGGTTTTCCTCTTCCACTGATGCACAAATTGCTACCCATTTTCAAGACTCTTTTTTTAAAATACTCAAAACTCAACCTTTTGTATGAGTGGAAGGACAATGGAGTAGAGTAAGGCTCTTTTACCCATGTCTCTGTAACTCCCAGCCAACGGTTAGCTAGTGCTATACAGACAGGGAATGTGTGACACTCGTCGAGGGGAGTGGTCTGCTTTCGTGATCACCTCTTTGACTGTAAAGATGAGCCATTTTTGAAGCAGCATCATAGAGAGCAACCCCTGAGGACTGAAGTGGAGGAGACCACTGAGACCAGGGGCCTCAGAGACTTTGGCATGGAAATTCAGAGGAACAGCTCTGAGACTATGGGGCGTCTTCTCCTCCTCTGGCCAGACAGTGGAACTATAGGACAGAGTAACAGGCTGCCTGACATCTGACCCATGAAGACAAGGTCAAAAGACCATGTGGCTGAGAGACGGAGGATGGGAAAGACTTGGCTGGCTGACAGAGGACACTCATGATTGTATCCTTATATTTACTGGTCCTGACTTGTGGTAACCTATTGATTGCCCTAATAAACCCCTTGATGGTGAGTTTTGCCTGTGAGTTCAGCACTGATGTAAAGTGCTGTAGGCAGAAAGGTTGGTATCAGAACAGGGAAAGGGGCATGGACCATGGAGGCTTGTCTACACCTGCTTCGTGGCACTCTGGAAGCCAAAGAAGGTCAGATGTGTCCACTTCCTTCGCCCTTTGTCACAAACACTGAAAACCAAAAAGCAGTAGTTTGCTAATGATAAGTTGGAGGGTAGTAATAATGAATGCAACAGTGTTTTATTTAAACACAGTGGCATTTGTTTATTGCTCATGTGTGTTGCTGTTAGTTGCCATCTAGGCAGTTTTCAGTCAAAATCACACTAAGCACAGCAGAACAAATCACGGTCCATTCCTGGCTGTCCTCACGGTTGTTATATTTGAGCCATTGCTGCAGCCTCTCTGTTGAGGGCCATCCTCTGTTTTGATGTCACTCCACTTTACCAAGAATGCTGTATATTTTTAGGGACTAGCATATCTGACAACATGTCCAAAGTAAGTGAGACAAAATCTCACCATATTTGCTTCTCAGGATCATTCTAAACTGTACTTCTAAGACAAAGACATATTTGTGTGTTCTTGTGGCAGTCCACAGCACTTTCAGTATCCTTCATCAGCAGCATAATTAAAATTCATCACTTCTTCACCTCTCTTATTCAATGTCAAATTTCACAGGCATATGATGCAGTTGAAATACCATGGCTTGGGTATTTGTTTATATGTGTGTATTCTATGTATGTTTAAAGTATGTAAATAATAATTTTGGATTCTTAATACATAGCAAATATTTACAGAAACCTATGAAACTTTGAGGCAAATAATATATATAAAAATTATATACTATCTCTCATCCTTAGTTTAGATATGGATTATTAGCCTTCACTGTTTAAATTATTTAACAAACATCTATTAAGTAACTTAGGAGGCCCTGGGTGGTGCAAATTATCAGAGTCTTTGGCTGTTAATTGAAGGGATGATAGTTTCCATCTACTCAGAGGAATAGAGGAAGGATTAAGCTTTGGGATTTACTTCCAAAAATTCAGCCACTGAAAACTATATAAAAGAAAGTTTGATTTTTAAATATCTCCTATAGCTGGAGTTGACTCAAAAGAAACCTTGAAGTGGTGAGCAATGTAAGTTTTCAAAGAGTGAGCAGAGGGGAAATAACAAGTTAATAAAATATCACATTTTTCATATGTGAGATACCAACTTCTAAAAATCTAGATATTCTAATATCATCCCTTGAAATTATTCTCTTTTCCCCTCTCTTTCCCATATAGAGGTCTCTGTTCTTTAAGTTATCTCAGACTAGGACATAACCTCTGAACTCCAGATTCTTATGTCCAAATGCTCACCTTGCTTCATGACTTGGGTATATTGTGGGCATTTTAATCTTAATAAGAACAAATGTAACCTTTTTAACTAATTCTTTTATTAATTAAGAAAATGGATACTCTGTGAGTCAGCATTGACTTAATGGAAGTGAGTTTTCTACTCTTCTGAACACTTTGTTCTACTAACCTGGTACTATGTGATGCTCACCTTCCTGACACAATTGCTGAAGACAAATGGGTACATAAGCAAATGTGGTGATGAAAGCTGATGGTGCCCAGCTATCAAAAGTTATCGCATCTAGGGTCTTAAAGCCTTGAAGGTAAACAAGTGATCATCTAGCTGTAAAGCAACAAAGCCCACATGGAGGAAGCACACCAGCCTGTGTGATCATGAGGTGTCAATGGGATCAGGTAACAAGCATCAAAGACCCCAAACAAAGCAAAAAAACTCTTATTGATGTGAATGAAGGGGAGTGCAGAGTGGAGATCCAATGCCCATCTGTAGAAAATTGGACATCCCCTGTCAGAAGGACTACAAGGAATAGACAAGCCAGTCACAGTGTAGTATAGCACCGATGAAATATACAACTTTCCTCTAGTTCTTTAATGCTTCCTCCTCCACTCCCCACCTCCCTACTATCATGACCCCAATTCTACCTTACATCTGGCTAGACAAGAGCATGTACACTGGTACAGATAATAGCTCACAACACAGGGAATCCAGGACAAATAAACCCCTCAGAACCAATAACGAGAATAGTGATACTAGGAGGGTAAGGGTAGTTTGTGGGGAGGGGGCAAGTAAGGTTGAACTGTTCACAATAAACAACGTATAACACCCACTCAGGGTGATGGACAACAGAAAAGTGGGTGAAGGGAGGTATTGGGTGGTGTAAGACATGAAAAATATAATAATATATAGATTATCAAGGGTGTATGGGGGAGGGAAAAATGAGGAGCTGATACCAAGGGCTCAAGTAGAAACAAAATATTTTGAAAATGATAATGACAACATATTTACAGATGCGCTTGGCATAATAAATATATGTATGGTTTGTGATGAGAGTTATAAGAGTCCCCAATAAAATGATTTTAATAAATTATGAAATCTTATTTGAATAGTCTCTTCAGTACCAATCATCCCAATAATCAAGAAAGCCTATCTGCTTTATCATCAGTCGATTCAGTAATCTGGTCACTTATTATCTTCATTTTTAGGTGATGTGTAATGGCTAATAAGCCACCCAGTCTACAGCACTTAGGTATCTTGCAATGTGTTTTACCTTTATTCTCCTTCGTTCCTAGCCAAGTCTGTTCAAAATACAGTAGCCAGAACCATACCATTAAATATATATTCAGATAACATTATACCTCTTCGTATTTAAATTAGAACAAACGTCAAAATCCTCTTAACAACCAGGAAGACCTTCCATAATTTGGAGCACTGCTCCCCTGACCGCATCTGATACTGTCTGCTCAGCCTCCTGCAGATGTGCTGGCATCCTTGTTTGATTTTGAAGCGAGTAGAACTTTTGTTTGTTTGTTTTAAAGTATTTTGCTCACTTTCTTGATGTCTTAAATGTCTTCCCTCACATTCTTGATGTCTGAAATAATTTTCCTCAAATATCCTTATGATTTAGTCCCTCACCTGCTTTCGTCTTAATTACCTGACGGCTTCCTCATGAGGGTTTTTCTCTGCAAACAGTGCAACCATCCCTTGACCCGTTCTGTCCACCTTCCCCCTTTTGTTGTATTTTCATCACTTGTTACTCGTTTTTGTTGGTTTTCTCACTTCTAGAATGTATTTACTACAAAGACAGCAATCTTGTCTTTATATTTTCATTACTCTGTGTTTAGCATTTGTCACATAGTTGATGTTCATTAATATTGCTGAGTAATGGCTACTTATTTCTATCCCTTTCCCTGTAGGGAAAAAAATTGGTAATGAATGCAAGATATTGCTTATTACAAACTAAATATGGAAATAATCAGGTCAACATTTCCAAATGGAAACTCTGACATCTGATACAATGATGAATCTGAGACCAGGGTACAATAGTTTCTCTAGCTTTGGAACAGATTATTAAGTCCTGTGTATTTAATTGTGTTTCCTTAATAATTTGCTCACTGAAACTTATTGGCCTCAGTGTTTATCTGGGGGTTGGTCCTTAAATTGTGTGAGGTTGGTCTGTTTTAAGCACCCTGAAGGCTGGCTGCAGTGTCACTCAACCTTCCCAATGCCGTAGCCCTTTCATACTGTTCCTCATGTGGTGGTGACCCCCAACCACAAAATTATTTTCATTACTACTTCATCACTGTCCTTTTTGTACTGTTATGAATTGGGCAACCCCTGGGAAAGGTTGTTTGCCCCCCAAAGGGGCTGCGGCGCACAGGTTGAGAACCAGTGGCCTAGTGGCTTGTGCGTGTGTGCTTAATGTAAAGCTGGGAGTTTGAAAACACCAGCTGCTCCAAGGGACAATGATGTGCTTTCTACTCCTGTAAAGATGAATGGATTTGGAAACGTCCAGGGGCAGTTCTACCCCGGCCTATAGGGTCATATGTGAAACTTGATTAATATTGCACTGTTGATGGCAGTGGATTGGAGCCTGCAGTTCTGCACACTAGCATCAGAAGCCAATTAGTTGGTAGAAATCAATAGGTTTCATCCACTCTTATCTGTTAGAAATCTTTGACCCTTTTGGTTAATGGTCCTCTGTGTCATCATAGGATGAACAACCTAAATAATTATAGGTTGCGGGGATAAGATTACAACAACCCCTGTTCTTTTCCTTGGAAAGCAATGTCGTTGAAGTTGAACTATTCTGTCTCTTGGCCAAGGGGATTCCAAAGATGGAGAACAGACAGTAAGAACATTTGACCTTGGTATCTCAAAGTGATTACTCTTCTTTGAATTCACCTTGAAACTCCCTTATTGTTTTTTCATGAGGCATTATGAGACATCCATGTGTGAAACATGGTGACTATTGCAATGCCAATGAATTATTTATGCACGAAGCAAAGATGACTTATGGTTTAGATTATTTTTAAAACCACCAACGTAGGAGTCCCATACGTTCTTTCCAGTCATGGAGGAGAGAGAAGGGAAGGGTGTCAATGTTTCCTTACAACCTCTCCTTGTCCAGAATAAGCCACATTTCTTTCTTTTTCACAAAATATACTTATACTTTCTTAACATTAACATTTAAGATTTTTCTAAGAGCCATTTTACTGACAAAATCATAAGAGGCTCAGAGTCATTAAGTGATTCATCCAAGGTCAGCACAACAGTCAGATTCAACCAGCAAATATTTCTGAATGCCTAGTAGGGACACTGTTCGTCTGTTGGGACAACAGAGAAAGCAAACAGTTCTAACTCTGAAGACGTTCAAGGTGATAAAAACCCACCAATATAATGTCACTATTGTTATTAACAAAGCGTGCTGTATACAGATTCTTAAATTTTGCTCATTGGGGCTTCTTGTAACATTAATTGACTTTGCAAGTATATACTTTAATAAAAAGTAAAATAGCCTCGTCATTGTAGCTAAATTATCTTAGATTAGTTTAGTTTGTATTAGAAACTATAAATTCATATAGGAATGGCGTATTGGTGGAATAGGGGTAACTCACTGTAAGCCCTGCAGCTTGAACAGATCAGCCTCCTGGAGGGGAAATGATAGGGAGCTCTTCTTGGCTGTCCTATCGGGCTGCTAGAACTCGTAGTCAGCCTGGAAGTTTGGTTTGGGCTTTCAGATCTTAGAAATGTTACATTACATAAGTGTGTGGAAGCAGACGATAGCCCCTTCTTAAAAATTGTTATGCAGTCTGTTTGCCAACTCAGTGTTAACTTCATGCCATTTACCAGATGAGTGTGCATGGAGGAAGGAGCCAGCCTTCCACCACTAATCTCAGATTCCATAGGTAAAATTATACAGTTGAGATATATGTGTATTATATTAAAGTCATTGAGAGCATGAGAGATAGAAGAGAGATAGAAATAATGGAGTCAGACACATTTCATGGTAGCATGCTCACCTCAGCCCCCCTTGGTGGAGAGAGGGGGAGGGGAAGGAGGACTAGGGGAAAGGGAACAGGGGATGGAGGATGGGAGAGGAGAGGGGGAGCCAGAGGCCAAGGGAAGAGCCCGGGAGAGAGCGCTTTCTTGATAACCAAGGCCTGTATACCTTTGAGGAGTGTGCGAGCCCACTATTACAGGAAGAGGTTGCACTATAGGATATGTAGCAATGAGCGGAGAGCAATCTAGGGATATACATGCAACAAGGAGAGGAGGGATTGGGGGTACACATGTGACAAGAAAGGTGGATCCTAGATTCAGGATGGCAGCCTAACTTTGGATGTCACTGAGCAGGTTTGACCTGTTCTCTGGATCTGCAAGGAAACCATTATCAGTAGGGAGTCAACCCCACCTATGGGAACCAAGCTAATGGTCACAAGCCTTTAGGGAAAAGTAGCCCATTGTCCTTAACAGGAGGGAGGGGGCGGCCTTAACAGTCCAGGCAGTTGTCTGGCAACTGACTGCCTTCAGGGAGGTAACTTGACAATCATTTACCATTAACTGCAAGCAGTATCCTAAGTCTTTCTGTTTCCCACAAGTGTGTCTTCATGATGTTCTCACAGTAAAATTGAAGTTAGTGCATTTTGCCTGTGGCGATAACCAAATCTTAACCTGATTAATGGATGTTTAAAGCTATATAGAAAGTAAGTAGTAGAGTGAATTCAAACCCATGTCTTATGGTGCCATATTCCATAGTCTTTCCCCAAGAATTTGTAGACTCATTTCCTGATTCTGTAAATGGAAAGAACTTTCCAGCAAATTGTCTGAATCTGCATAATTAAGCAGCTTTTAGTATAAATTAACATGTTTGCACAGTTAACTATTTTTTACTTACTTTTCCTTCCCTGTGGAGTCTGCTGCTCTGCAGGAGGGCTTCTCAACAGAAGCATCCCATTATCTTCCTTAACAGTGGAAGTGGGGTAACAAATACAACAGATACAGAGAGACTGAGTGAGTGATAGCTGCCCTTAGGCACCCTGAAGGGATGTTCCCACCCCCCACAGTAGAGCCTGGCTTACTTTTTCTCAAAATGTGATCTGCTTCAGGATCCTGGGGGACCTTATTAAACAAAGACATTCCAGGGCTAGAGTCCAAACGACTGAATTTGAACCTCATTCCCTGCTATCCAGTCATTGCTGACTCAGAACAACCCTGTGGGACAGGGTAGAACTGCACCTTTGAGGTTTCAAGACTAATTCTTTGTGGAAGTAGAAAGCTCTACCTTTCTACCTGGAGTGGCTGGTGGTTTCAAACTGCAGATCTTGCTTATCACAGCTCAAAGTGGAACCACTGAACCACAAGGGCACCTGAAAATACGCTAACTGCATCTTTGATAATCCACTTGCATCTCTGGTCTAGGGTCAGAGGGGATTTACCTGAGGCTTAATCCATGTATATTTCTCCTTCGCTTTATAAAACTGATTTTCTGTATAAGTAATCCAGGACAGGTCAATCTATAGAGACAGGAATAGTTTATGGGGGTGGGTCTGGCAAGAGAGATTGCTGGTAACAAGGAGTTCAAGAAAGAAGAAAATGTTCTGAGGTTGATTGTGGTGATGATTTCTTGATATGATCGAACTGTTGGGTTGTATGAACAGATTTGTGCCTATCACACTGTTTAATAAATAAACAAATAAATAAATAAAACTCAAGATAGTCTTATAATAAGAAGCACCATGGTCTTGGCTCTCCCAGAGGTAGCCATTGTGAGCAGATTTTGTTTTTCTGGTTCGGGATACTTACACCCCTATTTCTAAATAGAGCATTTGTCACTAAAAAGAAAACAAGTAAGTTAGCGGGGTCAGTAGAACCAGGATCAGGGACAGAGAGAAACTGAGTTAGCCTTGGAAGTCCAGGAAGCAGGAAGTATAATATGAGCAATCTGTTTAGTATCTGTAGCCTGGGCAGTGCATATGCATGTACAGACGGTGATGCCGCGAATCGTCAGGCGGCCAGAACAACGAGAGCAATAGCACATGTACATTCGTTGGCATCAACCATTCCCCGGGTGCTGTGTGCATCTGTGATTGAGCCAAAGACAAAGACAGATCCAGTGTTGGCAAAGTGAAAGTATTTATTATTTAGAAGAAAACAGCAAACAAACGTTGCAGGTTTTCACTTGCCATTCCTCAAATTAGACCCTGGTGGTGTGGTAGTTACCTGTTGGGTTACAGTCCATATGGTTGGCAGTTCCAAACCACCAACAGCTCCCCAGGAAAAAGACTGGGCATTCTACTCCCTTAAACAGTTACAGGCTCAGCAACCCACAGGGTGTCACTGTGAGTCAGCATTGACTCATGGCAGGGGGTCTTCTTATGTTGCTGGGCAGGCAGTATGGTATAGTTCAGTTGTTGTGCTTCCATCACAGCTGGATTAGGCAGACGCCGTGTGCACAGCACCTTAATCAGCTCCCAGAATACCTGCTGCTGGGCCCTCCAAGCCCTCTGTTGTTGGCTTTTGCTCCACTGCAAAAGCCCGGACGTTTGGTTTTTCTCTAACTGCATGCTAGCTGAGCTCCCTGAGTCTGAAGACCTACTTTGGGGAGGCAGTCCCTGCCTGTGGCTGGGCGCTCAGCTCTCTGCCCTGCATAGGCAAGTGTCCGAACTTCGCAGCTACTCCTGAAAACCTGCACAAAGACTTTACAATTTCTCTATATACACGTAATTTATGCCACATATTAATCTTCAGGAGAGCCGTTTGGGGGTGATGGTTACATGTTGTCTGCTAACCACAGGCCAGCACTTGGAAACCAGCAGGTGCTCCAATGGAGAAAGACAAGGCTTTATACTCCGGTAAAGAGTAACAGGCTACAAAGCCCACATACCGTTTTACTGTTTTATTGTGTTGAAACAACAACAACAACAACAACAACAACAACAAAGGAAGTCCTTTGGCAAGATGGATTGAAGTAGTGGCAGAAAAGATGGGGTCAAACATAAGAACAGTTGTGAACAAGGTGTAGGACCAGAGGGGGGTTGTTCTGTTGCACACAGGGTCGCTGTGAGGCAGAACTGACTCAATGGCACCTGACAACAACAATTAATCCTCAGCTCTTCTATGAGTTGTTAGAATTTGACTAATGTTCACAAAGTTTAGTTACTGAATGATAATCATATTTTTAAATTAAATTGCTTAACTCATCAAAATATTCTCTGAGAGTATCAGAATTTATCCCCCATGATTATTAATGGTCTTGGTGTGAGACATTGTAGGAATTACACATGCCCATTCATAGAACTGGAATCTTTTATTGACAATAGAGTACCATGACATATCCTATAATAAGCAAACTCACAATGACACCCAGTGGGTTGCTGAGCCTGTAACTGTTTAAGGGAGTAAAATGCCCAGTCTTTTTCCTGGGGAGCTGTTGGTGGTTTGGAACTGCCAACCATATGGACTGTAACCCAACAGGTAACTACCACACCACCAGGGTCTAAATTGAGGAAAGGCAAGGGAAAAATAAGAGTAATTATCATAATTTAGAACTATACTACTGTGAGAACTTGGGGAAATTTAGGAATCATAAAGTCATCAAGTGTTTTAAACTTATCCCCTTAAAATAGAGGTTTGTAAGCTTTCATGTGTGCTTCCGTTCTGTGTGTGTTTGTATTTGAGTTATAAAATACACAACTTCACAGTAAACAAACTAATGTTTGAAGAGGAGCTTTAGTTTTATATTTAAGTTGTTTCTGTCACTGAAAGACACAAAGGTATCCTACATTTAAAGTTTACTATCTATTTGGAAGAATAAGTATACACTCATGAAAAGATAAATAATAGTACAAAAATGAAAAAAATGCTTTTTAGCAAGAAAATATTAAGCAATCAAAAGAAATCACTGTTGGTTTGACTAGTCTGAAAAACTTCTGAATGGAGAAGAATTGCTAATAAACAATGGGAAATGTTCACTTTTAAGGAGGTGATGGATGAGGCATTCAACAAAGGGTTAATGAAGAGACAAGAAAAGGAAATAGGGTGCACAGGACAGAAAGACTATGAACATTAAAAGACTAATACTTCATGGATTAGTGAGATGTATCGGAAAAAATAGTTTAGCACAGATAGTTTTATTTTAGAATTCAAATACTGTATTTTGTACTTTTATCAATAATAGTCATTTAAGGTTACAGAACAGGGTAGCAATATGGCAAAAATGATTCTTTGAAGACATCTCTGAGAAAATGATGGCAGGTTGGTGTTCATTCTCAGCGCATGGCCGAGAGATGGGTACTAAATCATCTGAGGAGTTTGCTAGAAACAGCATATTTGAAGACTTTAAAAACAAAAACTCTGATTCAGCCAGGTGAGGTGTTCGCCAGCCATGTGTGGACTGAGTCAGATCCTTGCCTGGTGTTTGCTCCCGTCATTTGAGGTCTGCGAGCCACCAAGGGGCGGTCTTCGTGAGTAGCGTTCTCCCCGTGAGGGACAGAAGTTGATCAGCTCGTCAGTGCTTGTTTAAAATATGACAACAGGAGAACCTTCTTCTTAAAATGTGATGCCAAGACCATCCTCAAAACTTCTAATTAACGAATACAATAAGAGCAGTTGAATTATTTTTTTTCCTAAAATTGTAAAGATCAGAAATTGTGATTTACTCCAAACTCACATTCAAAGTCAATGCCTTCAGATTGACCGATCATTATAATACAGGTAATCTCAACATTTTGAAAGTTTGCTTTACTAATGTTTACTAAAGTTTGCTTTAGGAAATATGAACATTATTACATTGTTTTCATTAAGCAAAATAAACCCAAAGCAGATATTTCCTTTCCAAAAGAAAAAAAAAGACAAGACAAAAAGTAAAAAACAAACAAACTAGTGTTCCGCAAATACTAGTTTTGCAGTGCGCCATTAGAGAGACAGCCCCAACTCGGAGATTTGCCAAGTCCCTTCCTAGGGAATTATGAATTGTGAGATTACTTCTGGGAGTCTGGACCAGTTCATAGGTGCTCCCTCATAAGATAATGGCAGTGGTTTCTTTGTATTATGTTATTTGGGTTGTTTACAAAAGATTTCATCAGAATGCTTAACTTTTAAAACAAATCATTTTATTGGGGGCTCGTACAACTCTTATCACAATTCATACATCCATCCATTATATCAAGCACATCTGTACATTTGTTGCCATCATCATTCTCAAAACATTTGCTTTCTACTTGAGGCCTTGGTATCAGCTCCTCATTTTTCCTCCTCCCTCCAAGTCCCCCCTCCCTCATGAACCCGTGATAATTTATAAAAATTTTTTTTGTCATATCTTGCCCTGTCCAACGTCTCCCTTCACTCACTTTTCTGTTGTCCATCCCCCAGGGAGGAGGTTATATGTGGATCCTTGTAATTGGTTTCTACTTTCCAACCCATCCTCCCTCCACCCTCCCAATATCACCATACTTACCACTGGCCCTGGAGGGATAATCTGTCCTGGATTCCCTGTGTTTCCAATTCCTATTTGTACCAGTGTGCATCCTGTGGTCTATCTCAATTTGTAAGGCAGGATTGGGGTCATGATAGTGGTGGGGAGGAAGCATTTAGGAACTAGAGGAAAGTTGTATGTTTCATATTTGCTACACTATACCCTGACAGGCTCGTCTGGTATATTTGACGATTTATTTTGACAGTTTAATTGTTAATTTGGTGAGGGATTCAGAGTAGATTATCTGTTTTACATTCATCTATTCATACACATTTTGTCTCAACACATTCATTACAAGCCCCCTCAATATACCATCACTTATCCCATTTCTTTCCTGTTTCCTATTTCCATTCTTTTCTTTCTCAGCCCTCTAACCTTTGCCCTCTTGATCTTAAGTGGTTGATTAACCCAAAATGCGTGTGTCTGAATTTTATTATTGGTCTTGTAGGTCTGTCCATTGTTTGACTTAAAGTTAAGCCTGAGGGTGAGTTCAGTGTCATACCTGAAGGGTGACTAAGGGCCATAGTCTGGGGGATTCCACCAGTCTCTGTGCAAGAAGGAATCCCAGTCTCTTACGCTTTTTTACTATATATTTTCTCCTGCTCCATCCAGTACTTTCTAACGTGATCCTTTGTAGAGCGGTTGATATTGGTAGCCAGGTACCATCTAGAATACTATCAAGAATTGACTTTAATGAAGGAAATAGTCTGAGGTACATGGTAGACATTAATGAAGTATTTGAGAGGACACATTAATTAACTGTCCTAAAGCTGAGAGATTAACATCTGAAATGTTTCAACAAAATGAGTCAGTGTTAGAAGACTTAAGAAGTTTGGAATAAACTACCTGGACAAAGAGATGAATATCTGTTCCCATTCTAAAGAAATATGACCCCATAGAATGTGGAAATTATTGAACAATATGACACATAAATGAATTCCACTGAAGATGATTTAATAATGGCCGTGGTCGTGCATCTCAGGAAGCTGCCAGACTTGAAGTCCAATTCACAAGTGGACATAGAATGAATGAGAGCTTTGTTGACGTCTTATGGAGCTTGTCTGAAAGCACAGAATGTCAGAAAGATATTTACTGGTGTTTTATTGGCTATGCAAAGGCTTTCATCTGTAGATCATTAAAAAACAAACAAAACTTTGGCTGGCATCCCAATGAATGAGAATTCCAGACCATTTAATTGTGCTCATGTAGAAACTGTATATAGACCAAGAAACAGTTTGAACGAAACAAGGGTATGCTGAATGGTTCAGAAACAAAAAGATTGTGTATCAATGTTGCACCATATCGCCTTATTTATTTCATCTCTGTGCTGTGCAAACAATCCAAGAAAATAGACTGAGTGACAAAGCAAGAAGCATCAGAATTCGAGGATGATTCAATAACAACATGCAGTATGCAAATTACACACCCTTGCTGACCTAATGCTAAAAGAACTAGAAGCAATTGCTAATGAAGATCAAAGCATACGACCTTTAGTATTGATTATACATTAATGTAAAGAATATCCATTTCCTTAGGACTGAGCCAATAAACAATAACCTGATAAATGGAGAAAAAATTAAAGATGGCAGGAATTTCATTTTACTTGTGACCACAATCAATACAAATGGAAGTAGAAGTCAAGAAATCAAATGACCGACTACATAGGCAAGTTGTTCTCAAATGTCTACTTTTAAGTGTTAAAGAGTAACAGTATCACTTTGAGGACTAAAGTATACCTGGCTCAAGCTGTAATTTCAATTGTCTTTTATTTGGGGCAATAAATAAGAAAAATTGGAGGAAAATATGCACGCGAATTATGGTGTCGGGGAAGAATGTTGAATATACAATGAACACCCAGAAGAAAAAGAATATTGTCTTGAAAGACGTACAAACAGAAAAATTCTTATATACAATTGTCTCAAATACTTTGGGCATGTTATTAAGAGGAGCCAGTCCCCAGAGTAGACCACTGTGTTGTCGAAGTAGAGGGTCATGGGAAAGTGGAAGACCCTCAATGAGATGGATTGAGATAGTGGCTGCATCCATAGGCTCAAATAGAGAAACAATAATGAGCATGGTGCAGGGCCAAGCAGTGAGGCATCCTGTTGTACACTGGTTACTCAGAATTGGGTCCAACTCAGTGGCACCTGCAACAGTGATAACTCATCTATCTTCAACTTTAACTCGAATCCAAATTCATGTCATTTCCCATTTGTTGTTCACCAATGTCTGTCCTAAACCTGCATTAGTATTTTAGGTAATAGTCCTCAATAAATATATTTTTAAGAATATATGTATAATATTTTCATTTTCTCTAAATAGCTGCTTCATAAAGCTGCAGTCGTCACTGCCAGCAGGATCGGTTTCTCTTTGTATCACTTCAGTAAAATTCTCAGAATGTGGCCCAAGGCTGGTCTCATATATCCACTATTAAGCAGTCATTACGCAAGATCTATAACAATGGAAAACATCTGAGTAATGGAGCCAAGCACATTTTTAAAACTACTATTGTATTAAACAATAATAATCTAAAAGTATTGCTATAAAATGATATAAATGTTTACTAAACCAAAATATCAAACCTATATTTGCTGACATAGTTGTCTGTACAATTCGGAAAACCTTACTTCCACCTTATTTTAAATCTTAAAGAGCAAAGTCGTCACTTTGAGTACTAAGGTGTGCCAGACTCAAGCCGTGTATATGTTTGTGAAAGCTGGGCAATGAAGATGGGAGACTGGAGATGAATTGATGCATATGACTTACGGTGTTGGTGACGAATATTGGAAGTACTAGGGACTATCAGATGAACACACCTGTTTTGCAGGAAGCAGAGGTAGAATACTCATTCGTGTGCATGACAAGATTGTCTCCTGCATTTGCATTGTGAGCATCTTTTCAAGAGAGACTTTGGAGAAGGACTTTATGTTTGGAAACTAGAGGGTCAGTGAAGAAGACCCTGAAAGAGATGGATTGACACAATGGCCGCAGCAATGAGCTCCAACATAACAATTGTGAGAATGGCAAAGGACTGAGCAAGAGATGTTGCTTTTGTGGTTAGCTGCTATCTAGTCAGTCCCAACTCCTAATAACCTATTTCCCTTGGAGGGAATCAGTGCACTGTCCTGCAGCGCACTCACGATCACCGTGTTTGATCTCCTTGCTGAAGCCAGTGTGTCAATCCAGCCATTGAGGAACTTCCTCTTTTTGATGAGCCTACATGATCTCCTTACCCATGGACTAGTTCCTCTTGAGAACATGTGTGCCTTCATATCCAGGGACCATTCTAACTGTGCTTCCTTCAAGGCAGATTGGTGTGTTCTTCTGGCTGCCGGGCTTAGATGGCATTGTCAGGGAAAGCACGCCATGTAATACACATATATAAGCAACAACATAGAGTGTCAGCAACTGCCATCCTTCCCTGGATGACTCCATGTCAAAATGGCAGAGTCCCCTTGGGAGACTAAAGTCTTGTGTTTTTTCACTGCTATTTAAGTTTTGGAAACAACATATGAAGGAGCAAATTCAGAATGGGATAAAGTTTTCTTATACAACCCTTGTAGAATAACCCTGGCCACCCTCAAAAGAATGAGAAGGTGAATTCATGTGAGTGAAATAATTCCTTCAGCAACTCTCTGGCCTTTTTGTCACCCATGCAATTGTCAGTTTTCTTACTATGTACAGTAAGTCCCTATGACTACCCTCGGCCTTTTTGAGGACTCCTTTTGGATCCCCCAAACTGCCCTCATAACCCTCTGAACCGATCTTTCTGCTTTGATTTCAATGGCTCAACAGATCCACTTGGAGACACCACTGTTTTGATTCGACTTTCAATTTTAAGGCACCTCAAGGAGACTAGGACAAGTGTGAGACTGAGAGATCCTGTCCTCAGTCATCCACGGATGGAACATATGTGCTTAACATTTTGTTTGTGATCAGCCTGTACATGCATGAAACCTAGTGGCAGGCTTTTTAAATTTACTCTCCTACACAGCATATCAGAGAAAGCACATATCAAATATTCAAATGTCTCCCTGGGGAATTTTAAAAGAATGAGGAAAAAAATCAGAGAGTTCATAGAAAATGATGAAATTCTAAATAAAGTAAAATTATTATTGAAAAGAATCCTAAAGTGGAAAACATGAGGACGATATCAAGTATTCCCAAGTCTGTTGACAAAAGAAGACCAAGTAGTCATAAGTAAGCATTCAAAAGATTTGGCCAAGCTTACAAAACAAAGCCAAATATTTATTTCTACATTAGTCATATTCTGGAAAGTGACTTTAGGGTGAGATACATATCTTTAGA
Source organism: Tenrec ecaudatus (assembly GCF_050624435.1). Classification (NCBI taxonomy): domain Eukaryota; kingdom Metazoa; phylum Chordata; class Mammalia; order Afrosoricida; family Tenrecidae; genus Tenrec; species Tenrec ecaudatus. The sequence goes on along the minus strand of NC_134542.1, from coordinate 25,421,691 downwards.
ATTTATTTTTGGTTGCTAGAATATTACTTCCAAAAACTAATGATTTGGTAAACTTGACTGTGATACAATTCCACTTAGATCTTTTCCATATTTGTAGTGAAATATGTATATCCTGCAAATTCTTTTTCCTCCAACAATAGTGGCAGAACATTTACTCTACTGTGAACAAGGTAGGAGTCCTACCTAGGATTCTGGGTTTGAGTCTTTTCACATATTTCTTCTTCAATATCAATCTAAAATGCATTTAGGAAACAGCAGGCAACTCCATAACTTGTTAACTATCCATTGTCATTTGGGCACATGTGAGATGTTTTGTTAAAAATAATTACTTCAATTTTTGTTCATGTCACCTGTAAATATTTAACCTTTTATTTTCCATCCTTTGAAAAAGAGAATGATTCTCGTGGCTTCCATTTGCTGGGTATTGATACTGAAAATTGGAAGTCTGTAAGTCCTAGGATGGATGAAGGCCAGACCCCCTGAATGGGGTCAAGACAAGTTAAATGCTGGATTTGTTTTTAATTAATAAATTGGTTGGTACATGTAAATTCAATTTTTACTGGTGTTAGTATTTAATACAGAAGCTCTCCACTTACATTTATTTAAAAATGAAACAATTAATGGTTTATCATGTGTATGAAGTTTTGTCTTTCTTCTTATACTGTTACTAAATTGAAGGAAAAATATTATGGTTTTTCCCTAACTGAATTCTATGCTTCTAGTCCAGTAGATAAAATAAAGATAGACAAGTAAGGCATTTTAGCAGTGTCTGGAAAATATTCATGAAGTATCTGCCTTAGGCTTATCTGAAGTAGTCAGAGTTTTCTCATTAGAATTTCATTTTTATATGATTTTTCCCATTTATTATCATGCTCTGTTGTCCCTTTGCGTAAATCTAAAGATATAGTAGCATTCTCCCTAACAATTAAATTACTCTTCATTTTCATAGGGGTTGTGCATTTCTTTTATCTACTTTGATAAACAATAGTGTAAATGGGTGCAGAGACAGATTGTTCCAATAGTAAATATTTGTTGAGGAGAAGATTCTAAGCAAACCCGCACTACTGTCAAGTCAGTGTCTTAAAGCAACCCAACAGGTCAGCCAAGAACTCTGCCTAGAGGGGTTGCATGTCTCAGCCACTCGTCTTTATTTATGTATTTAAGTTTTAGTGGCATTGGATTCACGTGTCCTATGATTCTGTGGTGCAGTCACACTAAGAGGAGTTGCAGTCTTCGCCACGGTCAGTTTCGAACATGCTCTTCCTTGCTGTAGTCATTCGGGTAAATCTCTGACAGAAGCCCACTGCCACTGGCGGGTTTAAACTGCTCACCTTTAGGTTAGCAGCCAAATAGTTTAGCATTGCACAAACAGGGTTTGTTTGTTTGTTGTTTGGGGAGTAGTTTAAGAGCTTTTAAAAGCTGGAGTGGTGCATTCAAGTCATTTATTAGTACCTACACACATTCATAAACATCACAAAGCGTATGTTAATCATGATCCAAAACAGACCACAGCAAAAAGAAAAGAAAAAAACCATTTTTTTGTAGAATTCAGTTATACCAAACTTACTTCTACTTTAATATCCAAATCGCCTATCCCTTTGCAGAAGGGGAGGAGATGAGCCAGTCAGGGTGCAGTGTAGCAATGATGAAACATACAATTTTCCTCTAGTTCTTAAATGCTTCCTCCCCCCTGCCCACCCCACCCACTATCATGATCCCAATTCTACCTTACAAATACGACTGGACCAGAGGATGTACACTGGTACAGGAGGGAACTGGAAACAGAGGAAATCCAGGACACAAGAACCTCTCAGGACCAGTGGTGACAGTGGGGATACTGGGAGGGTGGAGGGAAGACGAGGGAGAAAGGACGAAGAGATTACAAGGATCTACATATAACCTCCTCCCTTGGAGATGGACAGCAGAGAAGTGGGTGAAGGGAGACGTCAGATGGTGTAAGATATGGCAAAATAATAATAATTTATAAATTGTCAAGGATTCATGGGGGAGGGGGAGTGGAGGGGTGGGGGAAGGAGGAGCTGATACTAAGGGCTCAAGTAGAAAGCAAATGTTTTGAGAATGATGATGGCAACAAATGTACAAATGTGCTTGGAACAATTGATGTATGTGTGGATTGTGGCAAGAGTTGTACAAGCCCCCAATAAAATGATTTAATTATTTTAAAAAAGAAAATAGTCTCAATGGGAGATTGATGCAGCTATCAGGTTATCTAGTAGATTCGCCTGAATAACTCCACTATTCTGCATATAATGATGTAACAAAATAATGAAAAAATTAAAGCACGTGGTTAATTGATTGCATGAGGCCTAATTACTTAAGAAGGAGAAAGAGGAGGTTTCTACTCCATTACAGAGTCACAGCCTCAGAAACTCACAGGGGCAGTTCTACCCTGTCCTATGGGGTTGCTATGAGTCTGAACTGACTCAGAAGCAGTGAGTTTTGTTTTTTTATATATTACTAGGAAGACCCTCAACAAGATGGATTGACATAGTGGCAGCAACCATGGCCTCAGGGACAATTGTGGAGATGGCACAGGGCCAGGCAGTGTTTCATTCTGTTGTACAGTGTCTCTATGGGCTGGAGCCTACTAGACATAACCTAAAATCAATCACTAGGTAGATAGACCTAGTGATCTAATTTTAATGTCAGCAACAGTTTAGACATGGCAATCCTGAGGAAGGTGCAGGATGGGTAAGGCTTCTGGCAGTCGAGAATGCTGTTGCCATGAGTTGGAGCTGACTCTGTGCTACTTAACAAAAACAGAAATCTGATTAAGCTATGAGATTCAGATTACAACAATTTAAGGGAAATTATTTTGTCTTTGATTTAAAAAAGAAATCATTTGTATCTTCTGCTTTGTGGAAGAAGTTAAATAGAAGGAAAAAATCTACATTCTGGGTTTTGATTATTATACACAAAATTATAAATGCTTGTACTGGAACAAATTACATTATGGTAATTTTTTTCCTTTAAGGAGGGAATATCAATGGTTGGAGACTAATATGGGCTATTTATCATCATCTTTGAAAAAAGTAAAATAACAATATAGCTCATTTAAGAGACACATTAATCTCGTGTGTAAATCCAAAAGTGAGCAGAATTTTAAAAAGCATCTCAAAAAATTTTTGAATACAGTACTTCTATTATCTAAGAATATATCTCCAATATTCTTGTTAAAGATATATAGACTAAGAATATTATCTGTTTACAGTTTAGAGAATAATGTTTAAATAAGAAAAATTTTGACCATATTTATGGCTATGGAGCCTGGGAAGCAACAGCTGAAAAATAGTTTTAGGTGATTACTAAAGTACTATAATCAAAAAATGCTTTCCTTTTACATATAGCATATCTCACAAGGCACAATGGCAAAAGACAGAGTTAGACTTTGAGTTCAGCTTCCTCTGAGTCATCTGTTTACATTTTATTTCTCAGAGAAGATCAACAAAATGCACCTCATGAGTAAGAAGTGAGTGTGGTGGAGCCTCACCACTTTTGCTTTGAAGGAGCATTCTGGCAGCTCATTTTCCAAGACCAATGTGTTTGTCCTTCTGGTATTTCACAGTAATTTCAACATTTTTTGATAACAGCATAATTCATTTAACGGAATTACTATGTTTAGAATACTCAGAAGCGCTGCTGGAGCATAACATAGGCTCCCCTAATTTAGCACGTCCACTAATAGAGTTACCCAGGTGTATGGTTTCCCAGCCTTCAGGCTGAGTATTTTCCTGGAAGTTACATTGCTCACAGTTTCCCACCCTATGTTCTTGTTCGTGTGTGCGTGTGTGCGTGTATGTGTGTGTGTGTGTGTGTGTGTTTTAAATGTATTTCTTGGGCTCTGGAGAATGTAACAAGTGCAAAACCACTGATAAAGGAACAACTCTGTCTTTCTGTTTTTCAAAAACAAGACAAATTTGTTCTACTTAGAGCTTGGCACATACAGTTCCGTTTCCTGCATCTTCCCCTGTATTGTCCTACAGTCAGCTTTATGTTGCCTCCCAGGCCTCAGCTCCAGGACACCACTTTCGGGTAGACGTCTTTGATTATCTTACATAATACTACCACTACCACCATAACACCTGCCCCCCAATTTCCACTATTGTCTAATCTGTTGATGTGATTGTTTTCTTTTGATATCACCCGAATGACCTGCTTATTGATTCATTTGTCTCTTGTCAAATTTTCCTTGTAGAATGTAAAGCTTCTGACCCAGATCTTGCCCTGGATAAGCTTCCCATTGCCACTCTTACCTACGACTCAGTGGGCTTTTGAGCGGATGACATTGCTCTTAGTTGAGCTGGGTGCCAGTTGGAAGCATACTCTCCTGCTGCTCATGACGTATCTAAGGCCAGATTTTTTACCGGGGTCTCTTAATCATTTGTAGCTCTATCCATTATTATAGAGATTCTTTGTCTATCTCTCAATGTTTAACCAGGTCATTATCAAGATAAGTACCTGGGTTCTATTATTTTGTGACTTATAGAACGATTTTGTTGAACTGGGTCTTTATATTGTGTTTGAGCCTGCTCCAAGGATTGTTGTAGAAACCAGCTATAAAGTGTATTAAGTAAGATCATTGATATTTTGACTTATAGCCTCAATGTCACTTAGGACCTAACTACAAAGCAGAAACAACTGTAATTAAAACAGAGAGCACTTAATGCAGAAAATGGTTAACGCTCCGGCTTGAGTGAAGGTTTAGAAGGCAATCTTCTTGAAGCCCAAGTGTCAGAGTTTTCCTGAGGAAGAAAGTGGGCCTATATGGTGGGTGTCAGAGCCTGCTAAAACAGAGCAGTCTCTAGAGTTGACACTTTAGACAGAGACTGGGCCAGAAAATCCCTGCTGTTCCCTTCCTGTTACTCACCTGGCTCCCTTACCCACCTGGCTCCCTTACCCACCTGGCTCCCTTACCCACCTGGCTCCCTTACCCACCTGGCTCCCTTATCCACCTGTTTCCCTTATCCACCTGTCTCCAGCTAGGACTCTTCATTGGCTCAACCCAATTGGAAGTCAGTTTATCAGGGAACTTAGGGAAATTAGCTTTCAGATCAAATCCTAGAGTATTAAGCAGAGCAAACAAGGAATAAGAAATAAGTCTAAGAGCAACCATTCTATAAGAAAGCATAAGTGCATATTGTATTTAGTACTTGGCTTATGAAACATGTATAACTCTTTATACCACTGATATCTTTATATGATGGGAATTTTAAAAATTCATGGATATATAAGAATAATTTGTTATGAACTTGTTGAAAATAATATTATAGGCATTGTTATTCCAGCAATCATGATTCTCTACTCTTGTTGATTTCTAAAAGTCAATTGTGCATAGGACTCACGGAGGGTAGTTTGACTCTATTCTCTCCCCCATTTTTACTCCCAAAATGTTTCTGACAACCATTTGTCTAGGCCCAATGACACCTAGAGTCCTAGGATGAAAAGGTTTGGAGAAGTGACTATTGTGATCCTTAATAATTTCATCTTGACCAATTGCCTTCAAGATGAATATAAATATGTTGCTGTTGTGGTAAATGTCTGGAGTTCTGCTTTTCTCTGAAGCTCATAAAATTTTAACATTTTATTTTGACATTTTCATAACCCCCTTTCTTGTTTTTTCCCCCTAAGTCAGTTTAAATGTTACTTCTGCTGGGCAAAATTATCATCTTCCCGCTCTGCTTTACCACTGTACTGTAATCAAGCATTCAACTCAGTCTCTCTTAGATACTTTGAGAATTGCTTCAGTATTCTTTATGTCTTTTATTTACAGCATCTATGATAGTACAACATTTTTGGACATGTACAGTAACCTCAATAGACACTATTTGAACAAGTGGATAAGGAATTGAATTACTAAAAAGAGGAATATTTTGTTTAATTCACTTCAGCTTTCTTCTTGCCAAGTTAAATAACAGTTTTATATACATTTACAAGTGATATTTATTTTAAAATGGATAGAAACAAAATGACCTAGACCATTTGGATAAAATTAGTACATCACAAAAATTAAATTCAAAGATTAGTTTACCCAATAAAGACTAGTTATTGAGTTGCAACCTTTCCAAAGAAACCAAGCCAAGATATACTCAAAATGAAAATTGCAAGTAAAACATAAGTTTTGGAGATCTATAAATCACAATGAAATGAAAAACCGATGGGTCTACTTTGCAGGATACTGTGATCAAGCATTGGACACACATGCTCTGCACATTATGCTTCCATGTGCACATTTCTATGTCTAACACAAAACTTTTTTATTTGAAATTTTATAATGCTTTGAATAATTGTGGGATTATGAAGAGACTTATCTCCTGCTTTGTCTCCCCCAAAGACATACCAAACATTAGAGGATTTTTGCTAGTGTATGGGGGGACATCAGATGCTCACAGACATTCTCCCTGAAAACAGTCAGTCCCCAGACTATGGTAGGCCCCACTCCATGCTGTTAAGGACAATAGGCTACTTCTCTCTGGAGGACTGCAGTCATTGATTTGGTTCCTGTAGATGGAATTCACATCCTACTGATAATGATGCCAGGGAACAGGCCAAACCAGCTCAGTTAGGCTGTCATCCTGAATCTAGGATCCGCCCATCTTGCCACATGTATACCCCCAATCCCTCCTCTTCCTATTGCGTGGATACCCCTAGACCACCCCCTTCCATTACTGTGTTACGTATAGCACAGTCCCTTCCTGTGACGTATGTCTTCACCTGTAATTAGGGAGCTGGCATGCCCCCAGAGAATATAAAAGCCTGGGCTAGCATTAAATCTCTCTCTCTCTGTCTACATGGACCACCAAGCAAGGCTGAGGTGAGCATGCTACCATGAAATGTGTCTGATTCCATTATTTCAATCTCTCTTTTATCTCTCATGCTCTCTATGACTCTACTATAATCTTTAATTATTATCGCTGTACAGTTGTGCCTACCGGACCCGTGATGATGTGTTAGGGTACCCTGACAGAATAATGACCAGGTAGGTCAGAATAAAATCTTTTCATATAGAATAACAAACCGAGCCGTGCGGCGAAGTCCGTGGCCCAGCCGAGCCTCAGCGCTGCCCCAGGGTCCCCAACTGTCCGGGCCCCTCGGCTCTGCCCGGCTCCAGCCCCCGCGCCCGCCTCAGAGCCGGGGGGCCTGATCGCGTCCTCGCCCGGTCGGCCCCTCCCGTTTGCTCGCCGCCGCCGAGTGCTGGGAGGGTTGTGCCAGTTTTGCAGAGTCGAATGGGCGGTTGGTAGCCGCCTCTGAGGCCGAGGCGGCGGCGGAAGATGGTGCCGGAGGCCTCGGGCTCTGCTTTTGCAGCCGCCGGCGGAGGAGGAGGCGTAGCTGGTAACCGGAGTTTAACCAGGAGGGCCATTCATTTTCCAATATCAAGCAAAGCAAACATAAACCAGTTTTAAGAAAGCAATAGTCCTTTTCACAGTGCGTAACGTAGCTGTTTCAGCGTGAAATATAAATTCACCGAATCTAGAAAAGTCATCATGAAGTTATATGTATTTCTGGTCAATACTGGAACTACACTAACATTTGACACTGAACTTACAGTGCAAACTGTGGCAGACCTTAAACATGCCATTCAAAATAAATACAAGATTGCTATTCAGCACCAGGTGCTGGTGGTCAATGGAGGAGAATGCATGGCTGCAGATCGAAGAGTGTGCACCTATAGTGCTGGCACGGACACAAATCCAATTTTTCTTTTCAATAAAGAAATGTTCTTAAGTGAACGTCCTCCGGCTATTCCTAAAACCACCTTTTCAACAGAAAATGATATGGCATTGAAAGTTGAAGAGTCTCTTATGATGCCTGCAGTTTTTCACACTGTAGCTTCAAGGACACAACTTGCCGTGGAGATGTATGAAGTTGCCAAGAAACTTTGTTCTTTTTGTGAAAGTCTGGTTCACGATGAACATCTTCAACACCAAGGATGGGCTGCTATCATGGCCAATTTGGAAGACTGTACAAATTCATACCAAAAACTCCTTTTCAAGTTTGAAAGTATTTATTCAAATTATCTGCAATCCATAGAAGACATCAAGTTAAAACTTACTCATTTAGGAACGGCAGTTTCAGTAATGGCCAAGATTCCACTGTTGGAGTGCCTAACCAGACATAGTTATAGGGAATGTTTGGGAAGATTGGATTCTTTACCTGAATATGAAGGCTCAGAAAAGGCTGAGATGAAAAGATCCAGTGAACTGGTGCTTTCTTCTGATATGCCTCGAACAACTAGCAAATCATTATTAACCTCATTTCACAAGCCAATGGATCATGTTGCATCAGATACTACAGATTCTGAAAGTGGCAAAGAAATAAGGGACTCCTGTCAGAGTACCGCCCAGCATGATGAAATTTCAGTAGATGTGAAAGACAGTGAGCCACCTTTTTTCAATGTTTCTTTATTAGACTGGATAAATGTTCAAGATCGACCTAATGATGTGGAATCTTTGGTCAGGAAGTGCTTTGATTCTATGAGCAGACTTGATCCAAGGATTATCCGGCCATTTCTAACAGATTGCCACCAAAATATTACTACCCTTGATAATCCGAGTATGAAAACCATTAAAGGGCTTGAAGATAGGCTTTACGCCTTGGACCAGATGATTGCTAGCTGTGGCAGACTGGTGAATGAACAAAAAGAGCTTGCTCAGGGATTTTTAGCCAATCAGATGAGAGCTGAAAACTTGAAGGATGCATCTGTGTTGCCTGATTTATGCCTGAGTCATGCAAATCAGTTGATGATTATGTTGCAAAACCATAAAAAACTATTGGATATTAAACAAAAGTGTACCACTGCCAAACAAGAACTTGCAAATAACCTACATGTTAGATTGAAGTGGTGTTGTTTTGTAATGCTTCATGCTGATCAAGATGGGGAGAAGGTACAAGCTTTACTTCGCCTTGTACTGGAGTTGTTAGAAAGAGTCAAGATTGTGGAAGCTCTCAGTACTGTCCCTCAGATGTATTGCTTAGCTGTTGTGGAGGTTGTCCGAAGAAAAATGTTCCTAAAACACTACAGGGAGTGGGCTGGTGCTTTAGTCAAAGATGGAAAACAATTATATGAAGCTGAAAAATCAAAAAGGGAATCCTTTGGGAAATTATTCAGGAAGTCTTTTTTAAGAAATCGTCTCTTTAGGGGACTGGACTCCTGGCCTCCTTCCTTTTGTACTCAAAAGCCTCGAAAGTTTGATTGTGAACTTCCAGATATTTCATTAAAAGATTTACAGTTTCTCCAATCATTTTGCCCTTCAGAAGTTCAGCCATTTCTCAGGGTTCCTCTACTTTGTGACTTTGAACCTCTACACCAGCATGTTCTTGCTCTCCATAATTTGGTAAAAGCAGCACAAAGTTTGGATGAAATGTCACAGACCATTACAGACCTTCTTAGCGAACAAAAGACCTCTACGAGTCAGGCATCCCCACAGTCTGCTTCTTCACCAAGGATAGAAAGTGCAACAGGAATTACAACTACTACCTCACCAAGAACACCTCCTCCACTACCTGTTCAGGATCCCTTATGTCCTGCAGTATGTCCATTAGAAGAATTATCTCCAGATAGCATCGATGCCCATACGTTTGATTTTGAAACCATCCCCCATCCAAACATCGAACAAACTCTTGGTCAAGGTTCTTTAGACTTGGATTCATTAGCAGAAAGTCCTGAATCAGATTTTATGTCTGCTGTGAATGAGTTTGTAATAGAAGAAAATTTATCCTCTCCTAATCCGATAAGTGATCCACAAAGCCCAGAAATGATGGTGGAATCACTTTATTCATCAGTTATCAATGCAATAGATAGCAGACGTATGCAGGATACAAATATTTGTGTGAAAGAGGATTCAGGAGACCATGTTTCCTATGTCCAATTGGAAAAATGTAGAGCTGTTGCCCAGGACTCTCACTGCAGCATTCAAAATATCAAAGAAGACCTTTGCCACTTAAGAACATTTGTTCAAGAAGAACAGTGTGACTTCTCAAGTTCTCTCAGATGTACAGCAGAAGAAATAGGAAACATTATTGGGAAGGTGAAGTGTTCGCTCGAAATAACACTACAGGAAAAACATCAGAAAGAACTTCATACTTTAAAAAATGAATATGAAGCTAAGCTTGATGTGCTAATGAAGGAGAGTGAAAAAAATGAAAACAAAATTAAAAAATTGAAAGGAGACCTGGTATGTCTTGAGGAGGTATTGCAAAATAAAGACAATGAATTTGCATTAGTTAAACATGAAAAAGAAGCTGTCATCTGCTTGCAGAATGAAAAGGACCAGAAGTTGTTAGAGATGGAAAATAAAATGCACACACAAAATCGTGAAATTAATGAACTGAAAGAGTCTCGAGAAGTAGTGCTCGGAGACTTAAAACAGCTCCATGTGGAAAATGAGGAGAAGATAGAGTTGTTGAGAACAGAGCTTCAGTGTCTAGAGAAAAGTCATCTGAAGGAATTGGAGGACACTCTGCAAGTCAAACACACACACGAGTTGGAGAAAGTTAGGACAGAGTACACAATTTCTTTGGAAAAACTAAAAGAGGAAAATCAGCAAAGAGTTGATCAGATACAAGAGTCGCACACAACACTTCTCCTGGAAAAAGAACAACAGCTGCAGGAATTGAAGCTCAAGGTTTCTGACTTGTCTGACATGAGATGCAAGCTGGAAGTTGAACTTGCACTGAAGGAAGCTGAAACTGATGAAGTAAAACTTATGCTGGAAGAAAGCAAAGCCCTGCACAAGGAGACCTTAAAAACTTTCCTTGAACAAGAGACAGAAAATTTGAGACTAGAGATAAGTAACTTAAACCAAAAGATTCAAGAAAATAATGATAATTATCAGGTAGGTTTAGCAGAGGTAAGAACTTTAATGACAATTGAAAAGGATCAGTGCATTTCAGAGTTAATTGGTAGACATGAAGAGGAATCAAATATGCTTAGAGCTGAATTAAGCAAATTAACATCCTTGTACCACCAAGCATGTGAAATAGAAAAAAATCTGAAAGATCAAACAGTTGAACTACAAAATAAATTGGAATCAGAATTGTGTACTCTTGAAAAGCAAAAAGATGAAAAAATGACCCAACAAGAAGAAAAATATGAAGCTATTTTCCATAAACTTGAGAAAGACAAAGAAAAATTGGTCATGGATCAGGATCAAGAAAGAGAACAATTAATTCATAAGCTTAATTGTGAAAAAGAAGAGGCCATTCAAACTGCTCTGAAAGAATTTAAAATGGGGAGAGATGCTGTTGAGAAAGAATTACTAGAAAAAGTTCAACATCTTGAGAATCAATTAGCAAAAAGGTAAGAAATACGTTTTATAACCTGCAATAACTAGATAATTTACATCTTAATTTTTAAAGTGTCATCTTTATACTTGGATTTGTGCAGTTACCTTAAAGAAGTGAGTAGCAGTTTGGGGACACTTTCATTAAGCCAAACTTAAAATTTTTAAATAGTAATTTGCTAATATTTAAAAGAAAGTGACTACGTAAATTCCCTATGATCTTAAAAATTGCACTGATATTTGGACTTTGAGAGAAAATTTGAAGTGCTTTTTAGAAGATTTCATTTTTAGTATATAAGTTTGTGCCTTCTTTTCCTTTGTCTGCACATTCTCTCTTAACTTATGAGTCATTTACATGTTTCTTTAAATTATTCCCGTTACATTAAAAACCAGTTTTCCTCTGAGCAACTGTTTATCAAAGGCTATGTCATGAATTGGGTTTTCACCATTGTTTGCAGATTTTACAAGTTCTTTTATTTTCTCTGATTAAAATGATGCCATTTTAAAATTCCATATGTGGGTCGGCTTTTTATTTTCAGCGTTCTAGCATTTTGATCAAAGAAAATTGCCTTTAATTTTTCTATATTTGAAAATTCATTGATAGATTTTTGCCATCTAATAGTTTTAGAATATAATCAGTTTATCAGTTAGTTCTGTCATTGATTTTTCCAAAAGAATATGGGCAAAAACACACCCACCCACTTTACTTTATCCATTTTTAGTCAGTCTCGTGATTGACAAATGACTGCTATATAATATCCATAAATTGATAGCAAACAATTAGGTCTCGTTGTCTTATCAGAGAAAAATTCTCTGGTCAGATTCAAGGAGTTAATATAAGAATTAGGGTTTGTTTGTCTGATGCAGACCTGGAGAACAAAGGTCAAGGCAATCACTGGACGGCCAGGAAAACGATCTGTGAAGTATCAGGAAAACTGAGGTTCAAGCACACCCCAAAGCTGGTGGTTCTCAAAGGCTCACTGGGAAGATGCCGCAGTACTCAAGAATAACTTAAAAGCTTCAATGATCTGACACTGTTTGCAGTAGCCCACGGGTAGTGCTTTGTACTGGCCAGGACCTACTTGGAAACTGCATTTGGCTACAACCACTTCTGGAGAATAAGGCTGGGCTTCTTTTCCATCGCCAAACCTGATGCATGTCCTTTTTATTAGTGGACCCAACCCTGGAACTCTTAGGGGATTCTGGGAAATGTGAATATAGACGAGGGGCATGGGCATTGTTAAGGTAACAGCAGGACTATTTGATGCTGTATTATCTCCCCCCCCCTTAAACTAGCATTCTTTTTTATTCAACATTGAAATAAAGACACTTAAAATATGAAAAAAAAATCTTTTCATATAATTAATATAATTATGAGATCATTATTTCAGTTCATGAACATCACAACTAATTAGCTGTATTTTTTGGTGATATAGAAGGATTTCAAGCAAGATATACAGAGGGTACATACATGTATAGTCTGCATTGAGCTTTATTAGATCTTGGGTAAACCGCAGTGTCCTCTGGCTCACAGATCTATTAAAAAGGCTGGAAACATATGCATCTGGAAAATTTTAGCATTCTTCAGACATAAGAAAGGCTCTGCACCTAGCTGCTTAGATTGTAACTCATATTTGAATAATAACTGTATATTTACAATTGGTTAGCGCTGAGATAAGGAATTTCAGTATAAAAGAATATGAACAACTTTGTGCACTCAGTTTGTAAGTGATGTAGGACATGATGACATGAAGGAGGCAGTGCCCAGGCCAATATTCTTCATGGTTTTTAGATAGAATTGAGTAAACGAAGTATTACCCTTAAAGCATGATTAACTGTTGAATGATAATATTTCTGCTTTGGAAATAAAAATAAAGAGTACCGAGGAGTAAGTGACTGAAGGATTAGAGGCAAGCATTGGCCAGTGATTGCGTGTTGCTCTCATGCCATTTTATGGTGTGGCACTGGAGTATTGTATGGACCTCAACATAAATATGAATGCTGTCAACATTGATATTTGCAGAAATTCATGTGTGGATAAATATATTTTATGGACTGCTTCATTAATAAAACTATTTTGGCTAGTAGGTTTGTGTTAGAGCTTAGGACTGTTTTTTCCCCCTCAGTTAATTAATTAAGATATCCATTTGTTCTCATTCTTTCAACAATTACTGAGTTCCTTTTATTGTAAAGACCAGAAATAAAGGGACAGTATGCTCACTCTTTGAGAGCGCCTAGTGTGATAAAGGAGAAAGCCTGTCAGCTAAGTCGCGCACACTGGAATTTGTGGAAAGACTTGCCCGTGCAAACAGTTTGGGAGCGTCAAGGAAAAAATGACCCATTTTATGTAGGGGAGGCTGGGAAGTCAAAAAAAGATTTCGTAAAGGCATAAAAAATAAATATGTCTCCAAATAGTTAAAAATAAAGTTCAACTAGCCAAATAAATGATTACCCTGTGGTTTATTTAGAACAAGAGTCAGTATTTATTTGAGTTTAAACTCAGAGCAACTGACCTTGAGGGCATTGGGTGACGTAGTGATTTCAATTTGATGCTCCACTGTAACCCTCTCCCTGTTGTGGGGGGAAAAACAACAACAACAGCAAAAAAACACCTTCCACTGTGTAGGATCTGACATGATTTGAAATGCCCTTAATAGTGCTGCTCTGTCTGTATTATAATTAGGTTTGTACGGGTCTCAAGTTATGTTTCTAGTTTTGTTTTTGTTTCTTTCCTCATTGCCTTGCTCTGACAAACTACAATGAGTTTGCAGAGTTGGAGAGACTGAGTGAAAGCTTAGGACGTGCAGAGGATATAAGTTTGAATATAGAGGTTAATGTACTTTTTGTGTTACCATGTATATAGTAATTTTGCCTAAGATGGAAAAACTGTGTTCAGTAAAAATAATACCTAGAATTTTGTAGTTTTAAACTCTTCAAAGCATATATATAAATATAGCAAAGGATATAAAAAATGTTGACTAAATATCAATGAGTAAACTCTTATTGAGTTGAACTGTTAAAGGATGGGAAATAGGCAAGCTATTTTTAGCAAATATGGAGCATATATTAGACACTTGTTTTAGGCCACTTATATTTTTTGTCTAAAAGAGGAAAAGTTGGATGAATTTTAGCCGTCCAATTTTGGATTATTTTGGAAGAGCTGAGGTTAACCCACCTGACTTACCATATTGTATTGAACAGTGAGAAATATAGCTGCATGTGTTTTAATTTCTAGGAGAGTATAAAATAAATTAATGTTGTATGTTGTTTAGTAAATTCCAGTTCATAGCTACCCTTTAAGGTAGAGTATAGTTGTCTCATAGGGATTCTTAAGCTGTGAAAATCACAAGAACCCATTGGCAGTTCTTTCCTCCCATAGAATTCCTCCCACAGAATTGCATAACCTTGCAGTTAACAATCAAGTGCTACATGTTGCCTCACCAAGCATCTTTTAAGAATCATGGATTTTAGTATATGTTGGCAGGTTACGCACAGGACTTTCAGCAGCTACCTCCTCTAAATTGGGGAACAGGGTACTCCACAGTCTGTTCTTGGTCTGAAAGCTTCACTGAAATGTGTTCATTTGGGGTGACACTGTTGGCATTTGAAATACCAGGGGCAAAGTTTGCAGCCACACACGAACCACCACAGTACAACAAACTCACAGACAACACTTCCTCAAGCCTTCCAGGAAGGCTTATTAACTTGAAGTTTGCACCTAACACAACCTTGTTTGCTGAAAGAGAGGAAGACATGAGATACTTGCTGGTGAAGAGCAGGCATTGTAGCCTTTGATATGGATTACAACTCAATGTACAAAAGACCAGAATCCTCACAGCCAGATCAATACGTAGCTTCTTGATTAAGGGAGTAAAGCTTAAAGTTGTCAATGATTTTTGTCTTGCTTGAATTTGTAACTAATGGTCATGGAAACAGTAATCAAATGATTAGAAGACATGCTGTTTAGGGTAAATTTACACAAGAACTCTTTAAAAAATTGAAAAGCAAGGCTGTTTCTTTAAGAACTAAGGTGCGCCTGACCAAAACCATGATATATTCAATTGCCTCATACGCAATGTCATATTTAAGTTGTTTAGTGTATTTTTACTCTTATCAAGTATGTGTGAGGGATTTATCTACTAACATTGCTACTATTTTCTTGAATGATTGATTTTCTTGTTTAATATTTTTTCTACCTTTATACTTTTTGAAGCTTTTGAGACTTTGTTTTAAATCCTTGGAATTTAGGTATTGACAATAACAAACTTAATGTTATAGTTTTTATCCTTATATATAACTCTGTTGCCAACTTTTTTAGTATAAGACTTTAGGCCCAGAAAAATTTTAACAATTATTTATTTATTGTTGCTCATGCAATTATTACTCTTTCATTTTCTGAACATTCTGTAATTCACAGCTTAGACTTTTTAAGTCTGAACTCTTGAGCACATTAATTTCATACTCTCCTTGGTTTATACTACTGCTGGGTTTGAACTGGATAGTTCATCGATTTGATACTCTAGATCATTAATTTGACTCTGAATCATGCTCAGTCTTCAATTCATTTTCATACCTTTTGGCTCCTTCTTCTCTTTGAGTTCCAAAACTAACTTTATTTTGTGTGAGACTTCTGTGTCTCCATTAAGATTTAAAAAGTGATGAGGAATAAGATCGTTGACAAGAGATGAAATTTGATCTCTCTTCATACAATATACAAAAATCAGTTCTAAATGATCCCATAAGTAAAACGTTAATGATAAAACTTTAACACTTTTAGGGGAAATATTAGCGACAAATATCTTTTAAACTTGAAGGGGGAGATTGGATTTCTTAAACAAGATGTAAAAAGCACTTATATACAAGATACAAGATTGGTAAATTTAATTATACTGGAATTAAGAAGTTTTGTGCTGGAAAACACGCCTTAATGAAATTAAAAGACAAGTTGCAAGTTGAGAGAAGGCCTTTCTATAACACATAATTGATAATAGACTAAGTACCAAGGATATATAAAAAAACTTAAAAATACACAAGAAAGCAAAAATAACACAGTAAAAATGGCAAAAGACTATGAATGCCACATTACACAAGAACTAATACACATTACTAAATCTTAGCCTAACAAGTCCTATTTATATCTATTTGGTTGATGAAAAATAAAATCTCAATTGCACCATGTGATTAAGAGGATATAAGTCCTCAAGGTTTTTTATATGTTGCTTCTTGAAGTATAAATTAGTACAAATGATTTGCAAAATATTTTTTCTGACCTTATGATAATGTGGTTATACTTCCAGCTCTAGATTCTAGAAAAAACCTTGAACATGATATTCATAGTAGCTCCATTGGCAATATAAAGGGAAACAATTAAAATGCCCTTTGCTAGAAGAGTGGCAGAAATAGTGAGATGGACCATTGTAACTATTGTATATTAGATTGATGATAGTGACAAATATAAGTGTGGGTGAAATTTGTCAGCTTGCACCATAACAACTTAAACAAAAATAATTTAACTGAAAAAGAGATACTGATAAGGCAAAATATAATTATAGAAAAGGAAGATAGTGAACTCGGTGTTTCAAAGAATTGCTCTTTTGGAAGAGCAAATGTAGAATACAATATGAAGGAGGCCACATAAAGATATATGTTAGGTGAGATTCTTGGTTTCTTATTGTTTTGTGGTTTCACCCATCACTCCCTTCTCAGGTTGTCTTAGTGTGATGGGTGATGCTGAAAAGATGCCACTGATACGATAGTGTTAGAAATACTAATAGAGTTACTTATGTTGGACAGACATCAGAAAATCTTCCCGACTAAGACATTAGGAAGAAGAACATGGCTATCTATTTTAGGGGGTGGGGTGAGGGAAGAGGGGGTGGAAATTGTCCTATGAAACCCTTAGGAATAGCAGCAACATGATTTGATATAATGCTGGAAGGTGAGCCCTTCACATTGGAACACACAGAATATGACTGGGGAAATACTGACTCCTCAAAGAAGAGTCACACTTCATAATGCAGATGGAGCAAAGCATTCAGAATCTTCATTTGCTGATGTAATACATCTCAACATTAAGAGGAACAGCTGCAGATGCCCATTAATAATAGAAATACAAGATGCATGAACTATGAATCAAGAGAAATTTGAAGTTGTAAAAGGTTAAATGTAACAGAGAAAGATAAATATTCTGAGCTTTGCTGAACTGAAACATACCAATATTGCCATTTAAAATTGAACATTTTAACTTTTAGTATGCTGGGAAAGATAAATGGAAGAGACTTGGCGTCTGTCACATTAATCATCAAAAAAGAACATCTCATGATCTTTCCGAAAGTACATTTCTGTCAGTGATAGGATAATGTTCATAAGCCTACAAGGAAGACCAATGAATATGACTATTTTTCAAATTTATGCAGCAAGCACTAATGCTAACAATTAAGAATTTTAAGATTTTTACGAACTTCTGAAGCCTGAAGTTTATCAAATGTGCAAATAAGATGCACCAGTACTTATTGGTTATTGGGATTTGAAGACTGGAAATGTAGAAGAACCACTATTGAAAAATATGATCTCGATGATAGAACAACACCAGAGATCACATGATAGATTTTTATAAGACCAAGGACAGATTCATTGTAAACATCCTTTTATTTTTCAACAACATAAAGTGACCCATACATATAGACATCTCATCTCCTGGTGGGATAAACAGGTCAAATGGACCACATCTGTAGAAAGAGACCATCGAGAAGTTTCCTATCATCAGTCAGAATAAGGCCATTGGTCAGCTGTGGGATAGACCATCAATTACTTGTTGGAAAGTTCAAGTTGAAGATTAATAAAAGTAAAACAAGTGCTGAGAGTCGAAATATATATCCTCTCTGAACATAGAATCCATTTCAGGAATATATTTGGCATCATAATCACTAATGACCAAAGACCAGGTGAGTGTGACTACCATCATCAGGTGCATCATACAGGAGGAGAGCGAAAGGTGGTAATGAGATGAAAGAAAGGAACATATAAAAACAAAAGGGATCTCTGAAGAGAGTCCAAAACGTGCATTAGAATGTAGACCACCTGACAGGAATGAAGGAACCATTAAATAAAATAGTTGAGCAGAAAGTTCCACAGGTTGGTTCAAGAGCACAAACTAAAGCATTATATTGAAATGTACAAAGATCTGGAAATCTAAAGCTAAAAGTGAAGAATGTTCTTGGCCTTTCTGAGCTGAAAGAAAAATAAAAACAAAACCTAAACTTAGGCTTGCAACATTGAATTGATTTGAAAGAATAATATTCCATGGGCAAAATATTTAATGATGCCAGAATCATTAAAAGACATGGAAGGATACAGAGTCATGGTACCTGTAAGAAGTGATAAACAGTCAGGCATTTCAGGAGTAGCAAGAACTTATACTATTGAAGGAGGAAGTAAAAACTGAACTGAAGACACTGGCAAAACAAAGAAACAAAGAGACTCTAGAAAATTGATGGAATACCAAATGAAGTGTTTCATAAATGAGTTTCATGATGGAGATGCTCATGAATATAAGCCAAGACATTTGGAAGACAGTTACCTATTTAAGCATCTAGAAAATATCCATTCCAGAGAAGGGTAATTCAGAAGAATGTAGAAGCCACTAAAACTATCATTAATGTCACATGCAAGTACAATTCTGTTGGTGATAATTAAAAGATGGTTGTGGCAGTACATTGAAATTAGCAAGGAATTCAAAAAAGAACATAGAATGAGGGTGTGGTAATTTTATAGTCATATGTCAATTTGAGAGGATTAAAAGTGAAGGGGTGGAGTTTAACCTGTCAATCAAGTAATCTCCAATGAAGCCTCTGTGTGGTTATGGCCTTCTCCTGAGGATTCTGGGAACTCCCGTATTCCTCCTTAGAGGCCAAGACATGCTGTCTCTCTGTTCACTTCCTGGGAGACATTGCAGCTGACAAGACACATGGAGCTACACTAGTGTCTTGAGCTACAGGAACCACATGGAGAACCCTGCCAGCGCTGAGATGCTTTACAACTCCACTGGATCTACAAGACTTCCCACCCACTGGCCTGTGATCTTTCCTGAGTCTGAAGAGGACTTTATAAATTGCCGTAGGACATATGGGCTAATATTGGACTTATGATCTGGACTGGGCTGGGATGTTCTCTCAATATTCAACTGCTCTTGTATATAAAGCTCATTATTTATTTATTTATTTATTTATTTTTACATTTTATTAGGGGCTCATACAACTCTTATCACAATCCATACATATACATATACATACATCAATTGTATAAAGCACATCCGTACATTCTTTGCCCTAATCATTTTCTTTTTTTTTTTAAATCTTTTTATTGGGGCTCATAAGGCTCTTATCACAATCTGTACATACATCAAATGAGCAAAACACCCTTATACATTCGTTGCACTCATCACTCTCATAATTCACCTTCCACTTGGGTTCCTGGCATCAGCTCGGTTTCCCTTTTTTCCCCCCCATCCCCCTCCCTCCCCGATCCCACCCCTGGTCCCTTGATAGTTTATAAATAATTATTATATCTTATCTTACACTCCCCGGCGTCTCCCCTCACCCGCCTCCCCCTTGACAATCTCCCAGAGAGGAGGTTACACATAGATCTCCGAGATCGGTTCTCCCTTTCTACATGCCCTTCCCTCCTGGTGTCGCCACTCCCACCGCTGGTGTTGAAGGGTTCGTCTGTCCTAGATTCCCTGTGCCTCCAGATCCCCACTGCACCGCTGTACATCCTCTGGTACAACCAGGTCCGCAAGGCAAGGTAGGATTGGGGTCATGATGATTGGGAGGGGAGGAAACATTCAGGAACTAGAGGAAGGTTTTGAGTTTCATTGTTGTTACACTATTTATGTTTATGGGGGCAATATATTTATATGCATATATTTATAGGTTCAGTAGTAGGGTAGCAGATGGACATTGGGCCTCCTCATGCATAATCCCCCAATACAATAACACCTCGCCCTGCTAAGCAGCCATTGCAGGATACCCATCTTCCCGACGTGATCACTGAAGACAGTCGTGTGTGTAAGCAAATGTGGTGAAGAAAGCTGATGGTGCCCGGCTATCAAAAAAAGATATAGCATCTGGGGTCTTAAAGGCTCGAAGGCAAATAAGCGGCCATCTAGCTCAGAAGCAACAAAGCCCACAGAGAAGAAGCACACGGCCTAAGCAAACACAAGGTGTTGAATGGACCATGTAGCAGATACAAAGGAACAAAAACATTCATTGTGTGATCACCTTCCTCACATAATGGCTGAAGACGAAAGTGTGCATAAGCAAGTGTGGTAAAGCTCATTTTTATACACATATGAGTGTCTATGAACTTGTCTCTCTAGTCCACCTAGGTTAGCACAGAGGAATACTACAACTGTGCTGGGATCAGCGGATATATGAAGAGGTTTACCTTCATTTTACTGAGTATACAAGGGCATTCTATTGTTTGGATCATAACAAATTATGAACACTTCATTGTACTTGTATGAAACCTGTGCATCAACCACAGGGTAGTCATGCAAACAGAACAAGGGAATAGCTTGTGGTTTAAAACCAAGTTGTATACTTTTGCCATACTTACTTAATCTGCATATTGAGAAACTAATCTGAGCAGTTGGACTTTATGAATAAGAACATGGCATCGGGATTGGAGGAAGACTCATAAGCAGCCTGCAATGACACAGCCTTGCTTGCTGAAAATAAAGATTATTTGAAATACTTGCTGATAAAAATAAAAGACTTTCGTCTCGATTTCAGTTCAACATAAAGGATACAAGTATCTTCACGCAGATAGATTCTGGGCTGCCACTTAATTCTAGTCCCAATCCAAGCACAGTCAGTTCTTATGACGTGGCCCTGTTCCATTCTCTCTTCATGAGGTGATTACTGAAGATATAGGTGCTACAGAAAAGCGTGGTGATGAAAGCACATGGTGCCCGGCTGTCACTGAGAATAGTGTCTAGTATCTTAAAGGCTTGTGTCCAAACAAGCAGCCAGCTAACGAGGCATCATCTAAGTCTACATCAAAGAAGCTTGTCAGCCTGTGTGATCTGAAGGTGACAAATAACAAAATCCAAATATAATGAAGGGAAAATATCAGAGTTAAACTCTGAACATCCAATTTGTAGAAGTCTATGGGGAACAGTGGGAGCCCCAAATCCACCTGCAGAGTATCTCTTCGGGTCACACCTCTAGCACATGGTTCTCAACCTTCCTCATGCCGCAACCCTTTCATACAGTTCCTCATGTAGTGGTGACCCCCCAGTCATAAAATTATTTTTGTTGCTACTTCATAACTGTCATTTTGCTACTGTTATGGATTGTAATGTAAATATCTGATATGCAGGATGTATTTTCATTGTTACAAACTAAACATAATTAACGCGTAGTGATTAATCAAAAAACAATATGTAATTGTATATTGTGAAATATTGATGTGTTTACGTTGAGCTTAGGCAATCCCTGTGAAAAGGTCATTCAACCTCCAAAGCGGTCGCGACCTACAGGTTGAGAACCGCTTCCCTTGCATCTCCCCTCTGGCCACAGTTGAGGGATGCAAGCAGCTGTACTACAGACAGAGATTATTGCAAACTCAGTTATGGTGGATGGAATCGCAGGAGATTATGACACCTGCTCAGTTGACCTTCCTCTTTGAGCCATCTTGAACTTACTCTACATTTCAATATTTTTCACTTGTTCCTCTACGGAAATTGTATGTCTGGCTTATTTTAATATCACTGATGGTCTTTTCTCTCTTCCTTTTCCCCTGTTTTGTTTTTGTGGTTCCTGCTGTTTTCCAATGTATGAAACACAGAAAGAGCATAAGCACAGAGGACATAACGTATGTAGGAGCTTCTCGGGAATGGGAGGGAGTTTGAGGGGAATTGGGGAGCAAATAATGAATATGGGAGGGAGCACCAGAACTGGTTGTGATGATGTATATACAAATTTTTAAAAGTGAATTAACTGTGGACCTGCATGTGAGAATTTTACATCAATTCAACTGTTGAAAAAAATACAAAAATCTTCACACCTGCATCAATAAATAACATTATGATATAACATCTCAAAGGTTTCATTTGACTTGGGTTCACAATCAAGGCCCATAGAAGTAGCATTCTAGAAGTTCAAAGACATGCTGTAATGGACAAGTCAGCCACATCAGGCCTCTCTAAAGTGGTAAAAAGCAAAGATGTCACTTTGACAACTAAGGGGCGCCTGAAACAATCCATGTATCTGCAGGTGTGTCATATACATGAGACATGTGGTAAATGAAAAAGGAAAACCAAAGGAAAAATTATGCCTCAGAACTATGTTGACGAGGAATAAATATTAAGCATACTATGGACTTGCCAAAGAAAGTGAAAATTATCTCCGAAGTGATATCGTCAAAATACTCAGGACAAGTGCTTGTACTTTGATCTAAGGGATTTATTGTGAACTGGTGAGCAGTTCACTGTCAGCAACCCATACATTTTCGCATTCATTTCATGGATTGCAATCCCCTCAAGGATGTTCCATGTTTTTATCCTTTCCCAATCATTTTTCCTAATCTTTTAAAATGTTATCTTGGAGTAATGCTGCCCATTTGATCTCAAGTAGTGGATTAGTCTAAGGTGCACATACCTGAAAATTGTTATTATCCTCCTTATAGAGCTGTCTATTGTTTGGCTGAAAATTGAGCCACAGGGTGAGTAATTTCCTGACCTGAAGCATGGCTCAGGGCCAGTTCCATAAGCCTCTACTTAGCTAGGAGTTTGCTGCTGTTAGGTACCATTGACTCATGGTGTGAATTTGAATAATAGGAGTATTAACTGTAAAGTTGAAACTGAGGTACAGGGAGATGGACAGACATAAGTGACAGGACAAGGGAGAGCAGAAACAGAAATAGTTTTATTAGGGTGACCTAGGCCAATAGGTCAGGGAAATCTGCTCAGCAGCTGGGGGCGTGGGTTTTTAAAGGGGTGGTGAGGAATGTATGGCAATTGTGGCAGTTAGCATATGGGGGCTGGAAACTCCCAGAATTGCTCAGTGACTCCTTGACTCCTTGTGGATTTCTTCCAACAGGGAACATCTGGTTTCACTGGTGATCTTATCTGGCGGTTTTCTTATCTGGCGCCACCTGCTGCTGACCTTGGGGATGTTCAGGGAAGCACGTGCGGGGCCCTGATCTGCTTCAGCTTACCCCAAGCAGGGCTGTCAAGTTCGGACTGGGCCCAAACATTAACACATCTTTTTTCTGTTTTTAGGTTCCATAGCTACCCTATGCATAACAGAGTGACACACTGCCTGGTCACAATTTTTTCATGGTTCAGCCCATTTTTGTAGCTATCCTGTCAATCCATCTTGTTGAGTTCCTTCCTGATTTTGTTTTGTTTTGGTTTGATTTGGTTAGCAGTTCCATGACATTCTAAGCACGATGTTCTCCTCTAGAGATTGGTCTCTCCTGACAACATGCCTGAAATATGTGAGATGAAGTCTTGCCATCCTTGCCTCTAAGGGGCATTCTGGAAGTACATCTTCCAAGACAGATTTGTTTGTTCTTTTGACATTCCAGGGTACTTACCACCAGTACCATAATTCAAATGGGGATGAGGTGATTGAAAATACAATGGCTTGGATCAGTCACACCTTAGTCCTTGCTTCGCAACACTTTAAAGACTTCTTGTACAACAGATGTACCCATTGCAGTGTGTCATTTGATCTTTTAACTACTGTTTCCATGATCATTGATTGGGGATCGGGCATCCAATGCCACTTGTTTGTCAGTGTGTTGTACTGTGGTGGCTTGCATGTTACTGTGATGCTGTGAGCTCTATCACTGGTCTTTCAGATATCAGCCTGGTCACCTAAAGAGAGCAGGTTTCAGCAGAGCTTCTAGACCAAGAACAGGCTCTGATGAAGGAATTGACTATCTACTTCAGAGGGATTAGCTACTGCAGACTTTAACAATAGCATCAACGCATTGCCAGTGACAGTAAATCTGGTCTTTTTATTATATTGAGTTTTACTCCACATTTTCTCCCTCTCTATCCCAAACCTTCTAAAGGTATCCCGTTCAAAGTAGTTGGTGATGGTATCTGGACACTCTGTAGTTCTTTTGCTTTGGCATGGAGACTGGTCATTATTAGGACATTGGACCATTTATTTTTTCACGCCTCTTCCATTTTCATCATCTTTCTTTTGGACAAGAAGAGACCAGTAGTTACACCTACAATGGCTGCCCACCTACCTTTAAGACTCCAGTTGCATTGTCTTTGAGGATTATGTGATGCCAATTGAGCTCTCTACCCACAAAGACTGTGTCCTTAGCCCCCAGGACCAACAACTCATTTCCTCAATGTTGCATCACTTTCCCTCTGCTCGCCCACATTTGTAGATGCATTTGCAACAAGGTAAATACCTATGTACAACTATCCTTTGTCAAACCTGTATATATAGTTGTGGGTATACATCCATGCTCTCAATTCATTCAGCTTGTATGTACATATATATCTGCTCATAAATCACTGTTACTGCAAGTTTTATAATAGCAGTATATACTTCCATTGGTTTTAAATCTAGCATTCCTCCCTGTGTCTTCCCCTGCCTCCATCATTTTTTTTGACAGCCTTCTTATTGTATATTGCCCTCCCTTAGACCCAAATTAAATATACTTCCCAAGGTAAATGTATGTGATATCTTCTCCCTTTCTAAGCTCTAAACTACACTCTTCTCTTTTTAATTTTTAGTTGTCCTAGTTAAAATTGATTTCTGTTCTCCTAATTCCATTTTGGTAGGCTTATTTATACCTGTGTTGACATCTGGGTGATATTGTTATATTTGTTAATCTCATGTTATTGTCTGTTGTTTGCTTATATTCTGCCCTACACACTCCATTCAGTGTTTCTTTTAAACATGATCTAGATTTGACAGATTTTTAAAATTTCTGTTTACCTGTTTTGTTGTTATATTTGTGGGACAGTTTCACTCTGTCTATGATGATACTTGGCAACTTTTCTTAATTTTTTTTAATGTCATCTCATTGCCTTCTTGCCCTCATGGTTTCTGCTGAGAAACCATGTCTTATTGGTTCGCGTTTGTAGGTAACTTTTTTTGTTTTTTCCTGAGCTACTCTCAGGATTCTTTTTTGTCTTTGGTTTTAGAAAATTGTGTTATGAAATATGTTGATGATTTTGATTTGAGAGCTATCCTCCTCGGGCTTTGTTCAGCTTCTTAAATGCATTTTTCATTAGGGATGGTTTTTTTTTAACAAGTATTTGACAGGTTTCTCTGTGATTTTAATCCCCTCTTCCTGTCTTGGAAGTTTGACCACATGGAACTTGGTTCCCTTGGTGCTGTCCTGCATAATCATAAGCCTGTCTTCATAGTTTCCCTTCTTTTTTTCAGAGGATTCCTTTAGCACCTTATTATTGAGAGATTTGTCTCCCAGTTCACTAATTTGACACCCCATTTATTCAATTAGACTCCTCTGACCTTTTTAATATTATCTACTTTTGAACACTTAATATTAATTAATCATCTAGATTTCTATTTGCTAATTCTGTATGGTTCCTAATTTTTCATTTTTTTAGTTTGTCCTTGTTTTCCTGAATTCTCCCAGAATTTTTCTTGTGTGTGTGTGTGTGTTAGACACACTCTTTCTTGTGTCTTTGAGTGAATTTAAATGGTCTGTCATCTTTGGGGCATTATGGTTTCACATATATAATTAATTGATGTTTATATGTTGATGATTTCTTAGGCATGTATCACCTGTCTCGTGGTGGTGTGATAGAAAGTATGAGTGTTATATTTGAGAAAGAGTTTTGCTAGGCCTATGACAGTTTTTTGTTTTGTTTTTTTCTTGGACTGGTAAGACACAGTGAAAAAATACCAGATTTAAAGGCAACAGAGGTAAACACTGTAATATACAAAAAACTTGAAATAATGGTGTGCCCCACAGAAAGGTCCAGTTCTTGTTTGCTGTCCTTACAATAAGACACTAAATGATGTATGAGCCCCCGATAAAATTATTTTAAAAAAGAGAAACTACATGAATGAACAAAATGAATGAGCAAAGACACGCTGTACCATTCATAGAAAATTTATGAGAGTGTCAATGTAGTGTGCTTATGATTGATCAAATTCTTTACTTTGTGTTTCAAAACCATAAAGTTGTACTTACTTATTCCAGAAATGCTTGTTACTCGCTGGGGATGTTCTGAGTCTTTTGCTAATTTCTGTCTTATTTAACCCCTCGTTGGGCATGCTATTATTTTCTTCTGCTGTCTTGGTTATGATTCAGGCTTCTCTGCTGACACACCTTTTCTGACGGTGATCAGTGAAGCGACAGCTAGCACCTATTTGATTTACCAGCAAGGAGACTGGACTTTGTAGCTCCTGTTCAAACCTTGAGGTTAGGCCACGGCAGTTAATAATAGGCTCCTGGTGCCTTTTTTCAACTCTAAAGCTCTTTCATCTCTGTAGGCCAAGTTCTTTCCAGGATCTGAATCACCCCGATCTAAACCATGTCTGTCTACTTCACTAGGCCCCATGCACTATCTGTCCCTGAAAGGCACACCCAATGTCCAAAACATCTTCATCAGGATCAAAGGACACTTGGAGGCTAACTTGCCACCTCAAGAGACTTCCCACTTTGTGTCTCACGGGAGGTGGATATGTTGAACATGGGAGGGAGAATCATGACACTTAAAAAATGCTATCTTTCCAGCAATGTCTACTCTTCAAAATCTTTTTTAAATTATAGTTTTCCTCCCAGTAGAATTGGTGGTTTAGGATTATAGGAAATATCTCTTTTTATCTATCCGTCTATCACTTGTTAATGTATTTATATGCTCTCTTATTCATTTTAATTTGCAAGATCTGGATTTTTTTTTTTTAATTCTGACTTTGCAAAGAAAAGGAAGGAAAAGGCTTCAGGAATAACAAGGGACATGTGAACATTTACAGCTGGCAGAGCATATTTGAGAAGAATCTAACTTTGTGAATGGCTACAAAGAGTGCTAATTAAATAGCAGGTGTTTTATCACCTATGTCTATTTGG
This sequence comes from Tenrec ecaudatus, assembly GCF_050624435.1. Taxonomy (NCBI): domain Eukaryota; kingdom Metazoa; phylum Chordata; class Mammalia; order Afrosoricida; family Tenrecidae; genus Tenrec; species Tenrec ecaudatus. The sequence continues at coordinate 25,394,314 of NC_134542.1, read as the reverse complement.
GAGAAAAATGTAGCACAGATGCGGAAAGCTTAAATACATCCACATTTTGTGTAACACAGCTCTGTATTCATTGAGTTTCATCTGCCATTCGAAGCTCAAACCACACTTAGTGCCAGCCAATTAACGCCTTCATTAAGCTTCAGACCACCTGCAGCTTCAGGAATGGAGTGACATCACTAACTTCTATATAAACTCATTGTAATACTTAGGTTAAAACAGCATAGCAAAAAGGGGAGGACAAGATTCTCACATCAGCCCAGGCAAACTCATGTACACGTCTGCATTGAATAAGGCATATACATTAGCTATCTCATTTATGTTTCTCTCTCCATCTGTTTCAGTTTGTCAGACATAGATTTCCAGAAATTAATGTCTTGGCTAAAGGCCTTTCAGGTTTAGAAACTGCGTTGGTCTGGGTACTGTAGAGAAACAAATCCACCGAAACTCATATGTATAAGAGAGAGTTTTAAATAAAGGGTAAGAGTATATCAAGAAAACATCCCAACTCAGTGCTTCCCAATTCCACAAGTCCAGCATTAGCCCATATGACCAACACCAATCCACAAAGTCCTCCTCCATCTCACAAAATACACGCAAGGATACTGACTGCAGGAGGGAAGCCAAATCAGTGAACATTTAAGCATCTCAGCGCTGGCAGGCCTCTCCACTTGACTGCTCAAGCACCCTGGGCTGTATTGGGGTAGGCCCATGCGGCTTCTCCCCAGGGATGTCTTGTAGAAGTGAGTGAGCCTTGCCAGTTGAAGCAGGGAACTGGGTAAGGCAGTTGCACACTGGTCTGATGATCAGAAAGCAAGAGACCCAAGAACTAGAAAGGCAAGCAAGGCTCAGCAAACTATTTATCTCTCCACCCTTCAATTAACTCCACATGTGTTTATCAGCCATAAACTCACAACTCTCAGGCAGAAAAGGACATTATATTATACTCTTTTTAATCACATATATATACATTTTTAATTGATCAAATTTAGCAAAGAATCCCAGTTTTGTGGACAAGATAATATGATATGATTGATACTGTGGGATATAAAGGTGATTGAAATATGTTAGGCTTTAAAAATAATTTAAATGAACAATGTAGGACAGCTGATATAATATCTATAGTTGGATGTTAAATTCCAAGTAATTCTTTGTATTCAACTTTTTAAAAGCAATATGCACATTGCTTACTTATAGATTCTACAATTTATGTCTTTTTATATGAAAACCACTGATTACTCATCAAAGAAAACTAAGACACTAATTAGGTATTTTATATAGAAAAGTAGTACTCTTAATCATGAGTTTTATGCTTTGTTAATTAGATGGAAGGGAACTTGAACAAAGACAGACTATGCTGATACCTGCATTCAGTCGGAGATGGGGGAGAATTAGAGACAGGGTGCTGGGTTTGTATTTGTAGACCAATGCTATACTGTGATGGGTGGAGAGGTTGTATTTTTCTCTACCTTAATGGTTGCAGTAGTTTGGGTTGAAGTTTTCTCAATTCTTTATGGCAAAAGGTGTCCTTTTAGAGAAAAAAAATCCAGCAGAATTCTAGAAAGATTTGGTAAGCAGGAACACCAAAATGAACTAGTGTAAAGTTTAGCTTTGAGTTTGCATAGTTCATTTTATTTAGAAGCTCATGGCAGTATATCATTGTACACTACAATCATAGTTTTTTTTTAATTTAAGACTATCAAAATATATCCATTTAGTCAACCAGGACACAACTTCAGAGTGCATACTTAACAAAATGGTCTTAAATATTGCCATTCCTTGTTCACCCTTTTATGAAGTTGAAGGAGAAAGAGAAAGGTCATGCATGTTGCTTTGTTCTGCTCTCAAAGCAGGAAAAAGTCAGTTTTTGCTAAATGTATTACATGTCTGCACCAAAAACAATCCCAAACCTACTGCTTTGAGTCAATTTTGACTTATCCCTTTCCATTGTATAACTAACTGTATGTTCTGCTTTGTGGGACTGCAGAACTCCGGGATAGCTTCCTCTCTTGTGTGACTGGTGGGTTCAAACTACCAACTTTGCTGTTAGCAAGCAAATGAGCTAAACCACTGAAAACCCAAATTCACTGCCATCGAGTCAATGCTGACTCATCACGACCTCGGTGGGATTGTGAGACTGAGACTGTTTGCGAGAGTATAAAGCCCAGTCTCTCTCACACAGAACTGCTGGTGGTCTCAAACTGCCGATCATGAGGATAGCTGCCCAATACATAACCACCACACCACCAGGGATCCCATAGTGCGCCACCAGGACTCCCTGTTTCATGCCTAGTGAAAGTTAATTAGAGATCATTTCAAGTACCTTCACATTGATTTGGATAATTGCAAAAGATCAAGAAATAGTCACTAAAATGCAATGCAATGGAATGCAGCATAATGTTTTATATATCACCCCTATGTATTGCTGTTTTCCTATCTCTCTATTCGTCAGCCAGGTTTCAATCAGAAAAGGATAACCTCATGGAAGTACTATTTCTGAAGGTTTATAAAGGGGTTTTGTCATATAGTTATTTTGCTGTTTTTAAGACTAGACATAGGTGGACATACACTGTGTAGATGGGTGTGATAAGCAGTGTAGCAGGTGCCTCTCCTGTTGTTATAGACGTGTATGCCAAGCAATTTTTGCCAATTACATTTCTTACAGGTGTGCAATTGCAGTAAAATATTATACAACCTTACCCTTAATCAAGTTATTTTCCATCACAGTAAACTGGAATTCTGCTACATACCAAATAATGTCCTCTTTCTCCTTTTCTTCCCCTGTCTCTCTATATTTTCCTGTCCTTGTCTTACATAAATGAGGCTATACCATATTTTCCTTTTGTGACTGAATTACTTCAGCGTAATGTCTGCAAACTGAATTCATAGCGCGGCATGTATGGAGATTTGAGTTCTCTTTCTGGCTGAGTACTACTCCATTGCATGCTATCAATTTATCACCCACTGGTGGACCTTTACGTTGTTCCACTCGTTAACTATTGAGAGTTTTGTTATAATATACGCTGTTGTAAGCATTTGTATTCTTGGTTGGAAGTCCTCTAATCACAGTGGCTGTGTTCTTAGCAGTGGAATTGCAGGGCCACATAATAGTTGCATTTTAGTCTCTTGAGGAAATGTCGCACTTTTTCAAAGGCTATACAATATTATATTCCCCCGAGCAATTGAGTTCTAATTTTGGCATAGCCTGCCAAACTTTGTTATTTTAATTTTGAAAGGCATCTTTTATTGCATTTTAGGTGTAAGTTAATATGTAAAATTAGGTTCCCATTTAACGATTTTTTAAACAAATTGTCCCATGACATTGGCTTCATTTTTCAAAACATATCAACGTTCTCATTATATCCCTTTTATATCCATTGTGTTTGTGTTATTTCCGTTTATTTAACTTCCCTGCTTCTCCTTGGTTGTCATCTTTGTTCTAAGGCTAATGGAAACTGTTGTGGTCCCCTATAACTGCCTCTGTGAGGGTGCAGAGGACTTCCTCGTGGAAATGTTGCTTAATTCGATAAGCCTATCAATACTTTGGATGAAAGGTGACCACCAACACTGGGTTTAGTTCCAAATTCAATGAGTATTTTAGAATGATAGTTGAGGAATTCCCATGAGACTCTTTCAATCCATTCTGCAATATTTATTGCAGCAATAGTCTAAGAGGTGCATTCCTGCATAAGATCAGCCCCAACGAGGAAGACTCTCAGTGCTGTCGATGGACACAGTGGCTGCAATCATGGGCTCAAAGAGCGCAGTTGTGAGGGCGGCACACGACAAGACAGTGTTGTGTTCTGTTGTACACGAGGTTGCCGTGAACTGGGGTCAAATCTACTGCGCCTAAAAACGACAGTCTCTATATGGGATACCTTTAGGACTCATGTTCTAGGTGGTTTGGGTTCTAGGTGGCAGTAAAATGAGAATATTTTTAAAAATCTTCACACAGGATTTGATATATAATAAGTTTTTATCGAACACTAAATATTATTTTACAGTTAAATTAATATATGTGACTATATATGGTAACAAACAAAACAAAATACCAAAGACATACCGTGTATCGATCCTGTCCAGTCTTAGCTCACGGTAACCCTGTGGAGAAGTAACTGTCCCATATGTGTTGCCTGGCTGTCCTGATGACGCACGCACGCTGTCTGTCCTTTCCTGTAGCACCCTCTGGGTAGCAGTGCAGCACAAACTGCTCTTGCCCTTCAGGGACACATGAGACATCTTTAGAAAGTTAGAGGGAAATGTCCATCGTCTTTTCACTCTGTTTCCCACAACAGTTTTTAAGCTTCTCGCGGTCGTTCGTTGTGCCCAAGCACATGCTGGCGTGCAGAGACGCCGCGGATACGCACTAGAACGGGTCTTCAGTGTCATTACTTTTGGGAAACATCCAAGGTGCCTCTCAGGGAGTTGGAATGCCCACCTTCTCTGGGCAGTAGTTGAGCACTGAAAATTGTTGATGTTTTTCCCCCATAAATATAACAGTAGACTGCAGTGGGTTGACGGTAGATGAAGATGACTCAGGATAACTGGAAACAAAGTGCAAAGTTCACTAGTTGAAATTTTATATGTCCTGTTGCATGCTTTAGGTGCTTTTAGCAACCTTCAATTTTCTATCAGCAGCATGTCCTGCGGAGCTATTTATTTCAGAGCCTTGACATTATTTTTTAGGGAAAATATTCACAGAAAGAAAGATAAAATTTTGGAACTTGTTTGTTGTTTAAACTAAAGGCTTTTTGTTTGTTTTGTTTCTTTTAGTAGTTTAACTTAAAAACATGATCTCCATAAAGGAAGAAAATATGTCCTCTGTATTGATATTGCCTTCCCTGTAAATATGTTAAAAAGAGATAGCAGTATAGGAAGGGTTCGTTGAAGTTTCAGCATTCTATTTATTGATAAAAATCATGAATGCCTCTTTTCATCTGTAACTTCCCCTATGATTGTTTTTCAAAAAAGCAAAACGTGGCAGACAGGGTGGGTTAGTTTCACAAAATGCATTCACAATCACCTTCTCCTTCGTGCTGTTACTTTGTTTTTCTTACTTTACAGGATGCAAATCAATAACCTAAATGTCTTGATTTCTGAGGCTTTCTTGAAGCAACAGTTACTCATGCCAGGCATTTCTGGTCATGAGGAAAGGCTTCTTATGAATAAAAGACCCATTTCATACAACTAACCAAAAACTTACTTTGTCCTGCATCTTCTTATTGAGCTCAGTCTTAAAAGTCTCCTCCATTCTCAACTTGAGCCATGTTCTCCTGGCCACACTCTGGTACTTTCTCCTGCTTAAATGTACCTTATGTGCAGAATACTCTGCTCAGCATCTCCCTTCTGTTGGCATCACCTTGGCTGTGACTTCCGGGGGCAGCTGCTCCTACTTCAGCTCCTCCAGGCTCTCCCAGGCTCTGCCTTTGGGTACGTACTCTTGTGGAGCTCTCATTACACTTAGACATGGGTGATGAACTTGGTGTGGCCACCAGCAGCAGGGAGAAGCTGTCTTGTTTCTCCTATGCCACAGAGAGCCAGCATTCTTTGAACCTGGGATGAGGGGCCAAAGCTAGTTGGAAGTATCTTACATGTATGCCTTAGGCTGTATTCATTATCATACCTTATTCTATAGGTGAGACAACGGAAATTAGGGGAAGGTTAAGTAAGGATCAGTGGCAGAATTCAGTAAAAGGGAAGCAGCCAGGTCCAGAGCCTATGCCTGTAACTACTATGTTCTCCTGTCTGTCTCTCTGAATGTGCTGAACAGGGAAGAAAGTTGAGATAAATTTATTCCCATAAAAGTATCAAGAATCACTCTACTGTATGTGTTTGAAGTGGCATTTTGCTGAATTATTATATATATATATATTTCAGTATAACTATCTAATTACCTTGCTTTCAATAATTTCTTCAGGGATATCTCTATGTTCTTATGTGTGAAAACTCTTCTCAAGTTTTAATATATGTGAAGAACATGGCAGAAATTTTGAGAGAATCTATATTCTTTAAACTTTGCTATCAGACATCCTGATTTACCATTAAAGAGCCTGTGTTCAATAATGTTAAAAAATAAAGGTTTGACCAGGTGCAAAGGGCTTCAATGATAAACAATTAGGTAAATATTGAATTTAAAACCTGATGAGGTCAAAACAAACGTGGTACCTCCCACCAAATCTCTGCAAATAAAAAGTGAGAAAATCATATTACCAATGTTTTTAATGTAGAACACAGTTTTAAACACTTCAGGGACCACAGCTCTATTTATTTTTAGATTCCTCCTGAATGATATAATTAAAAATGCTAAGATACATATTAAAAACCAAAGTGGACTAATCAGGCTCCTAGAAAGTGATTTTAGGTTCATGGAACAACCTCCTGAACTTTTTGACAGTTTACTGCATTAAACAGGCCCATTTCAAATGAGGCGAGTGGAATTTCTTCTATTCTGATAACAATATGTTATAGTTGATATTTGATCCTTCACCTAATTATTATACCCTTTTTCTTCATGTGATGTTTGATTACATTTAACTATGTGAGTAAACACAAACTAATTAGTTGCTCCTACATATGTATGTGTGTCTGTATTAAATGTTTGTGGTTCGTGATAGTACTGGATCTTTTACTTTACTTTTATTTTATTTTTTAACAGTTGTATTAGTACTTCATCCACATGTCATATAATTAAATAAAGTACTGAATCTTTGATTACTGTTTCACCACTGTGTTTGTGTAACATTACACATTAACTTCTATTTTAAATATTTGTTTAATTTGCATACAAACTACCTAATTATTTTACAAAGTTGGAAAACCTTTTCACAATATGCTTTAGTAGATTTTAAACAAAACACCTCACAGATGTTAATAAACATTCCCCCCATTTCTCAAATTTATTGTAGATAGCTTTCTCATGGAACAGAATTTTTTAAATGTGTAAAACATAAATAGAAAAAATATGTGTATCCTGGTAATTTCCATAATATACATATTTTCATCTGACATGATGCATTGGGCAAACCTGCTTAAAGAAAAACCTCTTTAAATTATTAAGCAAAAATATCACCTTGGGGGGAACAGGTCATCTAACTCCAGACATGTATTTTTAGTTGCTACAAAGCTGAATATAGAACTGAATTCTGAAATATGAGTAGCACTTAGCAAATTGTAGGAAGTGGGATGGGATGTTTAAAACCTCCCCAAAGATAATAGCTCGTAGAACACTCCATGTGGAGAGCAGCCATCAAATAATTTTAGGAACTGAAATACAACCTAGAAAAACTAACTGTTATCAAGTCCATTTAGACTCATGGTGACCCTATAGGACAAGGTAGATCTGCCCCTGTGGGTTTCGAGACTAGATCTTTACCAGAGTAAGAAGCCTGGTCTCCCCCATGGAGCAACTGCTGGCCCAGACCGTAACCACTACGCCACTAAGGCAGTGTGTAAAATTGTCAATGGCCAGGAAGATAAAAAAGTGAGAAGAAAAACTGGAATGTTTATAGAAGCCACACCATGCAGATTTATGAGGTTTATTTATCTTTTTAGCGACTTCTATTTTAGTTGTGGAAAAGACCCAAAGAAAAAAATCAGTTATTTAACAACTGTGAGAAAAATATAAGGAAATATAAGAAATATTATAAAATGATAACCTGTTAAATGTCAGGTGGTTGCTATTGATTATGAGTTCCCGAGTACTCTAAGAAGGGCTAGGAAATACAAAAGAAAAAATAGTATTTAACATGGCAAGGGTTGTACAATCTGTAATATAGATGGGATCAAGGATGAATGAGACAAAGTTTCTCAATTTTGATTCAGAACTTCAATAATAGTTAACTAGGGTTAGTCAAGCCTAAAAGACATGAATCTGAAGTCGAGAATACTTAGATTAATTTATGTACTATAGCTAATAATATATTCTTCCTCCAAATTACCTTCAGGGTAACTGGCATATTAGGGCATTTCCGTGGAAGACATTAGTTCTATAGAGGAAGGGAGAGAGAGAGAGAGAGAGAGAGAATTCTACAGTAATTTCTAATCCCTCTGATGTGCTGTGTTTTTCCTCAGACACATTAAGCTTGTATGCAGATTCAAATGTACTAGAATAGCACTGATCCCTACATGCTTTTTTATTAAATTGAAGAGTAATTCTGCTTTAAAACTGTCAACAAGTAAACCAAATCAAACAAATGTATTATATATATGCACATGTAATGGACAGAAAGGTTTTTTCTTTTTTTTAAAATGTTTATTGGCAGATAATCTACATATCATACAATTCAATCATATCAATAAAAGTGATACAATTACTAGCCAATCAATTTTAGAACATTTTCTTTCTTTCTTTTTTGGGGGGCATGGATAAATCATATTTAAAATGAGTGTGTAACCACAATCAGTTCTAGTGCTTCCTACACCCTCCTTCATACATTGTTTGCTTCCCCAACCCCCTCACCCTCCCTGTCTCTCACCCTCACCCTTATTTCCCATATCAACTTTTGCATCCGTTATTATCTCTGTGCATCTACTCCTTCTGTGCTCACAAACTGGATAACTCACAGAGGCCATGAAAACAGAAACAAATTAAAGTGGTACAATAATAACACAAATATAAAAATATGCATAATGAGTAAAAAATGATAAGACTATCATTAAAGGACAGGGATGAAATTTTTGTCATGGAACAAGCAAGAAATATTTGCAACTAGAACAATTTCAGGTTGGATCAAGAGGGAGGTCAACTTCCCCCCAGTATCAAGATGCAGTTTTTAAAGGAGAAGTATCAAGTCCTTCACAATTTTAGATTTAGTGGAATGGTTGGTCGCCATCAACAGAGATTGCTAAAATTGATATGGAAAACAATTTGATAATGTATATTCTAGGGGTCCATAGTACATTTGTCCTATTATATATAGGGAATTTCATCATTCTTCCACAAGAAATATTCAAAATGCTGCTAAGAATTTATTAATAAAAATATAATATGCACGGTTTTTTTCCTTAAATAAAAACTCGCTGCCTAAAGGTCTAAGTGGGTTTCAAGAACAATTGTGCACAAATTTGATGGCCTATTATTTATCCCTTAAAAATGATTTTGTACATAGATTTTAATGACATTAGAAAATGTTCATGGTGCTGTGTTAGTGGAAGACAGAGGAAAATTAAACAGTGTATGATTTGCACTTATATTTGCTTTTTAATTGCTACTATGGTATATCCTCACAAATTAAATGGCTTAAAATACTGCAAATTTATCATCTTATATGTTTGAAACGATAAATTGTAAATCAGACTCTGTCTTCTAACATCAAAGTGTCAACCAGATTGGTTCTGAGAATTGAGGGGATAATCAGTATCCTTCCCTTTTTCAGCTTCTAAAGGCTGCTCTTCTTGTCTTTTGGCTCATGGTCCTGCAGCACATCATCATTTTTCTCTTTGCCTCTGTCACCATAGAGCTCATGTTGTCACTGCCCTTCCCAGTTCCCTTTCCTGGGGCCCTGGTGATTATATTGGGTCCACCAAGATAATGCTGACTCATACCATCCGCATAGGACAGGGTAGAACTACCCTGTGAGGTTCTGAGACTGTAACTCTTTAAGGGTATAGAGAGCCCTGTCTTTCTCCTGCTGAGCAGCTGGTGGTTTCAAACTGCTGACCTTGTACTTACAAGCCTGACAAGTAACAGAACAGCAGAGGTAAATAGGAGCTGGTTTTGGAAAACCCAGATAAATGGTTTGTTTGCAGGCCAAATGGTAATAAATGATAAACTGAGGTAAAACTGATTTCTGATTTTTGAAGTTAAACAGTTTTTGTTATCTCTGGGACATTTTAGTTAGCTCCCCGCCCACTGTTTCCTTATAGATACGAATATAGCCATTGATGTCTAGATGTGAATTCTTGAACTTAGTCTCAAAATATTAGGGATAAGGAATTTTTCTTCTATTATTTTTCATATGTTCTTTCTAATATTTCATCTACTTCTTTTATGTATTTCTTGATTCTTCTGGGTTGTTCCCAGTTTCTGTCTTAATTTCCTGAGCTTGTTGATATCCTGAGATTGACTTCATTTAACATTGTAGTCAATGATTTGCTCAACTAAATTTACCCTGCAATCTGGATCTATGGATTCTGATTTTAAGATATTTTTGCAAGGTTCCCACAGTATTTTTTCTACTCTGATTTCTCCATGAATATTTCTCTTCCGAAAATTGGTGGTATGAATGTTTTCAATGCATCATGCATTTTATACTACATTGAGTATTTATGAGGCTAACATCACATTCATAGATGTAAAACATGGGAAATTTAAACACTCAGTAAGATCTTCAAAGTTTCCCAGGTAATGTTTACTGAAACTGGGATCTAATCAGGTGTCTTGAATCAAAATGGCACCTTTTTACGGTGTCGTTGTTCTAATTCCTTTGTGGATCAACTTGAATTACTGTTTTCTGAATTGTATCTATTCTCTTTATTGGAAGAATTTTTTTAATGGCCAGAATATTTCTTTATATGGTAAACATTTTCAAGCATAATCTGAAAAATCACTTGTGCACACATTTTGCAATCCAATTAAAATATCTAATTGAATATTTACTATTTCTTCTTATATTAAAACCAGTCTGGGTAAGTGGAGAAAAGGGAATCTGAGAGCAATATATTTTTTTTTTTACAAGAGAAAAGCTTGTAGTTAGTTCAGGGATCGTTTGCTGGCCCTTAGGAGCGTTTTCCAGTCCAGTCTGTTGGGCACCACGCCCTGGGGTGAGAGCAATATTTATTAAAGTTTTATTTGGTAGGAGATAATTGGTATAAAGGCTTTACAAAGTTTTTTTTCATTAAATAATCACCATAAATTTTTGAGAATGTGAGATTATGCATCTCATTTTAGAAGATAGCAAGCCTAGACTCAGGAAATATTTTAACACGCTTCCCTTCATTCACTTGATAAGTGCAGACTGCTGGCTGCACTCTGTTCCCTGTGGTTGCATAACCCAGGAATGTCCTCACTCCCATTACCTGCCTATTGGGACTCGACCACGGCACACAGAAAGGAAATATCAGGAAAGACTAATTTGTTCGGTAAATGTTTTAATGTCAGACTACCTTTGAACTGGAAGAGACTTTAGATATCACTCGTTTAATTTCTTTATTTTACAGATGAATAAGTAGGACAAGATAAATTAAAGTGTTTTGTCCAAATTCACACAACATAGAAATATTAGAGGTGGGACCAGAATTAAACTTCTCTCTTTGGCAATTCATTGTCTGATCCACTCTACTGTGCTGCCATATAAAAAACAGAATTAAATTAATGAATAAATATGATCTTTAAAATTGAAGACGAGTGAAACAAATTATACAAAATGACTGCTACTAACTCAGACTTTAATTATTGCTCTACTTTCTTCTGGGTGATTGATTTCCACCTCTCTTGAGCTGTGAAAGAGGATAAAAGAAGTGAGAAAAGAGAGGAGAGAGAGAGAGAGAGAATGACGAGCAGTTATGAACTGTGGCAGCGTCCCAGGCTTGACCTTGTGCAGATGGGAGGAATGCCTGGCTTTGTTTTAGGATGTAGACTTGGTAGAATTTGTCACTCTGTGTTCTGAATCACAGCACCCTCTGGGACAAAGCAGAATTGCCTCATTGGGTGTCCAAGGCTAGCATCATAGCCTGAGCACATGATCAGGTCCCATCTCCCTCAGAGGGTAATTACAAAATGGTTGTTGAAATACATTGACTGGGAGCCAGAAATTCAAGCCACATTTAGAAATGGGCCAACGGAAGGGATATGATTATTGATTATAGTTTCTTGGCTAAAAACATTGACTACCAGTGAGATGCTTACTTGCGTTTTATTGGTTATACAAAAGCATTTGGGTAGATCACAGCAAACTATGGATAACATTGTGAAGAATGAGGATTCTTCAAATACTTAATTTTGCTTATGTGATAGCTATATAGTGGTGTTCTTTCAAACACCCCAAGAGATACCGAATCATTTAAAGTCAGGAAAGATGTATGTCCATGATATACGAACCTTTTACCAAATTTATTCCATATTTAGATTGAGCAAATATTCTGAGAAGCAGATTATATGACTAAGATTATATGTATATATAAGAATGTGACATCAGGATTGGAGGAAGGCTCATTAAGAACCTACAACACAGATGATGTGACCTTTCTTGCTGAAAGGGAAACACAGAGGAAGCCTTCAGGAAGGAATACTCCTCCCTGTAAGGAAACAAAAAGTCCTCACAACTGGACCAATGTATTGCATCATGAAACAGAAAGAAGAAAATGAAATTGTCCAGAATTTGATTTTACTTGGATCTGCAATCAATGCTCATGGAAGAAACAGTCACGAACTCAAAGAACATACTCCATTGGGCTAGCCTGATAAGAAAGAACTCTCGACAGTGTTGAAGAGCAGATGTGTAATTCTGAGGACTAATGTGTGCCTGACTCAAGCTGTGGTGTCTTCAGTTGCGTCATATGTCCGTGAAAGCAAGGCAATGGCTAAGAAGGGCTGATGAAGAGTCGGAGCCCTGTTGGGGTAAAGATTATGAGGTGTGCTGCTGACTGCAAGGTCAGCAGTTCGAACCACCAGTTGCTCCACAGGAGAGAGGTGTGACTTTCTATCCCTTAAAGAAAGAGGAACAGTAGTAAGAAACCCATCAGAGCAATTTTACCCTGTCCTATAGGGTGACTATGAGTTGGAATTAACTCAATGGTGATGAGTTTGGTTTTAGGTTTTGAGTGAAAAATTGACACATTTGAACTCTGGCATTGTCAAAGAATGTTGGACATGCTTGGGGCCATCAGAATGGGAAACCTGTCCTTGAATAAATACATTTGGACGGCTTCTTGGAATGAGGATGACCACATTTGTCTTACACACTTTGAACATGTTATCATGAGGGATCAGCTCCTGGAGAAGGTCAGCCAAAAGGAGGCAGACCATCAGCAGCTCCATCAATGACATCCAATATAAAAACAAGTGTGAGGATGACATAGTGTTTTGTTCTGTGTGCTTAGCGTCTCCATGAGTTGTAAGGGACTAGATGGCGCCTAACAATGACAATAATGAAAACCAAAGGTATTTATTTTTAAATTCTATTTTGAACAGCAATTTTTCATAGTTAAATATTTGATCTGATGTCTTACTATAGTGTTATGGTAGCATTCAAAATATATTTTTTATCTATACGCTATTGGGCTTAGGAACACCAGCACTTACACTAAATTCACTTAAAATAATTTGGGGACTCACCCATGCATACAATAATTATGATGGTAAGCATCCAAGGAAAATTAGTGTGTAATGTCTTAATTAAAGCTGGGCAACACAATTCTGTTTAAAAATTGGATTCTATTACATCTTTAGAGTGGTACAATTTCATTTCATTCATGTAATTAATATTTAGCATAACTTTGGGTAACACATTGCATTATTAATATACATTTTGTGAGAAATGTAATAGTATATTAAAAGTCTCTTGGCAAGATAGCCCATATATTATGTTAAAATGCAAATTTTGCCTCTAGTTTACCAGTTTAAGATACTTGTTAGTTGCATTATTTACTTGTTTATAGGCATTATTAGCTGGGGGTGGGAGAAAATCATTATCATTTGTTTCATTTGGTTAGGATTGGGATTTGGTTTTTAGTTGTTGAACCTGAGTTGTGAAGTTTTCCCAAAGGCATTCTAAAATCATAGATATGATGTGAATATTATATTTGCTTTAATTCTGATCATGGTTTCTTTAGGAGAATTGTGATTCCTATTAGAAGCATATAAATTTCATAGCCTTTAGAGTTTGAGCCTTGGGGAAAAAGAGTAGCAATTTTACATTCTGATTTCTATTCTTGTCAGTGACGCTGCTCTTTTGACTTTGCCATTCCTTCTAAGGCAGCCTCTAAGAAAACATGTTATCTTACTTTAACGAAGAGAAGTGTACAGAAATCTTTGCTTCATTTTATCATTTAAAAAGATAAATACTCATGGATAGAGTATGAACAATGAAGGATAATATTCTGTAATGTTTAGTTAGCAGTGCACTTTTTACTGAACACAGTTTTTGAGAGAGAGAGAGAAATAAAAACCCTAAAAGCTTTCTAGTCCTTAATGCTAAAGTGGGACAGTAAGAACTCTCATCTAATCCTGTAGATCTCAGTGGGAAATGAAAGCTGCTGAGTTGAATGAGGGATATTCTGTAGAAATGAAAGGAAAGGGAATTTCTGAACTCCAGGTAGTAGCTAATTAGCACAGTGCGAGTCTCCATGGCAAAGCCTTTGCTCCCCATCCTCCCTGTTCAGTCTGTGCTTTCACTGTCACCTCCTGAGATGGGAACTGTGCCTCTGTATCCATGAGTAAAAACTCAGGGAAAGCCAACCTTTCCACAGCAACATCAGAGTTTTCCTGCTTCTGCTTGGGTGATTAGGTTTAGGGAGTTATGAGGGTGAGAGCTTTGTTTGGTCCTTTTATTGGACAAGCATGTTCTTCTAATGGTTAGGGAATCAACTAAAACTCATAGTAGATCGGGTAATCATTGGTTGGAGTATTAACTATTTTAAAAAATAATTATTAATAGTTAGCTTCATATAACCAAATAGTGTTTTAATATAACTCATGTAATATAGATTCAAGGGAGAAATTTATTTTAATTTTTAATCATCTATTTATTAGTTTTTGTCCGAAATGCTGATTTCCAAATGATTTTTAGTAATTTCAAAATCAAACATTTTCTTCTTGGGCTTAAATATTTAGTATGCTTTACATGTCCCAGGCAAAATAAAAGAGACTTTTCAACATACTGGTAGTACTTACATTAATATTCCAAAGCGAGCTCTAACGAGTGTGGATTGATACTTGGAGAATTAAGGTATTCATCCTTTGCATACAAATATAAAACCTCTCTTATCTGTGCTACTTGTGATTTTAATTGTGTCTGCAATGTTTTAGAACTTTTTGAGGTTAATTTTGGAATTCACTCAATGCCATTCATGTTAGCAAGTCGAATAAAAGCAGTTAGAAATTAAAGTTCAATCAGAACTTCAACACAAAAGCACAGACACATGGATGCCAGCCCAGTTTAGAGTTGTTTCCCTGCTTACTTCCAGCCCTTGCTTTCGACAGCAGGGGCTCTAGCAAGAGGCACTGACTACAAAGTGTCCTTAACTGTGAGTGTGAGTATGAAAACAAATTGTTTTCATGCATGATTACTTCCTAGATTATTCCCAATTCAGAAAAAAACCTCTTTGTAACGAACATAAACATGATTTTTAAAGGGGACCTATGTAATATTCTTCCTTTTTATAATTGTGTATTTTAACATACTAGAAATATCTGTTATATTAAAACAATACCCTGACTGATACTATTTAGAATTAAGCTAAAAGGATAAGTTATTCTATAGACAACATTAATTGGAAAATAGGACCTTTGAATTTGGTTATGACAGCCACTATGAAGGCAGTTTGTGAGGAAGACGTAGTTTAGTCAAGCTCCAATCCTCACAGATTCGTTTATTTCAAGGAGCCTAGATTTCTCCAGAAAGCTCTTGTTATAGTGAATGAGTCTGACCAGAGCAGAGGGGCGGTTGGAGCAATAATCAAGGCTGGATTTGGGGGGGCAAAGGGGGGAAGGAAAGTCTTCATCGCCTTTTTGGAAACATGGTCTCTCTCTCTCTCTCTCTCTCTCTCTCTCTCTCTCTCTCTCTCTCTCTCTCTCTCTCTCCCTCCCTCCCTCCCTCCCTCCCTCTCTCTCCCTCCTATTTCCCAACCATCATCTCCTTCACTCTACTTACCCTTTCATTTTTAGTTATTATTATCAGTAATCCATTGCTGTGATATCTCTAGTTGCCTTTCCGAACACTCTATTGCAGATGGCACTCTCTGAATTTGTGTAGCAGCCATAGGTTTGGGTGTCCGCCATAGGAGAAAGCAGTTGTATCAAGGGTGCTGCAGAGATAGCAGCTGTACGTAGAGGTGTGAGCAGGATTCTTTAGACTGATGGGCTAAAGATGGAAGACAGGGAAAATAGGACAGTTGAGCTTGGTGATGGCAACCAAGGTCAATAATGCCATCTTATTATTGACTGCTTTATTCATTTTTAAGTAAAAATAAACTTAAACATCTTGAGTTGATAAGGACCTGTAGTAGCTAAATAGAACCAGTTAGAACCATAGGTTTTTTCATCTGTAACTCATTACAGAAATAGATGGGTGGGTTCGAACTGTTGACCTCTCAGTTAACAGCGAAGTGCTCAGCCATTGTCGAACCAAGGAGTCTCATATCGATTGTAATAAGGAAGGTAAAGCCTTAATGAAAATCGTACGGAAAAGGAGTGCACATCCCACTCTAGAGCCTCGTTTTGATTAGGTGCACTGATGATCAACCATCATCACTATGTTTATTCAGAATTGTTCTTTAGAACAGATTCAGAGAGGAAATAGCATTTAGACATATAAAGTCTATTTTCTTTAGGAAACCCATATATGAAATGAACTCAAGAATGAACTGAGAAAAATCGAGGACTACAGAAATGTGTGTCAGATTACAAAATTTTCATAAGTTCAAGATTTAATTTCAGAATCCACTAGGCCACTTAGATGTGTTTTTAATTTCCATTCAGCCTGTCTTTTCCCTTCCAGACATTCAATACCACTGTGCTCCTCCCAGGTCTAGACTTCCCATGTTTCTCCATTAGTGCCTATCAGAATGGAGATCTGCTTTCTTCCAATACACAGTGTTTCTCAGTCCGCTTCCTTCAACATTACCAATGGAAAATGGATTCTTTTTAAGCTAGGAGTTTCTTGAATCCATAGCACTGACGTCATATTTATTGTATTACTGAGTAACTTCTTGTACATGTTTGATCTCATATCATTTTATTAACTCCCTGCTGCAACACTCTGAGAGCACTGAATTTGTAACTATATTTTATCCTTTGAAATCTATTATGATGTACTGTGTTATCTGCTGCAGATTATATTTCCGTTTAGTTTAAAATATAAATATGGATGTTTATGTGTCATCGTGGCTGTGAAAATCAGGGCATCCTCTCCCCTTCTTAATAGGACTCATCACAAACATTTAATTCTCACCACTGGACAGATCTCAATCTTGTTCCCAGTCTGCTCTTTCATAAAGAGTAGGGGTTTGTACCTTTTGTATTTACCAGTGACATTCAGATAGATGTTTTTAATAAAAGTATTTTTTTTCTTTTACTCTACACTTAATCCTCTCCCCATAATCCAAGAACTTAAATAGCTCAATACTAATGAAATTATCGGTCTGCTATAAATTTTGTTGATCTCTGTGTGGAACCACATTTTATTAATCCAATATGAATGAGCAATCAATCAATTAAATGTTTTAAATATATAAAGGGTAATATCTAGAAATAAAGATTTGTACAAAAGTGAGTTTTATAAAAATCCATTAAACATGATATGGTCATTATAATATTACTCTAAGCAGAGTCATATTTTATGAATATATATTAATTTTCAGGTCCATTTGGCCATGTAATTATTGGGTCTAGATAGTATATCAGAGTAGATGAAATTCAAAGGTCCATTGTGAGACATGAAAAATAAATTATGGTAATTCCATACAATGGAACACTACAGAATGGAAGCTGAACAAGGCATCCATGTATGTCCTACAATATTGCTCAGTGGAGATAAAAATTTCAGTGTAGATAGGGTGCACATAGTCTGTAAGTGATATGTATACAAACTGTAGGTTATGTACATGCACAATTTCTTAATACAGTTATTATTTGATACATTTATTATTAGGTGGCTCCAAGTCAATATTGACTCGTAGTTACCTCTTGTGACAGAGCCGAACTTTCCTCTCTGGTTACTTTGGCGATGATACTTACCGAAGCACATCACCGGTTCTCGCTTGTACAGAGCTACTCAGGGTGTTCCACTGATCAACTTTCTTTCACTTTGCATCTGAGTGCATAACCTTTGTATCACCTGAAAATTATGCAAAAAATTGTCAAGAGTGGGTTCTACTAGAAAATACAATAGTAACTTTAAAGTTAGTTTGAAATTTTTAATAAGCCTGCATTATTTTGTAACAAAACTATTTTTAATAAAACAAAGGCAAATATCAATTGAAAAATATTTACAGCTTTTAAGGAAATATTTGTTTTATTCTAGTCATTGAATTATTTTGAAAAGGAATATAGAAAGAAAAAAGAAAAATGTTATCACTGTATTCTATATCAAAGCCCAGCAGTTTTAATACTTAGCAACGTTATAATCACTTAAAAATTTTCATTGGCATATAATTCACATATCATACAATTCAGTAGTTCAATTATATTAAGAAAGTTGTGTAATTGTCACCCAATCGATTTAATAACATTTTCTTGTTTCTTGTAATCCCTGTTGTTAACTCCCCAGTTTCTTTCAACTTTTTTGACATATCCTTAAGTAATTATAAATCCAATTTCTGTCTCTGTAAATTTGCCTGTTCTGTTTGCATATAAAGAAAACATACAAAATGCAACAAAGCAAACATACAAACAAAACAATATTAATAATGAAAAATTAAAACAGAAAAAAATCTCAATCAAAAAAAAAACAGCAAATATTGAAAACTGGAAGAAATATAAAATGCGCCAAAAGGAAGATCAAATGATAAGGTATTATATTGTAACCTAACTGACACTACAAAAATCAACTTTACAATGTTTTCTGTTTTCTAGATAGGCTATTCACACACCTAGATTATGGCCAGAGGGGGTTCACGGGAAGTGTGATCCACATGGGATCCTGCAAGTGGATCTGGGCTTCCACCGTCATTCACAGCTTTCTGCAAACGGTCTGTTCATGATTGAAGCTCTAATGCTGTCCTTTCCTCTGAATTTGGAATCATTAGTCATTCTCCTTGGATCACAAAGGTTGGCGTGCTTCTTGTGAAGCTCATCTTACAACCTCTGTGTCAATCCATTTGGTCAAACAGCTCCCTCTTTTTTGATGCCCCTCTGCTTACTTAGCATAATGCCACTTACCAGGGACTAGTCTCTCCTGACCACGGGTCCAAAGGACACAAGATACAGTCTCCCCATCCTCACCTATGAGGAACATTTCGGCTGTACTTCTTCCAAGACCAATGTTTGTTCTTTGGGCAATCCCCAGTCACTTCAGTATTCTTCACCAGCCCCACAAGTCAAATGCAGTGATTCTTTTTGAATCTTCCTTATTCAGTGACCAATTTTCACTTGCATATGAAAACATTATGGCTTGGGTCCGGCCGACCAGAGGCCTCAACATTTCTCGTTTGCTCTTCAAGACTTTAAAGAGATCTTATGCACCACCAATGCAATGTGTTATTTGATCTCTTTGCTGCTGTTTCCATGAAATACCTCTGCTAGAATGCAGTGCTCCTTCGGTGGGAAAGCTGGGAAACTGGAGGCATAGGGGTGGAAGCTGGTGCTGTAATATGGGGAAAATCAAGATCAAGAAAACAAATGTGCAATGATGGCTGAAGCCATGCTAACGAAGGTGCTTGGGTTACTGTTGATTCAAGCTGACCGTATACTTCGTGCCTCTGTACCTTTGCTGAAATGTTCAACGTAAATGTTCCAGTGTCACATTTTCCTGATCCAAATCACGGTGACAGCTCTTGTTTCCACATCTACTATAGTTGGTATACTTCAGCATTCCTGAAAATGTACTTGCATTATGCATCTTTGTATTTTAAAACTTAGCAGTTAATCGAGTGAGTGTACAACAAAACATTATGCAGAATTTTTTTTTTAAATGCAGGACTTGCTGAAATTTACTTTTATATAAAATTATTTTATTACAAATTACTTATAATACTTTAAATAAGTCCTTCTAATAAGGACAAAACAAAATAACAGAAGCATAATTGCTAAACCATGTGGAATCAAATTAGTGAATTAACTGTTTTTCCTTCCACTATCTCCTCACTTCTTTTTCTTTTTTAAAATCATTTTCTGGGGGCTCTTACAGCTCTTATCACAATCTATCCATCCATCCATTGTGTCAAGCACGTTTGTACATTTGTTGCCATCATCATTCTCAAAACATTTTCTGACTACTTGAGTCCTTGGTGTCAGCTCCTCCTGTTTCCCCTTTCTTAACATCCATGCACTAAATGCACCTACTTTTCTTTCTCAACATTTTCTTTTCCTTGGAATAGGCAGAACTCACCCTTATCTAGAGCCTCCTCTCTTCTGTTTTGGGTCTGTGATGGCTGTTGGTAAAAGTGTTGTGGGCTCCGTGCCTCTAGACTGGTGTTTTTCAACATGCTGGAAAGATCCATAGTAGCAGGTGGGGGCATGGGAGGACATGCAAAAGCAATAACCTACACTTGATCCTGAATAATGGACGAGCAAACAAAAGTTTTTCATTGTCAGGGCGGTGACAGGTGGGACACTGAGTAATTTTTTTTAATTAAAAAGGAGGTGGTGGGCCAACTAAGTGTGAGAATTTATCCTAGAGATGCTTCCTTTGCAAGCTCCTTGTAATGACCTTTGAATCGTATCTCATGGAATCAGAGAGCATAAAAATGGATTCATTTAAGTATGCCATGTCAATATGTGAATGTTCCAATCTGAATTATGGTTCCAAAAGTTTAAGTAATGTTGGCAAACACATCATGTGATGACTAAAAGGTGAGCAACACTTTTCATTGTAGTAAAAATTCAGTTTTGATTTCAGAAAATATGTAGATTACACTCATATAAGGGAAGGTAATATAACTTTCTCTGTATAGGAATTGCCTATTCAAGAAAATTCATATAAACCACATACCTGAGTTAAGTAGGTAATTATTATTAAATCCTGAAATATACATACTTGAAAACACATAATTGTCTAATAGTTAACTGTCATATTTGTCTTGCATTTAACTATGTTTATTAATGACATCAGTGACATATTTATTTGATCACATTAAAATATATTTATTTATTTTAAAATACAGTGGAGGGCATGAATATTGAAATGACATTTTATTTCTGAGCTGAAAAAACATAATTAAACCGTTATAACATTGATGATGCTTTATGCAATTATACTTAATTTGATAGATATCAAACAATGTAATATTTTGTAAAATGAGGGCATTATATTATGATCTATATTAAATTTATTTTAAAATTTTCTTACAATCTCAGCAAAAAGCTCACTAAATACATCCCTTAAGTGGTGAGGATTAACATTTAAGTTATATTAATGTGAAATTCTACCTTCAGATCTAGGACAGCAGCAGTGGTTGTTCTAACCACAGCTTCCTGTCAGTTCTCTATATCTTCTCCCCAGACTGACGGTATTGGCTGAGTAACTGAGAAGACTTGTCAGCACTGTTAAAAATCAGTAGCATGCAAAAAGTTTACAAAAAACTTCAAGTTATCCTGTCAATACTGTCATTTTGTTAAAGAGTAACTAAATGAAGTTGGCTGGCAATAAAGTTCAAAATTTCAATCTGTCCTATAAAATGAATGACTAATATCTATGCCATGTGGTATGTGTCCATATTACTTGTTAATATATGTATATATATGTATATATATATATATGAATATCTTTCTAACTAGTGGGAACAGTGTGGGCAGGAACTGAAACAATTTTAATTTAAATTAATTTAGAGTATACTCACAGCCAGGACTAATTTTAATGTTTTCCTTAGCCATAAAAATGAGGGATATTATCTCTTTTCTTTGAACACTACTTTAGTGTAATTGATTTTACACTTAACTTTCACATTGATTTGCATGTTGGAGCAAACTTAATCTCATTTAACATGTAAAACAATTACCATATAGTATGACGGGGCTTCAAAATGTCTATGGAAAAAGTCCATTATCTTGAGATTTCCCTTTTCCATGAACTTTTTGAAGTCTTCATACAATATAAAATCATTTAAAGTTTTCTTTCAATTACATGATTATGTACATATTGTATAGGCTTGCGTCACACTGTCTTTTTGTTGTGCTACTGTGCTTTGTGTGTTGCTATAATGCTGAAAACCAGTCCTCTGGCATTTGAAGTACCAGCAGGGTCATTCATGCTGGAAAAACTTCAGCTGAGTTTCAAAACTAAAACTGACTAAGAAGTAGAAGGAGGCTAAAAACTTCTGAGAAATTAGCCAGTGAAACCTACGGAATATCAGCAGAACACTGTCTACTATCGTGTTAGAAAATGAGCCTCAAGCTAGAAGGCACTCAAAACATGACTGTGAGGACTTGCCTCCTCAAATTAGAGTCAACCTAAATGACGTGGATGGAGCAGAGCCTCCCAGGCCCTCCGTCGGTGGATACGGCAAGACTCAGAATGCGAAGCCGCAAACAACTGTGACTAATTGGAGCATGAAATACACAAAATATGAATCTAGGAAAATGAAATAGAACTCACAAAGATGTACATCCTGGGCATTAGAAAAATGAAACAAATTGATATTGGTCATTTTTAATAGGACAAACATGTGGTTTACTATGCTGGAATGACAAATGAAGAGGAATAACGTCACATTCAATATCAAAAAGAACATTTCAAGATCCATATTGAAGTACAAGTCTGTCTGTGATAGGAAAATATCCATACTCCTATAAGAAAGATCCGTTCTTACGACAATTATTCAAATTCACATACCAACTACTAATGTCAATGATAATGAATTTGAAGAATTCTATCAGCTTTAGCAGTTTCAAATTGATCAAACATGTAATCAATATACACTGGTAACTAATAGTGATTGGAATGCAAAACTTAGGAACAGAGGAAGGACATGCAGTTGACAAATATGACTTTGGTGACTGAAACTAACCTGGAAGATTACATAATCTAATTTTGCAAGACTAACGACTTATTAAGAATATCCTTTATCCTAAAAATTAAAGATGACTATACACTGAGATCAAGCCAAATGCAATATGCATTGGAATCAGATCAAATACATCTGTGGAAAGAAATGTTTGAGATGCTCAATATCATCATGTAAAATAAGGTCAAGGGCCAACTATCAATTCTTCATATGAATATTCAAGTTGAAGATGAAGAAAATAAATACAAGTCTACAAAAGACAAAACATACCTTTCCATTTATCACACCTGAATTTAGAGTCCATAAAGTATATAATACATGAAGAAAGCAATAAGTAGTTAAAAGAACATAAGAGAAAGAAAACAAGCAAGTTGGATGTAGGAAGAGGCTCTAAAATGTACTGTGGAACATAGAGCCAATGCCTAACAATAGAAAACATTGCCCAATCCTGCAAGATCCTCACAATTGTGCTTATGTTTGAGCCCATTGTTGCGGCCACTATGTCACTCCATCCCAATGAGGTCCTTCCTCTTTTTTGCTGCTCCACTATTATACCAAGCCTGATGGCCTTCTCCAGGGTTGGTCTTTCTGACAACATATCCAAAGTATGTAAGATAGATAGAGTCTAGCCAATCCTTGCCTCAACACAGCACTTTGATGGTACTTCTTCCAAGAAAGACTTGTTTGTTCTGTTATCAGTCCTGATACTGATAAAGTCTATGGTTTGTTCTTTATCAATCCATGTTGAATATTCCTCAAAAGCACCACAATGCAAATGATTCTTCTTCAGTCTTCATTCACTGTCCAATTTTCAACATACACATTAGATGATTGAAAATCCCCTGGCTTGAATAAGGCATACCTTAGTCCTCAAAGCTACCTCCCTGCTTTCAATATTTTAACAAGGTCTTCTGTGGCAGATAAGCCCATGCAACCCATCATTTGAATGCTTGGTTCAGTTATGAGAAATTTTTATTTCTTTACACTGAGTTGTAATTCATACAGAAGCCTAAGATTCTTGATTTTCATCAGCAAAGGCTGTGTCATCTGCCGATTAAATGTTGTTAACCAGCCTTCCTCCAATCCCGATGCCACATTCATCTTCATATTGTCCAGTTTCTCTGATGATTTGGTCAGTTTATGAATTGAATAAGTATGATGAGAGGATATAACCCTGTGGCAACCTTTGCTGACTTTAAATTATGAAGTCTTCCCTTGTTCCATCCCCACAACAGCCTCTTGACCTGTGTGCAAGCTCCACAGGAGCACTAGGAAGGGTTCTGAGATTCCCATTGTACTCGGGATTATCCAGAGTTTGTTAAGATCCATACAGTTGAATACTTTGGCATAGTCAATAAAACACTGTAAATATTTTTCTGGTATTCTCAACTTTCAGCCAAGACCCATCGTATGTCAGCTCTGAATCACGTTTTCCATGTTCTCTTCTGAATCCAGCTTGAATCTCTGGCAACTCTTTGTCAATACAATGCTGCAACCATAATTGGATGACCTTCAGCAAACTTTTTAGCATGTGATATTAATCATTATTGTTCTATGGGTACAAATATGGTTCTCTTCCAGTCAGTTGACTGGAAGTAGCTCTCTTCCAAATTTTCTGGATTAGAAGAGTAAATTCTCCCAGTGCATCATCAGCTTGCTGAAACATTTCAACTGTATTCCATCAATTCTAGAGACTTGATTTTGGCTAATGCTGTCAATGAAGTTTGAAAGTCTTTTTTCAGTACCATTGGTTCTTGCTCATATGCTACCTAATGAAATGGTGGCATGTAGACTAGTTCTCCTTGTGTAGTGACTGTATGTATTCTTTCCGTCGTCTTTTCATGCTTCCTTCATCGTCTAATATTTTGTCCATAGAATTTTTTCTGTTTTAGCTCTACCCTTCACTTTTTTATTTAGTGTTTTCAATGTAAGCAATTCTGAGTATATGCTATGTTTTGGGTTTTCTAACTCAGGGGCTATGCATATTTCATTATCATTTATTATAATTTCTTAGGGTGCCTATTTAATTTTTTGTTGAATTCTTTGATGTCATCATTTCTTCCATTTGCCTTAGCTTCTCTGATTAGGAACAAGTTTTAAAGTTTTTTGACATCCACTTTGATTTTTTTCTTTCTTTCCTGGATTTTTATGACCTTTTGCTTTCTTCATGTATGATTGTCTTTATGACAGCTCATCATGTCTCCTGCCATTAGTGTTCAATATAGCATCTCTTTTCGTAAGATGTTCTTGAGTAGGTTAAACTCAAAGTTGTACGTTGGCTCTTGTGGCCTTGTTTTAATAGTCTTCACCTTCAACCTGAATCACACCTGAACAATTGATGGGTTGTTCTGGAGTCAGTTCCTGGATGGGTTTTAGCTGCTGATATTGAGCCTCACTCACCATCATGTTTTCTCATAGCTGTAGTCAATTTGGTTTATATGTATTCCATCTATCGAAGTGCATGGATGTAGTGGCCATTTGTGCTGTTCGTAAAAAGGTATTTGCTATGAACCAATTGTTGTTTTACAAAATTCTATCCTTCTACTTTGTTTCTCTCACCATGAGCGTATTATCCAATTACTGTTTCTCTCATTGTTTACATTTGAATTCCCATTACCAATAATTTTTAATGACTTTTGATCAATTTCACGCTGAAGCCACTGGTAGAATTCTTCAATTTCTGCATCACTTGCTTTCATGATTGGTAGATAAGTTTGAATAGTATGTGTATTGACTGGATTTCCTTGAACGCCGATAGATATAATCCAATCACAGACAGAACCATACTTCAAGATCGATCTTGAAATGTCCTGTTGACAGTTCATGTAATGCCATTGCTCTTGAACATGTCATTCCTGATATAGTAAAGCATATGATTTCAGATTCACAATGGTCAATACTAGACCATTTCAGCTCCCCGATGCCCAGCATATTCATCTTGATATGTGCCGTTTCATTTGTGACAACTTCTATTTATCTAAGAGTCACATGTTGTACTTTCTAATTTTTGATTATTAGTGGATGTTTGCAGTTGTTTCTTCTCCTCTTAAGTGGCATCCCATAAGCAAAGGAAGAGTCTGAAATCTTTACACCCACAGGCTTTACTCCATTCACATCACCTTGGTTGACTCTCCTCTGAGAAAGACGCTTCTCTGCAGTCACATTGAGTGCTTTCTGACTCAAGGGGCCCCTCCTCTGAAACAGTTTCTCATCCTTTTTTGCTTCCATTCACTAGACTCTCAGTGTGTGACAGTGTTTCAATGCTATGCATAAGTTTTCAGCAGCTATGTCTTCAGAAATGGGGGGCCGAGTCCTTCTTTGGAGTCTGTTCTTAGTCTGAAAGCTCCTCTGAACACTATTAACTTTGGGGGACCCTGCTGGCTGGCATTTGAAATATCAGTGACATGGCCTCTAGCATCACAGCAATGCACACAGCACCGCAGTGTGACAAACTGGAAGGCGAGCGGTGGTCATTTATGAGAGAGAACATTGTAAGTCCTCCCCTGGAGGGCAAAATTCTCTTGATAATGTCATTAATTTAGCTAATGGCATAGAATTTAAAATACTGTTGATAAACAGAAATTATATAAGTTTAGGCTGGCTTCAGACCACAATACTTGAATTGTTGACTTGTACAGATTATATTCTTAAGAGATTGGGCACTGTTTACACAAACAATGAAGGTTGGTGATAGGCCAAAACTCTCAATAGCACTCATTCACAAAGGCAAAACCACACCTACAAGATTAATACATGTCATAAGAAAGCAAGGATCACATTAAAATAGCAAATATATGCCCAGTTCTTTATTCATTGAGCACCCTCGGAGCAAGAGAACTGAACTAAATCCTACCAATTATAATAATTAAATCCTACCAATTATATAACCTAGGGACACAGTCATCTGCTTCCCACACTAGTTATCATTCAGCCTCAAGTCCAAGGCAGTATATCAATTTCGGAAATCTGTGCCAGATGAGTTTTAGGTAAAGCCTTGTTCACTTAAGGAGGTTTCCATTTGGCATCCTTCTGGTGTGGTCTATTAAGGATGGTGTGTGCCTTGAAAGACAGAGACTAAACTCCCAGTAGTCTATACCACGTGGCCTTGGTCACCAAGGGCTGGATAGAAATTAGGTCACAAGTGTCCAATTGGGAACAAAAGATTAGGTGTATTCTCCTATGGATTCTATATGAGTATGTAAGTATTGTTAAGTATTTGATTTTCCCTGATGGCAAATTGCTCTTCCAGTTTACCCACCAACAGAAGTGTAATCACCTTCTCCAAGATGTACATACTCCACAGGCTCTGATCCTTATCCTTAATCTTTTGTACAGGATGCCTTTTTTATAAGTACTACTTCCTTGTCGATATTATCCTTCATTCCTTTGTTGTTTTACATAATTTTATCTGTCAAAATAAAAATGTATATTACTAGATCTGCTATTTTTTCAAGATCTTGGGGGATATCTATAATTACTTCCTTGAAGTTTTCAATTCATTGATTTGTTATTGTTGTGTGTCACTGAGTTGGTTCCAACTCATAGAGAACCTTTCTAAAATAAAACAAAACACTGCCTGGTCTGCTGTCACCCTCATAATTGGTCTTGTGTTTGACCTCATTGTTGCAGATCAATTACATAGAGAATTTATTTGAGAGGTTGTGGCAGCAGTACTGTTTCATTGTCATTGTGTCCATTCTTACCCATAGTTGCCACACAGGTCAGAGTAGAACTGCCCTTGTGGGTTTCTGAGATTGTAACTCTTTACTGGAATAAAAACCTCATGTTTCTTCAGGCAGCGTGCCTGGTGCTTTCAGACTACTGACCTTGTGGTTTTCAGCTCAAAGTGTAACCCACCAAGGAGAGTGAGAATATCTCTTGAATACTAGTGGGACAATTGTGAGATGGCACAGGCTGGGCAGTGTTTGGCTCTGTTGTGCATAAGGTAGCTGTGGGTTAGAATCAATTCGATGGTACCTACTACACAATAACAACATTGCTGGTCAGTGGTTTGAAAGTACCGTACCATCTTCTCTGCAGAACAAAGATGAGGCTTTCTACCCATAATACGTCGGAAACGCTCCCGGACAGTCTGCTTTATCCTACGCGTTGCTATGAGTAGCAATCCACTCAATGGTAGTGGATTTGATTTTGAAGTTTTAGTACCCAGGAAGACAGACTGGACATAGTCCATCTAAATCTGCTTCCTTGCACAACAAATTAACGGCTATTTCATTGACAAGGCTTGGGAGGAGGTATCTTCTGGAATAGTCTGACTAGAGATCAAACTCAACACACACTCACTGCCATTGATTCAATACTGACGCATAGTGATTCTCGGATTGTTTCCTTTGATAGAAACGGTGTATCCACATTCCAGGTGCAGGTGCTGTGTTTCTGCCCTTCACATCGAGAGAGATGAATTAAGTTTATCTCCTGAAGGGAAGCAACACATGTTGTTAACCTTCATGGATTCTAACATATTGGAATTACAACAAAGGGAAGCAGAGTATAGGATTTCTTCAGCTAAAGAGTGTATGTCTGTCTGTCCTAGTTGGCTACGGGTAATGTTAGCTGAGTTCTGACCTTCAAATGGAGATGGGGGTTAAGCTTAACCTCTAAGTGGAAGCAGCAAAGATTTTTCACAGAACTGAGCTTATTTTTCCTGACATCGTCCATAAACTTTTCCATCTCCGTAAATGGCACCTCAAGCCTTTCGGGTCTCAAATCTTACAAATCATCCTCATTTCTACCTCTCTATTTTATCCTACATTGCATCTGTCAGAGATTTCTGTCATTTCCAAATTCAAAATATATCCTGTATTCTAACACTTCTTACACTTTGTAGTTCTCTTCTCTGTTACTGCAATTGCTGCTTTATCAATCTCTTTGTACATTTTCTCTATCTCCTATCAAGTAAGTCAAAAAGTATTGCTCCAAAATAATAGAAAATTTTATTTAACAAAAATGACAAAACTTGAAGCTATCATTTCCCAATATATCATCCATCCAGGCATCTACACACCCTGTGACACTATTTGTTGTTGTTGTTGTTGTTGTTACCTACCCTCATATTGCCTACTTTTAACACAGCAGCCACAACACTTTGAAAAATACTAGTCAGACCATGCCATGCTGTTCGAAATCATCAACTGATTTCTCCCCTTCAAGCAAAGTAAAACGAAACGTGCTTACAAGGTCCTAGAACCTGGTTGAAGAGCCCACGGTAGCACCATGGTAAGCACTTGGCTGCTCACATCCAAGTCGGTGGCTTGCACTCCCTGGTAGTTCCACAGGAATTGTCATCAGAAAGATAACCGCGTAGGAAAACCTCGGAGGCCACTCCACACTTCATGTGGGGCTGGTATGCTTCAAAAATGACCCAAAGTGACCTGACAACAAGGGGATTAAATGAGTTACTTACTTTGGTAAACAGTTCCATAGTAAATGTTTTAGTCTTTGTGGGTTAGTCTGTCTCAAATGCTCAATTCGTTTTAGTGTTAAATTAGACATAAAGCATATGTAAAGCAGTGGAGGTAGCCAGGTGCATGTGCAAAAAACAAATAAATAAAAATGAAAATGGTTGGCCAGATTTGTCCCATAGATCATAGTTTTTCTGGTACCCAGACAGCTGCTCTCATCCTTTCATTACATCGTCCCTCATGTGCTCCTGCGATCTGCAAGCATAGTAGGGATGCTTTCACCTTAGAGCAATTACACCAGTCCTGCCCCCTTTGTGAAATGCGTTCCCTCATGAATCTAATTCACTTTTCTTTTCCAAGAATTTACTTTCTCATTAAGCCTCATTTCCATATTTAAAATACTTTTTCCTTGTTAATAATATCCTTTAACTTGCTTTAATGATTACCCAAATTATTATGTTTAGTATTTGTTATATAGTCCTCCCCACTAAAGTAAAGGCTCTAGGAAAGCAAAATTTAGTGTCTTTTTTTCTTCTTCTTTTCCCTATGTGTCTTAAATGTTATAACAGTATGTCTGGTACATATAACAACCAAATCCATTGCCATCCAATTGATTTTGATTCAAAGCATCCCTATAAGACAGAGAAGAGCCGCTCACATAGATGGAAGAGCTGCTACCTAAGTCTGTGCATCATTACAGAATCAGAGTGTTGCTTCTCTGTTCATTGTCGCTGTCGGGTTTGAACTGCCGACTTCTGGTTAGCCACCAAACATGGACGCATTCTACCACCAGGGCACCTGTTTCTGTACAGCAACCAAACACATGATCTTTGGAAGCTATGGTAGTTGGGTAATCTGTTGTCAATTTCAGACTTAAGAGAGAATGGGGTGGCCTTTAGTCTGACAATCAGGTCACAGCTTGATGACCTCATTTCGAGGCACTCAGGAGATAAATAGCTCACTGGAGGCTGGACACACTGCTCACTACCTCAGAAACTCTACTGACAAGACACATCGAGCTAAGCTGATGGCAGTCAGAGCCCTGGAGCTGGAGGAGCCACGTGGAGACCCATACCAGCGCTGAGATCCTTACATCACCATTGGATCCACAAGACTTCCCACCCACTGGCCTGTGATCTTCCTGCATTCAATGCCATTGCGTGTGTTTTGTGAGTCTGAAGAGCAATTTATAGATTGGTATCAGACATATGGGCTAATATCAGACTTATGGACTTGATCTAGACTGGGCTGGGATCCTTTATCAATATTCAATTGCTCTTGTATATAAAACTCTTTCTTACACTGATATTGATGTCTCTGATTTTGTTTCTCTGGTCTACCAAACCAACGCAGAAGCAGATGGATTCTGATGTCTCCTGAAAAGGGACTAGTGGGTCTGAACCACTCACCTTTCAATTTGAAGCTTACTGTTTTATATATGTCTGGCTCTTTTATGTGGTACACTGATGAAATTAAATTTTTGTTAAAAAATGAGGGAATGAGTCAGTAGTCTACCAAAAAAAAAAGTTTTAATGAGTTTATAATCACTGTTTGATGGGCACAGTATTTAAACCAACTCGCTAAATGAAGGCATCAGGCCAATATCTATGGATTGCCTTCTGTATTAGAAGCTGATAACTAGCAGACTGGAAGTGGTTCTTTAGGAAACACAGAAGCTTTCAAAATTACTTTATATATTAATTAGGTCTGTGAGCTTTTGGGGAATGACAATATAAATGTTATAAATGAATGATAATGAACAAAAGACCTAAATATTTTGATCTAAAAGTAATAACATAAAATTTAGGGTGAAAAACATTTTTTTTCAGTAGAAGGCTTCATACCTTTTAAAATTACTAAGGAGTTAACAATTTGTATAACTGTCTATTAACATAATTTTTCTGTTACCTAATGGAGTGTCTGGCAACCATTCATTAGCATCTGTGCTAAACATATATAAAATGTATTAATTAAAACTGAAAAAAAACAGAAGCACTGGCTTATTATTTGGTATCTACACACAGTTCAACGTGTCTTTTGTAAAACAATACCTTTATTTTCTGGAAGACGTTTCATTTTGAAAACAGCATTTCCATTCTGAAATAGATGAGTAAGTTACTTGAAGAATGGCTGACAATTTTTGTAGGAAAAATTAAGATGGTTCACTGAGAATCTTTTTTCAGTGAATCCAATGGTTTTAAGAATCTAATATCAAGAAAAAATTCAGATAGGTTTATTTTTCAGTACATAACTGGAATCTTGAAAGGGCTGTAAAAGAAGTAACTAGATTTGACTAAGTCACATGCTAATGTGCACTCCTCAATAAGCTTAAAATGGATGTGAATTTTATACTAATCTTACTCGAATCCTCTGGTCATGAGTATTTTACAGGTCTGATTGGGCAATTTATCAATTCTCATGCTCAATGAATTCAGTCATTGGACATATGCAATTTAAAGCAATGAGCCATAACCGTCAGGGTGCTTAGACACGTCAGCACTGTTAGATGGCACACAATCACACTACAAATTGAGAAGTTACAACAAGAGAACAGAGTAAAGAACAACAGCCCCAAATTGGGGACAAAATAAAAATTAAGACTAGATCTGGTTCCTTAGAACACAGAAAGACCATTTTTGCATGTTTGCTATTTCATAGAGAGATCTATTTCATACTTATATATCGTTCCACCAAACACTCAACATAAAAAATGACACACACCTTATATATAACCCATGATGCAACCCTTTAATAGTACAATGCTTCTTTAACTGTTGCTAACACATCCTAACCTAACCCTTGCCCCATATTTTTTCTTTTTAATGGTGTGCCATGTTAGCTATGAGCTGGCATAGACTGAATGGCAAAGTCGGTTTGGCCCGTGTTAACTGTAAGTGTTGGTGGCTGGTGGGTTCAAATTGGTTGGCTGATCACAAGGTATGTGGTATAAAACCACCAGCCACTTGGAGGGAGAACAATGACTTTACTAATCCCATAAAGATTTGTAGCCCTGAAACCCACTCTTCTACTTTGTCCTGTAGGATCTCTATGGGTCTTAATTAATGCCATGGCAGCGAGTGGAACCATGTTGGCTCGGTACTAAGTCAATTCAGTGAGGAGGCATGGTGGCACAGTGGTGGCACCTGGGCTGCTAACCAAAGGTCAGCCAGTTGACATCTCCAGCTGGGCCTCAGGAGAAATAGGAAGGGTTCTACTCTGATAAAAGAGTCACAGTTATGAAATCTGCCACGGGGGCAGTTTCCCCTGTCCTATACAGTCACTATGAGTTGGAATCAACTTGATGGCAGTGAGAGCAAAAACAAGTGTCTGTAGTGTCAGATTCGCACCAAATTAGCAGTGGAGCTCTGCATGCAGAATCATTTAGTTCTTGATGGTGGAATCACCTTTTGGATGGGATGCTCTTGCAATGTTGCGGTAGGGTTGCCAGAATCAAACACTAAGGATTCTGGGGTAGATACAACTATGCATAATGTCACATGCATTTCCTTTGCAGTAATACTTTATCATATGTAATTCAGTGAAGAAATACATGTATAGAGTGTGATACACAAGCAAAAATCTCTGGATCTGCATAATACCATAATAAACAGAAGAAAAGCACAAATGCCAGTCTGATCCTCATTGATTCAATTCTGACCCGCACCCCTATTTTGGTGGGTTTCTGAGACTTTAAGTATTTTCAGGAATAGAAAACCTAATCTTTCTCCTGAGGAGCTGCTTGAGGGTTTGAACTGTTGACCTTGAGGTTAGCAGTTTAATGTGTAGCCCACGCTGCCACCAGCACTCTAAGTGTACTATTATAGAGGCTCAATTTTTTATTGTTAAAAAAACCAAGTTTAATGCATCCAGTTAGCCTTGAAATATGTAGAAATCACTTTCCTGGATGTATTTACAAGTCCTTACAGATTTTCTGAGGTTATAAATCTTTACGGAAGCATACTGTCACATCTTTGTCCAGAATAGTTGGTGGGTTCAAATATCCAACTTTTCAATTAGCAAACGAGCACTTAATCCGCTGTGCTACTAGGACTCCTCTTCTCACTGTGGCCTTAGCCAAAGATTAATCAAAGATGCTATAACAGCACCGCATCGTCACTCTTTGCTCTGAGGTTTCAAGTTGGGCTGGCAGAGACTGTGTCAGATCTACATTTCTGCCTGGCAACTCTTCCCACACAGTCCTGTTTCAACCTATTCCTCCATAGGTGTTACTCTTCAGGAAAGGTTTTCTACTGCTAACTTTGACTCAGCATCTGCTTCCCAGAAAAACACATTTACATAAAGCCTATTGAGTTTTTGAGGGTGCCTCTCTAAATATAAAACCAAGACTAAGGAAAAGAGTCCCATTCTTTCGTTTCTACAGCTGATCTGTTCAGTCCCTGTCCCTTTTCTGAGTTATTAATTCACAGGTCTACAGCTTTACCCTCAGCAGGAAAAGTATGCCTTATCACAAAGCAGTCAGATAGCAATATAACTGTGTGCATTCTTGGTTACCCATGTTTTCAAATGAAATTTTAGCCTTGATAATTTTCCCAAGTGTAAAATTACAACTGAGACTGGAACCCAAGCAGTATGACATCACAGTCCTCTTGCTTACTCATTCTGCTTGACTACCTCTCTCAATGAGATCCACATAGACCCTAGAAATATGTCTACCACGGCTTTTAAGTTCACCAACTGTTGCAGTAGGTACTCGATAACTGTAACCCATCACATGTAACTTTCTTTTTAAAGTTAAAAAGAAAAGAAAAACATCTCATTATTGGAATATAAAGAAAACGAGTCCTGAGCCCTGTTGGCCATAAGATTGGTGGTCCATGACCACTAGTTGCTCTGTAAGAGCAGGAGAAGGGTATATCTATACCTTTCTATAGTTACTCCTTTGACAATCCTATATTGAGTCACTAAGAGTCACAATCAACTCAATGGTACTGGGGTTGATTTTAGGATTTAGTGATATCCATAAAGGTGCGGGGGGTGGGGTCACAGTGGTCAGCAATACATTGACGGGTAGCTGTCAGAGGTTCAGGCTGGATTCAGAAGATGATGTGGAATAAGGGATATTGCTGATATTGGCTGAAAGCAGACAATACCAGATAAATGTTTACTGTGTTTTATTGGGTATTCCAAGGGATTCAATTGTGTGGATAACAATAAACTATGGATAACTTTCTGAAAAATGAGACTTCCAGAACACTTCATTGTGCTCCTGAAGAAGTTGTAGATGGATCAAAAAGTAGTTGTGGGAACAGAGCAAGGGAATACTCCATGGTTTAAAATCAAGATGTGTGAAGTGGTTGTATACTCCCACTATACTTATTTAATCCATATACTGAGCAAATATTCAGAGAACCTGGGTTATATGAATAATAATGTGATGTCAGGATTAGAGGAAGGCTTATTAACACCCTGCAACACGCAGATGACACACCCGTGCTGATGATGATCAAAAATGGCAGCCTTCGGTATGGATGACAGCTCAATGTAAAGAAAACCCAACTCCTCACCAAGGGAACTATGGGTGGCTTCATGATAAATGGAGAAAACGTTGAGGAGATCAAGGATTTCGTTTTCCTTGGACCCACAATCAATTATCATGGAAGTAGCAGTCAAGAAATCAAGAGACGGGTTGCCTTAGGTATAGCTGCTGTACAAGATCTCCTTAAACTCACTGCCATCAAGTCAGCGGTCTTAGTGACCCTAGAAAAGAGGATGCAACTGCCCGTGTGAGTTTCTGAGACTGTGATTCGTTACAGGAGTAGAAAGCCTTCTCTGCATCCCACCAGACCTCCTTCAAGTATTGAAAACTTGGGTGTTACTTTGGAGGACTAAGCTGCACATGACCCAAGCCATAGTATTTTCAACTATCTCATATGCATGTGGAAGTTGTACATTGGATAAAGAAGACTGAAGAACAGCTGATGTATTTCAATTGTGGTCTGGAGAAGAATATTGAAAGTACCCATGACTCCTAAAAGGACAAAGTATGGCCGTAGTGCTTCTTAGAGGCCACCATGATGCGACTTCATCTTCTGTACTTGGGATGTGTTGTGGATAAGAATGTCACCATTGGTAAAATAGAGAAGCAGCGAAACAGAGGAAGGCCCCCAAGGAGATGGATTGACTTTGTGGCTGCAGGGATGAGCTTAAGCCTTTGGATGATTGTGAGGATGACTTTTTGGGACACCTAACAACAACAACAACATGGGAGAGTTGGTGGTGCCGTGAACTAAGCATTCAGGTGAGTGGTTTGATACCACCTACCACTCTGCCGAAGAAAGATGAGACAGTCATTTCTGCAGTGATTTGCAGCATTGGAAACAATATGGGCCAGTTCTCTCATCCTATAAAGTTGCAGTGAGTCAGAATGGAGTCAACTCGAATTGAATTTGGCATGATACATATTAAGAAATAAAGGCACAGGATTGGTGGGATTTGGAGCATGGATATATAAGAATATAATTAGTTTGGAAATTTTATGTATATATAACACTGAAAATAAAATCTATCTTTCCTTGAAATTAAAAAATGCTAAATATAGTGCATTTAACAGCAAGCTTTATGTTCCTCTTGTTTCCCAGTTTACTTCTAAAGTCCCTTATCATAATAAACTTTTCTCTTTTTCCCCTCCACCCTAAACTTTTCTTATCTAATCTTTTTTGTTGTTGATTTTTTTCCCAATCATTTTCTTAGGGGCTCATACAACTCTTAACACAATCCTTACATATATCAATTGTGTAAAGCACATTTGTACATTCATTGCCCTCATTATTCTCAAAACTTTTGCTCTCCATGAAAGTTTCTGATATCAGCTCCTCATTTTCCCCTCTCTCCCCATTACCCCCTCATGAACCCTTGATAATTTATAAATTATTATTTTGTCATATCTTACACTGTCCAATGTCTCCATTTAACCCACTTTTCTGTTGTCTGTTCCTCAGGGAGGAGGTTATATGTAGATCCCTGTAATCAGTTCCCCCTTTCCACCCCACCCACTCCTCCACCCTCCAGGTATTGCCACTCTCAGCCCAGGATTCCCTGCATTTCCAGTTCCTATCTGTACCAGTGTACATCCTCTGATCTAGTCAGATTCATAAGGTAGAATTGGGATCATGATATTGGGGGTGGATTTGGGGGAAGTATTTAGGAACTAGAGGAAAGTTGTATGTTTCATCTTTGCTACACTGCACCCATATTGGCTCATCTCCTCCCTTGAACCCTTCTGTAAGGGGATGTCCAGTTACCGACAGATGGGCTTTGGGTCCCCACTCTGCACTCCCCCTCATTCACTATGATATGATTTTTTGTTCTTTGTTGCCTGATACCTGATCATTTCAATACTTCGTATCACACAGGCTGGTGTGCTTATTCCACGTTGGCTTTGTTGTTTCTGAGCTAGATGGCTGCTTGTTTACCTCTAAGCCTTTAAGACCCCAGACACTCTATCTTTTGAGAGCTGGACACCATCAACTTTCTTCACCACATTTGCTTATGCACCCATTTGTCTTCAGCATATCGGACAGGTGAGCACACAATGATATGAATTTTTTGTTCATTGTTGTCTGATAACTGATCCCGCCATCACCTCGTGATCACACAGGCTGTTGTGCTTCTTCCATGTGGGATTTGTTACTTTTGAGCTAGATGGCCGCTTGTTTACCTTTAAGTCTTTGAGACCCTAGGTACTATATCTTTTCATAGCCGGGCCCCATCAGCTTTCTTCTCCACCTTTGCTTATGCAAATGCGACTTGTTGGGAAGGTGAACATCATGGATTGCCAGTTCAATAGAAAAAAGTATTCTTGCTTTGTGGGAGGACTTGAGTGGAGGCTCAATGTATTTCAGCTACCTTAATAATAAACCTATAAATATATGCACATAGATCTATTTCCCCATCCTCATATACAAATATATTTACATATGTACATGTCTTTATTTAGATCTCTACAAATGAGATTTGCCTCCTAGATATGTCCTCTATTTCCTTTTACTTTCCTCTTGTCCCACTATCATGCTCAGCCTTCATTTGGGTTTCAGTAATTCTTCTCTGTTATATTGCCCTGGTCATACCCTACCAGGCCTCCTACACCCTCCTCACCACTGATTTAGATCACTTGTTGTTCGCTTGTCCCTGGGTGTGTTAACACCACTTTCTTTCCCTCCACCTGTCCTTCTCCCATGCCCCCCTGGAACTGTCAGTCCCTTTGTTTTCTACTCCAGATTGTTCATGCAGCCTATTTTATGTAGACTCACCTGTGGAGATCTATCTAATCTTTTGAAGGAGGATTTATACCACCTTGAATATTTCATTTGAATACAAGAATGGTGGTAAATTACAGTGAGGTATTTGGTAAGTTTGTGAAAAGCATTAAGCAAGTTCCAAATAAGACCTAGTTGGTTTTGTTTTTCTTTTAAGGAAAACTTTTTTTAAACTTTGAAAATCCTCCAGTCCCCTAAATTATGGCAGTGAGGGAAACTAGGTGTTTGTCATAAAAAGTAGTAACTTAAGTCCATCTCTCAAGCAATACAGATAATTGTAGTGAATGTCTGCAATGGACTGCACTGTACTCTCCCGTGCTTTGGCAAATTGTGTAGCATCAGCCACAGACCTGGAAAAATAAAACGTATCATTTTGTAAATTGCTGCAGAGTGTGGTTATTACACAGTAACACAGCAGAGATTCCGAAAGACCTGGTGGCGCTAAGGCAGCAGGCTCACTAGGTGTCAGCACTATCACGGCTCTTTGTCAGAGACGGCAGGAGCGCTAGCATCAGTTTCAGGACGCTGAAAATGGTCGGCTCTATTCATCACTTGGCAAAGCGTTGGGAGATCATTGCTGAGTGAATCAACATCGACTCACGTATTTGGTCTTCTGGAGCTCTGGCTTGCTTCTTAGGTGTTAAATTAAATGACAAAGTTAAGCATTACTTTATTAAACTTCCATTTATTACTCTTCGAGCAATTTCAGAAGAGGATTGCCATCTCGTTTTTCAGATATGAGTCTAAACAAGCAGAGTAAGGAAAAGTAATGCAATAGCAAACAGTTTCCCTGGTTTGGCGTATTATTCTGTCTTGCTGGAATGACTGAAATAGTCTTCTGACCTCCCATTTTACCTGTCTGTAGTATTTTTCACAGTACAGCCAATGAGACCTTTCTCAAATGAAGATATGATCATGGGCCTTCATGTTTAAACATCTCACTGCTCAGTCTCTTTATGAGAACCTTTAATAGATGACTCTCCCATCTACTGCAATGAGAGAACTCATTCCAGAGTTTAGTTCTTATATAGCAACAACAAAATAATGGTATTTCTGGCAGTGTCTGTAGGTCCAGAATTCAGGAGTTACTGACACGAGTGGTTTTAGCCTGACGTCTGTCAGACAGTTTTAGTGACCTGTTGGTCAGAGCTACAGGCATTTGGAAACCTGAATGTGGGTCTAGAATCCACTTTCAAGAAGGATTACTTGCATGGCTCTCCAGTGATTTGTGTCAAGATGGTTTATGTCAATCATAGGACTGCCTGAGTTACCCCAGAGGGAGTATTAAAACCTATCAAAGTGTATATCATCACTGAATTTTATGATCTAATTTAAGAAATTAGTCACTTGTAGTATATGGTCACAATTCACTCTGACAGCAGCTACAATAGGATGTGAGTAATGCGAGGAAAAATCACTAGGGAATATTCCAGAGACTGGATACCATAAGAGTGTTTAATTGATATTGGATGAAGTCTAAGCACAGACCTTGCTTATAAGATCTTTTATGATTTCTATATCTTGAGCCTCAATCTGCCACTCTCTGAGTCATGCTTGATTCATAACTAAAATATATATTTTAAAAAAGACATTTCTTCCAATTCTTTTAATAAATTGTATTTGTTTTGACTCTCTTTTTAGAACTCTTGTTCCTATCTTTTAATTGAACAGTCAACTATGCTCATGAATCTGTACACAGATCAAGAGGCAATTGTTCTAACAAATACAATATAATTTAAAATCAGGAAGTAGAAGTGGGGGAGGGCTCATGTTTACCACATTTATTTAATCTCTATGTTGAATAAGGTATTCCAGAAATTGGACTCTATATAAAAAAGAGTGTGGCATCCAATTTGGAGGAAGGCTCGTCAACAACCTGCAATATGCAGGTGACACCACTTTGCTTGTGCAGAAAGCCAAGAGAACTTGAAACACCTAATGATGAAGATCAAAGAGGACAGCTTTCGGAATGGAGTGCAACTCAGGGGGAAGGAGACGCAGACACCCCCTTCGGTGGAAAGAAGACGACTGGACTGAAAATGAGCATTCTGACAAATGGAGAGCATTGTCTAGTTGTCAAGGTTTTGGTTTTATTTGGATCCATAATCCCTGTTCCATGGAAACAGCAAATAAACCCACTGATGCATTGCACAAAATCCCAGTAAACATCATCCACGCACTACTCCCAGTAAGCTAGTCTGTGCCAAGGAGGACATACAGAGGGCTAACGACCATATGAAGAAAAGATTGCAATCATGGGAATAAGATAAATAAATATTTAAAAAGCAGTGGGATATTGTCTCACACGCTTCTGGCAACATTCAATAAAACCTGAAATATCAAAAGCTGGAGAGAATGTGGGAGAGATAGGGATGCTTTGATATTGCTGGTAGGGCTGTAGAGCTGTACAGCCTCTATTGAAATCTATGGCACCTCCTTAAACAAATCCAAATCCAAGTACCTTATGACCCAGCAATACCTCTACTAGGTATACTCAAAAGAGATGAAGAATATAACACAGACAGACATATGTACACCTGTATTTATTGCAGCAATTTCCACAATAACAAAAGCATGAAACAACCCAAAACTCCAACTATAAATAGACAGACAAACTTTGATACAGAGTATGGAATTTTATGCAGCAATAAATAACAGTGATAACACTCTTAAGCACTGCAAGACCTGGACAAAACTAGAGAACATTATGCTTAGCAAACTCGATCTTAACAAGATAAACATTTAATATCTCCATTGTTATAAGGAAAAACAAAGGACAAAGATGTGGTTTATACAACGATAAACAAGCCCTCGGCGACTAAGAAGGGGCCAGAGGGGGGTATGGGAAAGGGAGGAGGGTGGGCCGGGAGGGTTTAACACACAGAGACACAACAATGATATATACATAAAATAAAAATTGCTTCACAGAAAGAAAAATGTCCATATTCCTTATCCTGCTGATCTAAATTTTGGCCCGAGTGGCTGAAAAAGGAGGAAAGTCACACTGAAAACAATCTATACTCTGTCTGGCATATGTAGAAATAGTAGCACATGGGAAGACTTCTTCAGAGTTCAGGGTTAAGTCAGTCATTTCAACATTTTGTGAAAGAGCTATATTCTTCCAATGGTTAAATGACAAGTAAATCGGGGAGGGGTAGCGTGTACCATAAATGTACCATTTATGCCTCGACTCCTTTATTTAGTGTTGGGGTCTCGGAATACATGTTTCGTGTAAATTGATGTGACTTCCACTGGTACCAGTAGGCTCAACCGAACTCACTTGTGGGATTCCAATTCCAAACCCTGCGTGATTAGAGTGGTGTTACTGCCTCTGGTTGTATTTACACCCTGGCTTCCCCGGGGTGCATTTACGGGGCAGGCTTCCTGGTAAAGGTGGGAAAGTCCCTTTGATTCTCCGATGCTTGCATAGCTCTATCTTCAGTGACTAAGTGAATGGAATGTGGATGGATAGACAATCCATTTCGTGGCTAACCTCAGTTTTATAAATTCAAAAGTATTTTCTGAAATGAAAGCATTTAGGAAATAAGTGTTTTGAGCTGTGGTTCACCTGATCATAGATTTAGACTATGGTTAATGTGTCCATGATTTAAAAACTTTCATATAATGAAACAGGGGCATATTTGTATATTTCTAACTTAATATTAAGAAATCCAGAAGCTAATAAGGAAAAATATAAACACTATCTCATGGTCATTTTATGAAATTCAGCCTCTGGATCTTCAAGTCAAAATGTGAAGAGTTTTAACAGATAGGTAAACATTACAAAAACTTTGGAGTTTCTTATATATTTGTATTATTGTATGCCAGCCTCCCTGACAGAAAGTAAGGGGCAATGATATTGCCTCCAAAGGCTAGCAAAGTATATTTAATTTTATAATTTTAAATGTATTTCTTGCAGTATACAAGTTAGCTTAAACAGAGCTTAAGTGTAGATTGTTAACTCGAGATATTTTATTTATGTATGGCATGTACTATACTTTGTATTATTATTTTAATATTGGTACTAACAGTGTTCAAGGATATGTTTAAAAATATTGCTGAAATCATAGACAACTTTATTACACAAAGGTATCAGCATAATGTCCATCTAGGTCAGTTTACTTCTGAAGGTGATGTTTCCATCCCCTAACCCTTCCTCAGGGTAGTCTGTGCTCTTCAATTGACATGGCGTCAAGATGGCACTTTGGGTCTCTTCAGGGCATGCAGGACCTGTTCCCTTTAAATGGTACTTGGACTTTGGAAACACAAAGTTGTGTGAACGGGAAAGACCAAGTCAGTAGAATGGATCAGGTGAGGTTTCCCAACAAAATTCTCACAGGCCAATCCTTGCTTCTTTCAATGAACTAGCAGACTCATTGTTGTGGTAACAACTTTTCTCAGCATAACTTTCTTGGCCTTTTATTCTAGGACACACTTCAATTTTCTTAAAACTTTACAATAAGGTCCCATGATTGCCTCTGTTATTCAAGAATGTCCCTTGGAAATCCTTAAAACAAACAACAGCAAAAACCTGTTAGCATAACGTTCTGAGCTATGGAATAAGCTTATGCATTTATGAACTGGAAACTGAGTAGTAATATTTTGGGATTTATCCATGTACAGAATTTAGAATTTATGTAAAATCACATGAATATTAAGGAAAACATGATTATCTTTTAACTCAGAAACAATTATGCCAATACTTTGAAAATCTCAGTCTATTAATTCTGAGCATATGATTTGGTCTAGGGCTAGGATATAAAGTTTATGTCTCTACTATTATGTAAAAACACAAAATTTGTCACATATGTTATATGTGCTTTAAACGATAAATCACACTGTATGGATGTGTAGTATAGAAAGATTATTGTGAAGATACCATAAAATTGCGGTTACAATTTGCATAATTAAAAATGACATAATTTTGGCATTAAACTTTATGGAACTGCTTTTGGTGTCAAGGTCCAAAACAGAATAGTTTTCTTCTGATTTACTTTTACTTTCATTTTCAAACTTCAGTGACCAATGGCCTCCAACTCAACACATTCACACCATGGTATTAGGAGCTTGACCTGGTTTCAAAATGACTCAACATCGATAGTGTGGTCAATTTTCTCTCCTCATATCTTTACAGAATTTTATTTGGGACTGTCCCTTTAGTATTTAAATCATTTACTAAGGATTCTATTATTTCTTAATTATATAATAAGCAGAGACAAATATTCTTTAACAAAAACCATTGTAGTGATCTTCTTCTAGTTTTTCACTTATTTTTGTTTTAATGATGAAGAAAACAAACAAACAAGAGAAGCTGCGGAAGAGACCAAGTATGTGCAACAGGGCTACAGTGCCATGCGGGGACCTGTCCTCCGGCTGCAATTTCAGGGAGCAGTTTGGACTGTTGCACGTTTCTTTGCCGCTTTAGGATCATAAAAATATTACTAAACTACCCAGGCTTTTCTCTTAATTAGTTCCCTAGGACACCTATTTTTGAAGTTAATATATTTGTTGCTAAAGTGCTGTAAGGTGGTTTCTGAATGAAATATCTTGCTAAATTCTGCTTAAATTTTGGATAACAAATGCTATTTCATTTAATCTGAATTGGTTTTTTTAAAGAAATCATTTTATTGAGGGGCTCTTACAGCTCTTAAAACAATTCATACATCAATTGTATCAAGCACATTTATACAGCTGTTGTGATTGTCATTTTCAAAACATTTTCTTTCTACTTGATCCCTTGGTATTGCTTCCTCTTTCTCCCCCTCTCTCACCCCAGCCTTCCACCCTCATGAACCCTTGATAAATTATAAATTATTATTATTTTCATATCTTACACTGTCTGCTGTCTCCCTTCCCCCACATTTCTGTTGCTTATCCCCTTAGAGAGGGGCTTCTATGTCAACCATTGCAATCAGTTCCTCCTTTTCTCTGCCTTCTCATCCTACCTTTCTCCTTGATCTTAATTTTAAAACAAATTTATAATAATTTTAAATGTGATATTTTATTATGAAATTTAAAAATAACTATACATATTGTTATAGCAGTTAAAATGAAATTAAATTATTCACTTTACTTACATTGGAGTAAATACATTAGTATTTTATTATCATTTATTTTGAAAAAAGTCTCTGAGTGTTTCCATACACACATGTTTGCATACACTCACAATCACATTTTTTATTTTACAATTTGGTTTAATTTTCTCAGTAAATCATCATCTATAATCATGCCCAATGCATAGCTGATGTTTGATAAGTAATATAAATTGAATATATTAAAGATCTCTAGATGTTAGAAGAATTCATGTTTATGCATTCATAATAGTTCTAATTTTGTAAAATTCAGAATTCAATTTAATATGGAGTAAGAACAAGAATCCTTTAGCGTTTCCTCTCTCTTCTCTCCAATAAAGAGAAAATTCTCCTCCTTCATGCCATAGTAAATGAAGGTGTCTCCATGAAAAACATTCTAGAATTTGTCTGTGTCTTCTGAAGTTGAAGGGATATAGAAGCTTACTCATCAATTACTTGACATCAACAATAACAAAATAAAGTGTCATGAGTCGAGAATAGCTGAGTGACTTTTATATATGATGGGAGGGTAAGGAGATGTTCTTCTAGATGTGAGAATATTTCTTATGATGGTAGGGGATGGACCATGTTTCTTTTAGATATGATGTGCAAACCACATGAGGGAAATAAGTGAAAAATCTTGATAAAGGCTTTGTCCAAGATGACCTCCTGCAAAACCGCAGTGACCACAGCCAGAGAGTCTGGATGTTGGGTACTAAGGAATATTGTAGGTGTTCTGCACAGGGAGGCAGTCTGGTCCCAGGAATAACAAATAGTAGTGAGGAAGAGAATTTGACTGAAGATGCACAGGTACACACAGGAAAGAAAAAAAAAGATTAGATGCCAGGCAACAAAAATATGTCTCAATTCTACCTGTCATCTGAGCTAGTCTTTTGCCTTTTCTCCAGCTTATCTGGAAATGCAGAGAGGCAGCAAAGAGTGTAAGCATTGTGGAATAAATGATGTATTCCCTGAATATGTATTGGCTAAACCAAAATCCTCACAACTGGACCAACAGGTAACACCATAACTTAAATTGTCAAGGATTTCATCTCACTTGGATCCACCATCTCTGCTTATGCAGGTCCAAAGCCCAAACCCTGCATAGCATTGACTCGGGGTGCTGTGCATGACCCCTGTAGGAGTGCTGAAAATCCAGGAGGTTACTGTGAGAACTAAGGTGCCTATGACCAAGCTGTGGGACTTTCAATTGCCCCAGGTGCGTGTGAAAATTACACCTTGATTAAGGAAGACTGAAGACGAATAGATGTATGATTGTGCTGGTGAAGAACATTTATGTCTGAGACTTCATCTCACTTACTTTGTCGGAAGACATCAGTAACTGGAGAAGGACATCATTTTTGGTAAAAGAGAGGGGCAGCGAGAAAGAGGAAGGGCCTCCACAAGAAGGCTCG
Organism: Tenrec ecaudatus; assembly: GCF_050624435.1. Lineage (NCBI taxonomy): Eukaryota > Metazoa > Chordata > Mammalia > Afrosoricida > Tenrecidae > Tenrec > Tenrec ecaudatus. The sequence goes on along the minus strand of NC_134542.1, from coordinate 25,349,315 downwards.
ACTTGGTGGCTACAACAGAAGACTCACACATCAGAACAAGTCTCAGGATGGGGCAGGAGCTGGCAGTACTTCATTCTGTTGTACATAGGGGCCCCATAACAGTCAGAACTGACTAGCTAGCATCTAATAACCATAACAAGACTCACATTATTCCATAGTTATTCGGCCGATTGTAAGGTGATTATCCTATGTAATGTAAATACTTGTTTGTGATGTTAATAAGGTAGGACTAGTGGCATCTATATTAAGTAGGAAGTATAAACATTTATAGAATTACTTTATCTCTGAGTCAATCTCCTTTGAGGTATAAAGAGTACGTGGGAGGGAAAGTGAGAGTATGCCCATAAATGTAGAAATATTTGACAGAAGACAGTTGTATATAAGATTCTCTTTGCTGTAAGTATAGCCACAAGTGTGGTATAACATACCAGAGGCAAAATTATCACACTTTCTTAGCTATAACTCCTCGAAGATTTGAGTCAGTGAGTGTGAGATATCCGTGCCATAGCTTCTAGTGTGAAAAAGTCTATTGACATAACAGAGTTCACGAAGATAATGGTCTACATCCTACTTGAATGGGTAGCAACTGGGATTTCAAATACTCGGGAAAATTTATCTAAGATGCAACCATTGATCTTTCTCCATCCCACGGGGGGAAAACGAGTGATGAAAATGGAAAGATACACGGAAACAAATAATCTAATGGACTAATGGGCCACACAGACATCCGTCTGCACAATTCTGGAACCAGAAGAGGTAGATGATGGTACCTGATGGCTCCTACCGAGGTCTCTGAAAGGATCACATTAGAAAGTCCTGGCTAGAGGAGAAAAATGAAAGAACCACCACAACTCATAAAAAAAGACCACACTGACTGCACAGATAGAGACGGGTGGGACCCCTGAGAATATGGCCCTCACCGTTCATGTCTGGAGTGAATCACTCCTGGGGGAATCAATTATGCAAAAGAAAAATGGCAGCATCAACCCACCTGTGTTGCTCAGAGGATTAGGAACGAAGGAATGGAAAAGGGAAACACAGGCATCAGTTGGATAAGGGCCGGCACATTAAAGGGATTGCAATCAATGAGCCGACACAAAATATGTCGGGATTATTGAATATAAAACTGATGATCTGCTCTCTAAACTTTCTTCTTAGTCACAATAATTAAAAAAATAAAAGATATTAAGCAAGCAGGCAACTATCATAAGGACCTCAGCACAACCTTAAAAGAAAAGCAGGGAGTAGAGCGGGTCCTTTGGATGAGGGAGTTCCGCTGCTGTGAGCCTCGGTGAACCACTTCTACGACACTGAGCAGCTCGGAGAAGGACGACATTGAAAAGAGGGTGGGAGAGCAATGTGGCCAGTACTGAAGAGCATCAAAGAGATGAGGCGTACTGGTGACACACGAACTGGAGGCTCCCTCAAGACTACAGTCCTTACCTGCGAGGTCCGGGACTGAACTCACCCTGTGTTAGAAGAATAATTTATAACCCTCCATTTATAATCAAAAGGGCTGCATTTACCCAAGTATAAAGATCAGATGGTTAAGGAAAAAAGGAGGAATGAAAACTGGAAACACCGAAATTAAGATAAGTGATGGTACATACAGAGGCTGTCAAAGGATGAGTTGAGTCAGTATGTGTATGACTTTTTAAATATAAAACTGGGGTTGAGTTTGTAAACTGCCAACTAATTCAGAATGACTTTTAAAAACACAAAAGACAAGTGTATAATAGTGTAAAATGTTATATAATCTGGGAACAAAATGATATATGAAAGCAGATGAAGAATTTTGATTCTAGTTTCTCTAGACACTCTTCCAGCTATTTCACTGATGGAAAATATGAAGAGAGAAAAATCTGTAAGGGTCAGAAAAATGATAGGAAGATATATTACTTGTGCCTTAGAGCGTGCAGTGGAATGTTCTCAATGCACTCAACTTTCTTTTGTGTCTACCAAGGATTCATTAAAGCATCCCATTTTGAACACTTGTTTAGAATTTAAGCCAATGTATATACTCAAGTATAAGCCTACATGAATATCAGCCGAGCCACCAACTTTTACCACAAAAACTGCATTATGTGCTGAATAACTCAGCTTATACACGAGAATATGCCCAAACTCACTGCCACTGAGCTAATTCTAACTCACAGCAAACCTATAGAGGGTTTCAGAAACTGTAAACGATGATGGAAGCAGATGTCCTCATCTTTATGCTGTGGAATGACTAGTGGGTTTGAGCTGCTGACCTTGCAATGAGCAAAACAGCCATCTCACAACACAACCAGGGATTCTTATTTTACAATTATTCCAGTCAAATGAGAACTTTTGTGTTCATCTTTCCGTCCGCCTTCTTTGTTTACATCTGCAACGTAAACAGTAAGAAGTGATAAATTAGGATCTGAAAGAATTCTTAGACTCAAAAAGCCTTATAGTTGAAAACAAAAGAGAAAGAAACCAAGCTTAATTATATTGCCACGATATCCTACAATTCACCGATTTTTTCCCCAGGGGCAAAGATGCTGCTGCCTGCTTCCATAACGATTTATAGCTCAGAAACCCTGTGGAGTTATTTTACTCTATGATATAGGGTTGCATTAATTAGGGATTATTTCATTGACAATGGTTTCTTTGGTGGTGGTGGGGACTGCATGTAATCACTGAGTTAAAATTAAATTTATTATTATTAATTTATTATTATTTTAAAGACACCAAACATGTTCCATTTGCTGGCTAACGAGAATGAGGATTCCTGTGTTTTGAAATCTGTGAGGCACTCGACTTCATTGCACTTCAATGAACCCATCGGGCAGAGGAGACTGTCCAAGGGATTTCTAAGGTGGTATCAGAACTTTCCCACCTCTCTCCTCAACGGTGAATGGTTGGAGGGTTTATGCTTCAATGTGTGGGTTAGCTGCTGAGCGCTGAGCCCCGACATCACCAGGGTCTTTAAACACTATTCCCAAAGCTGATGATTTCAACACACCTAAAGAATTAGGAAACCAATCCTGGTGATCTGCTTCACAGAGATCACAGCTTTCAAAATCCTGGGGAGCATTTCTACTCCGCAACATGCGTCGAGATCCATTTAATGAAAACAGACACCAAGGACAAGATTAACGAAGGCAAGTAAATTCTCTGTTCCATACATACCTCTGAGATATCCTATCTATTTACTCAGTTAGTAAGAAGTCCTAGTGGCGCTGTGCAGTGGACTCATGACTGAAAGATTGGTGGTTCAAACCCACCACTTGCTTCTCTGGAGGAAGAGGATATCCTTCTGCTCCCATAACGGTCTGTCTGGTCTACACAGGGGTCACTCTATAGGAAGTAACTCAATGGAGTGGTTTTGTTTCAAGTTATTGTTTTTTTCTTGAGAGGAGTACTTAACTCCTCTACCTATTAGGACCTATTCATATTCTGAGTTTTATAACTTTTCTGTGATTTCTAAATGAGACAGATTTAAACTTAGACCACGTGGTTCCAGAGTATATGTTCTGGAACAGTATTCTATTCAAAACCAGAAGAATATCTTGGGTCTGCTCTATTTTTTATCACATTTTAGAAATAGGGAATCCATCCTGTACTAAGCAGATTTGGATGTAGGTGGGGAGATAACACATTTGCGTCTACAGTTACAATTCCAAAGCCTTCTTTGTTCAAAGCACTATTGCTCACTTGGTCCATCAGCTATAGAATGCTATTGAAGAATTTTTAAATGGTTATTAATGATGAAATATGCTTTTCAGTGTGATTACTCTGACTCCCGTCTCCAATGTTTTGAGGGAGGCAAATAGAGGGAAATGGGTATGTTTGAAAGGATTTATGAGTCAATAACTGCCACAGTTAGGACAGTGGAGAGAAACTGTGAGATTAAATGAGACCAACTCTGTCACCACACACAGGATCCAAGAGGGGCATGATCTGCAACTAGGAACAATAAAGAGATAAAGGACAAGACACATTTGGGAGTAAGGGACTGTGGAATCAAGGCACACCAAGGTCCGGAGCTTTATTTGAGGCGGGTTTATATATACACCTTGTCATGTATCCTGTGTCTTGTTACCAGTTTCCACACAAAGGGGTTTTTAACAATTATGTGAGGGTATGCAAAGAAACATTAACACGTTACCAATTTGTCCCTGGACTGGAGGAGAAGCTAAAGTCAGGGCCCAGGAGTAACTGATACATTGCAGAATGCTGTGCCAGCAGCTTTCCCAGGGAACAGGAGGGAAAGTGTCTACTTTATCTTACATGATCGTCAGACCACCTAGTGCATCATAAGCTCCCATGGTAGAGCCGTCAGCATTTTCCCACTGGGACTTGCCTGAGCCATGGAAGGTGGTGGCGCTGTCCCATCTTCCCAAGAAGCAAACACCTTTGCCCCAACAAGGAGAGAAATATCAAGCTTTGATGATTGAGCACATACGGGTGAAAAAGAATTGTGTTGTAGCATTTATTTTCTTCATGAAATTTAGAATTAGGATTAAATTAGGTACATATTAGTAAACATTTGACACATGAATTATAAATAGTTTGACATAATATATGATAAATAACTAGGCATATGTTTGATCTTGGGAGAAGTAATTATGACCCCTATCTCTTTCCTGTGAAACATCAGTACCTTCCTTATGAAATTACATGAAAGATTCTTGTAAGAAAATTAGTGCCACTCGGCACACAAACGTTCTCCACCAAAGCTAATCACGTTTCATTATATCACTTTTTCCCATCTATTTGGCTTTAGTCATATAGCACTTTCAATTTAATTTCTACCCATAATCAGAGCCATCATGGTTCCCTTCAGAGGAAGTGGAGACTTCAGAAAGGTTCTTCATGCGTCTTGTGTCAATCAGCTCTGTTAGCAAGTGACAAAAAAGCATTGCGGGGTTTTGGTTTTGTGTGTATGATGCAAGTGGAGAGGATGCTGGAGTCTACCCAGTTCTATGTGCATAATGGAAAAGACCGGCTGGGAAATCTTTGGCAATTAGCTAAAAACTATAATACTGCGTGAAACAGGGAGTGATAGATATTTGGGGTGTCACTGAATAATAGATAAGAGTGTTCATTTTAGCAAGTGAGACATTTTCTAAATTGAATTGCTTGGACCCAGAAGCAAACTCAAAAGTTGAATGGAAGGAAAAATCAAGAGGGAGAAAGAACGAAAGAGATGTCTTCTTTAACCAAAATGAAGAATAAAAATATTTCCCAACCAGGATGTTGCTGTCTTAGATTGCTATTGTTTTGGCACCATTTACAATCATTTGCCAGGTAGCTTATTTCTAGTTTGTAAATCTTGTGAGACCAATTTAACTTCTTTTCTATAATCTATCATTTCTAATTACCTTCAAAATTAGCTTCATACATGTTAAATCACATTTTGCTACACTTTATAGATACTGGGATTGTCTTGTCACTACTTTGTCATCAGTGTAATTTTAATAATTCTATTTGTAATCTGTAAGACCTGGGGATGAGACTCAACACAGTCAGAATGAAAATGTATCGACAAGTGAAAATAAGTTCTTTGATCTCTGTTGGAAAAAGAGAAACACAGTCATCCACTCTTGAGTTACATCCCTGTGGCATTCTAGGCCTTTGAAGTTTTCTTTTGCAGTACCCACTTTGGTTGCTATTTTATACTCACTTTTTTTTTACTGGTAGGGTTGGGTGAGATGCTTACAGTTGAAAAGATATGGATTTTGAATGATTATTTTTGTGGCATGCTTTCTATAAGGCAGAATACAAACAGCAGCAGCAAAAAAAGACAGAGTACTCTACCTTGTTCTACCAGTTGCCCAACATATTATTTACTGCACAAAGCAGTGATTTTCAAGCTTCAATATGACAATCCTAATATGTAGATTTTATGCTCAATAGGTTTGGACTGGAGCTCTTAATTCTTTTTCTCTAGCAAGCTCTCAGATCCCTGGTGGCATAAATGTTTTGCAGTTTACTTCTAGCCTAGACGTTGATAGTTCAAAACAACCCAAACCTGGAAGAAAGGCTTGGGGTGTGTGCATGTGTGTGTTGTTTGTTTCTTTCATAACAAGTTCCCAGGTAGTGTTTGTGTGTTTTATTTCTTTCATAGCAAGTTCCCGGTCAGTGTGTGTGTGTGTGTGTGTGTGTGTGTGTGTGTGTGTGTTTCTTAGCAAGCTCCCAGGTAGTACTCCAGATAACAGTTTGAGTCGAAGGGTTATAAAGGATATTGCTCCCTCTCACTGCCATCAAGTCAGTGCTGACTCACAGCGGCCCCATGGGTTTCCCAACCCGGTAGCTGTTTCTGTGAGTAGGAAACCCTTTCGTCCTATCGTCGAGCTGCTTGTGGTTTCGAACTGCGATCATGCAGATCACTGCCCAACACCTGAAAAGCACTATGCCACCAGAGCGTCTAAAAAGGATACCAGGAAGTCTAAAAGTGTCTGAAATAAACGACTTAAGTATATTCATATGTTCGACCTCTTACACCCATTATCTGCTTACTAAGAACTCAGGAGTGGAGCAGGGGTGGGAATCGGTCTTAGCTTTACTTGGCGGGAGAGGAAACAAGCACGGATCCCACAATTCAAAGTACTCACGGATCTCTTTGCAGAATAAGCAAGAGCTGTACTGACAAACTATCCCTCCTCTGAAAGCCTTGGTTTTCATGTTGTAAAATGGGCATAAACATAAAAGAGTTCATGTTAGAGATGCTTCTGAAGTAGACATCCCTGTGCCTGGCCCAAGTATGGCGAGCCCTTTGAAAGGGCTACGTACCATTATTGTTATTAGGACTTCAGTTTTAGAAGTATAAGCTGAAGTGGTTATATTTCACGTAGTGTTGTCATTAGGAGATGATTATTTGAATTATAGATGTAACTGCCAAATTTGTGCTTCCATTGATCTGATTGGTGAAGACTATCATGTAATGTCATTGTCTTTCTTCAAATAATGAATCTTGGTATACCCATTCATTGCATATTATGAATGCACTCACGTGTTTGTGTCATTGCCACTGAGGCATACGAGAGCATTTTTTCCTCAGCATGGAAAAGTACAAGTCAAGTAGTGAATTGTTGCCTGCCAATGAGCTAGCAGTTCAATTATGTTGAAGTGTAATATTATCAAAGTATTATGATGTATTCATTTATGTTAATTATTACTTATTTTATCTTATACAAGAATCACAAATTTCCGCTAGAAGCAAAAAGAATAAAAGAACTGATTGGAAGTTTTGTAATAAAGGGTTTATGCATTTAAATGTGTGATTAACCTACAATCATATCACAAGTGCTTTAGTTTAAAGGAAATTATATAAAAATGAAAAATATTCTTTGCTTTACTTTTAATTGAATGAAAAAAACTTATAGAAGTTTCTTTTTTCTTATTCTTTTTTGAAACAATTATGTTTTAGTAAGTGAAGTGGAGCTTACCACAAACATATATGACACATTCTCTACCCTCCAGGAGAAAAGAACATGATCATAAATGATTAGAGATTAATTAAATATTAATTTCTGTGTTAATAACTGAACTCAAAATAAGAACTCAAAAAGAAACAAAGGTGTAGACTGGAGTAATTAGAGGGTCCTGGCAGCACCAGGATTCAGTGCATGATTGCTAACCAGAGAGTCCATGGTTCAAACTCGTAAGACACTGTGTGGGAAAAAGATGGGACAGCCTGCTTATATCAAGATTTATAGTCTTGAAGTTAAGAAGGAATTTCTATTCTGTCCCGTAGAGCTGCTATGAGTCAGAGATGATTGAAGTAATAGAGAAGCGATGGCTTAACCTGCGGTCTGAAAGACGTGTAAAGGAGATAGAGGAGAGAAAAAAGAAAGGACCAGTGAGGTGATGCCGTCTTTATTTCGGAACAGCAAGGGATGGAAATCAGAAAACCTAATTTCAAAGTTGCTGTTAGTTTGAGCAACTGATTGCAGAATTGTACATCCTTTAAACCTCATTTTCTCCTTTGTGAAATGAGAGTTTTGGGGAAGATGTTTTCCAAGCTACAGAGGAGCTCCTCTGTTCAAAAGCTCCAGGCCTTACTCTATAGAGTCAGAAACAGCAGGTTATTTGCAGAGCCCAATGTGATCATCTGGGTGGACTAGAGAAACAAATCCAGAGACACTCGTACGTGTGTGAGAGTGAACTATATATCAAAGAGCAACGGTTTATTAAGAAAACATCCCAGCCCAGTCCAGATCAAGTCCATGTCGGATATTAGTCCATACGCCCTATACTGGTCTGTAAATTCCTCTTTCGACTCACACAGCCATGAAATGATGCCTAATGCAGAAAGAGCCCAGGCCAGTGGGTAGAAAGTCTTATGGATCCAGTGGCAGTGGAAGCATCATATCACTGGAATGGGTCTCCACGTGGCTCCTCCAGCTCCAGGGCTCTGGCTGCTATCATTCTAGCAACACATGGCTTGTCAACAGGAATGTGAAGCAGAGAGAATGTGTTCCAGCCTCCAGTGAGGTCATTAAGCTGAGACCTGATTGACAGGCTCAACTCCACCCCCTTCACTGTTAATGTCCTCAAACGAACAGAAAATTATGTAACTACCGCACCGTATGTTGAGATGTTGGGAAATATGGTTTTGTATCGAGTGTGGGCCAGACTGGGGAACTTCAGAACTCTTCAGAGAGACAGCTCAAAGTGGCCTGGATGAAGATGTTGTTTAGGAAAACGAGTCCAGTCAGTATAAGAGACTGAAAAAAGGAGTCAAATCTGTGGGCCTGCGAGGATTATGTGAGTAGCATGCAGACTGACTCTGGACTCTGACAGATGGTTCTTGGCTGCAATCAGACAACTAAGAGAGTTGCACACCTGTTTTATTTAGAGTGTGCAATAATTTGACTGTGGATAATAACAAAATGTGCATAACATCGAGCACAATGAGAATCATAGAACATTTAATTCTATATTATGGAACATGTATGTAGAACATGTACATCAAACGGAACAAGGGGCACCGGGCACTGTGTGTGTTTAATTCCGGAAAGTGGCGTCCTTTGACCATACTAATTCCACCTATATGATATGCAAATGATTAATAAAACTGGATGATATGAAGAAGGAAGTGACATCAATTTGGATGAAGAATCACTAACTATTTTATACAGATGAGTAAACCCTACTCTGAAAGAAAGGAATACTTGAACTATTTACTGAAGATTAAGGACTGCAGTTCTCAAAGTGCATTGCTGGTGCTCTTGATCTTCTGTGCCCTTGACTTGGTTCTGACTCAGTGTCCCCAATGACAGAAGAATGAAACATCGCCTTGTGGGTCCTGCACCAGCTTCCCTATGATTCCACAACGGTAGCTCCATCTCTATCTCTACTGATACTGATTCTAATATCTATAATCATAGACTAAAACAAAAATGATCACATCTGGATCATAAACAACATCACAATAAGTAGAAAATATGGAAATTGTAGGGATTTCACTTGGATATGGTCAGTGCCCATGAAAGCATTAGTCAAGAAATCAAAAGAAAATGTATTTCATTGGGGAAAATGTGCTACAAAATCCTCATGAAAAAGCAAAGATGCCAGTTTGAGTAGGAAAGGGTGCCTGACCCAAGCCATGCTAAGTTTAATTGCCTGGTATAAATTTAAAGTTTGATACATGAATAAAGATGCCAGAAGAAAAACTTATGCCTTTGGCTTATAGTGTTATTGAAGAATATTGAAAGTATCATGGACTTCAAGAAGAATGAGAAAAAATATATATGACTCAGAAATACAGCCAATATTCCCCTTAGAAGCAAGGATAACACTTTGGACATGTTACCAGTAGGAGCTAGTCTCTGGAGAAATATAATTATTGGTAGAGAGTCAGTGAAAATAGAGATACCTGCAAAGTGATATATTGACACAGTGTTGGACCATTGGGATCAAACAACAAAAGTTGTGAGGTCGGTGGATTATTTTTAAATGTTTTGTTCTTTTTCACATAGGATTGCTATAAGTTTCATAACCAATTCAAAAACACCTATTAACAATAACATTTTGGGAGACGTCTTGTGGCACCCTGGTTCAGTGCTTGACTGCTGCGAATCCTCTTGTCTGCAGTTTGAACCCACCATGGAACTGAAGGGAGAAAAGACCTGATGATCTGTACCCCTAAAAATTACAGCCTAGGTAAAAGTTTGAAGCAGTTATATTTTGTTAATATTGTCACTAGAGAACTTGGAATATAAGAAGTATGGACATAGGCAAATTGGAATGCATAAAGATCAATATTCTAGGTGTTAGTGAGCAGAAGTGGGCGGTTTGATATGATAAATTAACATATTTTGATGACATGTTTGAAGGCTTGACATTGCAAAACCAAAAAGGAAGAACAGAAACTAAAGAAAAAAAAGTCTAAGCCTCAAGCTTAAATATAGAAAGATTCTATAGTCAAAATATTGAATGATGCAGAAAGCATCAAAAGAAGATGGAAGTATGTTAATCTGGGTTGACTAGAGAAACAAAGCCTGGGAGACTCATATGTGTAAGAGATAACTTTATATACAATAGCAGTTGAACATTGAGAAAACATCCCAGCCCAGTACATATCAGGTCCATAAATCCGATCGATATTAGACCATATGTCCAATACCAATCTAAAAAGTCCTCTTCAGACTCACAAGACACTTGCAATGATGCTGAGTGCAGGAAGATCACAGGCCACGGGTGGGAGGTCTTATGGATCCAGTGGCAGTGTGAACATCTCAGTGCTGGCAGGAGTCTCCATGTGGCTCCTCTGGCTACAGAGCTCTAGAGTAGCTCCATGTGTCTTGTCAACTGAGATATCACACAGGGAATGAGACTGTGTCCCACCTCCAGCGAGCTACATATCATCTTAGCACCTCCAAATAAGATCGTCAAGATGCTACCTGATTGACAGGCTAAACTCCACCCATTCAATCTTAATCCTCTCAAATGAACAGCAGATTATGTAACTACCACAGGAAGGAATACACAGAATCACTATACAAAAAGAAATAATCTACATTCAACCATTTCAAGAGGTAGCACAAGAGCAAGAACCAATGGTGCTTGAGAAAGAAGTCCAAGCGGCACTGAAGGCACAAACCAAAAACAATTGATAGAAACCCAGGAATTGATAGAATATCAAGGATTGAAGCTTTCAGAATGGATTACAACTCAATGATAATAAGATTAAAATTCATACAATTGGACCAATAGATAACATCACAGCAAACATCAAACTCATTGAAGTTGTCAAGGACTTCATTTTGATGGAATTCACAGTCAATCTTCATGGAAACAACAGTCAGGATATTAAATGCTTCTTTGAACAAGGTATTGTTGCAAAGCAAGCAGGTTACTTTGAGGACTGAGTATGCCTGACACTAGCCTTATACGCATGTGAAAATTGGACATCACATAAATAAGACCAAATAAAAAATCAAAACATTTGAACTGTGGTGTTGGTGAAGATTACTGAAAATAACATGAACTGTAAAAAAAAACACAAACAAATCTCTCTTGGAAGAAGTACAACCAGAATGCTCACTCGAGACAAGGATGGTGAGACTGTCTCATGTGCGTTGGACAAGTTGTCAGGAGAGACCAGTCCCGTAGTAAAGTGGAGTTGCAGTGAAAAGAGGATGACCCTTCGATGCATTGACACAGTGGCTCCAACAAAGGGCTCAAACCTAAGGACAGCTGGAAGATGGTGCAGGACCAGGAGTCGGTTTGTCCAGTTGTGCTTGGGGTTGCTATAAGTCAGAAATAACTGATGGCACAACTAAGCCTGAAGTTGACTATCCAGAGTACAACAACGGCAATCGCTACTCTTCCTGGCATCCATGATGTTGTACCCCGTGTTAGACCGGGTTGACTAGAGAAACAAATTCATTGACACTCATGTATGTGTAAGAGAGAACTTTATATCAAGGAGTAATTATGCATCAATAAAATGTCCCAGTTCAGTCCAGGTCAAATCCATAAATTCGACTGATTACAAGGATCTACATGTGACCTCTTCCCTGGGGGACAGACAACAGAGAAGGTGGTGAAGGGAGACACTGGATAGGGCAAGATATGAGAAAATAATCTATAAATTATCAAGGGCTCATGAGGGAGGGGGTAGTGGTGAGGGAGGGGAAAAAGTGAGGACCTGATGCAAAGGGCTTAAGTGGAGAGCAAATGCTTTGAAAATGATTAGGGCAAAGAATGTACAGATGTGCTTTATACAATTGATGTATGTATATGCATGGATTGTGAGAAGATTTGTATGAGCCCCTAATAAAATGTTAAAAAATTAAGATTGAAAAAAAAATTCGACATTAGCCCATAAGTCCGAAAGTCCATGAATTCTTCTTCAGACTCGCGCAGCACATGCAATGATGCCAGATGCAGCGCAAGAAGATCTTGGCTGGTGGGTAGAAAGTCTTGTGAATCCAGTAGTGGTGGAAGCATCTCCAGGGCTGTGACTGCCATCAGTGTGACTTTACGTGGCTTGTCAACAGGAAGACCAAGGCAGAGAGAGAGTGTGTCCCTTTCAGGGAGAAAAAGAGCGAGTTATCAGAACCCTCATGATAAGGCAATGCCCAAAAGGAGACATCAGGTTGTGAAGTGAATGACAGGCAAAACTCCACCCCTTCATTCTTTTATTAAGTTGAATATCACACACCGTATTTATCATTGCAAGAATTTATTCAATAGATCTGAATAAAACCAATACATATAGAGGAAAAAATGCCTTCCTCTCATTATTTAATCTGTATGCTTCTATTCTGATTTCTCACTGTTCTCAAACTTTGAACCCAAAAATATAACCAACCATATACTTAACTGTCCCTCCACCTTCTTTCTTTCTCCAGGGTCATGTCAGGAGGCATTTCTTCTGGAATTCCTCATAATTTTCATTGCATATCCAGTCAGTACTTTGTCCATTTTCTTTCTTACTTTTGTCTCTTGGAGCATGCCAGCCTAGTTCCTAACCCAAAGCCATGTAATTGTTAATAGTTTTGTTTGCATAGAAGCTAGACAATGAATAAGAAGAAAGAACTGATGCCTTTAATTATAGTTCTGCCAAATACTTTAAACATACTACGGACCGTCAGAAGAATGAACAATAATATTAATAACAGTAATCACTTATACTTAGAAGGGGTGATGGCAAGGCTCTGTCTCACTAGAGAAGAACTTCATGATTGGAAAAGTAGAGGAAAACCCTTGTTAGCTGAAATGGCTTAGTGGTTGCAACAATGGGCCACACTTATACGGGGGCTGTGAAGATGGCAAAGAAGGGGGGAGTGTTTTGTTCTGTTGTACATGGGCTCGCTGTGAGTTGGGACTGACCTGAAAGACTCTAATAGCAGCAGCACTTTGGGCAAAGACGTCCTTGCAAGCCACCTCTCCCTACTAAAGCCTGGTTTGCCCACTCCCGGAAGCCGGTGTCTCAAACCTACCCAGTGCTCTGTGTGAGAACGCTCTAGCTGTCTGGGGATGTAGAGTGGTAATCGAGCTGAGGGAAGTCAGTAGTCGTGAGTACAAGGAGTCTCTTTGAGTCAACGTGTTCTCAATTGCAGTGGGGCTGTCAGTGTTATCATTTAGTGTGGACAATCTAGAAGTGATGGTATAACAATACCTGTAGGAAGCAACCTTCAACCAGTATGATGAGGCATCTAAAAGTTGATGAAAAGAAAAAGAATTTGTTAACTTTTAATCCTGTTCCCACTGAATTTTGAAGCTCCCTACTAAAAATATTCCACTTCTTTAAAGCGACAGGTGAGATGACCCTGAGGGGTCTGTCCAACAGTGCAGAAGACATCTCAGTTAGGTTAAGCTCCATTTCCCCACTCCACCCCCCACGGTAGTAGTGACCCTTCAGTGTCTGAGTTCCCTTTCTCAACTTGGTGGGAGTTACCATAGGAAGAAACAACTTAAACACAACTTTTATAAGATATAATTTACTGAATGCAGCGAGCTGTGTGCATATGCATTACAGTTAAAGAGTATTAGTTACAAACCCTTCCTTCCTTTGTCCAAAAAAGAAAAACCTAAGGCTTTAGTTACTAGATGTCATTGCAATCATGAATGGGCAATATGAGAATAAGTTGAAAGCCTGCCAATTCCTAGTAGAAATGAACCCCTATCACAATCACCTACACTAGCCACTAATTGGCATTTGGTATTCGTGCTGAAGGTGTCATGAGACGAGCAGAAGCAGCCATGTCAAGAACGGGTGTCTTCTTGGTTGCATTAGTGTGTGATAGCGCTCCAATGAGTTGTTTAAAAACATCCAATGCTGCCGCAGGAACTGACAGGTAGAGTTCTTTACAGGGAATTTAGGATTCTGAATGTCAGAGGCAAATGTCAGACTGTTTTGTTTCACTTGACTTCATCTAGTTTAAGGATTTTTAAAAGAAAGTTAACAAGTCATAGAGATTCATTAGACATTCTGTTCCATTTATTTAGTTTTAAGCATATGTTCAAGATAGAAGTTTGCTTTTGGAAAAATTTAGGGACATTTTCATGCATTCAATCAATGTATCCATCACAATTAGTCTTTATGATAGTGCTAATAGAAGTCTAACACTTAAATTGCTAAACTTCTCCAAAAAAAGTATATATTCTGCAATGTAAAATAAATATGCTACCAGACATGGCTACAAGAAAAAAATCATAAGCTTTCATAGTGTATAGATATTTCCACTTTCTAGCCAATTGAATCCACTGATTCACTCAATAGCTATTTGTGCTAGTAATAATATATATATATTTTTTTAGTTAAAGTGCCCCCCACCCACTGCCTCTCCCTCTCTGGAATTAACCTACATGAAGGCAGGAAGGAGCTTTTGAATATTCACAAACTGAATAGGGACTTAAGTGGATTCAAGCGCAGGAAAAATAGAAGATGAGATTGTTGCGATCAAGTCTTCTTGGAAGCTATTGGATATTATCGTGGGGATTATCAGACTACCTGAAAGATATGTAATCCCTTCACTCATCAACTCGTAGCTAGTTCTTTTATAGGGAAGTTTAGAAGATTATGGATGTTGATACTCTCATTTTAATAAGGAGAGAATTGAGATTTACAGAGATTTCATGATTTTACTCAATATTACAAAGAAAGAACTTGAACCCAGTTTATCCAATATTCAGAACCCGTGGCCCTTTGTTTGTTTTGTTGTTGCTTTCCCTACACTATGTCTCATCCACATGTTTATCTAAAAATAGAGTCCAATTGGTTCAGTGGGTCAAGCATAGAGCCGCTAAGGGGTTGGTGTCTACAGCCCGCTCTCTGCTATGTGGGAGAAAGGTAAGAATGCCAGGTTCTATGAAGGCTGACAGTCACTAATGTTAGAGAGCAGCCATTCCCTGTCCTGCTGGTCAATATGGGTCAGAAGAAACACGATAGCAGTGGGGTTGGTGTTGCTTGATTACCTAAAGGTACTCTCATATTTTTACTAAAATTAAAGTTTTCATAATCAAGTGATGTAAATAAACAGATCATTTTATAAAATGATGACAATGGAATCGTTTTTTGAGTTTCTAATTGTAATAGATTTGAATTTTTAACAATAGGAAAATTGCTAAAAGTGTGCTTCAGTTGAATAATAAATTAGTCAGTTTTTAAAGTGTAGACCTTAGCACCAATTAACCAATGCATTTATCTGAGCATATGGAAGTCATCAGTGGCAAACATGTTTTTTAAATGTTGATTATTTTAACAATCTCAATATAATGATATAGAAAGATAGTCACCATTTTCTCCCCTTCAAATTCATGCATTATATAGAGAAAGCCAAGATGCAGTCTTATATAGATTTCTCATCTATAAATGAATAATGCTATGTCTGAAGACTTCTTAGGGAAAAAAGAGTACCAAAATATGATTATGAATGTTAGATGATAGAAAGAACCTGTTAATGAATACAAGAGAGTGGAAAATATTCTACACTTAAAAATATCTGTTCATATTTGCTCCTCCATTGGCGTCCTCTTCCTGTCTTTACATGTTTGCATTTGTAGTATTTTACTACACCACATTCTTTTATCAGTTTTAGTTATTTCAGAACATTTTCTCTTGCTATTGTAACAACTATTTATATTTAAACAATACAATTTCCCCTTTTAGTCTAATATTTATACTTTATCTTAATCTTATTAAATAGAGATTGATAAATCATTTTCAGTATGCCCCAGCATAGATTTTAGCTTAATTGCATCTTTTAACTCTCTCTCAATTTGCCGTCACCTTTTACTTTTCATTTATATTTCTGCCATTATTTAGCCTTAGTTATGTCATTCAATAAATTTCTTGATTTATCCTCCCCATTGTTATCTTAAGTGCTCATTTTCCAAATACTTTCCATCTGCTTTAGAATGTTTTAAAAACTTACTTTTTACATTAAATTGCAAAAACATCTGAATTGCATCAATTATGACTTCATTGCTTTCAGATTGATTATACCACAGACTCTCATTATTGAACAATTTGTAGAGCCATTAGAATTAAATATAACACTCAGGATGACAAAACTTGTTCAGAAAATAAATCAATCATTTAAATGTAATATTTCACATAATTTTCAAATCTATCATATTTAAAGATGCACAATCTGTTTTAAGAGGGATTTAAGAATGTTATTTAAATTAATATTCATGCATATGAACCATCCAGGTTGAAAAGGAGCAGCCTTCAGGTCGGTTCTAACGCCTGGAAACCTTCTGTACAAAAGAAGAAAATGCTATCCGTGCCTGCACCATCCTCACAGTTGTTCATATGTTTATGCCATTGTTGCAACCACTGCGTTAGTCCATCTTATTGAAGGTCTTACTTCTCTTCAATGACTCTCGGCTTGACCAAGCATGATGAATTATTCTAGAGACTGGTCTTCTGATAACATGTACAATGTTTGTAAGATAAGTACAAAAGGTTGGCCATTCATGAGATAGAGTTTTAAAAATTAGAGGCCATGGAATTTATATTAGAACGTTATAAATTATTTTAACTTATGATTTATATTAATGTTGAGATGCCACAAAATATTAAAGCTTCCTTAATTTTTACCTTCAATTCCATAATAAGATTGCTATTACTATATCTTAATATTTAAACACATATATATGGGAAATATGGACAATCATCACTTGCTGATGAAAATAAAGGATTGCAGCCTTCCTTGTGGATTACAACCCAATGTAAAGAAGTCCTCACAACTGGACAAATATTTAACATCATGGTAAACAGACTGAAATAATCAAGAATTTTGTCTTTCTTGGATAAACAATCATGGAAGCTCAGGGATGTAGCAGTCAAGAAATCAAAAGATGTGTTGCAGACTTCTGGGAAGAGGGCACTGAAGCAAAATACCTACTTAGACCTCTCCTTGTGAATCAGAGAACAACTGGTAAGAAGGCCAAGTGCGGGAACCTAGACACAGGCCTGGGTCTCTGTCCTGTGGGATTCGGCTCAGACTCCCCATTCAGATGCCTGCCCCACAGAATTAAGAGGAACTTCACTGAGATCCACCCCACCCACCACACCCATACCACACCACCCCACACCACCCCTGACTCTGGAGTTCCTTCTCAGATTCTGCCGGGAACTCTGCCCCCCTATCAAAGCAGGAAAATTCAGGGGATTTAAAAGCAGGACTCAAATCCAGGGCACTGTAGGAGCAATTCAGACCTCCCACCCAGACTCCCTGAGATCCCCCTTCCCCCAGCCTGCCCACTACCTCCCTCACTGCTTGCAACCAGACTGGAGCTATTGCTTTGGACTGGTGCCTGTGACCAGTCTGCGCTCAGGTCGCTTGAGTAGCTCCCTCCCCAACCACAGCCCTTGAGAATCAAACCATGCTGCTTGCTCAGTACCATTCTTGTTGCCTGTGATTGCCCTGCCTGAGAGAGCTACCCACACTCTCCTCCAAATAGATAACGTTGACTTTCAAGGGAGTCAACCCCAGAGACATAGATAGAGACACAGCTTGAACAGCCAGCACAGCTGGCTCCAGGTTCTCATTAGAATCATTGCTACTACCCCCTGACAAAGAAATCACAGGGCTCCCAGACTCCTAGGAAAATGGCGCCGACTTCCACCAAAACAACATGTAGACAATCCATATCAGTAGCTAAAAGACCTTACCACCAGGCTGGAAGAGGCAGAGAATCATATCAGCTACCTCAAAGATAGCCAGTAGAGTTCAACAAAAAAGAAAGATAATCAAAGAAGCTAAAGAAAACCTGAAAACAATGAACTATGTTAGTAAGGGAAAAATATTCAAGTAATTGAACTACCAGAGTAAGACATAGTGAAAAAATCAACAGCCAAGATAGTGAGGGAATTCCAGGAAGAAAACTTCCCAATTTCATGGACCATCAGACAATCATCCAGGAAGCAGAGAGGACACCAATTAGATTCAACCCCAAGATGTTTTGCATTGAGTAAATCTGCTGCACCAGACCTCTTTAGAGTGTTGAGAAGCAAAGATGTTATGTTGAGGTTTAAGATGTGTCTGACAAGCCACGGTGTTTCCAATTGCCTCATAAACACATGGAAATTGAACATTGGATAAGGAAGACTGAAGAAGAATCAATGCATTGGAGTTATCATGTTTGCAAAGAATATTGAAAGTACCACAGACTGCCAAAAGAACCAACAAAATCAGAGTGCTTCTTAGAGGCAAGGATGGTCAGACTTCTCATGTACTTTGGACATGTTGTCAGGAGAGACCAGTCCTTGGAGAAGGATATCAAGCTTGGTAAATTAACTCAAAACCATGCTCTCATCCATCGAATCAATGCTGACTCCTAGTGATCCCCTGTGGGTTTCTGAGACTGGTTACTATAATAGAAAGCCCAGTCTTTCTCCTGGGAAGCTTTTGATGGTTTTGAACTTCTGGACATGTGGATCACAACTGAACACATAACCACTAAACCACCAAGGTTTCTTTGGTAAAGTAGAGAGGGATTTAAAAAGAGGAAGACCTTCAACAAGTTGGAGTGACACCATGTTTCATTGATTGAAATATAACAATTGTGAAGATGGCACAGGACCAGGCAGTGCCTCATTCTGTTGTACACAGGGTCTCTATGAATTAGAACCAACTCAATGGAACATAACAACATAAAAACAAGGTGGAAAATATACTAGCTAAATGTTTTCAATTTTTTCCAACTCTTCACCTGGAAACATGATAGGATTGTGCATGTCAGTCCCTGGGGAAAATTACTCAGAGAGGCATATCTGATCTCCTCTGGCTTTCCTATTGCCACCAGGTAGGGATCAAGTATCCTTCTTTATCCTATTCCAGCACCAAAGGTTGCTACCACAGCACGTTAATTCTATGCTGCTTTCAATAATTCATTGTCATGGACGTACAGAACTCACAGACAATCGTCATAATTAAGGAGGATTATGAAGAAAGTTACTAGGTTACCACAAGTCAGGTTTACTAAACATAAACATTAAGGTTAAAACCATTGGTCCACAGCAACATCTTTCCTTAGCCAGAAACCTAGTCTCTACTGCTCAGTGTCTCAGTAATGTTGGTCCTCTGCCTCTGTGAATCAGGAAGCCAAACTACGGGTCTGTCTCATAATCCCATAATCTTGATGCTGATCCCCTGTTCTGTGTCATGGTCTCCTTGCGTCATCTTTGAAGTTCTTTCATATATGATGTCATTGAGGTAATTCCATAAAATGTAATATTTCAGCCATTAGTGTTCAATTACTCAAATCTGTTCTAAGTTTAAGTTGGATATACTTAAGGTTGCACTTTGCCTTTTCTTTATATTCAACTTTCACTTGCATGAGAAATTTTTTGATAGCTTTGTCATTTTCCTCTGCCTTGTTCTTATTGATGATATTGAATTTATTCATTGTTTCTTTCCACAAATGTAGTAGTAACTTTGATCCCTGTGTATACCACCAGGGAGTTCCATGGTGTTGTTGCCATTTATGTTGTTTAAAAAAAAATGTTTTCCAATAATAAGTCATTTGTCTTACAAAATCCTATCATGACCTCTACACTGTCCTTTCTATCTATCAAGGACATATTTTCCAACAATTGATCCTTCTTTGTTTTAATTCTTATATCCAGCCATCAGTAATTATCAATGCATCTTGTTTGCATTTTTTATTAATCATGTAGTGGGAGCTCTTACAGATATCATAACATTCCGTAGTTCAATCACATCAAGCTATATTGTAAAATTGCTACCACAATCAGTTTCAAAGTATTTTTTTTCTTCTTGAACTCCTTGATATCAGCTCCCTTTTATTCCCTCCTTCCCGTACCCTAGCCCCCAGAAACTTTCTTCTTTTTCTCTTCCTCCTACTCCTCTTCTTCTTCCTATAATAGTTGTTTGTTTGTTTTCTTTTTTACCATACCTTATGCAATCCTATATATATATTCACATATAGTTCTGTTGTTCAGTCCCATTGGGTAGTTATCAGTCACCAATGTTATCTGCGCCATGATGGTATGGAGAAGAGAGGGAAGGAACAGGGGAATATGAAGCAGATAGCATTGTTTGCATTTTATATCCATTTCAGGTTGCAGATGTTGGTTAAAATCTTCAATTTCCTCACTTTTAGTGGTTGGTGTGTAAATTTGAATAATATTTGTATTAACTGTTTTTCCTTGTAGGAGTGTGGGCATTATCTTACCACTAACAACAAGGTACTTCAGGATAGATATAGATATTGCTTGTTCTTTTGTTGATGAATGTGATTATGAAGAGGACCTCACTCTTAAATTTTTTTATTCTCAGCATATTAGTCCATATTATCATCTGATTCTGAATGACAAATTCATGCCAATTTCAGCTTGATAGTGCCTAGGATAACAATCATATTTAACAACGTTTTATTTTCCTAGAATCATAATTCATTCTAGGTTCTGATTATTAATAGATATTAGCATCTATTTATTCTCATTTTGAATCATAATTTATCATGAATTGAAAATTCTGAAAGTTTTATTTCATCCATGCCATTCAGTTCAACTCTACTTTGAGGTGGAAACTCTTGCACAATCAAAATTCCCTCCACCCCAAGTGCTTCATTGCTCAGCAGTATATCAGACATTGTCCCGCTGCTACACATAAAGTTTTCACTGGCCATTTTTTTCTACAAATAGATTGCAAAATCACTAGAGAAATGGTGGATACTCTGATACTTATATTGGTATTTTAAGGAATATACAATATATCAAATAAATACGCATTTTAGCATATTGTCAAAATTAATTTGTCTTATAAGTATTATTTCAGTATGTGTGTATATATTGTGACAGTAGTCATAAAACAAATTTGGTATTGCATCATGCTAAAATACATATTTCTCAAAATATCAAATAAAAATGGAATTTATATTAATATATGTAATCTCTGCATGCATTGCAAGCTGTTGCTTTATATCAAGTTTCACTAAACATTGCTATGCATTCACTTGGAAAAACTGACTTACTTTATCTTTATTAGTAATTAAGATTTAAAAATTACTCTCTTTAGAGTGAAAAATTAGCATCTTATTTACATAAAATAAGCATCAAATTAATTGCCTTGTTAGTTCATAGCTCTACTTGTAAGATAATTTATCATTACTAGTTATTTCCAATAATTTCTCTTGATTTAGAGTAAAAGAACCAATGTAATCTATGATTTACTATTTAAATATTTTAATTCAGAAACTCAACATCCAAGATAGAGGTTGTGTTAATGAATTTAAGACAAAATTGATGTAACAAAGAAGCAATAAGTGAAAATGATGCCTTATGGAGCAATCAATTCTTTTTTATGGGCTAGCAGCTAGGGACAACAAAACCTAACAAAGAAAAATATCAGAGCAAAAGTGAAGTAAAAAATTGCGACTCAATACCAAAATGAGGCAAGTCAAGACTGGGTTTATGAAGAAAGTCACGTTTTGTTTCAAGAGGTCAGTTTAAGTATCCGGTAAAGAATGTGATGCCAGCGCAGGTCTTCACACTGGCCTCCGTCTTCATCAAGCTACCGGAAATGCACACGTGAAAAGTAGTAAGCACAGGGTGAAAGAACATATCCAAATGGATTAATAAAATGTGCCACAGACCTCAGATCTCTCTCTATCTATCTATCTATCTATCTATATATATATCTATCTATCTATATTCTACTGTGCGGATTCCAACTGATAGCAACTCTAAAGGAGAGAGTGAAAAACTGCCTCATGGTGTTTTCAAGATTGTAATCTTTATGGGAGCCAACCACGACCTCTAGCTCCCATGGAGTGCTCAGTGAATTTGAATCTCTAATCATATGGTCATTTGGTTATCTGCTAGATATAAGGCATATAAACTATTTAAAATTAAAATAATAATAGGAATTTGCTGATTCCTTTAATGAGAAAGCTTTGGAATGTCAACTAGGAGGAAAGACTGGATAATGTTACTAAACCACCAAGAGGGTGGGTTGAGACATGTGACTGAGGGTCAGGCTTGACAGTCGATGCAACAAGGTCCATCACTTTTAAAGCATTCTTCATGATACATTTATACCAGTAATCATGGGAAGCAGTAGAAATAAATTTTTTAATTAACACTGAAAGTAACTACTTTCTGAATCTTCTAAAACTTTACCTCCCATAATACCAAAGTTAAAACATTTGGGTAAGTGCAGATGCGAAACAGCAGATACAGAGCATTAAACCATCTGCTAGGAAACTTTCCATCATGGAAGGAACAGCTTTTTGAGCTCCTTTTGTAAAGGTCTAAGCAGCTCTGGTAGTGTTGTGGGTTACTCATTGGGCTACTAATCTGAAGGTTTGGAGTTCAAACCCTCCTATTGTGAGCTGCTCTATTTCCTTAGAAAAATATTTTCTGAGGCTAAGAATAAGGGAGTTTCCTTTGCTACCTTTGTGGTCACTTTTTCTCTAAGAAGAACTACCGTACATACTCATGTATAAGCTGAGTTTTTCAGCACATTTTTAATGTAGTTTTTGTGGTAAAATTAGGTCCCTCGGCTGATATTCGCATCAGCTTATACTCGAGTGTATCCTGTAATCCTAAATTCATAGCTAGAAGATGTTCTTTGTTTGTGTTTGTTTTTCTGCTTGTTTGATGTGAATTTGGACACTTTTTGACATTTCCTGACCATTTAAAATAACGTTATACTAGTTTCTGAATTTTGTGTACTGTATAATATGATGGGAGTTTCAAGGTTTGTGGGAAAATTCTGTTACCTTTGAATTTCATTTTTTCCATGAACTTCATGAAGTTTCCTCCTATAAATAGGTTTTCCACACTCAAAGATCAAACACATATTTAAGAATCATTCTTAAAGAATTATTATTGTTCACTTAAAATTTGTTTTTAGAAAGTTTTTATGAATTAAGCTTTGTTTCTTTTAAAAAGAGCTAACAGTTAATGGAGCACAACTTATTAAGAATAATATTTCCAATATTTTGAAATTCTATGTCATATTTGATCTATTTCTGGACTGTCCATTTGTATTAGACAGGGTTGTCTAGAGACACAAAACCACCTCTGATTAGAGCTAGAAGGACATTTATAATTATAGATATATGATAGAAGATAGATAGATAGATAGTAAGAAAGAAAGATAGATAGATAGATAGATAGATAGATACATTTATACAGTGAGACAGAATATAAGAGCAAATTAGTCCACCCAGTAGTACAGAGGGTTCAATTCAACTCACTTTTGTGGAACCCTTAATATACAGAAGTCCTGCAACTTATGTGGGCCTCCAGGTGCAGGGTCAAGGAAGTACGCAGAAGAGTCTTCCCTCAGGCAAAGCAGGCAGTCTGCCTGAAGGCAACAGGCAGCAGGGTGGTTCAGCAACAGTCAGAAGCTCAGAGCTTGGTGAGGCAAGCCTCGCTGGGGTCTGGAACTCAAGCACCGTGACAGGATTCACCAGCCTCCAGCTCAATGTATGCACGAGTGGCTCGGATAAGCTCATCTTGAAGGAGCCTCAAGCTCTAGCTATATGATCCATGGGTTGGCTTGACCCACAGGTAGTATAACACAAGGATTGAGGCAGAGAACTAGCTAAAGTATGCGGGTCCAATCACCAGGGAACAAGAAATACAGGGAGCAAGTCTTGCAGGCATGCATCTCTTTACTCTCCAATAATACTGCCACCAGATTAATCTCCACCCACATATTTCTGTTGGCCAGGTTGACACAATAAACCTATCACATCATCTTTTCAAGATGTGCCCATTTCTTACTTATTTTTAGATATCATCTTAGCTTTACATTTTAAAACTATAAATATATTAAGATTTAAAAATTATTATCTTTTTTCTAATATGATACTACAGATGAATTGCAAATCTATCTATTTCACTTCTGTGTTCTCTATGTTCTCATGCAATTATATTATACTCTTTTAAGTTGAGGATTTGTGTCTACCTAGTTGTATGGAACCAATCAACATTTCATTGACTTAGTGTCTCATGATAGATACTGTTTGACCTGTGAATGCTGGATTCAGGAAAATAGATTTATTGAATTACCTGCCTTGATGTAATTTCTGTCATTGACACATCGCCATTATTTGAAATAAAATGTGTATTTCTCATCACCTGTCATCTGCTAAGTTACCTAAGTCTCCTGGAACAGTGCACTTTTATAAATATACGTTCATTTGAAGTGGATGGGTTCTGAATTATGGAGGGAAAAACTATTTGAAAAAGGAATTTGAGTAATTGGATATAAAGAAATATTTTTATCACTGGTGTTCACAGCAAAATATTTCATTATTCAGAAGTAAGCAGCCTTTGACATAGCTGAGTTTTGAACTTTCTAAGTAACAATACCCAATTCTACATCAGATTTCCCAGTCAAGTGGGCCAGTTAGTAGACATGTTCATATTTTCTTCTTACTGCAATTTTTTATTATTTTGGATTATTTGAAGTATTAACAATTCAATTTGTTTTCTTCTAGTACGTATCATAAATGTATATAATTATAACATAAATTTTATTATGTTATAAAAATTAATGCTGGGGTCCAAATATTCATGTTTTTTCTTTAGAATATTTTATGAAATACTTAAATTGGAGCATATTGTATGATATACCATGCTTTCTAGTGCCTTTTTCTCCCAAATCTATTTCATTAAAAGAACTTTAGTGAACACATTTAAGCTCTCTGATAGAACACAAGTGAATTTTACTATTGTGAACACAGTGTTTTTTTTAATCTAAATTAAAATTAATTTCTATTAATTTATGTTCTTTTCCTTTTTTAATGTACATTTATCTTTTATCAAATATGATAAGATATGAAGTAGCCATTAATATGGTGAGTGGCTATTTTATTAACTCTTAAAATACAACCAGAACATGTATACCCAGGATTCCTTCTTGTACCATGTTCATGATCGTTTTCTGTGTTTCAGTTTGTGTTAAGCTCCTAGAAAACTCCAGGATTCTGGAGATTGGGATGAGGACAGGCAAACATAAACGTCATGCCCATTGCCTTCAAGTCAATCCTGACTCAAGGAAACCCCATAGGTAGTTAGAACTGCCCCATCGGCTTTCCTGTAAAGCTTGATGGAAATATAACCATCTTTCTCCCTGGATCCACTGGTGCGTCTGCGCCATCATGGCCCTTTGGGTTAATGGCTATGTACTAACCAGTAGAAACCACTGCACACCAGGGTTCTTGAAACCATGATGGCACCCAAGTAAATGCACTGCTAAAGGTGAGGTTCTGCTCTTTCTGTTCCTGAACTAGCAAGTGCCTAGTGATAGTTTGAGTCTTCTTTTTCTCAAATAAGATAGAAAATGGTTATATTTTATATGAGCAATTTAAATATTAAGGGATATTAGACTTGGTCTGTGAAAATTGTGTCCATTTAACTGCCATTCGGATTTACTAAATTTAAAATGGATTTATTCATTGTTTAAATACTTTTGATTATATTGTGTTTGTCTTTCTTTGTTTTTACTTGAATGTCAGGAATTACTTTTAAGCCTGTTGCTGAGTTTCTCTGGTCATTCTGTTTCATTCCAGCTGTTTTTATACACTTTGAGACATGAGAACCTGTGTCAATGTTTTATTATATACTTAGCAGAACCTTAGCATTATTGAAACCTGGATGAAGATAGAGCCCTGGTGGCAGTGACTGCATATTGGGCCATGAGCCACATTATAAGCAATTGGAAACCACCAGCCACTCTGAGGGAGGAAGAAAAGGCTTCTCGTTCTGTAAAGAGTTACGGTCTTAGAAACTCACAGGGCAAGTTCTGCCCTTTCCTATGGGATCTCTATGAGTTGGAATCAACTCAATGGCAGTGAATTTATTCTTAGGATTCAACTCATCAATCTTCAGCCCCTAGAATTGTACCCCAAAGCCTTACATCATTGTGTATCCTGTGAAGGTACACAGAGTCAAGTGAAATACTCTACTGTACCTTACAAACAAATGACATAAACTGATAGTGATCACTAATAATAATTGGTTCTGGCAAGACAAGTGCTCCACAGGGGGGTGGGGAAAGGGACGTGTTAAGGTGGTAAGCACATAACATTTTTATAAAGACTTTGTAAAGGTTAACTTTGCTGCAGCTATGCCAGCACACATTTTCCCTAACAAGATTAGTGATGCCAGCTGCCTGCATGCAAAGAGACAATTTAGCTTCAATTCCAGTCTTATATGAAGCACCAAATGAAAATACTATACTAGTTAAATTAAATTGAAACATGTATCACAGTTATGAGTGGAAAAAAATAACACACACATTCAGGTTACTTCTGATATTGATATAAATGAACAAAAATGAAATATTTGAATTTTTATTGTGGAAATCTAGGTGCAAAAAATTAAAGCACCTCGTGGTCAGACAGGCTGGTGTGATTCTTCCATGTGAGCTTTGATGCTTCTCAGCTAGATGGCCACTTATTTATCTTCAAGTCTTTAATATCCCAGATGCTGTACCTTTTGATAGCCGGACACTGTCAGCTTTCTTCACCACATTTGCTTATGCACACATTTTTCTTCAGCAATCGTGTTGGGAAGGTGTGCATCCTGGAATGCCTATTTAATAGAACAACGTGTTCTTTCATTGAGTAAGTGCTTGAGTGGAGGCCCAATATCCATCTGCTGCCTTAATTCTAAACTTATAAATATATGCACATAGATCTAGAAGGGACCAGTTATCAGACATCGAAGAACTAAAAATCATATTAGTGGGTACCCACCTTCCTGATACAATCACTGAAGACAAATGTATGCATAAACAAATGTGGTGAAGAAAGCTACTAATGTCCGGCTATCAAAAGATACAGCATCTGGAATCTTAAAGGCTTGAAGATAAACAAGCGGCCATCTAGCTGAGAATCATCAAAGCCCACATGGAAGAAGCACACCAGCCTGTCTGACCACAAGGTGCAGAAGGGACCAGTTATCAGACATAAAAGAACTAAAATTCATATCAATGGGTGGCCACCTCCCTGATACGATCAATGAAGACAAACAGGGGCATAAACCAATGTGGTGAAGAAAGATGATGGTGCCCAGCTATCCAAAGGTATAGCGTCTGGAATATTAAAGGCTCAAAGATAAACAAGTAGTCATCTAGTTCAGAACCAACAAAGCCCATATGGAAGAAACACACAATCCTGTGTGAAGACAAGCTGTTGAAGGGATCAGATATCAAGCATCAAGGAACAAAAAGTCATATCATTGTAAATGTGGGTGAGTGGAGAGTGGAGACTCAAAGTCCATTGGTAGTCAACCGGACCCCCCCCCCTCTTACTGAAGAGTTGTGGGGAGGAGATGAGCCAGTTAGGGTGCAGGGTAGCAATGATGAAACATATAACTTTCCTCTAGTTCTTAAATGCTTCCCCCCCCCCCCCACTATCATGATCCCAATTCTACCTTACAAATTTGGCTAGACCAGAGGATGTACAAAAGTACAGATAGCAACTGGAAACATAGGGAATCCAGGACAGATGACTTCTTCAGGACCAGTGGTGACAGTGGCAATACCTGGAGGGTGGAGAGAATGTGGGGTATAAGGGGGGAACTGATTACAAGAATCTACATATAACCTCCTCCCTGGGGGGTGGACAGCAGAGAAGGCGGGGGAGACGTCAAACAGTGTAAGATATGACAAAATAATAATAATTTATGAATGATGATGGGTTCATGATGTAGGGGGAAGTGGGGAGGGACGGGGAAAATGAGCAGCAGATATTAAGGGCTCAAGTAGAAGGCAAGCGTTTTGAGAATGATGATGGCAACAAATGTACATGTTCTTGACACAGTGGATGGATGTAAGAATTGTGATAAGAACTGTGGGAGCCACCAATAAAATGATTAAAACAAAACAAAACAATTAAAACAGTATTTTACTTTAATGCAAAGGTTTACTGATGCTTTTGCACTTACGGTCTTCTCTTTTCGTCTTATTTCTGTTTTGTGAAGCATGAGGAACTAAGCAGTCCACGAAAACATGACTAATTATACTTGGCAAAACGAGTAGACCAATGGTTTTCTTTGGCTTTGCATAATCTAGGTTATGAAGCAATATCTGCTAATCCTTCACTTCTATCATGGGGTCCCCAACTCAGAACCACTACATGCACAATGAAGCCAGATTTTCGTGAACCAGCGGGCTTTTCCTGGCTGCTTTTTGGAGGTCAGTCACTAGGCCGACCTCAGGAATCTGTCTTACTCAGGAAACTGCTAAAGCCAGGTCAGTCTCGCAGCTAGGCTCAAGTCTTCACTGACAAAGCAGTGGTTTCTGCGCCTGAAATGCTTTGGCCAAATATCAAACCGTATCTCCTATGACAGAGGAGAGACGTCCACTACTATGCCTTCGCCCTCCTTGTTTGGTTAGCAATTGATGGTGCAGTAGACTCCTGGTTCTCTCTCATAGGGAATGATTGAAAGCTTATAAGCGATCATTTCCTATTTACAGATTATTTTCCAAAAGTATTTCATTGCATACATTATGGATATTAAAGCTGATTAGGTCAGTTCAATGCTAACACCTCAGCTTATGGCATGTTCATCCATATGTTGTTTATCCATACCTTTATGTTGTTTATTTTCTCTCTCATAAGTGAGTCCCGTAGTTTCATACTGTTGATATTTCATTGAAATTTTAAAGATTTCTGCATGATTTACAGGACATACCAGTCCCTATGTAAGAAGTGTGTATCTCAAAAAGTTTCTTGAAAAATTCCATTATTTCTTAATTCTATATCTCCATGAACATTTAAATAATATATATATGTGTATATATATGTATATATATATACACCCAAACACTGTTTTCTAGTGAATTACAATTCATAGTGACCTTATGGAACTGATTAGAAATGCTCAATAGGGTTTCTGAAACTGTGACTCATTAAGGGAACAGACAACCTCATCTTTTCCTTCCGGTGCAGCTGTTGGGCTTGAACTGTTGACTTTGTGGTAGCCGTCTAATGCATAAACCCACTGTGCCACCAGGGATTTATTGATATAAATGTAAATAGATTGCAATTGATGTGTCTATTGATATATACAAGGTAGCTTCAAAAAGTTAATGAAATAAATAGAATTGAGAGATAATAAAATTTTTTCCACAAGCTTTTTTAAACCTTCGTGTGTGAACACAAGTGTAATTAAAAACTATTGCTACAAAATCATAGAAAATCTTATTAAATAAAAATATAAAACTGTTTTTCAACATGTCCTCCAAGTAGGTCTATACACTTCTAAAGTTTTTCTAACTTTTCCTGGAAGAATTATGTGCTTACAACATTTCAAACTGACAGTTTTTCCAAACTCTCAGAGAGAATAGATTCTGAGTCTTACAGGCTTCTCTTCAAATAAGCAGACATCTAAGTGAAGTGTCAGCTAAGTCCACATGGAAGGGCCTTACTGGCCTATGTGATCCAATTATTGAAATTACTGAAATTCAAGACAGGAGAAGGGAAATGGTCTTAGATCTTAAGTTCTGAACACCCTGTTTGCAGAAGGATATGGATAAAAGTGAAAGTTGAAAATCCACGCATGGTCCCCACCTGAATGAAGTCTCTGGGGAATCCCTCTGACCATTGATCAGGCATATGATTAGCCATGTTGTCAGTCAAAGTGCATTGGAAGATGGATTAATGCAGGTGTAGTTGGGGTAAAATTTAACACCTATCCACACCTTTGTTCATTTTTTCTCCCTTCTGATCCTTTAAAATTTTTTCTAGTTTTTATTATTTTCTGTTTCTTTTTTTGTATTTGTGTTTCATTTTGTAATTGTTTGGGGATTTTTCTTTATTATTTTTGTATTTTTTAATTTTTATGAAATCCAAGATAGGTAAATCTATAGGGATAGTAACTGGATTAGTACTTTCTTAGGATTATGGCAAGGGAGATTGGAAGAAAGTGGTAAGCTAATAATAATGAATATAAGAATAATTGATTTTGGTGATCATTGCATAACTCTTATTAATATATTTAAACCATTGAATTTTATTATATGTGAATTATATGTCAATTAAAGTGTTTAAAATTTTAATAGCAGTTTTGGCATTTTACAGGGACTCAAATTATATACCTTTGATGTGTTCATTCAGTTTGGGGTACTAAATGTAGTCTCGAGAGGTCAAACTATGGCTATAGGGTAGATTGAGCAAACAAAATTATTATGATATCTTGGCTACACTTGAAGAATGAACTCAATTTCATTGTCATGATGGAAGATAATTTTTTGGCTCAACTGTTCAGGCTTTTTTTTTTCCACCAATGCAGTTTTTAGTTTTCTTAAAAAAAGTTTAATATTAAGACTTCAATATTGTCCTGTGTCATTTCATAAAAATTTATCACAATTACTCGTGGGTATTTAAAAAGTACTCACCCTTATTTTCTTTTTTAAAAATGGTTTTATTGGCATACTTCACATGTCATACAATTTAATCATTCTGTTTTACCTTTCTGCCTTGAAAATAGAATCTCTGCTTCCAAGTTACAGCTTCTATTTGACCGTTTTTAATCATCATTTTTGAACGCACCCTAACTAGAGTATTACTTGTCTGCCGCCATTCATGGATGGCACAGAACAGGTTAAACATGTTTTTTTGTATTTATTCATCTGTGTTTGTGCGAACTGAAACCCTAGTCCCAATAATTTTTGGCTTACCCTTCCTTATGTATATATTGATATCTATCTATATATCCACATATCTCTCTATTTATCCATCCATCCATGAGTGTCTTCTGATGACTACTGGAGAGTTCAGACATGGTGAAGTGTCTGTTGTAACAAGTGTGGAAGGGAAGAAGACTGAGAACAGAGAGGTCCAAAGCTAAGGACCTCACGTAGCTGTAGTGCTATTTTCATAGGTAGAGACAGCAGTGCAGATGCAATGCCCCTTGTGGAGGTGAGCAGGCAGCGAGTTTCTCTAGGACAAGTCAGGATGCTTGTGGGCGGATGGGTACCAGCAGTCTAATTGTAGAGGTGAATAATTTGGATTTGAGGAAGGACATGCACAGTCTTAGAACAAAAGGGATCACAAGATATTCCAGGAATTCAGGAACCAGAAAAACATAGCTTCTGTGGCTTGATCAGAAAGCCATGTTTTTAAGAGAAGATTACATCTTAAGGTGCACGGAAGTGTGATGGGGTTTTGAAAGTTATTGAGAAAATGTAATGAAAAGATACTGCATTTTTTCAAGAATGTCTTAAAGAGCCTTAGAATTTGGGGAAATGATTGTAACCAAGTGGTTTTCAAACTGTTGTCTATCGTGACTCCTAGAATGCTGGTTTAAAATTAAATTTCTAGGCTGCTCTAGTTACCGGGCTTAAGATATGAGGAAGTATTAGGCTCCCTGGTTATTCTGATGAACTTTAAAGTTTCTGAACATTCCCAGGCCTACCAGACACTGATCTTAGGGCAAGAAGACACACGGCAGGCATTTCATTTTGGTTCCTTACAACTCCGCACCCAGTCCGGAGACCAGTGTACCAGTCCACCATCAGTGTTAGTGTGGAGTGTTCTGTCTATAGTGGAGAGGATGTGAAACAGAAAGGGCTTGCTCCCCCTTGCTTCATCTTCCTTTTTCAGTACCAGTTAAATGTGGCAAGAAAACAGGGAAACTCATTTTAGCCTCACCATACACTCCTGTATTTTTATACGAAGTATTTTTAAATGATGGCTAGTTGGTATAGCTTCATAATCAATGTAAAACAAAACTAAAAAAGAAAAATGGCAGCATACTTCCATCGAGTGACCCCTCTGTGGGTTTCTGAGAGGAAATATGGAAGATGAAAGTCCAGCCTTTCCCTCATGGAGCTGCTGGTGATCACAGCCCAGTGCAGAACACTACCCCCACCCCCACCCCAGGGATCCTTAGTGGGAATCAAGCTGCAAGCATATACAGCTTATGCGACCTAGCTTCTTTTTGTAACCTTCATGGATATAAAATATTTGTTTATTTTAAAATGCGATCAATACCGAGCTAGACTAATTTTATGTCAGTCAAAATTAAATCTGGATATGATTTTGAAATAAAGCAAAATTAAAACACCACAGCCCAACGACTGATTGCTTTTAGTCTCCTGTTGACTACAAGGAAACCAGTTGGAGTAAGATCATCTGCAGGGTACTCGGCTGCATTAAGCTGTAGAGGCTTTAGATTTGAAGAAATATGATTTTGATTCCACCTGCTGATTTTCTGAAGGCAGTTTATTATAAGAAACAGTTGAATAGTGATATCATGCTGTTGGCACTTGAGCTTTCTGCTGGAGGTTGCAACCCAGTCTTTGCAAACCTGTAATTACTATTTCATAAGTAATTCTAGGTTTTCATTATTGAATCTCCATTTAATCTAAAGTTGTGAGAGATAAATATACAAATAGGCACAGTGACCAAGTTTTCTTCTTTGTGTCAATAACATTTAATTTGATCTTACTGTTTATATAAGGACATGGGACTGGCAAGAACATTTAGTACCATTTTCTTTCAATGTTGTTACTGTTTTTATACCAACCAAGGCTATGAGAGATTTCAAAGGTTGCTTAGAAAACTGGAATTAAAAGATAATGGAATTTTCCCAAACTTTATTAGGGCCCTGTATATATGTTTTTGTGGTTTTTCTGTGTCAAATATAAACATGCTTTATAGCAGTGTTGTGAATCTATAATCAGTTTGCAGAAAGTAAAAAAGTGATGTTTTAAATTGAATTTTAAATATGAATACCTTTTTATTTCTCTGTCCTTTAGGGTTGCCAAGAATCTGAGTCAACTCAATGGCAGCGATTTGACATTGTTTTGTTTCTTGAGTGTGTTCAAATTTAGAATTAGAAAAAAAATTATAACTATTTTTCTATTGACAAAAAATGTGGAAGCCATGTGTCTGTGTAATGTCATATAAAGCACATATGTTTTTATTTATAAAAAAAAACACATAGGGTGTTTGTTCTTTAAAGTTTATAGATAAATAATTGATCTGCCAATAAATAGACAGTTTAGTAAAGTTTAATTATGCAAGTGAGTATATATTCTATAACATAGTTTCTGTAAAAGATAGAATTTTCTGCCTTTTTCATATCATTTTATTTGAATATGCTCCAGGTACTGTCCTAGACACTGGGGATTGAGTTATGATTAAGACAAATGGTTATAATATATATATATATATATATATATATATATATATTTAACCATTGTATTGGAAGCTCTTTTTAACACTCAATAATTCAGTTAGATAAAGCATAATTGTACAATTGGTACCACTATCAGTTTTAAAACATTTTCTTTATTCTTGAGCTATTTAATATCAGATCCCCTTTACCAACCCCCACCTCCACCTTATACCCCCAAGAACCCTAGTAATTATATTATTATTGTGTATATATATTACACAATCTAATGCATCCATTCACCTTGAATTCTCTTATTTATTCCCAGTGAGTTGCATTATACAGTCATCATTGCTATCAGCTACACCCTCCCCCCTCTTTCACCCCTCTTTTCCAATACTCAGGGGATCATTACTCCCGTTGCTGTTTCTGAGTGTTATCTATCTTGGCTTTCATGCATCAAACAATCTTAATTATACAAATGAACATATACAGGTCTAACAAGATTAATGAGGTAAAACAAAAGCCTTAATAGTAAGAAGAGGAAATATTAAAGAACTAGAGGATGATTATGTGGTTCATCAGTGTTATACTACATCCCGGGTTTATCATCCCTTCCATATTGGCCCTTCTGTGAGGGACTGTCCAATTATCTTACAAGTGAGTTTTGGGTCTCCCCCTTTTTTTTTTTTTTTTACTTTAATGAACAAATTCATTTCATCACAGTTGAGGTGGCTAGAAGTCAGAATTCCGGGCACTTTCTCTAGGGGAATGGTTTTTCTCTGTGCCTAGCTAGGGAAGGTGCTTGCTTCTGTTCAACACCTGTGGGCCCAGCATCCCTTGGAGCCTTCTATGTCTGAGTACCAATCTTCCTCTGGAGCTAGCAGATCCTCAGTACCGGGTCCTGAATCTAAAGGGCAAACTTTGCTCCTGTCTCCTAATGGTACTGAGGTCCCTCTTTCTCTGTTCAATTATTTCTCCTCTTATCTCTTTTTTTGGGGTCTCCACTTTGACCATGCTTCTTTACATCAATTTGATTGCTTGGTTTTAAACTTCGGATACTATTCTGATCAGCACCTCCTGATCACAGACTGGTGTGTTTCTTCCACGTGGGCTTTGTTTGCTTCCCTGCTAGATACCGCTTGTTTATGTTCAAGCCTTTAAGGCCCCAGATGCTATATCTTTTAATAGTTGGGCACCATCAGCTTTCTTCACCACATTAGCTTATGTACCCATTTTGCCTTCAGCAATCATGCAGGGATGGTATCATAGAGTGCCACATTCTTAGTATAAACCCATTCTTGTACTGAGGTAATATTTAAGTAAAGGCCCAAATACCATATGCTTCCTTGTTGTATTTACATATACATACAAACAGAAAAATACACTTATCTATATATTTACATATGTGCATATCTTTGTTTATACCTGTGTATCCTATTTCCCCAAAAGTAAGACAATTTCCAAAAATAAGACCTACTTACAGTTTGCCTCTCGCTGAAATATAAGGCATCCCCCTGAAAATAAGTCCTCCCCCAAAATAAGCCCCCCTGAAGGTACCGTAACTCTGGAATCTGGACCGTAGCGGTGGGCGGTGCCGCACAGTTTACTGTTGGCCACAGCGCAGCCTGAGCAGACAGGAAGTGTCAGGTCTCTTTTTAACAAAACAATAAGCAATAAATGTGTACCGTATTCTTCTTCATGGAAAAATAAGACATCTCCTGAAAATAAGACCTAGCGCATCTTTGGGAGCAAAAAATTAATATAAGACACTGTCTTATTTTCGGGAAAACACAGTATGTAATTTTACTTTCTTCTTTCCTCTTTTTCTTTCCTCCTGCCCCAATATTATGCTTACCCATCATTCACCTCCCAGGAATTCCTAGCAGGTACATTTCAATTGATCAAACACACCAGGAATGATATACCCTCCTCACTGTCAATTTTAGAACCTCTGTAATTCCCCTCTCCCTGTCGTTACTGGCTCACCACTAACCTTCCCCTGATCTCCCCCACATCCCACTCCAGAACCATTTGTCCCATTGCTGTCTCCTTGGTGTTGCTTCTTTCTGCTTATCTTATATAGATAGACACAAAATGAAACAAAACAAACATGCAAATCGTTCCAAGTCTAACTGTTATCCTGACCCAAGGTAGATGAGTATATTTCAATAGAAAAAAGGACATGTTATAATTCATCAGTCCAATCCCCTATTCTTTCACATTCCATATCCAGGACCCACTTACCTATCTGCATCGACACCATTTACCCCTCAGCATTGATGGCCAAAAAGCGTGTCTCCCAAAAGTACCCATTGCTCCTCCTGCAGTCAGAGGTGCAGCAGTCTAGTGGCCCCCTCACCCACCCAGTTACACCTTTAGACTTGAGCTGCCAAGTGTTGTCCCCAAGTCAGAAGTCTACCATTGGGATTCCTCGGGGACTTCATGTCATGCTCGCATCGCTGTTCTGTTGCACTGTCCTCTGGGTTTGCTCCCAGACAGGCAGGTCAGACCGCCTGCTCTCCTGGAAGTGTACTTTCATTGCTGTCCTCTGTAGCTGTGTCATCTAGGGAGAGGATGTCGTGCGTGTCTTCTCTGTGAACGAGCTGCTCAGAGCAGGAATGAGACCCTCAAGGATTAGCGTGCCACATTGAAGTCAGCTCTCTCCGTTTCCTGTGGATACAAAATCAATAATCCCCTTTTAGATGGATTAGCACCCTGGTGCCCATTGTTTCCTTTTTTCGCCCCTCACCCATCTGTAGGCCTTAAAGGATTATGGGGGACGTGGGATGTCTAGCTGCATCTGTTTTCTTTTTTCTTGTCTTTCTTTTTTTGTTTTGATATCGTATCATCATTGCGTTTGGCCTGGCTCATCCCAGAGGGCCCGGTCCTCATCCCAGGAACTGTGCGCTATGTGTATTTCTTCCTGTGCTCCTGCTGCTGTGTGAACGCACATTCACGTTGCACTTGTGCTTTTCTGCTTTGTTAACTTCACTCAACATCTCTTCCAACTCTTTCCATGAGACCAAGTGCTCCATTTTTCATTGCTGTTTTTAAGGATGTCTAGTATTCCATTGTGTGTATATACCCAGAGTTTTTCAATCCCTTCGTTATTGATGGAAATTTAAGTTGTTTCCAATTATTTGCGATTGTGATCTGCACAGCAATGAACATTGGAACGCAGATGTCTGGTCATGGTCTGGTTCTTATTTCTTCTGAGCATATGCCCAGTAGTGGAATTGCTGGGTCACATGGTAACTTGATTTCCATCTGTTTTAGGTATTGCCAAATTGCTTTCCACAGTGGCTGTATATATGTATAAGATCATCAGCAGTGAATGAGAGTTCCTATCTCACCATACCCTCTCCAACATTTGTTGGTTTCTGATTTTTTGAGTTGGACTATCTTTGTGGGTGTTAGGTGGTAGCTCATAATTGATTTAATTTGTATTTCCTGGGTGGCTAATAATCAGGAACATTTTCTCATATGTTTATGGTCATGCAGATTACCTCCCTTGTAAATTTTCTGTTCAAGGCTTTTGCCGACCTCCTCAGTAGGCAATTTGTTTTTCTTATTATTAGCTTTCAGGATTCAGTACAGTTTCATAATATGCCCTTTGTCTGATATGTCATAAATAAATATCTTTTCCAAGTCTGCGGGCTCTCTTCATAAAGTCTTTTGATGTACACAGTGTTTTATCTTTAGTATGTCCCACTCATCTACTGTATCTTCCTCTGAGTGTGTGTCCTCCCTTATTTCTGATAGACCCTGTATTCCCGGTGCCAGGGTCCTTAAATTTGTCCCAGTTGTCTCATTGATGATCCTGATAATTTGGAGTTTTATCTAGAGGCCCATGATACACCTTGAATTTGTTCTTGAGTACAGAGTGCGGTAAGAGTTTTGCTTCATTTTTCTGCAGGTTGATATCCAGTTTTCCCAGCACCATTTGTTAAAAATAGTATCCACTTCCCTTTTGATGTTTTGGGGCCCTTATTGAAGATCAGTTACCTGGATGCAGCTGATTTTTGTCCTCTGGATTTTCTGTTTCTATCCCTTCATCTGGGAATCTATCATTACACCAGTGTCATGCATGTTTTGACAACTGTGGCTGCATAATAACTTTTAAAGTTAGGTAATGCTAGCCCTCCCACTTTATTCTTCTTGAGGAGTTCTTTGCAAAATTTGGGCTTCTCCCTTTTCCATACAAAGTTGATAGTCGGCTTTACCATTTCTTTGGGGAGGGGTGGGGGATGCTGGTATTTGGTTCAGAATTGCATTGAACTTACATAGTGCCTTAGGTAAGACCGACATCTTTACAATACTGAGTGTTCTGCGTTTTCACCAGCCTTTGATTTTCGATCTGTTGCTGTCTGTGAGATTGAGATGTGTTTCTTGTGAACAACAGACTGATGGGTTTTGTTTCCTAATCCAGTCTGCTAGCCTTTGTCTTTAATGGGTGAGTTCAGATCAATGACATTCAGAATACCTCCATCAGTACAGTCTTTGCTTTCCTCTTGTACCTTTCACAGCATCTCTTTTCCTACCTACCTCCTTGGCTGTGTGTTGTATATGTGTTGGGGGATTCACCTTTGCCTTCTTTACACCACTGAGGCAAACTCGTCTTGGCCATTGCTTTCAGTGTGATGACTTCTAGAGAGTGTTACACTGTGCGATCATGTCATCTTAGCTCCCTGTAGATGTTGGTCATTTGTTTAAAGTGAGTTGGAAAGTACTTTTGTAGTGTTGTTTATTTTTTTAAAATCTTAGCTAATTTTTTCCTGATCAAGGAAAACTCTTATCTCTCCGTCTGTTTTGATGGGGAGTTTGGTGGGGTTAGAGGATTCTTAGGTTACCTTTGGAATATGCCTCTCTATTCTCTTCTTCCTTGTGATTTCTGCTGATAATCTGAACATAACTTTATCTGATTACTCTTATAGGTGATTGCATTTTTCTCTCTCTAGCTGCTCTTATGATTTTCTCCTTTTCTTCAAAGTTGTATAATTTGACTACTATATACCTTGGTGTGATCTTCCTCAGGTACAGTCTTACTGATGTCCTTTCTTTTTCTTGGATGATTGTCTGATTCTCCTTTATTAAATTGGGGAAGTATCTTTCCAGGAATTCCTTTGCTATTTTTGCTGTTGATATTTTAATTATGTCTCTGGTATCCCAATTTTTCAAATTTTGTTCCTCTTCATAGCATCGCTCATTGTTCTCAGTTTTTTTTCAGCTTCTTTGATTATCTTGTTTTATTGCCATTCTTGTTTGTTGAATTCTATCTACATGGCTATCTCTGAGGTAACTGAAGCAAGTCTCTGCCTCTTTCAGCCTGTAAATAAGGTCTTTTATTGTTTTCTTTGATTCTGCTGTCTTGTCCCTTAACTCTTGTATTTCCCTTCGGTAAGTGGACTCTATCCTCTCTAATATTTCTTACTTTTTCTGTATTGATTCCCTCATATCCTGTGTGATTCTAATCAGCATTCTGCAGATTTCTTTCTGCTGTGGTTCAAAGTCTGCTTCTTCTATGTACATCACTGGGTTCAGGTCCTCCTCAGACGTTGCATTTTCGTTCTCACACTTTTTTTGTAGTGGCTGCTAATGTGAGTGGTTGCCTGCAGGGCATTTTGGTGGAACTTAGTGCCATTTTACTGAGAGTCCAGGAGTCCTGTGTTGTTGTGTTTTTCTCAGAAGCTAGCATGAATGATACTTTTCTGGGTATGTGCCCAGTAGAGGGATAGCTAGATGATAGGGTAGCTCAATTTCCATTTGCTTTTGCCTGGTTGCTTTCCACAGAGGCAGGGGGAATATGGGGAGATGAGGGGAGAAATTGGGAACCAATTGCCATTATTGACACATAACTGCACCCCCCATGAGGGTGGACAATAGAAACCACGGGGGGAGACGTCAGCCAGTGTAAAATATGAAAATAATTATAATATATCATTTATCAAGGAGCCATGAGGGTGGCTGGGGGAGGGAGGGGGGAAAAAGAGAAGCTGACACCAAGAATTCCATAGAAAATAAATGTCTATAAAATAATGATGGCAACAAGTCAATCACATGCTCAAGAGCAGTGGGGGTGGGGAGAGGCTATTCAGGAGCCTTGGGCTTAGACCAGTTGCAGGTTCTAGTTGAGAGCAGCAGCTCCAGTCTGATTGTGAACGGCAAGGGAGGCACTGGGCTGACTGGGGTTAGGAGGATCTTAGCAAGGTAGCACTGCATTAACCAAGGGGAGAAGCTGGGTGGGAAGTCTAAATCTCTTGAATGGTGCTCTGATTTGAGTCCAACTTCTTTGTTCCCTGAGTTTGCTTACTTTGATAGGGGAGCAGGGCTTCATCCAGTGCTGGAGAGGGAATTACAATGGTGCTGGGGGAAGGGTACCTCACTGTGATTGTGCTGCTTTCCCTGTTTCCCTGTGGGGGAGAATCTGGGTAGGAAGTCTACATGGCTCCCCCTGTATGAGTCTGGCTTCTAATTTCTCTGAGTTTGCCTACTAAGGTAGGGAGGTGGAACTGCAGCCAGAGCTGGAGAGGGAATTTCAGTGTCACAGAGAATGGGGGGCCTCAGTAGTCTTCTGCTCCCTTCCCGGTGGACAAGAATCTGGGTGGGAAGTGTCAATTGCTCCTGTGGTGCCCTTAGTCTGAGTCCGACTGCTCAGTTCCCTGTGTTTGCCTACTTTGGTAGGTGGGTGGGCCTTCAGCCAGTGACAGAGAGGGCATTACAATGGTGTGATTGATGGGGACCTCAGCATGGTTGTGGTGATTTTTCCATAGTTTCCTCATATTCTGATGGGGAAAATAGGTAACCCATTAAGTGAACAACTCTTCTAGACTGCTGGCCCAGAAAATAGGATAGCAATGATAGTAATAGGTATGGGCTATAATAAATATTTTGATGGTGAATCTTATCCATCAGCTTAGCTAGGTTGTAGTTCTTAGTTGTTGGACAGCTATTGGCCTAATTTTTTCTTTCATGAAGTTTTACTCTGTATCACCTTTGATGTGATCTGTTGTCAGCCATTCATTTGAAGGAGAAGTTTCCTTGCTGGTTTGCTTTACCTCCCAATTTATAAACAGATGTTTCTCAAGGATTTCTTATCATGCATTCAATTTGTTGTCAATCCTTTATTTCTTGGGAAGTCAGTATCTAGAATTTTTCATTTAGCCAAACACACTACATAGTTTGGATTTTTGAGGACCCACAGCCCTGGGAAACCACAGAGGCATCCAGCTTGCCTGTGACCTTCAAACTTTGGGTCTGCTAGTCTCTGCTACATGTCTGGTGATGGAGAAATAACTTCTATAAGATGGATTAATAAAGTGTGATAGTTAGGTTTCATGTCAACTTGGGTGGACTAGAATTCTCCTATGACATAGTCTTGTGTGATCAAGTCCATGATGGGAATCTGTGAATCATCTAGGCAGTTAATCTCATCATAGTCTGGATACGATTAGGGGAGATTTCATTCAAAATATGGCCTACTTTTAATATAGACTGACAGCTCAAGAAAGCTATAATTAACTTCTGCTGCTGGTTAGGATCTTTAATCTGGTTTATGGATTTATTCAGCCTGCCTTGGATTCACTCAACCTGTGGTCTGTGGTGGGTGGTCTGTGTCAGCTCAGCAGCCTGTGGTCTTCCTGCATAAATGTCCTACTACCTGTTCGTCAGTCTCAGAAGCCATAGAAGCCAGGTGACACCTTCAGCTTGTTTCTGACCCATGGACTTATTCACTTTCTACAACTGTGTGGTGTGGATGCTGCTTAAGATCAACCAACAGGGTTGCAGGGTACTGACAGGGAACTGCCAGAAGTTCAGGCAGATTCAGAAAAGGACACCCAACAAGGACTTTATAGATTGGTATCAGACATATGGGCTATATTGGACTTATGAGCTTG
Organism: Tenrec ecaudatus; assembly: GCF_050624435.1. Taxonomy (NCBI): domain Eukaryota; kingdom Metazoa; phylum Chordata; class Mammalia; order Afrosoricida; family Tenrecidae; genus Tenrec; species Tenrec ecaudatus. The sequence goes on along the minus strand of NC_134542.1, from coordinate 25,307,870 downwards.
ATCTGGACATGGCTGGGATGTTTTCCCAGTGTTCAATTGCTTTTGTATATAAATCTCTCTCATATATACATATGTGTGTCCATGTATTTGTTTAAGCATGTATGTGTGTGTATATATGTGAGTGTATGTATATATATATATTACTTTCACTAGTTTTGCTAGTCTAGAGAACCCTAAGTAAAAGTCTATATTTCATGGGGTATGCATCCATTGGGAACCTATACAATTTTGGTTTTGCTCCTGAGGAACTAAATTTCTGCAATAAAATATTCAGGTACATAAGCTCAAATTATGGCCTTCATGATCGATCTTGCCAGGTTTATTGAAATATGTGTATTATATCCATATCTATATTATCTCCATATCTCAAAACCATATCAAACTCATTGTCATCAAGTCAAATCTGACATAAAATAATCCTATAGGGCAAAGTAGAATTGCTTCTGTGAGTTTCCAAGATTAAATCTTTTTTTCCCATCATTTTATTAGGGGTTCATATAACTCTTATCACAATCCATACATACATCAATTGTGTAAAGCACATTTCTACATTCATTGCCCTCATCATTCTCAAAACATTTGCTCTCCACCTAAGTCCCTGGAATCAGCTCCTCATTTTTCCCCTTCCTCCCTGCTCCTCCCTCCCTCATGAACCCTTGATAATTTCTAAATTATTATTTTGTCATATTTTGCCTTGTCCGATGTCTACCTTCATTCACTTTTCTGTTGTTCATCCCTCATGGAGGAGGTCACATGTAGATCCTTGAAATCGGTTCACCCTTTCCAACCCACCCTCCATTTGCCCTCCCAGTATCACCACTCACACCACTGTTCCTGAAGGGATCATACTCCCTGGATTCCCTGCATTTCCAGTTCCTTTCTATATCACTGTACATCCTCTGGTCTAGCCAGACTTTCAAGGTGTAATTGGGATCATGATAGTGTGTGTGTGTGTGGGGGGGGGGCATTTAGGAATTAGATGTTTCATTGTTGCTACATCACACCCTGACTAGCTCATTTCCTTCCCAACCAGTATCCTTCTTTAAGGGGATGTCCAGTGGCCTACAAATGGACTTTGGGTCTCCACTCCGCATTCCACCCCCTCATTCACTATGATAAGGTTTTTTGTGCTGATGATGCCTGCTACCTGATCCCTTTGACACCACATGATCGCACGGGCTAGTGTGCTTCTTCCATGTGGGCTTTGTTGCTTCTGAGCTAGATGGCCACTTGTTTTCCTTCAAACCTTTAAGACGCTATATCTTTTGATAGCCGGGCACCGTCAGCTTTCTTCACCACATTTGCTTATTCACCCACTTTGTCTCTAGTGGTTGTGTCAGGAAGGTGAGCATCAAGATTAAATCTTTATGTGAGTAACAAACCTTCTCTTCTGTGCAGCAGGTGGTTTCGAACTGCAAACCTTGTGACTAGCAGCCCAAATTATAAACCATTGTATCATTCTAATCAAATTGTTGAAAATCTGCTCAAGGTCACACAACTAAATAACTGATCAATTGGGACAGGTTTTAAATCTGAGAAGTCCTGATACCAGCTTCATTTATTGGTCAAAGCAACCATAGACTGGTGATCTTTTAGGGAAGTAACAATATTCTGAACATAAAATTCTTTCAACAACATGATAGATTTAGAAAGTTCAATTTTTACCTAGACTAATCTTTAAACTAATTAAACAGTTTTCTGTTGTTTGGAGCTTGAACCAATTCCAACTCATAAATACACTGTGGACAACAAAATGAAACACTGCCTGATCATCTACTCTTTTTGTTATGATTAAACTAATTTTGTAGCCACTGTATCAATCCATCTCCTTGACAGTCTTCATTTTTCATACCGACCCTCTAATTTACCAAGAATTACATCCTTTCCCAGGGATTGGTTCCTCCTGGTAACATATCCAAAATCTTGCTATCCTCATTTTAAGGACTATTCTACCTATACTTTTTTCAAGAAGATTAATTTATTCTTCTGGCCATCCACAGTACTTTCTATATTTTTTGCCTACACCATAAGACAATGCATAAATTCTCCTATGTTATTCCTTATTCATTGTCCAATTATCACATGCATAAGATAACATTAAAAATGTCATGGCTTTTGGGACAGACAAACCTTAGTGACATCTTTGTTCTGCAACACTTTAGAGATCATGGGTAGCATATTTGCACAATGCAATATGATTTTTTTGACTGCTGCTTCCATGACCATTGATTGTGGATCCATGTAAAATGAAATCCTTGACAATGTCAGTCTTTCTCTCTCTCAATGTTCTTGATTGATACAGATGTGAGGCGTATTGTTTTCTTTATAGAGTTTCAATCTACACTGGTATAAACTTTTATTTTCATCAGCAAGTGCTTCAGATCTTCCTCTCTTTCAGCAAGCAAGACTATGTCATCTACATACCAAAAATTATTCATAAGCCTGCCCTCAATTACTCCTACATTCTTCTTCATGCAGTCCAATTTCTTTGATTATTTACTCAGCATGCAGACTGAATAAAACTGGTGAGAATATTCAGTGCTGACTCACACTTTTTATGATTTTAAACCATGCAGTAGCACCTTTTTCTATTCAAACAACTGATTCTTGGTCTGTGTTCAGGTTCTGCATGAGCACAATGAAGTATTCTGGAATTCCTGTTCTTTGACATGTTAGCTACAGTATGTTATGATCTACACAGCCGAATTCCTTTGGATAATTGATAATAAAACATCTTTCTGAAGTAAGCCAGTCCTCAGTTTTGACTTGCAAACGGTAGCTTTTACTAGTCAATAGTCACTACTACACTAAATCAATTGGGGATGCCATATTTTACAAATGTGGCAATATGTTATAGAATATCTCGAAATAGTAGCTGCCAGATAGTTAATGCACAGTCTGTCAATTTGCATTTGATAGCCTGGAATAAGAAAGTATTTATGTGAATTTATAAAGAATGATTTGATGGAAGAAATTAATGATTGGCATTAAATGTATGTGCTGCATTAATTTTTTTAACCCAGTATCTCAATAGCATCAAGCATGTTGGTAGTGGCATAACTACCTGAAGAAGAGCTATTGAATGATAGTATATAAAGAAGCCTCAATTAATAGTGTGGAAAGGAAATTAACTGGGCATTTGGAATAGAACTTTAGCTTTGACGAACCATGATAGTGTACAAAGAGCACTTATGATTCAAAGATCTGGGATTAAGACTTGTTTGGGTAGCTGGTTTACCTAGGAAAGCTTAATTTAGTTCACTGACTTCTTTTTTTTCTGATAATCTTAATGAACAATTTAAATAACCTTGAAATAGATGTTCTTAATTTAATAAGCATTAATTTCTGAGATATATACAATTGGTTTTGTTTGTTTGTTTTTTAAATTGAGAAAGATTTTATTGAGGCAGGGAAAAAACTCCTGGGAGGGAAAGACGGGAGAATCTTGAACCCCCGGGCAGGTTCTGAGACCCAATGAGTTAGGTCAGGGAAATCCCTACAATTGGGTTTTAAGAAGAGTGTGTTAGTGAGCCAACTGAAATCTAATTAAAAATATTTTATGTCTCTGGGTTCTGTTACCCATTGCAAAGGGAACACAGAACTCATAGACAAAATTCATGATGAAAGGGTATTAATCAAGTTAACAAGTTGTGAAGCCATAGAGAAAGATTTAGGCTTGAGTTGCTTATCAGAACATGTGACAAAGTTCTTTCTAGTCTGAGAATAAAAGCTCAAAGGACATACCAAACTGATGTCAGCCTGTACTCAAAGGCATTCAGCGCAAGTTGGTGAGTCAGCAAACTCAGCTCCTTGAATTAAAGTGTCCCGAGGCACTCAACTCTGGTAAGTCATATTACTCTGGTCAGCCTGAAGGCACTCAGATCCATTTTTGTGGGTTAGCAAGTCCAATGTCTCCAATTAATTGCCCAGTAGCACCCTGTTCTGAAAGCCAAACAGCCTCTTACCCTAGAGCACTCAGCTTTACTTCACCATCAGTTGGGAAATTCGGCACTCTGTTCCATGTTCTGGCTCCTGATTATGCTGATGTTCTTCTGATGTTAGAGCTGCCTTCTGGATCCAGGAAGCTTGGGGCACAGGGATCTTGGGTCCAGAGGACACACTCCACTTCATGGCTCTTGCAGATGAGATCCCTCTTCCTGTTTCCCAGAGGGCTCATTTTATATACAGCAGGATGGCAAGCTAGGGAATCCTGTTTGCAGCTCCTCATAGGTGAATCCTATCACTATGTTCCCCCACCTTCTTACCAGACCCATGCAGGGAAAGGTCGTTTTATGGGAATTAGAAACTTTGGCCAGAAGAGCCACAGTAAATAATGCACTGTCCCTGCATGTTTGGATTCCTTTCTAGAATTTTCTCTCCTTAGAGTCAGTAATAAATCTCCTTGACACTCTAAAACAGCAGTTCTCAACCTGTGGGTCGCCCAATTCATATCAGTAGGAAAATGATAGTTATGAAGGAGCAACAAAAATATATTTATAGTTGGGGTCACCACAACATGAGGGGTCGCACCATTAGGAAGGTTGAGAACCACTGCTCTAAAAGATATATGACTACGGCTATTTTCTAAAAGTAAACATTTTATTCAGCTGTGAATTGAAAAAGTCATGACAAATACAGAGACATATCATGTGGAAGAGGGAAGTCATTTGCTGGAGGCTAGAATGAGACCCAGGAATTTGGTTGCCCTCCTACCCTTTCATCCCCCACAAAAGAGCAGCACCAACAGAAACTTCACTACCATTGAGCTGATGCCAATGCCTAGACATCCTCCAGGGCAAGGTAGAACTACCTTGTCAGTTTCAGAGACTGTAACTCTTCACAGGAGCAGGGAACCCTTTTTATCCTGCAAAGTGACTTGTGGTTACCAGCCCAACCTATAACCACCACGCCTCCAAGGCTCATTAGAGTTTGTTTTACAAAGTTTTAAACAGAGAGCTTTAAAAAGGACATTGAAGGTTAAGGAAAAATGTAGTAGAAGCATGGCTGTCAGACGATCAGCCTACAATAGTTACCAGTGGGGCACTGAAGGCAGGATTGAAGCCACAGCAGGTGGGGAGCCACATATTATGTTAGATGGAGGAGTTTACAATATGGGTCCAAGGGTTTCCCCTAAGGCAGTCCGTGGGAAAACCCCAGCACAGTGATTGACATCAAAGATACCCCCAGGGAAGCTAGTCCCTAAGGGGGATTTCTCCTCCTGGAGCTGCTCAGGAGGTTGGAGGAAATCCATTTTCTAATGTACTCTGAGTGTAATTCTATTCATAACTCTGGTCAAGAAGGAATTCATGCGAGAGTTTTTAAAAATTATTATTATTGATGGATTGATTGACTTTCTGCTGAAGACAGGGCCCACTGTTATCAACTGATGTTTAATCTGCATAGGAACTCTGCAAATGGATTTTCTGCTTTTGCTGTCATCTGTAGACTTCTGCAAACTAGGTGCTCGGAATTTAAACCCCAATTCCCTCCTCTGATTATGGATTTTATTATTAGCAGTCCTTGGAACACTCACGCCAATATCCCCCTTCCATATGGACTTGGCTGACTTAGAGGACTGCTTACTTTGATGGTGGCTTGCTTTAAGACCAGCCTTTAAGACTCCACATACTATCCTTTCAGATGGCAGGGAACAATCTGACTTCTCCACAACCGTTCTCTAGCACCCATATCTTCAGTGCTTAGGGAAAATATGGAACAGAACTATATTTTGAGAATGAATTCTTTTTAGATTAGGGTTTACAACTGAGTGAAATATAAAAATCCCTTCATATATCTAAAGTTTATTCCTGGTCCATTTTATGACAGTGCTAGCAGCTTCTTGAGTCGTAATCAACCTCCATATGAGCTTGGTAATTCTAATAATAATATCATTAATGTAGCCAATGGTGTAGAATTGGAGAGCATTCCTGATAAAAGGAAAATATACATATATAGAAAATCCTTTTTAGGCCAAGATACATGGGATTTTCATTTCTACAGATAAAAACTTAAGTGACTAAACACTACTTAAAAAACAATTGGAGTTACACACAAGGCAAAAATATCAATGATGTTCATTCACTAAGGCAAAACTGTGTGTGGAATTAAGACATTTCACAAAAAAGCAAAGAAAGTGTGAAAATAGCTATTATATGTGGATCTTAATCCACCACTTATTGGGCAATAATGATTACTATTATGTGCTGTGAAAATATTAGCTATGGAGAGTTAATGTCAATCAGTAAGATGACAACTTAGAAAAATGCTGACTTTGGAAATTAGATGCTACTAGAAAGCGTTTCAATATTGTCTGACTATGCCGTTTCTTCTCTGTCTACCTTTCTTCACCACTTTTCCCTTTCATTTTGGAGTCGTGTGTTTGTCCTTTCTTTTTTCTCCTTTTTCTTTATTAGTTGTTGAAACATGTACTGAATATTTGGAATACTTGCCTTTTTCTCTCTCTTTGTGCTTGTGTATCCATATGTGTGACATTGGGCACAATCAGAAGGAGAAGGAAAAAAGTTTGAATATATTTTCAGTATATTTAATTATTGGCTATGAAAATAATCTGATAGTAAATTAACATGGTAATTTTAAATCATCTGAATAAAGTAAAATTTCAACTTAGAGTAATATTTTGAACATACAAGTTAATGTGAAATCATAGACAAACACAATTGCAGCCTCATCAATTCTGACTTATCGCAGCCCCATGTGTTTCAGAGTTGACCTGCTCCAAAGGGTTTTCATGACTGTACTTTTCACAGAAGTAAATCATTAAGCCATCCCTCTGGCATTGCTGAGTTGATCTGAACCATCAACCTTTAGGTGAGTAGGTAAATAAATGGCATGGGGTTCATGTCTTACCTCCCCCAGCTCCACAAGAGGGAAGGTTAATCCAACTTCACACCACCCCAAGGATGATTTCTATGCCCCAACTTCCATCTTCCCTTTGCCTCAACTCTTCATCCTTCTTTATCCTATTCTGACACATACTGTGCCTCCCAAGGCATCCTGCTTCTCTGCCGGCTTGATCATTCATGGCAATGGGGTATCACACAGAACTAACAGCGATCTGTATTCACCATTGTGGGGTTTATGAGGGAAGTTGAACATGTTACAAATTAGGGTGGAATTTTTATATTAAGGATACAGTTCTTTTGTACCCAGCACTTCAGCTATGATGGCAGACATGTCTTTTTCTCCTCCTCCTCCTCCTCCTCCAATAGTCGTCCAAACAGTTGAAACTGATTATTTGGAATGTGTGCCTTTCCCCCTTTTCTTTGTGTTTCATATATATCCGTATGTGTGATGTTGGGCACAATAAGGAAGACTGTTTAGAATTTATAGTGGTTACATTTGGGGCTGTGATCTGAAAGACCAGCTGACTCTCAGGAGAATCAGCTTTTACTCCCACATACAGTTAAACTCTTGGGAACTCCCAGGGGAAGTTCTACCCTGTCCTACAGGGTCTCTATGAGTCAGCATCAGCACCATAGCAGTGAGTTTGCTTGTTTGTTTGAAGGTGGGAGTGAAGAGGTGCAAGTTCATGTGACAGACTGAAGATGGTCTGTCTTTGATCTGGAAATAGGTGTATTTGTATTTGAGGCTTTAATTAGATTCATCTGACCACACCGACATTCTTTGAGGCGAAATCAGAATGTTTTCTTTAGTATGTGCATAAGATCTGAATGTTGGACAGGCTTTGGTTCTTAATCTCCAGCCCCGCTCAGAGCCTTTCACAACTCCAGTGTACCTGTACCTCAGAGTGGATTTCTCACATCCCTTCTGTTTAGCACTAGATTTTCTCAGGACAACTGGGGCCAGAGGGGGAGAGATTGTGGATGGGTTCATCTGTTTTCTTCTTGTCCATGCTTACGGTGACTACCTCCTCTTGATTCTCTGCCAAGGTTGAAACCCTGGTGAATCTGCCAGCGTAGATGCTTACATTTTAACTTTTATTTTATACCTTTTACAAGCTAAACCAGAAGGTCAGTAAATAAGAGGAAAAGTGAGATGGATTTATCTGCTGGCTACAACAATAGCCTCAAATATAACATAACTACGAGGAGGGTGCAGGATCGGGCATCGTTTCATGTTGTTTTTAACAGGGTCACTATGAGTTGAAGCCAACTAAGTGGCACCTAGCACAGCAATAATAACATCTTCAATGTCCTTGTAAAATAAAAGTTATACCAGAACAAAGAATTGTAGCGAATCTACAAAAATAGAAAAGAGGTAAATTTTGTATTTTGTGAGGTTCAAAATTGAGCAAAACCAAAGCAACTGATTTAATTTTAGACATGTAACTCAATTAGAGGTTGCTTTGCTGCTTCATGATGGAAAACATTATATGATGCTTTCTTTTTTCCTTTTGAACGGTGTAAAATATTTCTTGACGACAGTTTTGTTTGTATTCCTTATATCCAAATTTTCTGGCATGCTGTTAACCTACATATTTCCATTGTTCTTCATAGGTGGCAATTTTAGGCATGATTTAATTGCACTGCAATTGTACCAATGACACTCCAAGTTTTCTACAGCTGATTCAATGGCACTCCAGCAGGTGATTTTTCTGAATAGGAAAGAATAAGCATTCTTGAAAAACTGACATTTTAGTTTTTCTCTTGAGATAAAATATGTTCAGACTAGTATTTCTTTTTAGGTACACCAAAATGCTATAGATATAATTTGTATAATGTGTTGTTAGTAAATTGGAATAAACTTAATCAATAAATAGGATGATTCTTTCACTATTTTTTAAAGCAGAAGTTAATATTGCATACTTCAATCGCATCAAGCAGTAGTGTGCAATTGCTTCCATAACCCCTTTCCAAGCAGATTTTCCTTCCTGGACTTCTTGCCATCAGCTCTTTGCATAACACACCCCCCAGCCCCCTGCTCTCCAAAACCCTTATTCTATGTGCTGTCTCTATAGGTTCATCAATTCTGGGTTTCACATCCCGAAACACAGAAAAATATAACACAAAATCAAGAGGGTAACCCCAGTGACATCACACATCTGAGATAAACCCCAGTATGAATAAACAGAAAACAAACAAAAATATAGAAAACGTTGAAAACCAGATCAGGCCCAGTGTGCATCACAGGAGAGGATCAACTGACAAGCTTTTAACTGTTCAAGTCAGGTTTAGCCTTTGATCTCCTGTAGTCGTCTTTCCAATGCCCTCTGTTTAGTAACTATTTTCCTCCCAATCTTCTATTATGGATAGATGTTCTCCAGAGGCGTACTTCCAGTGTTGTTCCCTCAAATGTACCTCGGGCTCCCACAGTCATCCCTATCCTTCACCAAACTAGATTCTCAAATTTGGGCTCTAAGGCTATTCCCTCCTTTGTCTTCAGATTATATGATAGACAATCCTTTGGTAACTGATGTTGATGTGTCTCTTCCATGAGGACTTAGTTGGCGTCTCAGTTAGATGGCTGCTTGTTTGGAGACAATCCTTTAAGACCCCAGAGGCTGTTTTATCAGGTAGTCAAGCACCATCGAATTTCTACACTATATGTTGTTATAGCATCAATATCTTCTGTGTCCCCTTGCTGAGGGAGAGTATTGAGCAGGGCCATGATGCAAGAACGAATTATTTCAAGTTGGATCTGGGATTTAATGGGGGCCCAAAACCCAATCCTAGATCTGTGTTTGTTTGGATGTTTGGTTTTGTCTTTTTTATCTGCCTTTAACTATCATTCAGAACCTCCTGGTTAATTTATGGTAGAGAGATTTATCAATTATCCCTCTGGAGCATCAACTAAGCGGTAGTGACTTTTGTTGGTTGGTTCTATTTTATCAAGCATGATGTCCTGCTCCAAGGACTAGTCTCTTCTGAGAATATGCCCCAAGTTAGTAAGGGGAAGTTTAGCCAACCTTGCCCCTATGGACCAATGGAATTGTCCTTTTAGCAGTCCATGGACCTTTTGTTATTTTTAATTCGAAGGAATATATTCTTCTTCGGTCTTCCTTATTCAGTGTCCAACTTTTACATGCATATGAGGGAATGGAAAATACCATGGCTTGGGTCAGGCCCACCTTAGTCCTTAAAGTACTATCCTTATTTTTTAATACTCTAAAGAGCTCTTGTGCAGCAGATTTTCCGAAGGCAATATATCTTTTCGTCTCTTGAATTCTGCTTCTGTGAGCATTGGTTATGGATCCAAGCAAGATACTATCCTTGACAATTTCAACCTTTTCTCCATTTATTATTGGTTCAGTTGTGAGGATTTGGTCTTCTGTACATGGAGTTGCAATCCACACTGAAAGCTGCGATCCTTGATCTTTATGTGCAAGCGCTTCAAGTCCTCTTCACCTTCAGCAATGAGGTTGTGTCATTTGCATATCTCAGGTTGTTAATAAGCATCCTCAAATCCTGATGCCGTATTCTTCTTCATATCATGCAGCTTCTCTGATTATTTTCCCAGCATACAGGTTGAATATGTACGGGTAGAGGATATGACCCTGATGCGCACTTTTCCTGATTATAAATCATGCAGTATTATCTTGTTCGTTTCACACAGCTGCTCCTGATTCTTATACACATTCTGCAGGAGCAAAATGAAGTGTTCTGGAACTCTCATTCTTTTCAAGTTTATCCATAGTTTGGTATAATCCGTATAGTTGAATCCCTTTGTTTACTCAATAAACACAGTAACCATCGTTCAGGTTTTTTCTGCTTTCAGCCAAGCCAAGACTCATCTGACATAATCAATGATATCCTTTGTTCACATCCTCTCTGGCCTAAACACGCTGCAGCTCCTTGTCCATGTACTGTTGCATACTTTGTGGGATGATCTTCAGCATTTTATTCATATCATCCTTAATCTAGAAGTTGGCTTTATTCTTTAACATCAAAGCATGGTACCTATCACAACTAAGGAAACATTTATTTTAATAATATCCAAAGGAAGTGAAAAGAACTATCTTCTACCTACAAAATAAAAATTAATTACAGAATGTGTTCATGACCTACCCCTGGGTCAATAACAATTACCAGGCGCTGTAAGATGATTGATAGATACCATGATTGCCTAAGCCTACTCAAGAGTGTTGCTTGGAGCTCAGAATAGGGAAACTTCTCCTAAATCTAAATACTATGTAAAGGGAATATTTTTACTTAGCATAATTGAGAGATTTGTGTTGGCTTTTCCCATCCCTGGTAAGAATAAGCCACTAATGCTGTCTCGTACCCGAAGAAATAAAGGGAATAAAATGAGCTGGGATGCCTAAAAATTATGATACAGAAAAATTCCACCCTGGAAGCTTAGGAGTATGTCAAGTAATAATTTATTAATTTTAGCAGTATTCTCGCTTCCTTTACCAATCCTATCCAAGAAACTTTCACCTGAGTAGATTTGGGTTTACTAATCTTGGTACCAGAGATGAATTCCATGATCTCTGTGATAAATTTCTTAGGTTGGCTTTACTTTAGATAATCTTTGGTCTGTCTCTGCCCCTTTGGATGACAGGTACTTCTAAGTTTTCCACAGGACATATCTTCTGAGTATAAACATGATAACCTTGTAGCTGCCTTTAATCTCACCAATTACATGCTCCTGCTCATTTTTGTGGTTACTCATTTGAGATTTGTTTGCACACACCTCATATTTGAGTAGATGCATGGCAGTTGCATAATCTTTTGTCAACTTGCGAAGGGATGGAGTCTAGCCTGTCAATCAGGTGGTAGCTTGGTGACCTCATTTGGGAGTTGCAAACCAATATAAATAGCTCACTGGAGGCCAGATACACACTTCCTGTGAGACATTGCTGTTGATGAGAACATGGAGTTACGCTATATCCCTGGAGCTGAAGGAGCTAAAGCCCTGGAGCTGAAGGAGCCATGTGTCGACCCCTGGCACCATTGAGATACTTCCACTGCCTCTGGATCCACAAGACTTTCCACCCACTGGCCTGTGATCTTCCTGTATTTGATTTCATTGCCTGTGTTGCGTGAGTTTGAAGAGGAATTTATAGCTTGGCATCAGACATATGGGCTAATATCTGACTTAGGGACTTGATCTGGACTGGGCTGGGGTATTTTCTTAATGTACAATTACTCTTTGATAAAATTTCTCACTTACACACAGATGAGGCTCCTCGGATTTTTTTCTCTAGCTTACCCAGACTAACACAGTATCTATTCCCCATGTACATGTGGGATGCCAACTGCAACATCAGTGCTTAGAAACCAACTGCTTCCATAAGAGAGAATTATGTGATTTTCTAATCCCATAGAGTTACAGTCTCATAAAACCACAGGGGCAGTTCTACCCTGCCCTATAGGATTGTATGAGTCTAAATCAGTAGATGGCAGTGAGTTTGTTTGGTTGGTTGATTGGTTGATTTTATTCCCTTTGAGCGATTATACAATTTTCTGTTATTGTTATTCAGTTATCTGGACCTAATATTTTCCCACTTATGTAGAATCTGATGTTAGGTTAACAACATCTTTCACGTCATCTCCATTACAACAATTTAAAATCAAGCCCATTGCTATCAAATCAATGCCAATTCATCATAAACCTGTATAGAGCTTTTGAAACTACACATCTTCACAGGAGCATGCAGAGAAATACAACTTACTTCAGTGGAGTGGGGTTTACTTTGCAACACCAAAACCAAAGCTCCACAAACAAATCTAAATTAACTCCTTGTTTTTGTAAAATTTCAAAACGCATTGTGAAACTCCTGTTTTAGGACTGGGAGAACACATTTAATTCTGTGAATTTTGAAAGGAGAATGATTTATAAATTATTAACTTTGTTTCTTTCTTGAGCCATTATTTTAAATTTGAGGATTTAATAGAATTCTCCAAAAGATAGCATTGTCCTTTGAAGTCATTTTATAAATATGTTGCAAGTTGTAGTTTTTCAATAATGGAATCTTAATAGTTTCCCAGAGAATGATAAATTGGTTTGCCCACAAACACTGCCTCATAGTAGACATAGGATCATGAGGTATGCATCATGTACATTAGAATATTTGTAATTCACATAAAAGTTGACCTTTTGGTGCTGTTTGTATTATAACTTCCGTTGCTGATTCTCACAGAGAAACAATTTGCTTTGAATAAAGGGCACCCATTGAAGTAAGGCTTCACCTTAATTTCCTAAATGTAAATACAAGCCAAAAGATCCGTCACGTCGGTTCTGACTCCTTGTGCCTCATAAACGCTCCGTTTTGGCATCACTTTTCCCTGGCTGTTGTCTTTTCCTCTTCACAGGTAGGCCTGTTGTCTAGAGTGCTCATCCTACTTCTAACTCCTTGCCTTGCATATACCCTCCTCGTAAAAGGAAACCATACCTTTCATTACACCTTAACCTTACAATGGTCCCTGCCAACAGGAATATTTAATCCAAACAGAAGGCAGTGTCTTATCTTACAGGGCAGCATTGTTAAGGTCTACTTCCAGGCATCACACCTGAGTCTGAAATGAGTGACTCTGAACTGGATTAACTTTGCAAAACTTCTGAAGTCACATCATTGGAGAATTTCTGATGTGTAGATTTATCATGATAAAAATGATTATAAATCCATTTGTTTATTGGAGTGCTTTTTCCTCCTGTGACTGTCTTTTGCAATATCAAGGTCAAAAGAAAACAAAAAATAATGAAGTTTAATAAAAATTTAGGTTACTGTTTAAAATCACCAAAATAACTTCAGAAAATAATTACACAATGCATTTAAAAACTGGAGAGAGATAGAGCTAACAGAGGCATATTTTGTACAATAACTACCTCCTTTGTGTTTTCAACTCTTCAGAGGCTAATAAGACTGTCAAATTGATGGAAAGCTTCCTGCTTACTAAATTATAGCACCTCAATTTACATTAGTGTAATATGTGCCCAAAATGAAATATTATTACATTTTAAAGTCTGTGAATTTGTTATTACTTATACGTGATTATATTTTTGTATCCTAAAATGCAATACTCTTCTCTATTTGTAAGGAAAAAAGGAAAAAAAAACTGTGATCTTTAGTGTCCTTCCTCCCAACCAGTTAGATGACTTTTTGGTTTTCTCTTTTTTTCAATTAAATATGACTTAGCTAGTTTCTTTTAGCTTCTCTCATTGTTGGAGAGTTAAAACAAATTCACTCAACAAAACGTTTAAAACCCAACAACAATAATGAGAGATCACAAGGACAGCTTTTTCTTTGTCACCTCCAATATTATCTTCTTTAGAATATAAGGTCTATTGTATAGTAAGATTTAACTTTGATAGTACAAGACAAACCAGCGTAACATAGGAAATGAAGTGGTCATGGCCAATAGAGACCTGGCGAGAACTACATGAAAAGACAGCCATGATCTAAATTTTAAAGAAAGAATAATTTTTATAGAAATGTAGAGAGTATGTGTCAAAAGAAGACTGATTATTAAATGCACAGAAGTAGACTCCATAAATAGAGAGCGTCTGAGAGGAAATAATTTGTCCAAATATCATCCTAAGCTAAGATTCAAATGGGCATGTTCAGGGTGGCATGGCCACCATATTTCAGTAGGTTTAAAATGCTAGTTTACCTTCTGCTTCTCTGAAATACTTTTAAAAAATTACAAAGCTATTCATCAATTAAAAAGAGAATGAAGGTTGAAAGTATGGGTATCTACAAGGGAGAACTGGCCCCAAACAAGAATTGTGCTGGGTCACAGGAGTTTTGTCGTATGCCTTTCCTGCTGGCAAGCATCAAACAGCTTGCTCTGTTAGCACACCCGGTGGTGTCAACTGGGAAGGGGCTCTCTGGTCACAGTGGATTCTTTTTATAAAAGCAGTTTTGCTAGAACTTCATTTTTTGTAATGGCTTATTTAGGAGAACAGTGTGCGGCCGTCAGATTCTGTTTCCCGCTCAGGAAAAAATGCCACAGAGACTGTTGTGGTGTTGTACACAGCTTACAAGGATAGTGTTACGGGGGAAACTCAAGTGTATAAGTGGTTTTCTCATTTCAAAAAAGGTGAAAAGTCAATTGATGACAAACCTCATTCTGGATGTCCACCAGTTTCCTGAGCAAGTGTTGAATTGCAGTGTGTTTGGAGTTCGTTTTCCACTAGGTCAGACTGTTAAGCAAGCTTTCTATTTAGAGGTTCTGAAAAGATTGTGTACTAATGTGCAACCAAACAGGCCTGATGTGTGGCAGATGAAGGACTGGTTTTGCCTCCACAGCAAGGCAATGCACCTGCTCACGCAGCCATCTAAGTGCGCCAGTTTTTGGCAAAAAGAGCATGCTTCTCTTGCCCCATGCTTCTCTTGCCCCATTACTCACCTGACCTCACTCTGTGTGACTTCTTTTTGTTTCTGCGAGTGAAGAACAATATGATAGACAGTGATTTGATGACATAGAAGTGGTGAAGAAAAAAATAAGGGAGGTACTGGCCAACCATCCAAGCAGATAAATTTGCACCATGTTTCCAAAAATGGAATCGCAGATTTGACAAATGTAATGGAGAGCACTTTGAAAGTGATTAGGTTGTTTTGTTAAAAAACAAAACAAAACAAAAAAAACCTTTAAGTTAAATAGCCCTGAAAAAAAATTATGTTTTTTTGCGGGGGGCAAGTGTTGAGCTACAGATCTTTTTAAAAACCTCACTACAATCCTGAGAAGTCAGAAGTAGTCATTAGCCCATTTTGTAGATGGGAGGACTCCGGGAGACCCTAGGATTACAGGATGTACATATAGAGAGAGCCCTGGATGGAACGTGGAAATTCATTTCTAAGGGAAGTTTCTAGTATACTGTAACATATGTATTTATGAATATATATTATTTGTTTTTTCCTGGGTGATATAAAGGGTTAAAAACGTAACTGCTAACCAAAGGGCTGGCAGAACCCTCCCAGAAGTGCCTCAGAAGACAAGCCTGGTGATCGGCTTGTTGAAGGCTGCACACATGAGGTCTCTGTGACTCAACACCAACTCTGACGACTCGCAACCATGACAGATATCTAATACCTGTGAGAGAGGGAAGTGTAAAACAGAGTCCCGTCAGAGATGGAAAACTCAAGTATATTTCTACTAATACTGCGTACAGCCCAAAGCAGACAAACTGCAAGGCTCTGAAAAGCACGGTGATACCATCAAGTTTAGGATCTCATAAATTTCACGTTGTGTGCTCATGTATATATTAAGTATATATAACAAAACAAAGAAATCCAAACCCACTGTCCTTGAATCAATTCTGATAGCAATCTTATACAGGGTTTGAAAGACTGTAAATCTTTAAAGGATCAGTGAGCCTTATTTTTCTCCAGAATGGCTGGTACATTTGAACTGCCAACCCTTTCTTTAATTCATACCATTATCAGAAGTTCTAAATAAATACACACACATACATTGTACATGTTTGTGTGGTCAGTGCAGTGAATCATGTGACTCTTTTCATCTTAGTCTCTGTGACTCCCATCAAGGAACTGTTACCTCATGATTCTGGGTAAGAGAGCTGTGGAGGGTCCTGATAGGACTCAGTTGTGAGTGCTTGCTAACAGGGTTAATTGTGATTCCCATCCTGCTGGCTATAAATGAACTACCTTAGAAGCAGGAAAAGGGAGATGGTTTCAACAGCACGAGATAAGAGCCAGAAGAGGAGTACATCCTTTGCACTCTGAGATCTCTAAGCCTTGACCCGCTTGGATCCAGGAGACAGCATTGAAGAACAACAGTGGCATAACCAGGAGCATGACATGGGACAGCAGTGGGTGGCTCAGCCCTCCAAGCAAGTTCATGCAGGCCTTCAAGCAGGAAGCTGGCTTATGGAGTGTGATGCCTCCAAGGGCTTAGTGGGGGAAGCTAGGCGTGTTGTCTCATAGAGACAGAGCTATGTGCCTTTGGGGTGAGGTCTATGACAGAGTCACACATCGCTTGAGCATTTATTGGCAGCCTCACACTAGCTTTATGACGTTGTATGGGCAACAGCAAAGGCCCACGGGATGGGCTGAGGGGCCAAAGACCAAAGAGTGGCCTGTCTGTGGGAACAGCTCAAAAGGGGCTGTCCTTTAATTGTATCCTGAGAATTTGTAACCTGTTAACTTCCTTAATAAACCCCACACTCATGAGGATTGTCGGTGAGTCCTGCATAGCCTTTGCAATGAATTCTCAAACCCAGCTGAAAAGGGGAGGAAGTTGTCAGAAGGACTGTTGGTATCGAACTTGGGAGGAAGGCTGGAGGGTGGGGTATGTCTAGCCTCATAGGACATGGCCTTGCTTGATGTGGGGTTTGATTTCCTTTCCATCTGTGTAGCTAGAGAAAGTCAGACACCAATCTTATGTCATTCATGTGTACACTTTGTATGTACATATTTTCCCATAAGAGGGCAAACTCAAAAGTATTGCTGCAAAATTACAGAAACCTTTCTTAAACACTGAGAGGAAAATGTGATTCTAGTTTTACTGTGAAGCTCAGATCCTTCTTGGTGAATAGGTATTTGGATTTGCTATATATTTATTATTAGAAAGTTATACATGGTTTGTGTAAAATGCAAACGATACATCCCCTTAACCTATTTCTCATCCTCCCAGAGTGCCCATTGCTAATATTTCAATTTCAGTATGGATTTTATACATAGACATTCTTGTAATGATACATTAAAACTATAAAATCCCTTGTGAGTATGAAATTTTTAATTAAAAATATGTAATTTAAAATTCTATGTGATTAAAAACTCTCTAATTTAATTTCATCTAATTTTAGATGAAATTTAATGTAATTTTAAATGCTCTAATTTGTTACTTCATTGCCTTTCTGTAAAAAGAAAATAATCAGAAACGATGATGATCTTGAAACATTGAGGAGTCTATACACTATCAATAAGATGTTAAGTGTCACACTAAGAATAGTCATTTCATAGTAGCATCCTAATTATAATAAAGAAAGATGAATTTTAGTTGGATTTATCAAACTTTTTGTGTTTTTACTTGACTTGTAATATTACTGACCAATCTGTGATTCTAATAAGAGCTGATCTATCTTAATTGATTATTTGCTGGAAATGTATTTTCTATATTTAAGAATGCTCATTCAGTAATAGTTGGAAACAATTATTTTAAAAATAATTATTGGTTCCTCTAGTTAAATATGAGCATCCCTGGTTACCCAGTGTTTAAGTGATTGGTTGCTAACTGAAAGGCCTGTGGTTGGAACCCATGAACTGCTCTATAGGAAAAAGATATGACAGCCTGTTTCTGTAAAGATGTCAGCCTTGAAAATCTCATCAAACCAGCTGGAAAGGGAAGGAAGCTGTGACAAGGACTGTGGGGAGAGAGGGAAGCCTGTTATGAATGGTCTCAGGAGCAATGGATTTTTGAGTAGGTGAGTTACACCTGTATAAAAACAGAGAATCAAAATCACTGCCATTGAATGGATTCTGACTCACAGTCACAGGGTAGGACATTCCCTGTGAGTTTCTGAGACCATAACGCTTTCCTGGAGTAGAAAGTCTCTCCTTTCTACCAGGGAGCAGATGGTGGTTTCAAACTTTTGACCTTGCTGTTAACAGCCCAATGCATACCACAAGCCAAAAGGGATCCTCTTAAATTTGGATAGTACATATTTGAGGAAATTATATTCATAACTTCACACACCTATTTCTCACTAATATTTTGGTTTGGTTTTTATGGACATCAGATCATTTAAATAATTTTCCAAGATTTCTTTAGTTTTGTTTTACTGATGCTTAGTTATAATAGTCTTGCTTGTTGACAGAAAGTTTTCACTATCTTTTTTCTCTGACATAAACAGGGAACAAATGCATGCTCTCACGATTCTATGCCACTTAATTTTGAACTGTAAAGTATTTTAAACTTTTACAGGTTGAGGTTTTATAATAACCTCATGATAGAAAAAATAGCAAAGAAATAGTTTGTTATTAGGTGTTGTTATGTCCATTCCAATTCACAGCCAAGCTTATAGGACAAAACGCTGCCTGGGTCTGAGCCGTCCTCACAGTTGTTCTGATATGTGAGCCCGTTGTTACAGCCACGGTGTCAATCCACCTTATAGAAGGTCTTCCCCACTTACTAGCCCTCCACTTTAAAACAAACATGGTATCATTTTCCAAGTCATGCTTGTTTTAAAGTGGAAGTTTCCCTGATAACATGGTCAACAATTCAATAAGAAGTCTTGCTATCCTTACTTCTGTCAAGAATTCTTGCTATTCTTTTTTTTAATCATTTTATTGGGGGATCTTACAAATCTTATC
Organism: Tenrec ecaudatus; assembly: GCF_050624435.1. NCBI lineage: Eukaryota > Metazoa > Chordata > Mammalia > Afrosoricida > Tenrecidae > Tenrec > Tenrec ecaudatus. The sequence continues at coordinate 25,288,672 of NC_134542.1, read as the reverse complement.
ACAATCCATACATCCATCCATTTTGTCAAGCACATATATACATTTGTTGGTATCATCATTCTCAAAACATTTGCCTTCTACTCCAGCCCTTAATATCGGCTCCTCATTTTTCTCCTCCCTCCCCACAACCCCCTCTCATGAACCCTTCATAATTCATAAATTATTATTACTTTGTCATGTTACACTGTCTGATGTCCCTCCTTCCCTCTTCTCTGCTGTCTATCCCCAAGGAGGAGGCTATACATAGATTCTTTTAATAGGTTCCCCCTTTCCACACAACATTCCCTCCACCCTCCAGGCATCGCTACTCTTGCCACTGGTCCTGAAGGAGTCATCTGTCCTGGATTCCCTATGTTTCCAGTTGCTATCTGTACCAATGTATATCCTTTGGTCTAGCCAGATTTGTAAGGTAGAATTTGGATCATGGTAATAGGGGAGGAAGCATTTTAGAACTAGAAGAAAGTTATATGTTTCATCATTGCTACCCTGTACCCTGACTGGCTCATCTCTGACCCACAACCCTTCAGTAAGGGGTTGTCCAGTTTGTCTACTGATGGGCTTTGAGTCTCCACTCTGCACTCAGCTACATTTACAATGATATGATTTTTTGTTCCTTGATGCTTGATCCCTTCGACAGCTCATGGTCAAACAGGCTGGTGTGCTTCTTCCATGTGGGCTTTGTTGCTTCTGAGCTAGATGGCCACTTGTTTATCTTCAAGCCTTTCAGACCCCAGACACTATATCTTTTGATAGCCAGGCACCATCAACTTTCTTCACCACATTTGCTTATGTATATGTTTGTCTTCATTGATTCTATCAGGAAGGTGGGCACCCACTGATTTGATTTTTAGTACTTTGATATGTGATAATTGGTCCCTTCGACAACTCGAGATCAGACAGGCTGGTGTGCTTCTTCTATGTAGGCTTTGATGCTTCTCAGATATATGGCCTCTTGTTTATCTTCAAGCTTTTAAGACCACAGATGATATATATTTTGATAGCCAGGCACCATCAGCTTTCTTCACCACATTTACTTATGCACACATTTTTCTTCAGCAATTGTGTCGGGAAGGTGTGCATCCTGGAATGCCAATTTAACAAAACAATGTATTCTTGCATTGAGTAAGTACTCGATTGGAGGCCCAATATCCATCTGCTGCCTTAATACTAAACCTATAAATATATGCATGTAGATCTATTTCCCCACACTCTTATATAAGTATGTGTACATATTTACATTCCAGTCTGAGTCAGTAGAGGAGCCTGAGGGCTCGGCCCCCATACCAGTTACATGGACAACTTCCCCTCCTCCCAGAAGAATTTACTTGAGAGGTCAGCACTGAAGCTAAAGCTAGGGGAGAGGGGCATGTTCGATCAGAGCAAATGGGAGCAAAGAAGGGGGAGGAAGAGAGAGTGGAGCACATCCTGGCCCATCAGACCTGGAGGATGATATGCCCACTCTGAACATCCAATGCACAGATTAGACAGTATGGGTGATCCCACTACAAGACTCGCCATCCCTTGCTGGCCCAGGGCCCTAAGGGGTGGAGGGAACGACAACACTGGAGACTCAGTGTCGGGACTGACCCAGACTGACCCCATGACACCGAGGCAAACAACTAAAGACATGCAGCAGAGCAACCATGGAAGCAGAGCAGGGAGTCCCTGAGGGAGTACAAAGGACAGACTCTGGGACCAGAGCATGGTACCCATCGGACCTGACTGAAGGACACGCCTAGAGATCAAATATCCGACCTTGATCTCTTTACAGGTCTTTCTTTAAAATTTTTTTCTTTTAATTAATTTATTCTTTTATGGGTCATTGGTTTTCTTTTTTGTTATCATAGTTGTGTTCTCATTCATCGCCTATCTTACTATGCCTTGATTTTTGGTGCATATTATTATCTCTACCGATCTTTCTAGATAAGATATTCTGGATGAAGAGTCTGGAGGAGAAAATAACTAAACCAATGTTTCCGGGGGGACACAGGAGAAGGGGAGGCGGGGATAAGGAGTTGATGCTGACCAACCCAGGGTTAGGGGAGCAACAAGTGATCCAAAATCAGTGGCAAGGAGGGTGTGATGGACCTAGTAGGAATTCAGCAAGGGCAGTGTAAGCGATAGAAATTACTGAAATCCAAATGAAGGCTCAGCATGATAGTGGGACAAGAGGAAAGTAAAAGGAAATAGAGGAAAGAAATAGGTGACAAAAGGTATTTATAGAGGGTTATTCTTCCCAAGATAAATTTATTTTTTCTTCCGGCATCAAAACCACAATTCCGATGAATTAATTGTCCAACTTGTACATTAGGAGATTGAAAAACCCTGGCATACATTAGTCCTCAGTATGACAGCCTTGCTCTTCAACACTTTAAAGAGATCTTGGTCAACAGATTTGCTCAGTGGACTATGTCATTTGGTTTCTTGACTGCTGCTTCCATGAGCATTGATTTTGTATCAAAGTAAAATGAAATCCTTAAGCAACCTGAATCTTTCCAAGTTTATGATGATGTTATATATTGGTCAAGTTGTCAAGTTGTGTTTTTTAAATTTTCTTTTACATTGAGTCATAATGCATACTGAAGGCTGCAGTCTTTGGTTTACATCAGCAAGTCTTCACATCTGTACTCGTTTTCAGCAAGCAATGTTATGAAACCAGCATATTTTATGTTGTTAATAAGTTAATAATCCTAATGCTCTATTTTTTAATTTAGTCCAGCCTCTCTAATTATTTGCTCACCATAGAGAATGAAAAAAATATGAAAGATACAATCCTGACACAAAATATTTCTGATTTTAAACTATGCAATATTCCCTTATTCTATTTGGATGACTGCCTCAAAGTGTAGGTATAGGTTATTTACCGACATAATTAAGATAAATATCATATACAAGTACAATTTTCCTACAGATAATTAAAACACAAATGCAGTAGTACATCAATGAGGAGCTGGCAAAAATACAGGCCACATTCAATCGAGGACTTGACACCAGAAACATCATTGCTGACATCAGGTGACTATTGACTGCTAGTAGCAAACATATGAAGACCTCTCCTTCTGTCTCATTGACTTTATAAAGGCATCCAACTGTGTGGATTAAACAAACAAACCATGGATTGAGAAGAATGGGAATACTAGAACATTATGCTCATGCAGAATGAAAGCATTAAACAAACGGATACTTGTATAAATTTATACAATAATTTCTGAATGCTAGTGTTGTAATATGAAATTAAGTTTAAAAGCCTTGTATGCTATGATTCAGGAATACAACAGTGGCTATGAATTTATAATCTGTGGTGTATTATAAACATTCACCAACACTATTATATAAAAGTTTGTCATATATCTAAACATCATTTGTCTACTTGAAAGACTTATATGTACTAATAATTGGAATCATAATATCTAGTGATGTTGATAATTGGGAAAAATAGAACTTTTATTAATTGCCTCATCAGGTCATGATCCGTCTATCGGCTAACTTGATCTTTTAAAATGCTTTCTTTTATAGAGCAATTTAACTTTCAGCTGCGTATGCTAAACGATCAATTGGCTTGTGTTTAAAGCTTTAAGTACACGTTTTTATATAGCTATTAATAACTACATAAATAAAGAACAATAGTAATATACCCTAAAAAAGAAAGCAATTGCAGAACCCTGTCTATAGAGAATCTCTAATATACAAGGCTGTTCTTCTATTTGAGACTATGTGATTATCCAACATTTTGCATTTATAGCAATAATAAGCCATCTACTAGCCAAGGCTGTTCTTCTATTTGAGACTATGTGATTATCCAACATTTTGCATTTATAGCAATAATAAGCCATCTACTAGCCAAATATTTTGCGCATTAACAATGCACATCTTGCATTAGTAAATTCCAACGTGTGAGGTGAAAGTAATGGTGGCTATAAGGGTTACGTTTATGTGTCAACTTGACAGGGCCATGATTCCAAGTAGTTCAGCAGTTATGTAATGATGTATTCTGGCAGCAATGTAATTATGCCATCATCTGCTATGGTGTCATCTGATGGGCTTATCTTCCATTCACATAGAATGCCATTTTTCTCATACTGACCTAGGTTTTGGAACCCATTTCAATAAGTTAATGTGTGTAATATGTACACCTTTGTATATAAACATAGAAACATCAGAAAAGTTTATAAACATCCTTTAAAGTATAGAAACACTTTCCTATATATAAACATCAGAAAAGTACCATTTATCAATAGTGGTAATATCATTTTTTATGATGATAGTGTTTATGTCTCCCTCCATCTGACTTTGCTACAGTAATCAATTTTTTATTGTATTTGTTTAACTATAAATATTAAAAATGCTATACATGAAGTATGGATCTCATCACCAAACTCTATAACGCTTCTGTCTTTTCAGAAGACTCATGACGTCTTCACCTAGAGAAGATACTTGATATTCTAAATTCTATCTGAAGGCTTTAGTAATAATCCATATCATCATGGTCCTTGCTATTGCTATTTGTTTGCCTGACTTCTTTCCTTCAAAAATGTTTCCCGTGGTATCAAGAAATATCAGGCAAACCCAGAAATACTAAAAAGAATAAGGCACTTCAGAAAGCAATCCTTTGCTTTATTTTAATTGTTTTTGTTCATTTGTTTGCGTGCTTTGTGGGTGGGGCTTTTGTGGCTTCTACATGATAGATGTTGCATTTCAGTTCTAACACATGGTCTGACTCTGTTCAGTATAATAATATTTTTGAGCCTGACTTTGTGTTTATGCTTTAAAAACCTTGTATGAGACCTTAACATTTTTCCCCAAAAAAATAAATTTTAAAGTTCTTACTGTGTGACAGGTTCATTTTCTCAGCCATACATCAAAGCCTTTGATATTTCATTGATTTCAGTTTGTTCTGGATCTTCATAGATGTAAACAATCACTCATATTTTTGAGGAATGTATTAAAATGGAAATAAAGGTTTTCTGCTTTTCACATTATATCAAAATTTAGCTCATTACATCAGGTGTCAAATAATACTGAATAGTTATCCAAATCCACTGTTATTAATACCAAAGTGTTAGCTTTCAGATCTGTTTCCGTAGTAAGATTTTGGAAATTAATATATTTTCCCACATTTTGGCATTTCTTTATAAAGACAGATGGAAAACTAGGAGTCTGTATATTTATTTCTTATTTACTTTGTTACTGGGCAAAAATGGTGTTTGTGTGTTGAGAGGTAAGCAGTTGGATGCTGTTAAAGGGCCATTTTTTAGCATGTTGAAATGTATGTCATAGAACCTAAAAACAAATGTATATTTCCCTCGATAAATGTAATCACTCATTATTTCACTTTGAAGTTGGAAGTAAAACTACCCTTCGTGGAAGCAATATTATTTCATTTTGGTTAATAATTAGTGAGAATCTAAATCTTGACATTTTGTGTGAATCTTGGCATTTTATCAAACATTTTAATGAATTTGATTGCAGTGATATTTATAGTTTCTCAATGATATATCCTCATAGCATATTCACTAATAAGAGTAATTAATCAGTAGCTATGTTTGTTGAATATACCATAAGTACGATGCTGGTAACTATCAGTGTCTCCTTATTGAAGTGTTTGATGCCAGGATATATGGTATCTCTCCTGGACACTATACTTGTATGACCATTGGTTGGTATTTTTTGGGAGATTATATTTAAAAGCTTAAATTTGGTTTTCATTCTATCTCATTTCACTGCTGTTACGTGCAGCAGCATTCCTTTTGGTTTCCAACAACACTCGCGTGACAGAGCACAACCGCTGTATAGTGTTTCTCTAGTTGTAATGTGGGTGGGAGCAGGTCACCACGTGTTTTCCCCAAAATTATTGGTGAGAAGCTAAGTATTTAATTGTAAGCAGCTTAAAAAAGATATATGACTTCAATAAAGTACATTCAACATTCCACATCCCTGCTTTGAACTTACTTAGTCATATGATCTAATGATTATTGTTGTGCAAAAGGAAGTTGCTCTGAGCTTGTCCTGTGTCCAACGTACTTTATTTAGATGCTCTGATACTTGAAATCCCCTCAAAGATCCATTCTATGAATTAAATTTGAAATTTTCATAACTTCCTATCCACTTTCGTAGCTCAAATACATGAGTTCTATTTTGTTTCGGGTCCTCTTAAAGATTAGGGTAGTTAAAATCAAATTGTGAGTTTCTTATGATCTCTATTTTTGGTAAAGATATATTCTAGTTTTGTTTAGGCACAAGCCTTACTATTATGTCACTCATATCTTGGTAACCATTTCCCAATGAAAATGTGTACTGCTAAAATGGCCCTTAAACTTTGCCTTTCTCATATTTCTTACGGTTTTCATACCATGTATTACTGACCTTCGTTAACCTTGTATATGATTATAGACATGGCATTTTATAATTCTGTAACACCATCCACATCATTGTCATTCTCCAGTATAGCACTATCTTTAATTTATATGGTTAACATTACTCTTCTAAATCATAGCTTTAATTATTTTTTAAATCATTTTATTGGGGGCTCCTACAATTCTTATCACAATCCATACATACATCCATTGTGTCAAGCACATATATTATACATTTGTTGCCATCATCATTCTCAAAACATTTGGCTTCTACTTGAGCCATTAATATCGGCTCCTTATTTTACCCCCTCCCTGCCACCCCCCCTCCCTCATGAACCCTTCAAAATTCATAAATTATTATTATTTTGTCATATGATACACTGTCCAATGTCTCTCCCCGCCCTCTTCTCTGCTGTCCATCCCCCAGGGAGGAGGTGACATATAGATTCTTGTAATAGGTTCCCCCTTTCGACCCCATATTCCCTCCACCCTCCAGGCATCGCCACTCTCAACACTGGTCCTGAAGGAGTTATTTGACCTGGATTCCCTGTGTTTCCATTTTCTATCTGTACCAATGTACATCCTCTAGTCTAGCCAGATTTGTAAAGTAGAATTGGGATTATGATAGTGTGAGGGAGGAAGCATTTAAGAACTCGGGGAAAGTTACATGTTTCATGGTTGCTATCCTGCACCCTGACTGGCTCATCTCCTACCCACAACCCTTCAGTAAGGGGTTGTCCAGTTGCCTGCTGATGGGTTTTGAGTCTCCACTGCACTCACCTTCATTTACAATAATGTGGGTTTTTTTGTTCTTTGATGCTTGATACCTGATCCCTTTGATGGTTCTTGGTCACACAGGCTGATGTGCTTCTTCCATGTGGGCTTTGTTGCTTCTCAGCTAGATAGCCACTTGTTTGTCTTCAAGCCTTAAGACACAAGATGCTGTATCTTTTGATAGCCAGGCACCATCAGCTTGCTTCACCATATTTACTTATGTACCCACTTTGACTTCACTGACCATTTCAGGAAGGTGGGTACCCACTGATAATGATTTTTTGTTCTTTGATGTCTGATAACTGGTCCCTTCTATACCTTGTGGTTAGACAGGCTGATGTGCTGCTTTCATGTAGGCTTTGATGCCTCTTAGCTAGATGGTCACTTTTTTATCGCCAAGCCTTTAAGAACCCAGATACTATATTTTTTGATAGCCGGCATCATCAGCTTTCTTCATCATATTTGCTTATGCACACATTTTTCTTCAGTAATCATGTCGGGAAGGTGGGTATCATGGAATGCCAATTTAATAGAACAATGTGTTCTTGCAGTAAGTAAGTACTTGAGTGGAGGTCCAATGTCCATCTGCTGTCTTAACACTAAACCTATAAATATATGCCCGTAGATCTGTTTCCCCATACTCCTATATAAATATATTTACATATGTATATTCCAGTCTTTAGAACTCTATAAATACCCTTTGCCACCTATTTCTTTCCTCTATTTCCTTTTACTTTCACGTTGTCCCACTATCATGCTCAGCCTTCATTTCGGTTACAGTAATTTATCTCATTTAATTGCCCTTGCTGAATCCATACCAGGCCTCTCACACCCTTCTTACCACTGATTTTGGGTCACTTGTTGCTCCCCCGTCCCTGGGTTGGTCAACACCACCTCCTTACCCCACCACCCCCTCTCCCATGTCCCCGTAGAACCACTGGTCCTGTTGTTTTATCCTCCAGACTATTCTTCCAGCTTATCTTATCTAGAAAGATTTGTAGAGATAATAATAAGCACCAAAAATCAAGCCATAGCAAGATAGGCAACAAATGAGAACACAGCAATGACTACAAAAAGGAGAACCAATGACCCATAAAAGAATAAATTAAAAGGCAAAAAAAATGTAAAAGAAAGAAAAACCTGTAAATAGATCAAGGTGTGATTTTTTTTTATCTCTAGGCATGTCCTTCTGTCAGGTCCAATGGGTTGCCATGCTTTGCCCCAGAGTCTGTCCTTTGTATACCCTCAGGAGCTCTCCACTCTGCTACCACTGTTGCTCTGCCACACACATTTAATGATTTGCCTCGGTGTTGCAGGGTCAGTCTGGGCCAGTCCAGACACTGAGTCTCCAGTGTTGTTCCCCTTTGGGTGCTGGCCCAGCAAGGGATGGCGAGTCTCATAGTGGGATAAACCATATTGTCCACTCTGTGCATTGGTTGTTCAGAGCGGGGTTATTGTCCTTCAGACCTGGTGGGCCAGTATGTGCTCCACTCTCTCTTCTTCCCCATTCATTTGCTCTGATCAGACATGCCCCTCTCTCCTAGCTACAGCTTCAGTGCTGTCCTCTAAAGTAAAATCTTCTGGTGGGAGGGGCAGTTGTCCACTTAGCGGATATGGGGGCTGAGCCCTCAGGCCTCTCCACAGCCTCCCCACTCCTTGCCAGTATGCTGCATTCATCCGGCTTTGACTTTTAAGTCTTGTCCGTCTTTTCCAGTGGAGACACAAACAATACCCTCCCTTTGGGTGGGTCAGTGCCCTATTCCCCAACCACACATATTTTTCCCCTTTCCTCCCTTTCCCCTCCTTTTTAGTTGGCTACTATATGTGTCCCTGGATTTGGTCTGGCCTATGCCAAAACACCTAGACCGCACCCCTGGAGTGTTTGTATATAGTAGCTTTTTCCCTGTACCCCTTTTGCATTTACTTTTCTGTTCTTTCATATATATATAAGTGTGTGTGTGTGTGTGTGTGTGTGTGTGTGTGTATAAGCTTACCTCAGCAGACTCATGTTATACTTGTCCTTTTGTGCTTGGCTTACTTCACTTACCATAATTTCCTCCAGTACTTCCCATGTGGCGACATGCTTCATGCTTTCATCACTGCTTTTTAGCGATGCATAGTACTTCACTGTATGTATGTACCACAGTTTTTTAATCGATTCGTCTGTTGATAGAAATTCCGGTTGTTTCCAGCTCTTTGCAATTGTGAACTGTGCCGCAATGAACATTGGAGCACAGATGTCTGGCTGTGGTTTGTTTCTTGCCTCTTCTAGGTATATGCCCAGTAGGGGGATTGCTGGATCATATGGTAGCTTAATTTCCATCTGTGTTAGATATCACCAAATTGATTTCCATAGTGTCTGTACATACTACAGATCCACTGCTGAGAGTCCCTGTTCCCTCTCGGCCCCTCCAACCCTTGTTATATTCTGAGTTTTTGAACTAGGCTATCTTTCAGGGTGTTAGGTGATATCTCATAGTTGTTTTGATTTACATTTCTCTTATGGCTAGTGATCAGGAACCTTTTCTCATATGTTTATTAGCCATTCAGATTTCAGACTCTGTGAAACTTCTGTTCGGGTCCTTTGTCCACCTCCTCAATGGGCAGTTAGTTTTTCCCTTCTTGTAAGCGTGCAAAGTATTGTAGATTTTAGTAATAAGGCCTTTGTCTGATGTGTCATTGCTAAAGATGTTTTCCCAGTTGGTGGACTATCTATAACACTCTTGGTGAATTCTTCCGATGTACAGAGGTGTCTTGTCTTCAGTATATCCCACTTGTCTATTTGTGACTCCCCTGTATTTGTATCCTTCCCTATTTATGATAGCCTATGTATTCCCTGTGCCAAGGTTCTCAGATTTGTCCTAATTCCCTCATTAATGGCCCTAATTGTTTGGGTTTTATCTCAAGGTCAGTGATCCAACTTAAGTTTATTCTTGTGCATGGAGTGAGTAAGGGTCTTCCTTCATTTTTCTGAAGGTAGAGATCCATTTTTTTCGAGCACCATTTATTAAAGATGGCATCTGCTTCCCATTTAATATTTTTGGGTCCTTATCAAAGATCAGTTGCCTATATACTGATGGTTTTATTTCTGAGTCTTCAGCTCTTTTCCATTGTTCTGAATATCTGTCGTAATACCAGTACCACACTGTTTTGACTACCATAGCCATATGGTACGTGCTAAAGTCAGGTAGAGCAAGCCCCCCACTTTGTCCTTCTTCTTGAGGAGTTCTCTGCTAATTCTGGGTTTCTTCCCCCTCCATATGAAGTTTGCAATCTGTTTTTCCAATTCTTTGAAGAAGGATGGTGATATTCATATCAGGATAGCATTGAACTTATATATTTCTCATCGAACTCACATCTTTACTATATTGAGTCTGCCAATCCATGAGCATGGTATATTCTTCCATTTGTTGAGGTCACTCTTGATTTCTTGTACTAGTGTTTTATAATTTTCCTCATAAAATCTTTCATTTTTTTAGTCAGGTATATCCCTAGGTACTTCAATTTGTGCTAGGCTATTATAAAGAGTACTACCTTTATATCGTCTCTTCTGTCATCTTGTCTGATGTGTGGAGCAGCCCAATAGACTTCTGTTTGTTGACTTTGTATCCTGCCACTCTGCCATATTCCTCTACTACTTCCAAAACTTTGCTTGGGGAGTTTGAGGGGTCTTTGATATATGGAATCATATCATATGTGAGTAATGATAATTTTGCCTCTTCCTTCCCCAGATGAATACATTTAATATCTTTCCTTTGTCTTATGTTGTTAGCTAGGACCTCCAGTACAATGTTAAATAAGAGTGGAGACAAAGAGCATCCTTGTCTGGTCCCCTTTTTTCAGTGGAATTGTTTTAATCTTTTCTCCATTAACTACCACGTTGGCTATTGGTTTTTCATGTATGGCTTGTACAATATTGAGAAATTTTCCTTCTATGCCTATCTCCTTGAGTGTCTTAAACAGGAATGCTTGTTGGATTCTATCGAATGCTTTTTCTGCATCTATCATTATTATCATTTGGTTCGTATCATTTTTCCTGCCAATGTGGGGAATAATGCTGATGGTCTTTCATATGTTGAACCATCCCTGCATCCCTGGTATGAATCCTACTTGGTCATTGTGAATTATTTTTTAAATATGCTTTTGTATTCTATTGGCCAGTATTTTGTTAACCTCCCTGGAAGTAATCGCGAGTATGGTTTAGGGTAAATGTTAACTGTCAGAAGTGGTAACCCCAAGCCACACTTGGGATTACACTGCAGAGAAGTCCCTTAACTGCTCCCCGGTCCAGTGGTGTCCTCCATTGTGATCGCAGAGCGATCTGACTTCCTCATTATGTTCCGTTCCATTCTCTGCGTGCAGTGTCACCACACCGGGCGGAACTGGGCAGGAAATTCAAAGCTGCAAGTCTACAATAGACATACACACCACAAACAGTGAATCAGTGTAACCTGTAACAATGTACCACTTTGGGTTCAAAATTACTCACATAATTAGACCGCCAGGGAGGTTAAGGATTTTGCATCAATGTTTATTAGGGATATTGGTCTGTAGTTCTTGAATCTTGTGGTATCTTTGACCGCTTTAGATATCAGAGTTATACCAGCTTCATAGAAAGAGTTTGGGAGTTTTCTATCTTTTTCTGTGTTCTGGAAGTCTGTATAGGATTGGTGTCAGTTCTTCCCTGAATACTTGGTAGAATTCTCCTATGAAGCCATCTGGCATGTGTGAATTTTTTGTTGGTAATCCCTTGATAACCTTGTCTATTTCTTCATTGCTAGGGGTGTGTTGAAGTTCTTGACATCCATCTGGATAGTCTAGGGGAGGGATTGTGTTTCCAAATATTTGTCTGTCTTCCAAATCATTGGATTCATTAGAGGATAGATCTTCATACTATTGTATAATTATCCTTTTGATTTCATTAGGGTCCATTGTAATGTTCCCTGTTTCATTCCTCATTCTTGCAAATGTCGTTTCTTCCTTCCTTTCTTTGGTTAGGTTTGCCAGCTGACTATCAATTCTGTTCTTTCAAAGAACCAACTTTTAGTGGCATTAATTTTTTCCATAGTTTTCTTGTTTTCTCTCTCCTGTATCTCAGCTCTGGTTTTTATTATATCTATCCTCTTGCTATTAGTAGGGTTGTTCTGTTGACTCTGCTCTAATTGGTGTAAGTTTTGTGCCAGCATATCATCCACGAGTCTCTCCTTTTTTGATGTGTGTGTTTATTGCTATCAGCCTTCCCCCGATAAATGCCTCTGCTGTATCCCACAGATTTCAGTATGTCGTATATTCATTCTCATTGGTTTCTAGGGACTTCCTGATTTCATCTCTGATCTGGGTCAATATCCATTCCTTTTGCAATAGAAAATTGTTCATCCTCCAATTGTTTTCCCTTGTTTGTTTCACCGTCCTTCTGTTAATGTCTAGCCTTATGGCACAATGATCCGACAGAGATGTCTGTATAATATCTATGTGCTTGAATTTACTCAAGTTCAACTTGTGTCCCAGCATATGGTCTGTTTTCAAATATGTGCCATGTGGGATTGAATAGAATGTGAATTTCTTTGCATGTGGGTGGAAAGCTCTGGAAATATCTATCCTGTCAAGTCATCCAATTCTTTCCCAATGATCTGTCTTTTTCAGAGAATTGTGCATTAAAGTTACCAACTATAATTGTTGAGCCTGTGATCTCTTTTTGTATATTTTGGAGTGTTTGATTTGCAAATTTTGCAGGTCTCTCATTAGGTGCATATATGTTTATTATGCTCAGTGGTTCTTGGTCTCCTGTTCCCTTGAGCATTGTACAGTTCCCCTCCTTGTCTCTTGTTATGGCCTGTATATTGAGGTCAATTTGGCCGGATATTAATATCACTGCTCCTGCTTTTTTTGCATTGCCATTTGCTTTGTATACTTTTCTCCAGCCTTTAATTCTCAACCTGTGTTTGTCTGAAAGCTTGAGATGAGTCTCCTGACAGCAGTAGATTGATGGGTTATGTTTCCTGAGCCAGTCTGTTAGCCTCTGCCCTTGAATGCCTGCATTTAAGCCTTTGATGTCCAGTGTTATTATATCCATTTGTGGACTCTGTGATGCCATCTCATATCTTTTCTGTTGGATATTTTCCTATCTACCTATCTTATCTACTTGTGTTGTGTGTGTGTGTGCTTTGTTTGTTTTCTTTCCACTATTGAGCTGATGCTATCTTGGGGCTTTTTCCTCTTTGTCACCTTATAGGTGGAGTTGTCCGATGTGATGGTCAGTTATTTGCCCTCGGTGAGAGTTGATCTTCTTAATAAACAATTTCGCTGGATAAAGTATTCTTGAGTTTCTGTTGTTTTCCTTCGATTTTTCGAATATCTTACTCCATTCTCTCCTCTTCATCATTTCTTCTGATTGGTCTGAACATACTCCTTTTGGGGATACATTTATATGTGACTGTTTGCTTTTCCTAGCTGCTTTTATGATCTCCTTTTCCTCATAGTTGGATAATTTGACAATCATGTGTCTTGGTGACTGCTCCTTGGGATTCAATCTGGCTGGTGTTCTTTCAGCCTCATGATTTTGCCTGATTTTCATTTCTTATGCTGGGGAAGTTTTCTTCTAAGATTTCCCTCGCTATTTTCACTGTTGACTTCTTTGTTGTGTCTTGTTGTAATAGTCCAATTATTCTAATAATGTTTATTTTCATAGCATCAGACATGGCTCTAAATTTTTCTTCAGTTTCTTTGAGTGTCTTATTTGGCTGCTTTTTCCTTTTGCTGAGGTCTGCTTCTTTATCCTCTAGGTCACTGGTGTGATTCTCTGCTTCCTCAAGTCTGTTGGCAAGGTCTGTCAATTTGTCACTGGGTTCTGTTATTTCATCCTTTAACTTGTGTTTCCCTTTGGTGCACTGCGTTTATCTCCTCTATCATTTCATCTTTGTTCTGCATTGTTTCCCTTATATCCTTTGTGACCCCATGCAGCATTCTGAAGTTTTCTTTTTGTGACAGGTCAATACCTGCTTCTATGCCCATCGTTTGGTTCATGACTTCTTCCGCCATTGTTTTGTTTCTCCTGATTTTTTGTTGAAACTGTTAGAACTGGTTGCTGTTTATGTGTTGTTTTAGAGGAGCCTGGAGCCATCTTCCTGAGTCAAAGAGCCCTGGACTCTCTCTTGGAGGATTCGTATGAGTTCTTCTACGTATTACCTGCCACTACCTGTACTGAGTGGTCAGGCTATCTCTATATCTTCCTGTGATTTCACTCTTATCCTAGCCATCAAGTATTCCATTATTTGGAATGTGTGTTGGATATTCCTCTCATGTGATGCTGGTCGGGTTGTTGTGGGCCCACGAAGGTGTTGCTCCACTGGCCGATCTCTAAGCAGGCTTCATGGTTCTTGGAGAACCTCGGATGGCCTGTGGTGTTTTCCTCTGCAACTGGAGTGCTGAGAAGGGTGTGTGGGTATACCCTCCTTTGTATAATGCTCTGTAGCTGGCAGGGGAATTACCATAGACAGATCACCTTGGAGATTGGGTGGATTTTCCCGCAGTAGTGTGGAGCCCCACCAGTGGTGGCCAGACATTTTTCCCAGTAACTTGTAGGGCCTCGGGGTTTAGGCTGGAGATGACCCCACTGTTTTCAAGGGAGGACACACACCCCCGTACTGCTTGGTGTATGGAAAAGGACCGGCATGATTTCACCAGCTTCTTACAATGCCAATAAATTCGGGTGGGGGCGCCCCCATTTGGGCCTTCAGAGTTTCCATAGGCAGAGGGGAGTGGCCTGGTGGCAGCTCGTGGCGTGTGACAGGAAATAGAGTGAAAGGAGAGGAAAAAAGAGAGAAGAAGACAAAGGCTGAAGCAATAATACCAATAAAACTAACACCCACTCACATAACCAAAATGCACAGAGTATATAAAAGTGAAAAGAGTAAAAAGAGAAAAGAAAACAACAAAAAGGAGAACTGAATCTGTTGTGGCTGTGATAGCAAATAGAGTAGGGTTAGGAGAAGAGGAGAAAAGAAGAAAATGTGAAAGAACAACACAAAGAAAGAAAGAAAAAGGAAAGTGAAGGAGAGAGAATTTAAAAAATAGAAAAGAGAGAGATGACCCCGTGCTGTGCTGTGTGTAGGACTGTCTTAGGGGGCAGGCTGCTCACTGGGTGGGCAGAGTTGCCCTAGGCAGAGAGTAGGGTCTGAGAACCAGCCATAGCACGTGAAAGGAATGAGAGGGAGCAGAGAGAATCATATAAACATAAGTAGAAGAGAAGCAAACAAAGAAAGAAAGAGGAAAGAAAGAAAAAGAGAAGAAAGAGAAAGAAGAGGCGGGGGGAACCCAACTATGTTCACTAAGATTGGCTGTGATGGTAAAGAGGGAAGAGATTAAGGAGTAAATAAATAATAAATAGATAGCTAATCCCTGATTGCTTGAATGTGGGGGCAAAGGGGTTTAGACCCTGTCCCACAATGTCAGGTTGGTGTGCCCTTTTAATGCAGGGACCCAGTGGTGCTGGGCAGAATTGCCCTAGTTGATGAGATCGCCTTAGAGGTCCAATAGAGGTTTCCTCAGCAGCGCAGCCCCACACCATGTAGATGGCTACCAAAGCTGTCTTGTGTGGTTAGCATCACTACCATGGAGGGCAGGTTGAAATTCCCCCTGCTATTTGGGCTGATTTGCCCTGGGCAGAGGGTAGTGACCTGGAAGCCAGTAGTGGCGCATGATAGGAAAGAGTGGGAGAGAAGAGGAGAAAGATGGAAAAAGAAAAAAAAGAGAGAGAGAAAGAAGAAAGAGAGAAAAATAACCCAACTCAAACCAGAGCTCGTTGAGACTTACTGCAGTGGGAAAGACAGAAGGGTGAGCGAATAAAGAGTGAAGAAATAGAGAGTAGGTAAGGAGATAACTGAGACTTGATCACCTGTTGTGAGGCTGGAGGAGTTCCAACTCTTCCTCAAGGAAGTGGGGTGGTTTACCCGTTTGATGTAGGGTTCCAGAGATGCAATGTAGAATTTCTTTCAAAGGCAAGATCGCACCTGTGGCCAGACGTCAATTCCCACCGTGGAACTCAGCACTGGACTTCACTGGTATACCTGCCTTGTGCTGTATGTATGCCCTTGCAGTAGGGGCGGGGTGGCGGGGTGTTCCCACAGCCCCGTCTAGTGCCCCAGGGCAAACAGGAGCTCCCTTCACTGAGAGGGAAGCTGGGCTTATTATCCTATTAGGATTGCAGGTGCCCTACTAGATCAGAGGATTTTATTTTTCCTCCCCCTGGCCAGCTAGAATAGAATCAAATTGAATTGTCTCCCTCACTCTCAAGGCTGAGTTCAGTGCTTCAGCCCTGTAGCTGAGTTCTGGAATTCCTTAGTTTGGCTTCTTATGCTGATTTATGCTGAGCCCCCCAACCCCCACCCCGTCTATGTGCTCTTTGGAGATGAGTGACAAGACTGTGGTTTGAGTTTTTAACCAGTAATACATATCTCATTCTTTTTGTAATGTTATACTTGTGATATGTTCTGATTTGGGGGCTTTCAAGCTGATGCCCAGAGGGGGAGATCCAGTTTATCAGGGGGGGTTGTTTCCTTCTCAGCCAATTGGAACTAAATTCACTCCCTGGACTCTGACTATCCATCTATTTTCTCCCACACCACAATCTGTCTCAGGTAAAAATCTGATTTTTCTTCTGCTCCAAATTATGGCTACCTACTACCCCCCACTCCCCAGACTGTGAGTTCAAGGCAGCCAACAGCATGGAGAGCTCTGGCGTGGGGTTCTCCTCGTGTCTGGGATTATGTCCCCTCTTTGGGTGTCAGCCTGCAGAAATCTCTACTCCCAGCAAAGGCACGAGAAGCTTTCCAGCCGGTGTTCGCGGGCTTGCCATCCTAGAGCACTTTAGAGCACTTTTTGTTTGCTTTGTGAGTGGAAATCACATGCAAAAAAGGGGTTCAGGAGAGACCCTAGTGCCCTACTTCTAATTTCAGGACTCCACCTCCCTGTTTCCTTCACTTTACCTCCAAATTTTCTGGTCTGGCAGCAGGAGCTCTGGAAGGGTGAGTCCTATTGAGTCACCATTCTCCCTTGAGTCCAGCTTTAATTATTTTAACTTCATTCTTAGACACCACTGATAACCCATCGTGGTCTGTTAAATAAGATTCAGATTATTTTTGAAGTATTCAAAACCTTCAACAGAAATTTTCCAAACTCTCTTCTGCGTTCTCTAACTCACTTTCTTTCTTACAACATGGCCCTGCCTGATACTCTTCCTTATGATGGACACACAGAAGATATTCATGCTATAACAAAGTATGGTGAAGGAAGTAGATGGTGCCCAGCTATCAGATAGAATAGAATCTGAGGTCTTAAAGGCTTGTTTTCAAACAAGCAGCCATCTAAGTCAGACATAAACTAAGTCCACGTGGAAGAAGCACCCCAAACATCTTGGATCGAAGGACTGTAAATTATATAATCTAAATCTGAAGGAGGGAATAGTATCAGAGTTTAAATTGTGAGATTTTGGTGTGTGTAGGCTATGGATAACAGGGGGAGACCGCAATACTACACAGGGAATAAGCCTCCGGGGGAATAACCATGATTGCGGGATTGGAATATCCTGATTATCAGACAGAGCATCGGACAGATGCCTATTGTAGGTTAAAACAATAAAATCTCACTTGAATGGCTAAAGCTTTGTCACTTGATCTCCCTTTGATACATTTTGGGCTTGATCTGTTTTTTAATATTTTCTCTCTGTGTGTTTTGCTTTGTTTTCGTATTGGGGGTTTTCTCTGTTGTATTTTGTCATTACTGATAAAATTCCCGAGTCTTATGTGTTTTTCTATGTTTTCCAGTACTTGAAACCCAGGATAGGTGAGTTTACAGAGACAACAAATAGGAAAATGGTTCCTGGAGGTTATTGCAGGGGAGGTGAGGGTGTAAGGGGGGAACTGATATCAAAAAATTCAAGAAGGAAGAAAATATTTTAAAACTGACTTTGGTAGCAATTGTACCACACTGCTTGATATGGGTGAACTCTATAATGGTATGATGTCTTATTTAACTTCTGAAATGTTTTGGGAAAATAAATAAACACAAAAGTATGTCTTCTTACCCTCACCCTTACCTCACAACACTTTTATCTTGAACCATTTGCTAGTCACTGAAGAGTCCTTTTACAAAGCTCCCTCCCTACTAGTTTAAATGTTCTACCCTGCTATTCAGATAAGCATACACAAAGTTATTTGTGCCTTTATGTGTGTGTTTTTTACTACTCTTTCCTCCATCAATATTTTGTGAGTTTGGGGATGTTTATTCTCAGTTTATGCTTTTTTGGACTTAGATTTCTACTAATTATTTCAACAACTATTAATGGAAATGGTAGTGGTGGTGTGTTGTTGAGCTGGCTCTGCCTCTTTGCAACCCTATAGCACAAAACAGCTACCCGCTTTGGTTCCAAGGCTGAAATCTTTGTGGGAGCAAGCTGCCGGGCCTTTTCTCCTGTGGAGCAGCTGATGAATTCAAACCACGGACCTTTTAGTTAGCAGATGGGCATTCAACCATTTTACACTAGGGCTCCATAGTAGACATGTATGTCTTTTGTTTTAATATATATTATAATATTTTCAGTTGTATGTTCTATATTAGAGGTGAAAGACACTGACACTCTTACACCTCTCAGGTTTACACTATGTGGACTGCATCTCTAGATCAGTTGATATGGCTGAAAATGTCGTGTCCTTGGAAGTTGCAGTTAAAAACCAAACCATATTTACTATGGGGAAAACTAATGCAGAAAATCTCTTTACAATCATGTCACATTGAAAACAAAGGCGTGCCTCTTCCAAGACATGGAATCTCATGCATGTGAAAGATGGACAGTGAATAAGGAACACATCTTCGTTTAGTGTGCTTTCATTGCAGGAAAACTTATTGTTTCATTTTAATTGTAATATCGGCAACGAATCTGATATTTAACATAGAATGGTGTATGACAAGAGAAAACAAAGATGTCTTGGACAAAATACAATCATAATGCTCCTTAGAAATAAGGACAGCAAAACTTTGTCTCAGATACTTTGGGCATCGTATCAGGAGAGACAAATCCCTGGGAAAAGCCACCAAGTGTGTTAAAGCAAACAGGAAGCGAACAGGGGGCAAGACCTTCAATGAGATTAATTAGTGCAGTGGCCACAATGAGCTCAAGCATCACAACAATCGTGCAGGTGATGCAAGACCAGGCAGGGCTTTGTTCTGTTGTACGTTAGATTACTACGAGTTGAAAGTGACTGGATGGGATCCAACAAGTGTGTGTGTGCACATGTGCATGCATTTATACACATTCCCAAGAGAAAAAGAAGGAGGTAGCCTGAGACACAGGGCACTAACCTTTTACTGTTTTACAGTTTTGCTGTACTCCAACCCTGGCTGTCCCAGGTTGAAAGTCACCCATCAAGAAGGCTTAAATTACTTTCTTTTCCCGCCCTGCTCTCTGTTGTCTCACTGAGACTCATCATCCAGCAGCTGCCTGAGTTTTTTCTTTAATCTACTCTCTCCCCAGCTAAATTAGAAATACTATTTTAGATGAAAATAGCACATAAATATACACTGAGAAATCCCTGTTGGTTTAATTATCACTGATTTCTTTAGAAGCAATTTTAAATGGCCTCTGATTGTGCTTGACTTAGCAATACGTTTTCCGTGGTGTGGACATGGCAATAAGTGCTAAACTGTGCAACAAGTCTTCATGGACTTTCAGTGGCTTTGATTGCCAAGTTTCTCTTAGCGCACAACTAACACAGGAGTCCTTTCAGTTAAAGCTTCTTTCCAAATCTAAACTCTTACCCTCTTTAGTGCTTATTTGTTTTTAAACTTACAAAGTCTCTCCGGAGAAGAGAAATGTTTGAAAACAATCTTAAATCCTTTTTGCATACCCCTTATTTTTGAATAAGGAGACATTTTGGTTAAAGGTGCAAGCAAATGCTATTGTTGATCTTCAATACAATGCCTGTTTGCCTATAGAAAGAAAGTAGCTTTGAAGAATAAAATGGTATGTGGGGTTCAGCTACTGAGTAGATAATCATAATTTTTAGGAAAGACTGTTTGACAATAGCTTAAAGGATACACAAAATAAGAGCATTAAATTGTGTAAAACAGATTAAAATAGTCTTATTTCTATAATAATATGAGTTCTATAAATCTGGAACTCGAATGCAAGCAGAAAATGTGTCCATTCTAATCCTAAACCCAAAGAACATGCTAATATTTAAATACACATTAGTTACTTTGAATTATAAAAATGTGTTTTATAATATCACGATGGATTTTCAAAATTGTATAATATTAATATGTAAGCTAACATAGTCCTTATCATTTAATGGAAGAGATTAGGAGCATATATGAGAGAGTAAGAATGTTAGCCATGTTTCCCAAACTGTATTCTATGGAGAATAAGTCCCACATGAGGTATAGCAAAAAAAAAGGCATTAAAAATTTATGAATAAATGTTTTGAAAAAAGTGTACATATTATATCAACCTATAAAGCAAAACCACATAGAATATAAAAGACTATAAGAATTTTTGTGACACATTGGAATCTAACTTTTCTCAACTTTATTTCCATGCACTATTCTTTGACAACCTCTTGCTTTTCTCCCCATAAAACCACCAAGTAAGTATTTTTCAAGACACCTTTTCTGAAATTCTTTTATTGGTGATTAAAATACCTTATAAAACAAAGGAAAACAAAATTTAAAAATGCAGAGGTAAACAATGCTAAAAGTAGAAAACAAAATTCAAATAAGCACTGATTTGCAGTGGTCCTCAGACCTAGCACATCAAAGGAACATCAAAGGAATTCTGTGACTGTTAGGTAGAAACAACTTTTCTCCATAATATTCAATGCTCTGATTAAGGTATATTCCACTTGACCTCACTGAATTTTAGTGTTCTTCTCTGTGAAAGAGTACTTAATTATGCCTCTCTCATTGTATTGCTATGAGGGTTATACACAAGACTTATTTTATTAATGCTAAATTCTGTTGTCCACCAGTGTGGGTACTTTCATCTCAATTATTAAGTCAGTTCAGAATGATGAGGACTATGAATGTATAAATGTGCTTTACACAATCGATGTATGTATGGACTGTGATAAGAATTGACTGAGGCCCCTAATAAAATGATTAAAAGCAAAATAAATAAATAAATGAAAGGGGGGGCATTTACTCTCCATGGAAGCCCCTGGCATCAGTTCCTTATTTTTCACACTCCCTTACACTGTTCAACATCTCGCCTCACCCACTTTTCTGTTGTCCTTCCTCAGGGAGGAGGTTGTATGTAGATCCTTGTAATCAATTCCCCCTTTCACCTCACCCTCACTCCACCCTCTCGGCATTGCCACCCTCACCACTGGTCCTCAAGGGATCATCTGCCCTGGATTCCCTGTGTTTCCAGTTCCTATGTGTACCAGTGTACATCCCCTGGCCTAGCCATATTTGTAAGATAGAATTGGGATCATGATAGTGGAGAGGGAGGAAGCATTTAGGGACTAGAGGAAAGTTGTATGCTTTATAGTTGCTACATTGCACCCTGACTAGTTCATCTCCTCCCCACGACCCTTCCATAATGGGATATCAAATTGCCTGCAGTTAGGCTTTGGGTCTCTACTCCATACTCGCCCTCATTCACAATGATATGATTTTTTTTCTTTGATACCTCATCACTTTGACACCTCGTGGTCATGCGGGCTGGTGTGCTTCTTCCATGTGGGCTTTGTTGCTTCTGAGCTAGATGACTGCTTGTTTACCTTCAGCTGGGCATCATCAGCTTTCTTCGCCACATTTGCTTATGCACCAGTTTGTCTTCAGCGATCATACCGGAGAGGTGAGCACACAATGACATGATTTTTGATTCTTTGATGCCTGATAACTGATCCCTCAGCACCTCATGACCACACAGGCTGGTGTGCTTCTTCCATGTTGGCTTTGTTGCTTCTCAGCTAGATGGCAGCTAGTTTACAAATGTTTCTTTAATATCTTAAGTTTACTTTTTTCTTTAATACTATTGAATTCAACTGAGCCTTTTTTGTCCATCACAATTTTAATCTTTACATTCAAAAGAAAATTTAAGAAACATTCCAACCCTTTTTAAAGTAAAATAAAGTCTTCTTACCACATGAGAGAGGTGCATTTGAAAGGCCATGATGCTTTGAATTAAGGTTCAAACTTAGTTTTTAACTACTCATTTGTTTCATTCTGAACACTCTTAATGTCAAGAAATTACTTTGATTGTTCTCCTATTATATTCCAAAAAGGGTCTGAATATGAAATGAAAATTACTCTAATTATAGTGACAAAAATCAATATGGTATATCTTTCTTGCATTTTGTTCCATATAAGTTAATTCAAGAAGTAAAATGTACAGGACATAAATTATGTGCACATTACATAGTTCAAGTATATCAACTTTAGTTTAAATCATAGTGGTAGTCCAACCTTGTAAGCAGTACTTAGAAAAAATGAAAGCTTTTGCCAATAGAAAATATTTTTAAGAGACAGATGTCTGGCCTTCTGCATATTTCCTCATCGTTTTACCCTTTTAATTTACCTTTTCTCCAGTAACCTACCATATATACTCGGATATAAGCCGACCCAACTATAAGCCGAGGTACCAAATTATTACCTGGGAAACCAGAAAAACTGATTGACTAGAGGATAAGCCTAGGGTGGGAAATGCAGGATGTGACCAGAGGGGAGAGACAGAGCGCTGCTGGTGTAAGTGAATCACTGCGGGTGCTTCTGCTAATTGGAGCCGTCCACGTCATAGGATGGTTCTGATTGGTTAGATGTGAGCAAACAAACATTCAAATACTGAAGTGTCAGTGGGGCTTTGAATGATCAGCGGAGAAACAGTGATCACCTGCGAGATGTTACACCTCGCTGGGGTACCACTGACCTCTGTATAAGCCGAACCCCAGTTTTTCAGCACATATTTTTTTTGTGCTGAAAAACTCGGCTTATACAAGGTATATACGATATGTTAATTATATAGATTTCCTTTAAACTTTTTCACAACATTTATCTTCAAGGTGTATTGTTTACATGAGTGTAATAAAATGTTTAGACTGTTAGCATAAGGAGTACACTGAATCTTATGGTGTGTCCCTGATATGCAAATCTTACCTACTAGCTTTTAAAGCATAATCTCATTTAATCCTATAAAGATTTTAATGAAACAGACAGAATCATCCCTGCATGTTGTAAGTTAAGATACAAACTTAGATTTAGATAATGTGTAAATAACCTCAAATATTACCTGATAATGGACTTAGAATTTCAATATAGGTTTGCTTTATGGAGTAGTTCATGCCCTGTCCTCTCTAAATTGCTCCAGGACTCTAAACATAGAGATTACTAAGCATTTCTTGGCATTTTTCTTTGGAAGTCCAATTTCCTCCTTATTTGATCTGAGGTTTTCTGTTCATTGGCTTAGCTGTAAGGAAAAAAATTCTGTAAATATAATAAGTAATGAGATTTTAGTTATGGTTTATAATTAGATTCATTCATACTCGTAGATTCCATAAAAGAAATTAATCTCAAAATATTTTGTACTCTTAGATTACTGTTAGCTATAAGGTACTTAAACATTATTCAGTATTTATAATTTCATTGAATTGATGAATATATCAAATGGATACTAATATCACTGGTCACTTCTAAACAGTTCTGTTTTCCAAAAACAGAGGAAAAGTTAAGGTGTTAAGAATTTCATTTTGCTCAGATCCACAATTTATACTCATGGAGACAGCTGTTAAACAAAAAGAAATATTGCATGAAGCATATTAGGAGATTTCTGCACAAGTCCTCTTTGAAATATTGAAGAACAAAGATGTTATTGTGAGGACTATGGTGCACCTGACCCAAGCCATGACATTTTCAATGGCCTCTGATGCACATGAAAGTTGGACAGGGAATGAGAAAGACTATAAGAATAGACACATTTGAGTTACAGTATGGGCAAAGAAGAACAGACACGTTGTTTTGAAAGAAATAATGCCTGAGTGTTCCTTAGAAGAAAAGCTGATGAAAGTTTACCTCAAGTACGTTGGACACGGTCACCGGGGCGACCAGTGCCTGGCAAAGGACATCGTGCTTGGGGGAGTAGTGGGTCAGAGAAAAGAGGAAGGTCATCAAGGTGATGGGCTGTCACATTGGTTGCCACAATGAACTCAAACCAAAAAGAACCCATCTATGTGCATGGCGCAGAACCCAGGCAGTGTTTCCTTCTGGTGCACATAAGGTCGCTATGAGTTGGCACATAACCACGGCCACTACATGTTCTTTATTAGCTGATGATGTTGTTCATTACAGTTGGGTTTGTTTCAACGTGTAGAGACCCTGTGTAGACGGAAAGAAGTATGACCCACCATGTGGCATCCTTCTCACAATTGATTTTGTGTTTAGTCCATTGTTGCAGTACTCACACATTCCACATTCAGATTAATAATGGAGGTTTACACTTGCTTCTTTACATTAGAAGAGAAATGCAAATAATTATTTTTTCATGATTTTCTTTCTAGTAATAATATATCCCTCTAATAAAAAATCACATTTCTGAATACTCAGTATTTTTTAAAATAAATCATGAAATCTTTTGAATGTGTTCATTCTCATTCACATTATTGCCACTTGTTGTCCTAGGGTGCATATTGTGTTTTTAGGATAATTTATTAAAACAATATATGATAAGGAAATATTTATTCTATTATCCACTGCTCTCAAGATATAAAGTTTTCTTTAAAAATATTCCTCTGAATTCTCAACTGTAATGAACAACATCATCACCTAATAAGGAACATGTAGTGGCGGTGTATTCCTGAAACTTGATCTGGGACACATTTAAACTATACCGTATAAACGAGCTTGCCTGAAGAATGCTTTCTATGGCTGGATTTATAGTTTCTTACATATGCAATGCCCATGGGAAGAGCAGTCAAGAGATCAAAATATGGATTGTATTGAGTAAATCTACAGTACAAGACCTCCTTAAAATTTTGATATTCAAGAATGTTCCTTTGGAGACTAAGGTACTCCTTACCCAATACATGGTATTATTTTTCAGTCACCTAATACACATGTGGATGTTGGACATTAAAGAAACTTGATACATTTGGATTAGGGTGGTGAAGAATATTGAAAATGCCATGGACTATCAAAAGAAACAACAGATCTATCTCGGAAGAAGTACAGCAAGAGGCAAGGATGGTGAAGGCTGGGGAGACTTCGTCTCAAGTACATTGGACAAGTTGTCTGGAGAGACTCGTCCCTGGAGGATGCCATGTTTGGTAAAGTGGAAGGGCAGCGAAAAGGAGGAAGCCCTCAGCAAGGTGGATTGACACAGTGGCTGCAACAATGGGCTCCAACCTAACCAGTGTCAGAATGGTGCACAGCCGCTGTGTTTGTTCTCTTGAACACAGAGTTGCTTTGAGTCAGAACTGAACTCATGGCACATAACAACAATGCCAAGGGAGCAATGGGGAAAGCGGGGAGCTAATCATGAGTACAAGAAACAGAAAAGTGGTCTAAAATTCATTGTGGTAATGCTGGAACAGCATTTTAAAATATGAACAAACCATTGGATTATATGAAATGTGAATTATATGTCAATAATACTTCAAATTAAATAAATTGGCACATTTGTCAGTCTTTCTTGGCATGTCTTAAAATTGATTTCATCCTTTGAGAATATTAGCCATTTAAGTAGCCATGAAAGAAAGGGAATGGGGAAGAATCCATGGCAGTTGTTTATGAAGCAAAGACTTTTTATTGTTCCTAATTTAGGATTCTAGATTCTTTCTAGAATGCATCTCTCAAGACATGCATTTCTTTTAAATAAAAATCTGAAAGCTATCAGTAAATTGTCATTCATGCCCATTTTTCATTATGTTTTAAAAAATAAGAAGTTCAAAACTATAATTTAGAAGGTGGACATCACCAGCCTATATCAATGTTAACAGCTTTGTTGAATGTATGTTTTTGCATAACACATGATATACAAATTATTTCTGTGCTAGCACATATGACACAGTACTGTCCAAACAACCTTCCCAGATAATCCGTGCAAACAAATGAACTATGGGTTAATCCAGGCATATCCTTGGGCAGGGTCTGCAGCAGTGAGAAGTAGGGTCCAGAGCATAAGTACATTACAAGAAAGCAAAGTTGAGCAG
This sequence comes from Tenrec ecaudatus, assembly GCF_050624435.1. Classification (NCBI taxonomy): domain Eukaryota; kingdom Metazoa; phylum Chordata; class Mammalia; order Afrosoricida; family Tenrecidae; genus Tenrec; species Tenrec ecaudatus. Next base: position 25,262,352 of record NC_134542.1, on the reverse strand, counting down.
GTTAGAGAGGCTTCATGACCATCTTAACCATTATTTCTGCTGCTAGACCTTCTGTGAGTTGTAAGATATCTGAGAAATTTCTATTTTCACTATAAATAAATCAAATTGGTGTCTTTTGACATATGTAATCCTGGTGTTAATTTATCATAACCTATACTTCAGAAATTTTCCAACTATTATTTTTTTCCAAGCAGTGTATGAATAAGGATAGCTATTTTGAGAAAAGTTAAAACAAGCACCCACTTTGATCTTAAAGACAAAAGATAATAATGAATGCTTTTAAGACTGAACTAAAAGAGCCAACATCTGATTTGCAAAAGGAATAATATTAAGAATACTCTTGATTTTACAAAGGAAGCAAGGTGTTAAGAGGGAAAAATGTCTACACTGCCTCGATTGTTCAGATTGATTACTAAATTTTTTTTCATTTGTGGTTTTTTTTATTTGGTAAATTATTAGTCACTAGGTTTCTCTTCCTTTAATCCTTTTCTTTCACTGTATATTATCATGCTCTACAACAGAAAAGACACAAAAATGCAAAATCAGAAAGTGAAAAACTCATAGCAATTTCCACTTTCTTTTCTATTAGTCAGAATATTTATCATTAGAATAGGAAAAAATGATGAGAAAAATACTAGCAAATCAGGTACTGAATTATATGAGAAGATGAAAGAATTCCTGGGAGACAGTTTAAGTGATGGGTAGTCTTTGTCTCATATGACCAAATCCCAGGGAATGACAGAGAATGATTTTTTAAAAATATATTTAAGACCTAATCTACCTAAGCAGATCATCCTGTGTAATATATGTGTGCATACAAGTGAGTGAATAATATAAAATTTGAGTTGACCCGAGAATTCTAGGAAAAAAGTAGGAACCTTACAAAAAGGAAAATGGCTAGATCGACTCTGATGGCCACCTATAAACAACCTAGTAGAAAGAGGTACAACACACGTTTCCTGGAAGGTGGCAAGAAGATAGATTGCACAGCCCATTCACCAATCAATAGAAGAATGGATAAATAAACTCAGGTACATAGAGACCATGGAATACTCTACCTCCTTAAAATAAAACTGTGATGAAAATATGAAACACCTCATGACATGTATGGACCTGGAAATAATTGTGTGAGTTAGTGAAACACAAGTGGACAAATATTGTATGAGATCACCACTATAAGGATAAACACCAAGACAAAAGCAGACATCTATTCTCAGAGTGTGTAATCTTCTAATCCAGCCTCCCAATGAGATGGTGTGTCAGACTCATGTGTATAAGGGAGAGTTTTATATAAACATCCCAGCCCAGTCCAATTCAAGTTCATAAATCCATTATTAGCCCAAATGTCCAATAACAGTCTAAAAATTCCTCTTCACATTCACCCAACACATGTAATGACACCAAATGCAGGGAGAACAAAGGCCAGTGGGTGGAAAGTCTTATGGATCCAGTGGTGTTGGAAGCATTTCAGTGCTGGTGTGGGTTTCCGTGTGGCTCCTCCAGCTCCAGGGCTTTGATTCCATCATTGCAGCTCCGTGTGCATGTCAACAGGAAGATGAAGCAGAGAGAGAGTGTATCTGACATCCAGGGAGCTATTTATCTCTGTCATGCCTCCAAATGAGGTCATCAAGCTGTGACCTGATTGACAGGCCAGACTCCACCCCTTCGCAAGTTGACAGGAGATTATTTCATTGCCACAGGTGGTATGCTTGCTCTTAATCTATATATCACCCCCTTCTGGGTACATCTTTTAAAAAAAGAAGCCTCACTTCTCTCAGGTTCACATTTTTTACAGAGGAGATCAGTCAGTTTCTGCCTTATAGTACCATTTTCATAGTCACCCCAATCAACACACTTAGACAAGGGTGGGTGCTCAGTGAAGCTTAATGAAAGTTAAAATCCAGAAGTGTGAGTGGATTTCTGTCTCAGAGGAGGTGATTTCTCTTCTGTTGGTGGGTAAGACAATCCACCATTGGAAAATATGCTTAATATTTTAATATTACATAGACCCCTAAGGGGAGAATACGCCTGTATTATGTTCCTAACCAGGCATTTTTGGCCAAATTTCTATCTAGTTCCTGGGGATTATGGCAGGGATGAAAGGGGGAGAAATTGGGAAGGAGGTGTTAAGGGAGGACTGGTATAAAGGATTTAAGAAGGAAGAAAATGTTTAGAAGCTGCATAGTGTAGCTATCGTACAATACTGCTTGATGTGATTGAGCTATGGGATGGTATGATTTCTGAATTAGCCCCTACTAAAATGTTTTTAAAACAGACAAACAAAACAATTTTTGTTTGTAGATTAAAGAAAATAATCACTCTCTGGATTTGAGACTGAACCTACCTAGTGTGAGAAGAAGCAGGTGACTACTTTCCCGAGGATGTGGGTTTGGAGGTCCTAGGATTTGGGTTCAAATCTCTTGCTTTGAGAGTGCTCAATAATTGCATTTCTGGCAGCTTCCTCTAGTGCTGTAACAGTTGTTGAATGATCTTCACAAAAAAATTTAGTTGAATGTGCTATCAATGATATTATTCTATAATTTGAGAATTCTGTGGGGTCCCCCTTTTTTCCATGCAGTCAGTACAAATATATGTCTCTTCCAGTCAGTGGGCCAAGTAGGTGTCTCCCTTGTTTCCTGGCATAGACGAGTGAGGGCTTCCAGTGATTTGTCAGCTTGTTGAAATATTTCATTTGGTATTCTTTCATTTCTTGGAGGCTTGTTTTTGGTCAATGCTTTCACTACATCCTGGGATTCTTCCTTTAATAGCATCTTGATGACATATTTTTGATGAAGTAATGGTGCAATCAATAGAATTACCATTTGCTCCCATGAGAATGATTTATAATATTCCCTACAAGAATGATTTTGATATTTCTAAAGTGGATCAGTGATGTATATTACATATATCAATGGTGTTTGAACTTGCACTTAATTGTAAATGCTAACTAAGAACAATTAGTTCTTATGATGTGGTCTTACTAGACACGTTCCCTCATGAGGAGATCACTGAAAATATGGGTGCTGTAGCAAAGTGGGGTGAAAAATTCAGATGCTGTCCAGCTATCAGAAACAATAGCACCTGGGTTTTTAAAGGCTTGTCTTAAATCAAGCAGCCACCTACGTGAGGTGTAAGGTAAGTAACATGGAAGAAACACACCAGGGTGTGATCCAAGGATTGTAAATACTGAAATCCAAGGCTAAAAGAGGGAACTGGATTAGAGTTTAAATTTTGAGCACCTGGTTTATAGAAGGCTGTGGATGGCAGTGAAAGCCCCAAATCCATTTTCAGGTTCCCCACATGGATTAATCCTCCCGAGAACCCCTCTGACAATGGACCAGGGATGTGAATAGCCTTTCCATTAAACAGAGTGCCCCGGAAAGTGAATCAATGCAGATATGGTTAATGCAGATAGTAAAATGTAACACCTTACACCTGTTTTCCCTTTAATCCATTTTAAAATTTGTATAGTTTTTATTACTTTTGCTTTCTTCTTGATTGAAGTTTATGAGGTTTATTTTGTTATTGCTGTTGGTAAGGCTTGTATGGTGTTCTTTTATGAAATCCAGGCCAGATAAATCAATAGAATAACTGGGTTAATAGTTCCTTAGGGTTATGGCATGAAAGGTTGGAAGGAAAGGGGAGCTAATAATAATGAGCTTAAAAATGAAGAAGATGTTCTATGATTGATTGCAGTAATATGTACAATGTTTGAACCACTGAATTAATTATATAGTGTATAAATTATTTGTCAATAAAACTAGAAATAAAAACAAATCAGAACCTACCTTAAGGGGAAAAGTCATTGTCAAAAATTGACCTCATATCCTGGTCTCCCTTTTTCCCATAATTTCCAAACATTATTAGTATGATTATTTTGGCAGCCTGTATTAAACCATTTATTCACTGAGTGTTTACTAATTGCCTGTTATATACCAAAGGAGTCCTGGTGGTACAAGGCTTCAGGACTCTGCTGTAAATTTAAATGTCTACAGTTTGGTTTCAACTACTGGTTCCAAGAAAGGCCTGGTGACCTGCTCTCAGAAAGATTACAGCCCAGGAAACCTATGGAGCAGTTACATTGTGTTACCACATGTCACCATCAAGGCGATGGTACCCCAAACCACATGACTGTGTACTGAGTGCTGTGCTAGGTGCTGTAACAAAAGGGAAAGCAAAAACAAATCTGATCCTCAGCCTCAGGGAACTGAACATCGATGGTAGGATTCTGATATAACCCAACATTTACACAGATAGAGTGAAACCGAAGACAAGATAAAGGTTTTGAGGGAGATGGCTGGTGCTGCAAACCATGTACAGTAAACCTGCTACTGCCGCTCCTCTCGTTTATCAAGCAAAGTTCTCCCTGGTTTGTCCAACTTTGCTTCTGTCGCTAACGCCACACTTTGCGATGTCTTTCCTTCCCCTTTGTTTCCAAATTTTGAATTTCAATATTCAGTAATTATCAATTGTGTGTTTGATCAATTTCAGACTGAAGAAGTTGGTTGAATTTTCCAGTTTCTTCACGATTAGCATTAGTGATTGTTGTGAAAATTTACATAATAGTTGTAGTAACTGGACTTCCATGTAAGCATATACATATTATTATTACAAGTGCAATTGTACTTTAGATTAGATCCTGAAATGTTACTTTGGACGACAGTTGCAAGCCCATTCTTCCTGAATTTGTCCTTCATGGAGTGGTGAACTATATGATTGCCTTATTCAAAATGGCCAATGCTAGTCCATTTCAGCTCACTAATGTGTAGCATATTGATCGGTATGCACTCCACTCATTTTGGTGTTTCTAGACTTTCTACATTCGTATGTCATATGTTCCACATTTTGATTACTATTTGACATTACAGCTATTTCTTTTCATTTTGAGTCATACTCCAGCAAGAATGAAAGTTTCAAAAGCTTTGCTCCATCTCCATTGTTAAGGTCAACTCTATTTTGAGGTTGCACTTCTTCTTCTTCGGCCATATTTGGTGTGCTTTTCAACCTGAGGGGCTCATCTGCTGGCACTATATTTGACAATATTCCACTGTTATGGATAAGATTTTCAGTGAATAATCCCAAAAGAAGACCGAGTGTTCCATCGTTGTTGTCTATTCTTACTGTAAAAGCTTCACTAAAATCTATTTACCGTGGGTGTCCCTGATGGGATTTCACGCACAGGTGATATAGCTTCCAGTGTAACCGCAACACCAAGTTGAAACTGACCGACTGAAAGTTGAGTGGGTATGGGTAACCTAGATGAAAACTATGTCAGGTTTTATAAGAATTCCCTGAGGTTGATTGTTGTCAAAAATATAGTACTATTTCCTGACTATTGAAACAGCTTAAACAGAGCAGGGTAGCCCTCTGTGTGTGCTATAGAAGCAAACCTGTTCCCTTCAGGCCGAGAACTGGACTTTTTGATTAAGAGTTCTAACTCTTCCCTCTGTTCTGTGGTTCTCTGATGCATGGTTTCATGTAACCTCTCACATTTGTTCAATGCCCAAAAGAACGCAAATATCAAAACCAGTAAATTGCCTACAATGCAAACAAATCTGTTCACGCTTTAAGTTATAATTTATAATTTAAAAACTCTTGGTTGTAAGGCATAAAGCAGAGTTAAAAGTCAGATTCTATATTGTGATATATCACAAATATCAGTTTCTATAAATAACAAATCATCAGTGCCTTTACAAAGCTTTCTGAAGATTTATTGATGATCAAATTGTAAAAGTGAACATACTAGAAAATTCAGTATATGTAAAATAAGCAGGGAAGTATTGTCAGTGTGCATTTCTCACTGGATTGTTGGTAGAAAATTGATAGCCACCTTGTTAGCAGGAGGTGTTATTCATGTACTCAGCCTGCAGGAAGCAAAGCTCTGAACGACAACAGAAAAGAGCATCGTCCTATAACAAAACAACCACAATTTTTCAAGGTAAAAATGAGACCTGCCTTCTGGAGGATTAATCTCTTAGGCCTCTTTTATGGGCATGACTCCAATAAAGAGTAGATCAGACTTTTGATTCTGACCAAAGGCCTGGTGGCACAATCCGCAAGTGCTCACCGGCTAACTGGAAGTTCAGCAGTTCACACCCCAGACACTCCATGGGAGAGCGATCTGGTAATCTGCTCCAGTGCGGATCTACTGTCGTGAAACAGTGCAGGGGAGCACCACTCCAGATCCTTTTGGACCACTAGGAGCCCAAATCCGCTCCATAGCAACGGGCTTGGCGCCCTGTTGACTCTGGTCTGCCACCAGATAACAGAAGTTAGGCATTTCTTAGAGTAGTTTTACAGTCTGAGGCTCTTTGGTTTCTATTACACAATTAAATTATTAAATTGAATTTGGATAATTTTAATAGCCCTTTTAACAATCTGGACTTAGCAAGACTTAAAAAATCTATTAAAAATAGATTTTGAATTGTATTAAAAAATACAATTAAGGAAAAAAAGTATTCTGTGCACATTATATTTTCCTTTACTAAAACAGGAAATTTTCCCACAAGTTTTCATTAGTGAGTTTTAATGCGTGAGGTAAAGACTTAACATGTCTCTAATTCATGCCCTCTATAACCTCACTTTCAGACATAATCTACGTGCTGATTCTTTCCAAATGTCTGCCGTTTGACTCCAACCTTTCCTCTGGGCTTCAGGCTTAAATGTGCAACTGGCTACTTGAACTCTCCACTTGAATTATGAGTGTTATAACTCAGTACTTTCTGAGGAATAAAAAAATAGCTTAACAGTTATAGCAGAAATTTGAAAAGAATATATTAGAAAAACAAAGCATCATCAACCTTGAAAACATAATAATAACATGTTTAATCATTTTATTGGGGGCTCATACAACTCCTATCACAATCCATACATACATCAATTGTATAAAGCACATTTGTACATTCGTTGCCCTCATCATTCTCAAAACATTTGTTTTCCATGTAAGCCCCTGGCACCAGCTCCTCATTTTCCCCCCTCCCTCCCCTCTTTCCCCTCTCTCAAGAACCCTTGATAATTTAGAAATTATTATTTAGTCATATCTTGCACTGTCCAACTTCTCCCTTCACCCACTTTTCTGTTGTCCATCTCCCAGGGAAGAGGTTATATGTAGATCCTTATAATGGGTTCCCCATCTCTACCTCCCCCTAACTTTTCCCTTCCAGTATCTCCACTCTCACCACTGGTCCTGAAGGGATCATACGTCCTCGATTCCCTATGTTTCCAGTTCCTATCTGTACCAGTGTACATCCTCAGGTCTAGCTAGCTTTGTAAGGTAGAATTGGGATAATGATAGTGGGGAGGAGTCAGGGAGAGGAAGCATTTAGGAACTAGAGGAAAGTTGTATGTCTCATCGTTGCTACACTGCACCCTGACTGGCTCGTCGCCTCCCCTCGAGGCCTCTGTAAGGGTCCAGTTGCCTACAGATGGATATGGTTCCACACGCCGCACTCCTCCTCATTCACAATGATACCTCATCCCTTTGATGCCTGATACCTGGTCCCTTCGACACCTCGTGATCACAGAGGCTTGTGTGCTTCTTCCATGTTGGCTTTGTTGCTTCTCAGCTAGATGGCCACCTGTTTAACTTCAAGCCTTTAAGACCCCAGACGCTATATCTTTTGATAGCCAGGCACCATCAGCTTTCTTCACATTTGCATATGCACCCATTCATCTTCAACGATTGTATCAGAGAGGTGAGCAAACAAGGATATGATTTTTTTGTTGTTCTTTGATGTTTGATAACTGATTCTTTGGGCACCTCATGACCACACAGACTGGTGCGCTTCTTCCATGTGGGCTTTGTTGCTTCTGAGCTAGATACCCACTTGTTTGTATTCAAGTCTTTAAGACGCTAGATGCTATGTCTTTTGATAGCCGGGCTCCATCAGCTTTCTTCACCACATTTGCTTATGTACCCACTTTGTCTTCAGAGATCATGTTGGAAGGTGAGCATCATGGAATGCCAGTTTAATAGAACAAAGTATTCTTGCACTGAGGGAGTACTTGAGTGGATGCCCAGTGTCCATCTGCTACCTTAATACTAAATGTATAAATATATGCACATAAATCTATTTCCCCATTCTCACATATACATACCTTTATTTAGACCTCTATAAATGAATTTTGTCTCATAGCAATTTCCTCTATTTCCTTTGACTTTCCCCTTGTCCCACTATCATGCTCAGTCATCATTTGAGTTACAGTAATTCCTCTGGGTTGCATTGCCCTTGATCAGCCCTGACAGGCCTCTTACACCCTTCTCACCACTGATTTGGATCACTTGTTGTTCCCTTGCCCCTGGGTTTATTAACACCACTTCCTTTTCCCCTTCTTCCCCCTCTCCCATGTCCTGCCGGAACTGTCGGTTTTGTTGTTTTCTCCTCCAGATTGTTCGTCCAGCCTGTCTTATTTAGACAGACCTACCATATTAAAAACATTAAGTAGCTAAAATATGTACTGTTCTATTTTAAAATATGTCAAAGAAACAGTGCTTCAAGAAATAAAAGTGCTGTTAAATAATAAAATCACACTTACTGGGTTCACATCAACATTGGACCACACCAGGAAGGCCCCAGGAGAGGTGGCACTGAGGGTGGGGATGGGAGTGCGGTCATGCAGTGAAGGAAATTGCTGTAAAAGTAAGCTTCCATTCCAGAAAGCCCAAAGGAATGGAATAGCTGCAGATACGGCAGCATTCCATGGCTCGTCGGAGCTCTACTTGATAACAGCTAGTGAGGATACCTCACTGAAACTCATTTTAAGAAATCACATTTTTGTGATGGTCTATTAAAAAAATTAAAATACATGTAAGCTAATAGAAAATAATGTTACTAAATGTGCACATTTTCCTCAAAATATGGAATAAAAGAAAATAGTTTTTAAATTACGTTTTCCTTTTAAAGCATTCACTAATTAAAACTATACTGAATACCATATGAAACCAACTGGGGCAATTTATAAATCTCAGTTGTGAAATCGAGAGACTGGAGTTCATCTGAAATGAGTACTCTGTTTATCAAATGAGATTGGATAGAAAAAGCCATTATTTCCATGTCTGATACAGCTTGGTCATTCATAAAGCATTGCTCCATTTCACCCTCTGAAAAAAAGGAAACTGAGAATACAAAAATTCAGCTAAGGGAGCACATAAATTAAAAAAAATCATTTTATTGGGGTCTCATACAATTATAATCACAATCCATACATCTATCCATTGTGGTAAACACATTTGTTGCCATCATCATTCTCCAAACATTTGCTTTCTACTTGAGCCCTTAATATCAACTTCTCATTTTTCAGCCTCCCTACCCCCCGCTTCCCCCCCATGAACACTGGATGATTTATAAATTATTATTATTTTGTCATATCTTACACTGTCTGATGTCTCCCATCACCCACTTTTCTGTGGTCCATCCTCCAGGGAGGAGGTTATATGTAATCGGTTCCCCATTTCTATCCCACCTTCCCTCAACCCTCCAGGTATTGACACTCTCACTACTGGTCTTGAAGGGGTCATCTGACCTGGATTCCCTGTTTTTCCAGTTCCATCTGTACCAGTGTACATCCTCTAGTCTAGCCAGATTTATAAGGCTGAATTGGGATCATGATAGTGGGGGTGGTGGTTGTGGAAGCATTTAAGAAGAAGAGGAAAGTTGTAATTTTCATCATAGCTACATTGCACCCTGACTGTCTTGTCTCCTTCCCGTGACCCTTTGGGCTTTGGGTCTCCTCTCTGCACTCTGTTCTTTGATGTCTGATACCTGATTCCTTCTACACCTCGTGGTCACACAGGCTGGTGTGCTTCTTCCATGAGGGCTTTGATGCTTCTGAGCTAGATGGCAAGCCATTAAGACCCTAGATGCTATATCTTTTGATAGCCGGGCACCATCAGCTTTCTTCTCTACATTTGCTTATGCACACATTTGTTTTCAGTGATTGCTTTGGGAAGGTGTGCATCATGGAATGCCAATGTAATAGAACAAAGTGTTCTTGTATTGAGTAAGTACTTGAGTGGAGGTCCAATTTCCATCTGCTGCCTTAATACTAAACCTACAAATATATGCATGTAGATCTATTTCCCCACCATCCTATACAAATATATTTACATATGTACATGCCTGGATTTAGACCTCTATAACTACCCTTTGTCTCCTAGTTCTTTCCTCTATTTCCTTTGATTTTCCTCTTGTCCCACTATCATGCTCAGCCTTCATTTAGGTTTCAGTAATTTCTCTCAGTTACATTGTCCATGCTGAATCCCTACCAGACCTCTCACACCCTTCTTGCCACTGAGTTTGGATCACTTGTTGCTCCCTTTTCCCTGGGTTGGTCAACACCACCTCCTTACCTGTGCTTCCCCTTCTCCCATGTTCCCTGGAACCATTAGTCCCATTGTTTTCTCCTCCAGACTGTTCATCCATCCTGTCTTATCTAGATAGATCTGCAGAAATATTAATATGCACCAAAAAACAAGGCATAGCAAGACAAAACGGCAAAAGAGAACAGAATGATGACAACAAAAAAGAAAACCAATGATCCATAATAGAATAAATTAATTAAAAAAAAGAAAGAAAGAAATTAAAATTTTTAAAAAAGAAATAAAAACCTGTAAATAGATCATGGTCTGATTTTTGACCTCTAGGCATGTTCTCCAGTCAAGTCCGATGGGGTGCCATGCTGTGGTTCCAGAATCTATCCTTTGTACGCTCACTCAGAAGCTCCCTTCTCTGCTCCCCCTGTTGCTCTGCTGCATACCTTTAGTGTTTTGCTTCAGTGTCCCTGGGTCAGTCCTGGCCAATCCCATCTGACACCGAGTCTCCAATGTTGTCCCCATAGGCCATGGGTCAGTGAGGAATGTTGTGTTTCATAGTGGGATCAGCCATATGTTCCACTCTGTGCATTGGCTGTTCGGAGCGGGGATATCGTCTTCCAGGCCTGATGGGCCAGGATGCGCTCCACTCTCTCTTCCTCCCCATTCATTTGCTCCCGTGTGCTCTGATCAGACATGTCCCTCTCCTCTAGCTGCAGCTTCACAGCTGTCCTCTAAAATAAATTCTTCTGGGGGAGGGGCAGCTGTCCACATAGCTTGTATATGGGGGCCAGGCCCTCAGGCCCATCCACTGGCTCCCTTCTCCATTCCAGGACGCTGCATTCCCATCCCGGAACACCAGATTTAAGTCTGGTCCCACTTTCCCTGTGGAGACACCAACGATACCCTTCCCTTGGGTGGGTCAGTGCCCTATTCCCCCGCCACACATCTCTTTTTACCCTGTCCTCCCCCCACCTCTTTTTCAGTTGGCTACCATATATACCCCTGGATTTGGTCTGGCCCCTGCCATACTACCTGGACCTCACCCCTGGAGTGTTTGTATACAGTAGCTTTTTCCCTGTGTGCCTTTTAGGCATTTTTCTTTTCTTTCTGTCTTTCTTTTTTATTTTAATTATAAGCTTACCTCGGCGGACTCATGTTGTACTTGTCCTTTGGTGCTTGGCTTACTTCACTTAGCATAATTTCCTCTGTTTCTTCCCATGCGGTGATGCGCTTCATGTGTTCATCACTGCTTTTTAGTGACGCATAGCACTTCATTGTATGTATGTACCAGTTTTTTAATCCATTCGTCTGTTGATAGAAATTTGGGTTGTTTCTAACTCCTTGCAATTGTGAACTGTTCCACAATGAACATAGATGTCTGGCCATGGTTTGTTTCTTGCCTCTTCTGAGTATATGCCCAGTAGGGGGATTGCTGGGTCATATGGTAGCTCAATTTCCATCTGCTTTTGAAATTGCCAAATGAATTTCCATACTGGTTGTACATACCTACAGGTCTACCAGCAGTGGATGAGAGTTCCTATCTCCCCACAGCACCTCCAACACTTGTTGCTTTCTGGCTTTTTGAATTGGGCTGCCTTTGATGCTGTTAGGTAGTATCTCATAGTTGTTTTAATTTGCATTTTTCTTATGGCTAATGATAGTACATAAATTAACATATCTGTCTAAACCTCCCCAACTAATTCTTATGAGTTTCTGAAAAGCAATGATAATAATGAAAATTATCTGTTTCTGAAACTGACTATGTGATATTGAGTTATTTATATGTAGTCATTTATCATTTCCTTTATGTCTATTTATTGAACATTCTGTTTTCACTTAAACATAAATAATAAATGACTTTAATATCTTAATGTAGAAATATATTGTGATAACTATTGTGCTTATTAAAACAGCAAGTGATAGGAAATCTTCTGTTAGTCAGCCAATGAGTGTGTCTCAATCACTTACTAAGACTAAATAACTTTTCTAAATTAACTAAGTTTTATGGAAGATAGTGATTTGTCTGCTTTGACTTAATCATTTATTCTTTATTTGTTTTAGTTTATTAAAAAGATCTTTTGACTTCTCAAGTAGCAGATGATATTACAGCTTCAAATATTTCAAGAGAATATCTTAATGCTGCTTGCAATTCAGTTCATGTAAAAATCTAAATATATAAATAAGCAATTTTATTTCTGTTTCCCTGGTGATTAATACTATAATTTGTAGCTTTAATTGCATGATATTGGCCTTAAATAACTGCCATTGGATTGAATCTAACTCATAGGGACTCTACAGGACAAAATAGAACTGCTCCTAAGGGTTTCTGAGACTGTAAATCTTCACAGGATTTTACTACCTAGAAGCCACTGGTGGATATTTGAACCATCAGCCTCATGGTTAGCAAAATACTGCTCAATATATTGCTTACTCTACCAGGGATACTTCTATGGCTATAGAAAGAATAACGACCTTATTCTTTTTCATTTCAAACCTAGAGATTATACTCATTTACTATTTTAAAGCATAAAATAATTTATTCTATTCTTAAATTTAAATATTCTATACACTAATGCAAAGACATTACACTATATTCTATTTAGATTTTTATCTAAGGAATAAATTAATGTATGTATATAATATGTAAATTATGTCTGTATTTTATTTCGTAGTTTAACCCTAACATTGCTATTTTAAAATATTTTATTGAGTGGAGTAGCATATATGCTTCACTCATAGACATGAAGTGTAAATCCATACTCCACACTCATGACCATGGATCGAGGCTGACTCATAGCAACCCCCTCTGGAATTTGGGGCTGTAACTGTTTATGAGAGTAGGAAACCAAGCTTTTAGCCCGGCGGAGCTGCTGTGGTATCGAACAACTGACCATGCAGGTCGCAGGCTAACTCATAACTGCTGTACCACCAGGGCTCCTTAAAAGTCAAGCATGGTGATTTGGGGCTTGTGAAAATAGGATGTCTCAATTCTATTATTTTTGTTTCTCTATACTTGACTGTGTACAACAGTAATAGAATTGACATATCCTATTTTCACAACCCCCAAATTACTAATGTTAATAGGAATGTGAGAAATGTAGTTACATTTCCTCACTGTTTACATTTTATGCTGGTATCGTAGAACAAAAGATAATATTCAAATTCCTTGTATTTTAACTCTGATTATGTCATTACAAACATATTGGATAAAAGGAACATCTAATAAACAATTTAAAAAGCACGAATCAGTCTTATTAAAATACCTTCTATGTCACTCCTCTTCCAGTACATTCTTTATGACAACAACTCTATGAATAGACAGATCGTACTTAACATCTGATCAACTAAGTGCCGTTGAATTGATGCTGGTTCGTGGAGACCTGATGGACAGGATAGAACTGCCCTTGTGGATTTCTGATTCTGTAACATTTATGGGAGTAGAAAGCTCTATCTTTCTCCTGAGAAGCATCTGGTGGTTTCTAACCACTGACCTTGCAGTTAGCAACCCAGTGCGTAACCACTATGCCACCAGGGATCCTTTTTTGCAACTGATAATAGGAACCGCAAAGTGCTAAAGTTTAAACCACATTCTTGTCACAAATAAGAATAGTAATTATACAATGGAATGCCCACACTCTCATCCCGAAGTAGGCTATTTTTAAAGGTCTGCTTTGGGCACTAAGAGCTATACTGTTTATTTTTACCTCTTTTACACACTAACATTTCAGGAATAGATAGACTTGATCCAAATGTATATTATTTTATAAAGAAATGATAATTGATTCATATTGTTTGAAGTGAGGGTTCTTGGTGCATGCTGAGAGTTGATTTGCGATGAGTAATGATATTTCCTCATTTACATGTGCCTGTAGCATATGTTTTCTCTTTTTTGCTCCATATGCCTGAAATGGAGCTCAGAACAATACCGTATGAGGTTATTAAGTAGCCTAAGACATATCTTGGTATCAAATATTCTGTCCAAATGAAAACAAGCTAGAGGACAGAGTAACTCTGGATTTGAACCAAGAAGCATGGCAAGGATAAGAGAGTGAACCTGCAGTTTCAAAATTTTGGATTAATTTGCTACAAGGGGTCATGAGTGAGTCTAATTAGGAAAGAAGCTGAATCCATGAGAAAGAACACTTTAAATGGATCATCTACTGTGGGTCAACTAGATTCTGAACACAATAGCACAATAGACAAGACACAAATAGGACAGTAAAAATTAAGACAGATTAGGTTGCTCTAGTCATATAACATACAACTAGTGGAGACCATGAGCCAAATACACAAGAAAACAAATATATACACAAGATCATTTTAAGGGGATAAAGTATATATTTTTAAAATAATAAAGCATATGCCATGTTTGGGTAGGGAAACGCTAGATTTTATAAGAGAACTTTTGTTTTTCTTTCATAACCATTTTATTCGCAGTCAATGTAGATAGCATGTCATTCCATAGTTCAATCACTTCAAGAAGTATATTACAATTGCTACCCTAGTTTCAAAACATCATTTTCATTTTTGAACATGACATTAGCTTCCTTTTACACCCACCCACCCCCTCCACTGTACCTCTCAGAAAGCCTTATTCTACTTGCTGTCCCCATAGGTTCATGAATCCTGGGTTTCATATACTGAAAAACAAACAAATATATAACAAAAATCCAAGAGGGTCACACTCAAGGACAAAACACATCCGGGATAAACTACAATATGAACAAACAAACACAAAGCCCACAGAAAATGTTGCAAACCAGACCAGGCCTAACGTGCATCCAAGGGGAATGCACTGACAAGGTGTTAGCCTTTCAAGTCAGGTGTATCCCTTGGAAACCTCTCAAGTCATCTCTCCATGCACTCTGTTTGGTAGCCACTTTCTTCCCATCCCCCAATTATGCAGAGAGGAAAATCACTGGAGACTTATTCCCTACGTGGATCCCCAAATATATCTTGGGCTCCCATGTCATTAACAGCCTTCTGCAAACCTGCTTCTCACAACTTAGGCTCTGATCCTATTCCCTCCTTCAACTTCAGATTTTATGGTTTACAATCCCTTGGTGACTGATGTTGGTTTGCTTCTTCATGTGGATTTAGTAGGCATCTCCCCTAGAAAGCTGCTAGTTTGGAGACAAGCCTTTAGGACCCCAGACATATATTTTATCTGATAGCCCGGCACCTTCTAATTTTCTCACCACACTTGGTTATAGCACCCATATAAGCAGGTACCCCCCCCAAAACAGTAAATAACTCACTGCTTGCTAAGAATTGAGCAACTTGTTCTGAGTTAATGCACACAGTGGTGCCAACTGGGAAGGTACTCTTTGGCCATAGTGAATTGTTTTCATTAAAGCAGTTTTGCTCAAACCTCAATTTTTTGTGTGTGATGGCCAATTTAGGTAGAACAGTGGGTTGCTGCAAAATTTTGTTTCCTGCTAGAGAAAAATGGGGCAGAAATGGTTGATATATTTAACACAGCTTACAAGGACAGCACTATGGGAAAAACTCAAGTGTATGAGTTGTTTCCGTGTTTCAAAAAACCATGAAATGTTGATTGATGACAAACCTCATTCTGGATGTTTGTTAACTTCCCTAATGGACAGAAATGTCAATTTATAGTACATTTGGAGTTCATTTCACCAGGTCAGACTGTTAATCAGGCTTTCTATTTAGGGGCTATGAAATGATAACACAACAATGTTGGACAAAAAAGGCCTGATTTATGGCAGACAGGGGACTGGTTTTGCCACCTTGACAATGCACCTGCTCAGGTAACCTTCTCAGTGCACCAGTTTTTGGCAAAAAACAGCATGCCTCTCTTGCCCCACCCGCTTGACTCATCTCACCTTGCTCCATGCCACGTCTTTTTATTTCCACTAATGAAGAGGGACATGAAAGGACAGTGATTTGATGCCTTAGAAAATGTGAAGGACAAAAATGAGGGAGGTGCTATCACCATCCAAACAGATAATTTGAAAAATGTTTCCAAGAATGGAATTACAGATTTGACAAATTTATTAAGTGTGATGGAGAGTACTTTGAATGTGATAAGGAAGTTTTAAAAAAATTTGAATATATAATTTTGAACAAAAATTCCATGGTTTTGGAGGGGGTACCCCCTCAGGTCTTCTGTGTTACCTTCCTGAGGGCAAGTATTAATCAGAGCCATGATGTAATAAATAATTGTTCTTAAGTTAGAGCTGGGATTTAGCGTGAGCTTAAACCCATTCCTGGATCTATGTTTTCTTTTTGTCTTTGGTTCCCATTTGAAACCTCCTTGTTAATTTATGGTAGAAAGTATTATAGATTACCCCACTATGACATAAAGATATTCCATTAATATTGTCTTTGATTATCCCCTGGTACTAATTTCTTTTAAAGTTCTCTTGAGAGAGGGATATTGGACCAGCTGTGTTATAGGTCAACTCCATATCACAGCACCTGAATTCTTCACTTGTACAGAATGCATCCTTTTGTGGCTTGATGCTATTGACACGAACAAAGTGGGGGATAAATTGTCAGGGAAATTTTATAGTAATAAACACCAAGGATGTCAGTCACAGGTTGCTGGAATAATACAGATCTTAATGTGGCATATAAGGCATTGAAGTAGCAGGACCATGTTTGTCTGACTGCCAACAGTTCAACAATCTTGGTACAGCTGTTTTCTATTTCCTCAGAGACCAGGTATTTTCTGTCTTGAGTGTTCAGGTGACAAGTGTGTGCGAGGTAGACTCCAGTTCACCCAGTGGAGTTTCGTTTTGGATCTCACTGATGCAGTCTCAGGAGCATGCTGTTTGCCTTGAATATCCAGGATGCAGTGTCCCAGAGTTCCATACCATTGGCCTGGGTGCACAGGATGAGGATGTGTAGAAGCCCGGGTCAATGTGGCTCATTTACTAGGGACACTTCCCCCCTTACGTCCCCCAAAGCATGTTCAGGCATACTGCCTCTCACCTGAAGGTCGGTCCTCCTGCTGTCCTTGCCAACAGTCATGCCTGTGTGCTCCCCAGATGGGTTTGTTTGGGAGAGCACTTTATGGAGAAGGTGCATGTACAATGCCAAGGCAAATGATAAAGACGGTAGTGTGACCAGAGAATTGTCAGTAAGAGGTGGACAAAGAGGTAGAAGGAAGCTAAATGCTCTCAAATTTCAAAGAAAAAGTGGTAAAGACTTTTGAAGAGAAGAATAGCATGGAATGACTTAGGATTCTCCCTGCGATTGTATAATGGCAGGCTAACAGGCCAAAAGATAGGAGTTCTGTTAGGTAAGAAGTAAGCAAGCAAGCATTTTTCTTTCATTGCTCAATTGGGGCAAATAGAAGTTACAGGTAATTTAAAGAGAATGACTGCTATTATTTTCCGTTCAGTTGGCTTCAACTCATATACAACAGAACGCAGTACTGCCTGGTCCTGCATGATAATGGCATCATTGGTATGCTCCTCTCCTATTGCTACAGCCTTTGTGTGTTTGGACTGCTTTCCAACCTAGCGGGGATCACTATCCAACCTATGTCAGGCAATAGATTGTAATCTTTGAGGGTTTTTTGTTTTACTAAATGTAGAGGATATAGTGTTTGGCCTTTGTTCTTAATCTGTCTTAGTTTGGAAGTTGCATTGAAACAATATCGTCAAGGGGAAACCTGCATGTACGTGAAAACCTGTGGCCGGGCTTCTAGCATATCAGCACGGAGTTACACTGTGTCATCTAAGTAGCCGAGTAGGTACTATCCATGTGGTTTTGCATTTGTCTTAAGGTTTTGGAATTGGGCATTTACAAGTAACCATATATGCATGAAGATTTAAAAATTACTTTTAGAAGGTAAAATTAAAGAGAAAATGTGATTTCAGATGTTGCAAGGTCTCAGTTAAAATCCCAAGAGATAAAGTCTAGGAGATACAACTTTGTGTCATGAGAGCTAGGTCTCCGGTTGTAAAAAAAAGTAAATATAGATCAGGATAACTTATATAATATCATGGGGTGATGGTAATAGCAGAGACTTTATTGAAGAGGCTGTTACGGGGTGCAGTCAGCCAGACAAAGATGTAAAAGGGCCTCTAGAGTCCATATTTTTACACAGGATAACAAGCCAGTAACAGGACATCTGCTGAACCTGAAATGCATTCCATTCCAGTGGAAATCCTTCACGTCTGGGTATTCCTCTATTAATAGAACAAGTACCAAACGTGCCCTCCTCAGTAAAGGAATGCATTAGTTTTTGGCATCAGACCATTTTATCAGGGGGCACCAGCCAATTATTAGAGATTTCCTGGGAAAGCCAGGCACTGTGCACTTAGGGGAACGGGGGTTTGAGGTATACTCTCACTTGCTGCAAGTGAGAAAGACTTTAGCACTTGCTGATGCCCATCCAGGATGGCAGCCTTCAGTATGAATTGCAGTCAAAGTAAACTTCAGCACTGGACCCAAAGGTAATACCATGATAAAGGTGGAAAAGGTTGACATTGTGAAATATTTCATTTTTCTTATAATCAGTGCTCATGGAAGCAGCAATCAAAAGATCCAATGACACATGGAATTGGATAAATCTACTGTATAAGAATATTGAAAAGCAAGGATGTTACTTTGAGGACTAGAGTGTGCCTGACCCCAGTCACAACCCATCATCTAATATGCATGTGAAAGTTGGACATTAAATAAGGAAAACCAAAGAACAATCAATATCTTTGAGTTATGGTAGCAGAGAGAAACATTGAAAGTACCACCAGCTTTCAAAAGAACAAACAAATCTGTCTTGGAAGAAGTTCAGCCAGAATGTTCCTTAGAAGCAAGCCTGGAAGGCAAAACCTCATCTCACATACTTTGGACATGTTGTCCAGAGGGACCGGTGACTGGAAAATGACACCGTCCTTGGTAAAGTTGAGCGACGGTGAAAAAGAGGAAGACCATCAGCAATATAGATGGACACAGTGGCTACGACAATGGGCATACACAGGAGAATACCTGCAAGGACAGCGTTTCATTCTGTTTTGCAGAGTGTCACCGTGAGTCGACAATAACACCAGAGTGCACCCAAACTCGAGGAGGAAGGCCTTAATTCTATGGAAACAAAGATCATCTTGAGTGTATGTCTAGAGTTGGCAGAAGGAAGAGCGACAGAGCTCATACATCTGAGTCTATGCCATGGACTGCACAACTCACCTCCCCCAACTATACACGGGAGAAAGAGAGCCCATCTCCACATGCTCCCAAAGCCAATTGGCACACATCAGGGGTCAGATACGCTTCCACCCTCCATCTTTTTCTTTTATCTATTTGAAGAGTACCTTTCTTCCCAGGAAGTCTACTTTTCGGCAGGGTTTGATAATTTGATAGTTTATTACGATAGCCACACAGAACTTAAGAGCAAAAGTCATAACCATGGGCATTTACGAGGGAGGTTTAAAAGGTTCCAAAAACATTACGGATACAATCATTAGTCCACAGTGGTACCTTTCCTGAGCCAACAGTCAAGTCCCTCTCTTTGCCCCTCAACCCCTCACTTATGTGGCCCCTTAGCATGTAGTTTCTATCGGCCATGAAGACTGCCTTCTGGTTCTGCCTCCAAGTCTCATAGTCTCAGTCTCAGCCTCTGGTCTTGGTGTGGCATGGAATCTCCTCCCTCTACCACTTCAGTCAGGAATTCCCAAGGTGTTCTACAGGTGATGGTCCTTGGAACGCTCTCTCTCTGCTTCCAAGATTGTTCTTGTAGACACAGATGAAAGGCCTTGATGGAGGTATGTTTTTTTGTCATCAGCAGACCACACCCACAAGGAAACAAAGGGTGGTGGTTTGATTCCCATACCCTGGAACAGTGGAGACTCCTTCCATGTAATCATGTGCATTCGCATACTACTCTAAAATGGGAAATACCCTCAGGCATCGAGGCTGGAAGTCACACTTCGTTGCAAAAGCGATTATGGCTATGAAGTGTTGTTTTTGTGAGATGCCATCAAATCAGTTCCAACCCACAGTTACTCAATGCACAATGGAGCAAAACACTGCCTGGTTCAATGATTTCTTTGCTTGGACCCAATGTTGACTCATTGTTTCAGTCAATCTATCGTTTTCAGGGCCTTCCTTTTTTCCTGTCCCTCTACTTACCAAACATGATGTCCTTATCCAAGATCAGTTTCTCCAGAAAACACACCCAAAGTATATAAGACCAAGTCTAGCAATCTTTGCCTCAAAGGGACACTGTGGTCATACCTCTTCCATGACAGATTTGCTTGTCTTTTTAGCAGTCCAGGGTACTTTTGATAGCATCAATTCTTCTGCAATCTTATTCAATGTCCAACTTTCACATGCATGCAAGGCTATTGAACATATCATGGGTTGGTTTAGGTACACTCCTGTCCTGAAAGTAACATCCTTGCTTTTCAATGCTACAAGGAGTTCTTATTCAGCAGATTCACCCAGTGCACCACATCGTTTGCTCTCTTGCCTGCTGCTCTCATAAGCATCGATGGCAGATCCAAGCAAGGTAATTCAATTAATATGACCATAAACACCATATCGATTGACTACATCTCCACATGTAACCCAGAATAAGCATCTAAAT
This sequence comes from Tenrec ecaudatus, assembly GCF_050624435.1. Classification (NCBI taxonomy): domain Eukaryota; kingdom Metazoa; phylum Chordata; class Mammalia; order Afrosoricida; family Tenrecidae; genus Tenrec; species Tenrec ecaudatus. The sequence goes on along the minus strand of NC_134542.1, from coordinate 25,241,479 downwards.
TAATATTTGGACAACTGTTCTAGTAGTGTGATAACTCTGAACAAAGGAAGCAAATCAAGATGCTTTGGTAATTTTTGGTGAGAAGGATGTGAAAGTTGGAAATAAGGAGGAACAGCTGCTGGAAAATATGGTTTGATGATAGAAATTAAGCCAGAGCTTGCATGGTAGAATTGTGTAAGACCAACAGTTTCTTCATTGCAAATACCTTTTTAAAACAACATAAATAGTGACAACACAGGTGGACTTTTCCAGGTGGAATATACAGAAATCACATTGACTACACCCGTGGGAAGGGTTGATAGAGAAGTTCAAAACCATTAGCCAAGTGATGGAGGTGGTTCACTGTGGAACAGATCATGGATTGCCCATATGTAAGTTCAAGTTGAACTTGAGTAAAATTCAAATAACTCCAAAAGAATGAGATAAATATCTCCTTGAATATATCCCACCTGAATTTGAAGAACATTTCATGAAGAAATTTAACATGTTGGATACTAATGGAAAAAGACCCAACAGATAATGGGATGATATAAAGAACATCATACATGAAGAAAGCATCATATCAACACAAAGTCAAGAATAAAAGAACAAAGAGTCAATTCAGAAGAAAGTTGAAATTTGCTGTTAATTGCAGAACGGCTAAACCAAAAGGGGAAAAAATGATGAAGTAAAAGAGCTGAATAGAACAATTTCAAAAGGCAGCTCCAGAAGACATACCATTTTAATGACATGTGCAAGACCTGGAGTTAGAAAACCAAATTTAAAAAAAGGAGGAACATAGTCAGCATCTCTTAAGCTAAAAGAAATGAAAAACAATGAGGCCTTAAGTCACTATATTAAAATATCTACGAGCAACCTTTGAGAGCTATGGAAAACATCAAAAGAAGCTGGAAGGAACACACAGAACCACTTTATCAAAAAGAACTACTTGGCATTCAGCCATTTGAAGAAGTAACAAGAGTTGATGGTACTGAAGGAAAGTGTCCAAATTGTACTGACAGCATTAGAAAAAAGCCCAGGGCTCTGGGAAGTGAGTGAAGCCCCACTGAAATGTTTCAACAAGCCGAAGAAGAACTGGGATCATGTACTCATCTATTTCAAGAAATTTGGAAGACAGCTGCCTGGCCAACTAACTGAAAGAGATCCATATTTGTGCCCTTTCTAATGAAATGCAACTCAACAGATTGAGCATATTATATAACTGTAACGTTAATATTATATGCAAGTGAATTTTTGCTAAAGATCATTTAACAATTGTTATAAGGAGTACATCAATATTGCACTACCAGAAATTCAGCTTGGATTCATAATACCTGAAAACGTTTACTGTGTTGTATAGACTATTCAAAAGCATTTTAAAAATCATCTTATTTGGGTCTCATATAACTCTTATCACAATCCATATATATCCATTATGTCAAGCACATTTGCACATATTGTTAAAACGACTATGGATCTCATTAAGAAGAATGGTAATTCCAGCACACATTAGTGTGCTCATTTACAGAACCTGTAATCATTCCACTGGAACAAGGGCATGTTGCTTGGTTTTTAATAAGGAAAGGCATGCATCAAGGTTACATCCTCTCACCAAGCTAACTCAATCTATGCTAAGCAAATAATCTAAGAAGATAAACTATGTGTGGAAGAAAGCAACACAAATATTTGAGGATGGTTTAGGAAGAGCTTGTGATATGGAGATGACACGACTTTACTTGCTAAAAACAAATGGGATTTGAGACACCGATTATGATCAACGTCTAGAAGGGCCAATATGGAATACAATTTAGCATAAAGGAAACAAAAATCCTTATGATTGGAACAGGAAGAAACATCGTGATAATGGTTAAAAATGAAATTGTTAAGGATTTCATTTTGGTCAGATCCATACCAAATGCTCAGTGTTTTGTTCTGTTGAACATAGAGTCAACCTGAGGACACCAAATAACAATATCCCTCATTTTAGTTCTCACAGTAAATTCTTTGACTGTTATGAAGACTCACTGGCAATCCTCTTACAATTTCCAAAACTCTGCTCTTTATTCACATCGTTTACTGACTGCCAAATACGTTTCAATGTTTCACCCTAAAGACATTTACAGTAAATGTCACTTCCTGAGATGTTGAATAGTTCAGATTCTTCATGACCTTTACATATGAATGATATTTTAGCCAACTAATTATCTGATTTACAAGTCTTTCATCTAAAAAATGCCTCAGTTGTTTTATTTTTTCTATTTTATTGTTGAAAATGAAGCCTGACTTTTCTGTTTTTGGTTGCATTTAATGATTTACCCCCAAAATACTTTCAGATTTTAAGGTTTCTTCGCTATTTTGTTTGTTTTAGTAAACATGGTCTTCGCTTTTAGATTTGTGTTGAATGAGGTAAGTGTTGCTACCCAATAGTCTCAGTTCTTTGTTGTTGTCTCTTGTTGTGAGACTTTTTTATTTGCCTTATGTTTGTTTATTTGTTTTAGTCTATAAAGTATGTTTAAATTTGAGGATTGGTTATCATTTTGCACCTGTTCTACAAATTATTTTTAAGATTTATAACACATATGTTTGCTATCCTCATACTCACCTTCAATTGAAGTTTTCTCTGCATTCTAGGAGAGCCGAATGTAACATCACTGTTTTATATTCCTAATAGTTAGTGATAAATGTTCATATAATCCAGGCAATATATTTAAGAAATTATTTTTCTAGTGTATAGGTGAGTCTTAACTAGGCTTAAAATTTTATTAAATATCCTATGTCGCATGACCGAAAAGGCCTCATGTCCATCAACTCTACTCTGATTCAAAGTGAATAAACAGAACAGAGTAGAACTGCCCTTTGGGTTTCTGAGGCCAGAGATCTTGTGGAAGCAGAAAACTGCATTTTTCCTTCTGAGGAACAGCTGGTGTTAGAAAGTCTGACTTTCAATAGCAGCCCAAGACAGAACCCACTACACCACAAAGTCTTATTAAAAATAGGAGATATATATATGAAATCTATATTTATTAATATATGATAAATACATACATCTCAAGATAGATTTGATGCATCGAACACTAATGACAGAGACCTACTGAGCTGTGGGAGGACATCAAGAACATCATTTATGAAGAAAGATGAAGGTTATGGAAAGGACAGGAAAGAAAGAAAAGACCAAAGTGGATGTCAGGAAAAACTCTGAGAGTTCTCTTAATCATAGGGTAGCTAACATAAATGGTAGGAAGGATGAAGTCAAAGCGCGGAATAGAAGATTTCAAAGGGCAGCTTAAGAAGACAAAGCCAGACCTTCTAATGAAATATGCAAGGTCCTACAATTAGAAAGCCAAAAGGGAAGGAAGTCTATCTGAATACACTCAGCATATCTGAAACGAAAAAGAACTGAAGACAAGACAAATCAAGACTGGAACAGCAATCTTGAAAGATTTTATGGGAAAAATATTAAGTGATACAGGAAACATCAAAAGGAGTTGGGAAAACACCACACAGAGTCACTGTACCAAAAAGTACTAGTCAACATTCCACCATTTCAGGAATTGGCATATGAGCAAGGACCAATGGTGCTGAAGGAAGAAGTTCAAGTGATACCGAATGCATTAGCCAAAAACAAGGCCCCAGAATTGATGGAATATCCATGGAAATATCTCAGACGACTGAAGATGCACTGGAAACACCTACTTGTCTGTGCCAGGATAATTGGAAGATAGGTGCATGATCAATTGATTGGAAGAGATGCATATTTGTGCCCATTTCAAAGAAAGGTGACCCAACAGAATGTTCAAACTATAGAACAATATAATGCATGTCACATACAAGTAATATTTGGATAAGATCATTCAGCAATGATTACAGCAGTACATTGACAGGGAACTGCTAGATGTTCCAGCCGGATTCAGAAGAGGACTGCTGATGTCAGATGGATCTTGGCTCAAAGCAGAGAATACCAAAAAGATGCTTACTTGTGTTTCATTGACTATGCACAGGCATTCTACTGCTTGGATCATAATATACTGTGGATAACTTTGAGAAGAATGGGAATTCAAGAGCCCTTCATTGCGCTCATTTAAGACTTGTCCAGGGATCAACAGGCAGGTGTGCAAACACAACTGAATGGTTTAAAATCAGGAAATATGTGCATCAGGGTTCAATCCTCTCACCATTGCATATTTAATCTGTATGTTGAGCAAATCATCAGAGGAAATGGATTATATAAAGAGTAAAGTGGCATCAGGATTGGAGGAAGGCTTATTAACAGCCTGGTATATGTGCAGATGATACAAACATGCTTGCTGAAAGTGGAGGATGTGAAGCACTTGCTGATGACAATCAAGGATTGCGGTCTTCAGTATGGATTATGACTCAGTGTAAGCAAGATCAAAATCTTCACAATAGGTAACATCATGATAAATGGAATAAAGTTTGCCATTGTCAGGAATTTTGGCTTGCTTGGATATACAATCAATGCTCATGGAAACAGCAGTGGTGTGTTAGGTAAATCTTCTTCATAAGACCTCTTTTTAATATATTGGTAAGCAAGGTTGTTACTTTGAGTACTAAGGTGCACCTGAAGCAGCTATGGTATTTTCCAATGCCTCATATGCAGGTGAAAGTTGAACTTTGAATAAGGAGGACTGAAGAAGACTAGATACATTTGAATTATGGTGCTGGAGAAAAATATTTGAAGTACCATGTACTGCTAAAAGGTCAAACATCTATGTTGGAAGAAGTAAGGCCAGAGTGTTCCTTAGAAGCAAGGATAACAATACTTAGTCTTGAATACATTGGACATGTTATCAGGAGAGACCAATCCCTAGTAATGGACATCATTTTTGGTAAAGTGTGGGGGGGAGGGGCAGCGGAGAGAAGAATACCCTCAAAGAGATGGGCTGACACTGTGTTTGCATCAAAGAGCTAAGGCATATGAACAATTACTGAGATGTCCCGGGACCATGCAGTGTTTTGTTCTGTTGCGCATAGGGTCACTATGGGCTGGACCCAACTAGAGGCTACCTAACAACAGTAAATATTATTTATAGATATACATTTATTAGATATACATGTATATAAACTTATAGGTACACATTTATTACATATACATGTATATAAATTTATAGATATACATTTATTACATATACATGTATATACATTTTTTTCTTAGCTACATGTGCTTGACCATTGAACAATAAGAATATTGCCACTGAAGTGCAAATTTTGCTTTTACTGAACTATAGTATCCATTTAAATTCTTTTAGGGCAGTTTTATAGGAGCCCTTGTGGAGGGGTGGTTACGAGTTGAGCTGTGAGCCACAAAAGCAGCAGTTCAAACCCACCAACTTGCTCAGCAAGGGGCATTCAGGGCCTTCTACTCCTATCAATAGTTAGTTTCAGAAACCCAAAGGCAGCAGTCATATCCTGTCCTAAAAGGCCACTAGGAGTCAGGAAGGACTTAATGGTAGTGTATCGTTTTATAGTTGTTTATACTCTATGCATATCCCTTATATATCTAAGTTCTTTTGAATTTCAGCATAAAATAATGATGTCCTTTCCCATGCCCTCCTCCTTGGCCTATTTTCTCTTAATGACATTTGACATTTTTAAAAATAGATACTATATCTTTACTGTCTTCTTTTATCTTAAACACTACTTTAATCCCACAATATATTTTTCCTTAGAGGTACCTTTTCTCAAGGCAAATGCACTGTTTCATTCAATTTTTCATACTTTTCAGTGGTCTTAGCTTATTAATGAGTAGGATCCATCAAACTGCTTTCCAACAGAAAGGATAATGCACAGTACTAACCAAATCTTCTAGCTCCTACATCCTAATAGTAGCTGGAAGACTGGTGTGTGTATGTGTGTGTGTGTGCATGTGTATTTGGGTGCATGTGTCTAGCTCCTAGACCTAACTTGCTCAGGTGTCTTGCAAGCTTCCACGTCATGTGCATCTTCTAGTATCACACAGAATCATCTGTCTACATGATTTATTTCCTAGCTATTTAAACCATTAGACCACATGACACATTACAAAATGCTATCTTGCATTTCTGCCTAAAAGACTTTTGTTCCTATGCATCTTCTCTGATGAATGATTCCCTAATGACGGAGAGGGGGTAAACAGTGGGCTTCTAGCGGCAAGTTTGGTGGTCAAACGTAACCACTCCTCCACGGGAGAAAGATGGGGCTGTTGTCTTCCAGACAAAGCGAAATAACAGGGTTTGAATCCCCGCAGAGCAATTGTACACTGTGCTTTGAGGGCACTAGGAGCGGGCATGGGTTTGGGATTCTTTTCTTTCTCTTCTTCTGTTTTTTTTTTTTTTTTGGCATTTAGTGGAAGTGGATTTCCAAGAGTAATGATCAGAAACGTTTGCCATTTATCCTCCTTGTATTAATTTAGTCTTTGAGTCACAAAATCTGAACTAATATGGAAAATAGTCGCATTTCTATAAAGAAACAACATATTCTGCTTACCTTCAAATTGTTTCCTTCTTATAAACAATGTGATACATTTCAAGGTCAAGTTTATGTTCTTGTTTCTGATCTGGGGGCAGATGACTGGACAGGTTACAGCACCTTCCCAGTTCTTTTTGGTCCTTCTTGAATTCTTTTATTGGATTCTATTTCAGGTTGCAAACATTTGAACCTTTTTTCTCCCAATTTCCTAATGATCTTTGATTATAGGTTGTTGTTGGGTTTACAGAAGAATAATTTTGGGAGGTTTTCTTTTTCCTCTGCTTTTCTAAGGAATTTTAGAAATCCAAGCATAAAATATTTTATGAACACAGAAGCAAATATTAGATATATTGAATAACCTGGTGAAGGTTCATTGTTGAGGCTGGGTTATGAATATTTGATTCTTGTGGCTTCATGTTTCCACTCTCCTGCCCATGTTTGCTTTTTTTCATATGGAGCCTGACAATTCATTTCCATTTTGAAAATCTCTGCCAAGTAAATTGCAGAGAATTCTATTTTTGTTACTGTTTCGTAAATCAACACCATTGAACCACGGTTCTTTGCATCGCACTTTTTCATAATTGTTCATTCTAAGATCTTAGAATACCACTTGACTACACAAACCCTTGCTTTCTATTGAAAGTTCATTGTAAATTTACCTCTCTGACATGTTTCTCTAGAATTCCTGATAATCTATTATAGTCCTTTCTAGTTGAATATTCTAGATTTCATCTCTGTCTCTATCTCTCCACCCAAAATTTTTATTGCATTTTGCAATCTTTTAATTTTTTTCATAACAGTAAGTGATTACATAATCAAAACCTTCCTTATGGGAGATTTTCCCCCAGAAATTTTCACTACCATGTAATATCACATGTAGTATATTAGTACTCTAGTAGTTTATATTCTTATTGGGCAAATACTAAGCAGTTATATATTGATAAAGGTATATCAATAATAACCTCTCCCAAATAGTTAACCTATGTATTTAGTCATGTTCTCTTTGTTTAAATTTTAAAAAACGATGGTGTCTCCATTGAGGTAAAGTGAGAGTGGAATAGTAATAGTGATGATTAAGGTTGTGGGTCAATTTAAGTGGACCAGGATTATCACTGGTTTGATAGGGTGTTGTCCTCTCCCATGCTTAAACCGCATACATTCTTGGTTTCTCAGGCGTGTTGCGTCTCCAGTGTGTTTGGACACTTGTTGTTGAGGCTTGTTTGGTTTTTGCTTGGTCTTATCCTGCATCTAGCTCATCAGTTGACCTCTGATTCTTTGACTTGAGCCAGAGTCCTGCTGTAAGTGCTGCCAATCCTGAGAGTTGTCTGCAGCCGGCCAGGTTACCTGCTGACCTGGAATTCATTCACCTGTGCAACTAGAAGGCTCCTCTGACCTGCAAATCTTGGGAGTTCTCATCAGCCTACTGTCTGACCATAAGCAAATAATCAGATTAACTGCACAGGAACAAGGGTTATTAACAACCAGTCGTGCCCATGTGACACAACCTTGCTTATGGAAATTGCGGAGGACATGAAGAACATGATGATGAAGAGGAGGGATTGCAGCCTTCAGTGTGGATTACAACTCATTGTAAAGAAAGTCAAAATGCACAGTCAATGCTCATGGAAGCAGCACTAACGAGATAAACACACATTTTGCATTAGGTAAATCTGCACAAGACTTGTCTAAATTGTCAAACAAGAAGTATGTCAACTTTGAGTCAAGTGCACTTGACCCAAGCCATGTTTTTCTAAATTGTCTCATACGCATGTGAAAGTCGGATATTGAATAAGGAAGGCCAAAAGAAATATCAACGCATTTGAACCATGGTGCTGGAGAAGAATATTGAAAGTACCTTGGACTGCCAAAGGAACAAACCAATCTCTCTTGGATTAAGTACAGCCAGAATGCTCTGTAGAGGTAAGGATGGTTAGACCTCATCTCAAGTACTTTGGAATGTTATCAGGAGAGACCAGTCACTTGAGAAGGACAGCATGATTGGTAGGAGAGAGACAGTAAAAAAGAAGGCCCTCAACAAAATGGATCGACACAATGGCTGCAACAGTGGGTTCAAAGATGGGAACAAGTTTGAGGATGGGGCACTACTGGGTGGCCTTTTGTTATGTTGTACATTTGAGTTGGCACTGGCTTGACGACACCTAAAACCATCTTATCCAATTGGCTCTTCACTTACATGTGCCACAGGAAGTCTTCTGCATCTTTTCAGACCGATGGAGTTGGCACTTGCCATATTCTACAACTGTGTGAGCCATTTCCTTGAGATAAGCCTAGTTCTCTATATTCATGCATGTGTATCCCTCCATAGATTGATAGAAATAGACATATATTTAAAAAAAAGGTAAAGGCAGAGTCAGAGACATACAGGGTCAGTCACTGGGACAGGAACAGAGACAAGAGAGAGAGACAGAGAGAGAGAGAACTGGGTATTCCAGGCTATCAATCTTCAAGGGACCAGGTAATCTCATCTTTCTTCTCTGGTTCTCAGTCCACTACTTGCCTGAAAGCATCCTCGGTGGTGTTGTGTTGCTCCCCAGGTTTTGCTTCTGTAGAGAACCCAGCCTAAAACGATGAGTGTGCTGCTATCATTTTGACAGATTTCATGCTTATTCTCTGACTGAAATAAAGGAAAATAAGTAGCTATTGATACTCTGTGCCTGGATTTATGTATGTGGAACAAATTCAATGAGAATCAGGTTACTGAATACTAACATCTGCGGCTTATCTAAGACCAATATCATTACACATTTGAGTGGACACAATGTATTAGTAGTACCCATTTTGAATTTAAAAGCAAAAAAATTAATAATAAGTAAAATTCAATTTATTTTCAGTATTTTTAAAATTATCTGTAAGTGAGAGATTAAAATAGGTGTTAAAACTACCTTTTGCATTTTGTTCCCGAGGCTCATTCAGGAATGTGTTAGCCAATGGAAAAATAATTCTAAAAAATGCCTAATAAATAACCTAGAGATGTACTTCAGTGAAAATTCTTCACTTTGTGTCTAAATTATAAATATATATTATTTCTTTATCAGTGTTTGTAACTCAATAATTATACAAAGAATCAAAACATTGTTGTCATCATTTAGCATTTTATTAGGTTATATTGTATCAAAATTACTCTTGCTTAATCTTTCATGCTGGTAGATGACTAGCCAATGTTTTTTATTGTTTTGTTTTGCTTTTTAAACTCTATGAACTTTTGAGGTTTCTATGAGTCTTCCAGCAAGGAAGGTTTTCTTAACAGATAATCTTTCAAATCTTAATATTTATTCCCCATAACAATTCCTTATTTCTGTAAAATAAAATTGGTATTAGCTCCCCAAATAGAATATTGTCCCATCCTCTGGCCTTTTCCTCTCTCTATGTCACACACACACACACACACACACACACACACACACACAAATGACATTACCAGAGGTTCCTCATTTTAATTATCCTTATTCTTTTGCTTTCAAAAATTCATTTTTCATCAGATCCATAGTTCCTTTTCTCCTTTATGTATACCATATTATAGGAATGAACCATTAAATATATTTATATTTCAATATAATTCCCTGTCTACCTGGAATATTACTGTAACAGATAATATTTTACTGTTTGTGCTAGAGGTAAACAACATAAAATTTGAATGTATTTACTATAAATTAAAAAACCCTCATTGCCATCTAGTCACTCTTAGCTCATAGTTAACATTGCAAAGTAGCATTTCCTTGCGTTTCCAAGGCTGAACTCTTCATAGAAGCACACGGTCACATCTTTCTCCCATGGAGTAATTGGGGGATTCCTGCCCCTGACCTTGAGGTTACCCACTGAGCTCTTCCACGCTGCCCCATGGTGACCTTGATGTAAGCCTGGTGACTGTTGCTCGGTGCCTTCAAGTAGAATCTGGCCCATAATGTCCCTCTGTGTAACACGACAAAGATGTGCCTGGTTTTATGCCGTCTCCACAGTTGTTGCTATGGTTGTGCCTGTTGTTGCAGCCACTGTGTCCATTCACTTCATCGCGGTGCTCAGCTCTGTTACTGACCTTCTACTTGATCAAGCGCGATGCCCTCCATCAGGTTCTCGTCCTGCCTGGTAACGTGGCTAACACATTTGAGGAGAAATTTCACCATCCTCATATCTAAGGTACATTCTGACTGAACTTATTCAAAAATAAATTTGTTCCTTCTCTTGATGATTCGCTATCAAATATATTCAGTATTCTTTGTCACCATCACAATTCAGTGACATGTGTTTTTTGTTGCCTTCCTTATTCATTTTCTAGCTTTCACATGCATATAAGGCAATTGAAAATGCCAGGGCTTCGGTCAGACACATATTATTACTTTCATTTTTCACAGTGACAGTTTTGCTTTTTAACTTGTTCTTTTGCCTTAGAACAATTATAAACAAACTCCTTTCATAATGTTCTAGTAATATTAAAATAATCATCATTATAGCCAAATGACTACTATATTATTCCTAAAGGACAATTAAAATTATACCAAATTATGTCTTTTCTGTGTGAGTCATTTTTAATAGTGTAAGAGTAATCACTTTTTCCTCTCAAAATATTTTATAGATTTTTAAAATGTACCATATTTTACTAAAATTCAAACATTACCAGTAAGTTGATTCTGACTCATAGCAACCCTCTAGGACAGGGTAGAATTGTCCAAATGAGTTTCCGAGACTATACCTCTTTACAGAGTATAAGGCTTCATCTTTCTCTTGCAGAGACAGGAATTTCAAACTGCTGACCTTGGAGTTAGCAGCCCAATCGTGTAATATTGTTATTTCAACACTAAGGGCATTGGGAATTTTCATGCAAACTTCAAATCATCATCATCATCCTAACCTGTGCTTTTGCTGAAATTGAAAATATCTGTCTATGTCTATATATGTACATCAATATTGATATCTATCTATCTATCTATCTATCTATCTATCTATCTATCTATCATCTATCTATCTATATTGTGGGAGGCAGAATAAGTCTTTCCCTCAACTCAGATATCCACATCCTAGGCCCCAGAACTTCTCAAAATGCTACCTTACTTGGCAAAAGGGACTTATCATGTGTGATGAAATTAAGAGTCATCAACTTCCAAATTGGTGGTGAGGTGGGTGTGGGAGTCCTGGTCGGGTATGATCAAGGGTAATGTAACGAAGAGGTATTGCTGAAACCCAGGTGGGGACAGAGCATGATAGTGGGAAAGGAGGAAAGACAATGGAAATAGAGGAAAGAGCTGGGAGGCAAAGGACATTTATAGAGGTCTAGACAAAGACATGTAAATATGTATATATATATATATATATATATATATATATATATATATATATATATATATATATATATATATATATATGAGAGTGGGGAAATAGATCTGTGTGCCTATATTTATAGGTTTAGTATTAAGGTGGTGGAAGTACATTGGGCCTCTACTCAAGTACTCCCTCAATGCAAGAATACTTTCTTCTATTAAATTGGCATTCTATGATGCTCACCGTCCCGACACAACTGCTGAAGACAAAACGGGTGAATAATCAAATGTGGTGAAGGAATCTGATGGTGCCCGGCTATCAAAATAGATAGCATCTAGGGTCTTAAAGGCTTGAAGATAAACAAGTGGCCATCTAGCTCAGAAGCAACAAAGCCCACATGAAAGAAGCACACCAGCCTGTGCGATCACGAGGTGTTGAAGGGATCAGGTATCAGGCATTAGGCATCATCAGAACAAAAAAATCTTACCATGGTGAATGAAGGGGGAAGTGCAGAGTGGAGACCCAAAGCCCATTTGTGGGCCACTGGAGATCACCTTGCAGAGGGGTTTAGAGGGGACATGAGTCAGTCAGGGTGCAATGTAGCACCGATGAAGAATACAGCTTTCCTCTAGTTCCTAAATGCTTCCTCCCCCACTATCATGATCAGAATTCTACCTTGCAAGTCTGGCTTGACCAGAGGATGTATACTGGTGCAGATAGGAGCTGGAAGCACAGGGCATCCAGGGTGGATGATACCTTCAGGACCAGGGGTTTCAGTGGCGATACTGGGAGGGTAGAGGGAGAATGAGTTGGAAAGAGGGAAATGATTACAAGGGTCTACATGTGACTTCCTCCCTGGGTGATGGACAACAGAAAAGGGGGTGAAGAGAGATGTCGAACAGGGCAATATATGACAAAACAATAATTTATAAATTATCAAGGGCTAATGAAGGAGTGGGGAGCGGGGAGGGAGGGGAAAAAAGAGGACCTGATGCAAAGGGCTTAAGTGGAGAGCAAATCTTTAGAAACTGATGAGGGAAATGAATGTACAAATGTGCTTTACACAATTGATGTATGTATGGATTGTGATTAAGAGTTGTATGAGCCCCTAATAAAATATTTTTAAAAAAGAGTCATCAACTGAGATTATCTTCACTTACTCTCATACATTTTCTTTTTTTAAAAAAATCATTTTATTGGGGCTTGTACAATTCCCATCACAATCCATACATACATCCATTGTGTCAAGTACATATGTACATTTGTTGCCATCATCATTCTCAAAACATTTACCTTCTTGAGCCCTTAATATCTGCTGCTCATTTTCCCCCTCCCTCCCCACTCCCCCCTACCCCATGAACCCTTCATCATTCATATATTATTATTATTTTGTCATATATTACACTGTCCGACGTCTCCCCCTGCCCCCTTCTCTGCTGTCCCTCCCCCAGGGAGGAGGCTATATGTAGATTCCTGTAATCAGTTCCCGCTTTCTACCCCACATTCTCTCCACCCTCCACGCATCGCCACTCTCAACACTGGTTCTGGAGGAGTCATCTGTCCTGGATTCCCTGTGTTTCCAGTTGCTATCTGTACCAATGTACATCCTCTGTTCTAGCCAGATTTTCAAGGTAGTATTGGGATAATGATAGTTGGGGGGAGGAAGCATTTAAGAAATAGAGGAAAGTTATATGTTTCATCATTGGTACCCTGCACTCTGCCTGGTTCATCTCCTCCACACAACCCCTCAGCAAGGGGTGTCTGGTTGGCTGCCATTGAGCTTTGAGTCTCCACTCTGCACTCACCCACATTTTCAATGATATGATTTTATGTTCCTTGATGCATGATACCTGATCCCTTCGACAGCTCGTGTTCACACAGGCTGGTGTGTTTCTTCCCTGTGGGTTTGGTTGCTTCTGAGCTATATGGCCACTTGTTTATCTTCAAACCTTTAAGAGCCCCGACGCTATATCTTTTGATAGCTGGGCACCATCTGCTTCCTTCACCACATTTGCTTATGCACACATTTGGCTTCATTGATCGTATCAGGGTGGTGGGCACCCACCGATATGGTTTTTAGCTCTTTGATGTCTGATAACTGGTCCCTTCTGCACCTTGTGGTCAGACAGGCTCGTTTGCTTCTTCCTTGTGGGCTTTGATGCTTCTCAGCTAGATGGCCACTTGTTTATCTTCAAGCTTTTAAGAGCCTAGATGCTATGTCTTTTGATAGCCGGGCACCATTAACTTTCTTTACCACATTTGCTTACGCACACATTTGTCTTCAGTGGTTGTGTCAGGAAGGTGAGCACCCACTGATATGGTTTTTATCTCTTTGATGTCTGACAACTGGTCCCTTCTACACCTCGTGTTCAGCCAAGCTGGTGTGCTTCTTCCATGTAGGCTTTGATGCTTCTCAGCTGGATGACCTCCTCCTACATTTTCTTGAGTAAAACTAAGTCATAGTGTTCTCAATATTATCAAGGTCGGCTTGGCATCTATTATTTTTCTTACACTTTGTTTAGATTTCTAAGCTGTGCAGTGTAAGTAAAAAAGAAAGAAAGGGAGATAGCAATTGTGAATGATTGGAGGCACCAATCCTCAGTGACAAGAAAGTGTACATTTAAATGGGTTGTTTCTCTAAGATGATGGATGATTCTACTCTGTTGTTAGGTGTCATTCCGTCGATTGCAACCTAGAGCTAGTGTGAACAACAGAACAAAGTACTGCCCAGTCCTGCGCCATCCTCACAATTGTCTGTGTGCTTGAGACCCTCATTGCAGTCTGTCAGTCCATCTCGTGGAGGGCCTTCCACTACTAAAATCTACTGTAGATGTGACCAATCCTCAAGTCGTTGTCTCCTATACCGACCATTGTTTAGCCATTTATTCTCTCTGTACTTTAATATTTTAAAATATTTGCTTACAATGTATAATTTTAATGAAGTTATTAAACATGTATTTTCTCTTCTCCATATATGGAGGAAACAATTTTTATCATATCTTTCACACTATTAAACACAAAAAGTATACTAGTGTTTCAAATAATTCCTAAGAAAATGCTTAATATCTCAAATCTCAGTCTCTCACTATCTTAGACATAACAATGATTCAAAATAATGTTTTCACTTATGGAGAATAATCAAGTTGTAAAACTCTGTAATAGTTTGAGAGTGCATGCACTTATATCGCCTAGACAAAACCAGCAATTTAAAAACGGGATTCTTTTTATCTATTGAAGTTTCCTTAGAACAGAACATGTTTCACAGCCTAAAAGGTAGCATGGGTATTGCACTTCAGTAGAGGTGGTGCATACAGAGTGTGGCACACGCCCAACCATATCATCTCCTAATGAAATGTCAGGGGCTGATTACACTGCTGTGCAATCCCACCATGGAAAATTACCCACTTTCTCATGAGCTACCATTTAAAGCATCTTTTATTACATGAAATTTTGGACTTCCTGCTAACAGCTATAGAAATACGATGGGGACTTGGAAATGGACAGAAACCTCTCCCTATTATGAAAGGGATAACTGGGGGAGGGGCAGGGAGAGAAAATGTGGGAAAATCACACTTAAATTGGTACCACTGCCGCAACAATGGAAGGCATGGGCTGGGAAAGATTTCCATATTCCTGTGTCATAATTACTCGCGAGGTTCCGGAGGGCTCCCAAACCAGGCTATTACTGAAACAAGTGGCTTGCCTGTGATTATGTGTGCGTGCTGTTTAAAATGTGGGTAATCTTTCCACACTTGGACAGTAGGAATGCATATTAAACTGATGATAGGAAATGAAGTAGAGGGAAGGAATTTATATTTTTAATCATTTAACTTTAATAATAAGAATATCTAGGCCTGGTCTCTATTATCTAAATGAACAAAGGAACTGGGGTAATTATCTTGATAATTCAGACAAAAATCTCTGGAGGACAGCTTGTTTAGTTAGCTGGAAGCTGGATAAAAGGCTGGAAATTGATAGTGTTTGCTCAGGAGGAACTGAGCTACTCCCATAAGTTAAAAACATTTCACTCTTCTTTCTAATAGCTCTCCGTAGTTTTCCTTTTAATAAGAAGTTATGTGCTTAGTAACTGAAAAAGAGTCACCTCTGACTGTGGAAAATGACCTGGAATTTTAGAAAGTTTGAACACTGTTCACTAATTTGAGAAGGTCAGATGATCCATTCAAAGGAAAGACAGACCCTATAACGATCCACAGTAAACACGTGTGAAGTTTAAATGGAGGAGAATGCAGTCTGCGGAAGGCAGTCAGGAAAGGCGTTGGGATTTTCTGAGACAGGCTTTCTGAGTTTCACAGTAAGGTTAGGATGGTGAGTGGGCTGAGCCATGGCATCTGAGTTCTTTCAGGCCAGATCATACTGCACAGCCCTGTTGGTAGCAGAAACAAAACTCCACCGGTTTGTAACGTACCATTGGTTATTTAAGTAGTATAGTTTTTGTGCGTGTTTTGGGTGAGCGGAGAAAATACTGGAAAGTAAACCAGGAGATTATAACAATCATCATTGCAACAAAGATGTGATGAGGCCTAAGCATAGAAAAATGCTTCCCAGCCTGTAGCTCTGATAACGTCATTAACTGCAAGCAGCTTACCCGAGTGTATAATATTCCAATTAACTTTGGCAATAAAAAAGAAAGTGGATTTCTTTGTGGCTGTTGTGTGTTATTTGTTTGTTTCTTTGTTTATTGGTTGCCCTTTAGAAAGATGAGCGAGAGAGAAATTGGTCTATTTGTCATATTCCATCTCCCCAATTCAAGAGGCAATCCTGAACAAGTGATCTGAGGGTCAGAATATATATTGGCCAGATGTTTACTTCTCTCTTTGGGAAACTGATGGTGCATGACTTAGAGCAGGTTAGTATTATACATGGAGGTGTTAAAAGATGCATTCACTTTAGATCATAGGTTTCCTTAATTGCTTGTGTATTTGTCTAATGGAGATCTCTCCAGGTCCCTCTCATTTTTTTTTTTTTGGTCAAAAGAAAATCATCCTTAATTAAAGTGAGTGAAATTATGGCTTTAGTGGAAATAGAGTTAAGATTTGAAAGTTACTTATAAGCAGCAATAATTTGCTTGATTTGAGCATTATTCTTCTCCAGTTTTCAGTTTTTACTGACTTGTTGATGTGTTTTCAATATTTCATTATGTTTCAAGTCTAGAGTTAAGTTATATTGTTAATTTAATGTAATATAATATAGCTTATTTGGTACTTGAGGACTTATTTTGTAAGCACAGAAAGTAGTCTTTCCTGTAGACTGTAATTATAGGCACATTCATTATGTCAAATTATGCCATCATTATTAGACCGTCAAACCCCATAAGTTCTGTACGTAATTGTTCCAGGATTTTGATAAGTCACACAAAAATGTGTGTTACTAAATCTGCTATAGGAAAACAATTCTCTGATTCTCTGTTGTTATTGTTAGGTGCCATTGAGTAGCTTCTGACCCGCAGTGACCTTATGCACAACAGCAACACACCCACTGGCCACGCCTGTACCATTCCCTCAGGAGTGCCTATGCTTGAGCACATTGTTGCTGCCACCCCATCAATCCATCACCTTGAGGGCATTCCTCTGTTTTGCTGCCCCTCCACCAAAATGATGTCCTTTTCCAGGGATGCGTCTCTCCTGCTAACATGCCCAAACATGTAAGACAAGACGGGTCATCCTTGCCTCTAAGGAGCCATCGTACTTCTTCCAAAACAGACCAGTTTGTCCTCTGAGCAGTCTATGGTACTTCCAGCGTTCTTCTCCAGCACCATTATTGCAATGCACCGAGGCTTCTTCGGCCTTCCTTATTCAGTGCCCAGCTTTCTTTTGATTGTTGCTTCTATGAGGATTGATCGTGGATACAAGCAAGACAAAAATTCTTGAAAACTTCAACCTTTTCTTCATCTTAATTTATCCTAATGTTACCTATTTGCCCAGTTGTTAAGACTCTGTTCTTCTTTATGCTGAATTGTAAACCATACAGAAGCTACAATCATTGGGCATCAACTACAAGAGCTTCAGGTTGAATGGTGAAGTAAATTTTTCTCTAAGGAAAACATACAAGTGTTCTCTAAGAAAGGAATTCAAAGAGTTCATATAAAATTTCCATTTTTTAAATTCTGTTGTTCATGAACTTTCTAAGACCCTTTACATGTCCATGGAAAGCAGCCAAACTAATTTACTTTGAGAAAAAAAATACTCTTATGTGCCTTTAAGAGTATTTTATATTTTTTCCATTATTTAAGATTTTTAGGAATATTTGTATTGGATGGCATATCACCATTCCTAGCTGGTTTGTAAAATCACCAAGTATCATGGTGATAATTTTTCAACCCCTCAGGAAAAAAAAAAAGATCAGGGATGGGATCATCTTATTTTTGTCACAAGAGAGAATCAACAATTGTGCTCATATCAACAGCAAACTACTGATCAATAGATTCAGATCTGCTTTGCAGTCTTTGCGTATAACTTAACTTATTAAAGGAAAATCTCTAGAGAAGGTCTTTGAGTGGGTTGGTATGGAGCAAGAAGTTATATATGCACTAGACTTCCATTGGTAAAGTGCTTTGTGGTGTATAGACCAAACACTCGTTTGGTGGGCTAACCATAAAGTCAGCATTTCAAACCTGTCCGCTTTTGTGAAGGAGGAGAAGACTCTGCTCTTATAATGATGTTCAATTCGGAAGCCCTCTGGGTAGGTTCTACTCTACTGTAGAGTCTATGAGCTACAGGCAACTTGGTGGCAGAAGGTCTACTTCCAGTCCCATTCATTAGACTGACAGAACCAGCAGATGCCATCTGTCTGCCCCACCCAGCACCAAATACTAGATCTATTCATAGGACGACCGCTGTTGCACAGGTTTGAGGGCTCTAGACACTAAAGAAATTGAAGAGAGGTTTAATCCAACTACTGTGTTATTGGGGGAGTATTGGTTGTGTAGTGATTATGCACTGGCCTGAAATATGCATGGTAGGCAGTTCAAAACCACCAGCAACTCAAAGGGAGAAAGACTCAGCTTTCTACTCCATAAAGAGTTACAGTCTTGGAAGCAAACAGAGGTCATTCTACCCTGCTCTATAGGGTCGTTATGAGAGCGAATCAACACGATCGCAGTGAGATTGGGTGGTATGATATGAGAAAAACACAGTTATTGAAAAATTTGAAATAAATACTATAAGTAGTAAATGTGGAAATAATTGTATTATAATAGCTAACATTTGAATGATTATCATATATCGAAGACACTTTTTTCATAATTAATTTTACTGGGGGCTCTTAACAGCTCTTATACAATCAGTACATCCATTGTAACAAGCATGTTTGTACATATGTTGCCATCATCCTTCTCCAAACATTTTCTTTCTACTTGAGCCCTTGTTATCTTTTCCCCTCCCTCCCACCCTCATGAACCCTTGATAAATCATTATTATTTTCTTATGCTACATGTCTGGTGTCTCCCTTTACCCACTTTTCTGTTGTTTTTCCCCTTGGTGGTTATATGTAAATCATTGTGATCAGTACCCCTTTTCTTTCCTTTCTCGCTCCCCTTCCCCCTACCTTCATAGTATTGCTAGCTCCATTGCTGTTCCTGAGGGGGTTATCTGTCCTCAATTCCGTGGGTTGAGAGCTCTTATCTGTACCAGTGTGGTAGTGGGATTTGTAAGGTTTAACTGGGGTTATGGTAGTGGGGCTGGGGGGGCGGGGAGCATTAAAGAACTAAAGGAATGTTGTATGTTTCCTTGTTGCTATACTGCAATCTCCTGACTCATCCTTTCCTTGTGACCCTTCTTTGAGGGGTGTCCAATTGTCTACAGATGGGCTTTGGGTCTCTACTCTAGCCCTCCTCATTCACATTGATATGATTGTTTGTTTTGGGTTTTCTGATGCCTGATACCTGATCCTGTTGACACCTCGTGATCACATAGGATGGTGTGATTCTTCCAGGGGGGTTTGTTGTTTCCCTGCTAGATGGCCACTTGTTTAAGTTCAAGCATTTAAGACCCCAAATGCTACATCTTTTAATACCTGGGCATCGTCAGCTTTCTTAACCACATTTGCTAATGCACCCATTTTGTACTCAGCGATAGTGGGGAGGTGAGCATCACAGAATGCCAGGTTATTAGAAGAAATTGTTCTTTTGTTGAGAGAGTACTAGAGTAGAGACCCAATGTCTGCCTGCTACCTTAATACTTAACATATACATATATGTACATCGACATATATCGCTACCATTATATCTAAATATATTTACATATGTAGATGCCTGTATTTTTGCTTCTATAAATGTTTTTTACTTCTAGTTCTTTCTTCTATTCCCTTTTACTTTATTCCTGTCCCAATATCATGTTTGACCTTCATTCAGCTCTCAGTAATTTCTCTAGGCTACACTTTAATGAACCCCCACCAGGCATTCTATGCTCTCATCACCATAGATTTTAAATCATTGGTTGTTCCTTTGTCCATGGGTTTGTTGGCTCCCCTCTTCCTTTCTCCTACTTCCCTCTCTCCCATGTCCCCCCAGAACCATCAGTCTCATTATTTTCCCTCAGGATTATTTATCCTGCCTAACTTATATAGATAGACCTTTGGGGGGGGGGGCAAAAATAGTTTCAGATCTGTTGGCTGATCCTCATGAATGTTTTCTGATCAAGTCTGATGGGGTGCCAAGCCCTGCTCCCCAAAGTCTATTTTTGGGATTCCTTGGAGACTTCATTGCTTTGCTACCCTTGCTGCTCTGCTGTGCTTCCTTTGTTTTTCACCCTGATGTGTGGACATGCATTGGTGGGGGTGGAGGGGTAAAGGGGTAGGCGTGTCTCCAGTACTGTCCCCCATAGCACTATGGGTCACACAGGGGATGTCATGTCAAAGTGCCTTCGTTTTAAGTGCCTTACTTCTAATTTAATTTAAATTTAATTTAATTCCTCCACTATTCAAATTCTTGAAATGGGGGTGGTGGGGTCTGAACAGATAAATAGCTAAAGTGATTTGATTAAAATGTAGTGTGTTAGTCTGAGTACTTTACAGAAACAAATCCATAGAAACTCATGTATGAGAGAGAGTTTTATATAAGGGTTAAGTGCGCATCCCAACCCAGTGTTGCCCAAGCCCACAAGTCCAACATTAACCCATTAACCCATATGTCCAACACCCATCCTCTATCTCACAAACCAGATGCAATGATGCCAACTGTAGGAGGAAAGCTGAGTCATTGAATGTGTAAGCATCTCAGCGCTGGCAGGGGTCTCTGCACGGGTAGTCCAGCACCCAGGGCTGCATTGGGGTAGGTCCATGCAGCT
Source organism: Tenrec ecaudatus (assembly GCF_050624435.1). Taxonomy (NCBI): domain Eukaryota; kingdom Metazoa; phylum Chordata; class Mammalia; order Afrosoricida; family Tenrecidae; genus Tenrec; species Tenrec ecaudatus. The sequence continues at coordinate 25,220,459 of NC_134542.1, read as the reverse complement.
TCTCCTCAGGGATGTCTTGCAGGAAGTGAGCCTTGCCAGCTAAAGCCTGGAACTGGCTAGGGCAGCTGCAACCTGTTCCGACCACCAGAAAGCAAGAGACCCAAGAACTAGAAAGATGAGACTCACTGAGCCATTTATCCCTCTGCCCTTCAATTAACCCCATGTGTTTATCGGCCAGGTTGACACAATAAACTTTACCTCATGTAAAAAAATATTTTAGAAATGTCTAAAAAATTATATATAGAAAAAGCTTTGTTTCTTATGTTTCTTGAGATGATTTATTTTCAATACATACAATTTCTATTAAAAAGGGATTTTGAGTATATAAGGTTTCAGGTTGTTTGAGAAATTATTTTATGAAACTTTTCATAGAAAATAACACTACTCCTACTTTAGTCAGAACCACCAACAAGGTTATAAGTGCAGCAATAAGCACAAAGGTACAAGGAACTAACACAACCAGATCCAAACTCGCAGCCAATGAATCCATGCTGACTCTAGTGGGGCCCCATGGGTTGCTGGGACTACACCTGTTTTCAGGAGTCGGAAGCCCAGCTTTTCTCCCGCAGAGCTGCTGATTTAGAAATACTGACCATGAGGACCTGACTTGTAACCACTCCACCAGCAGGGCTCCTGTGCCAACACATTCATGACCCAGACTTTTGAAAACCCTGTTGATCCGGACTTCCAAAAGCCAGTGTGAATCTTTTGGAATTTGAAACTCAGAAAGACAAAAACTTTCTGTCCTTGGATTTATGCAAGTCAGCCACTCTCTGAAAGCAGGACACAGGAATCTGACAGAGATAAAATATAATATTTTTCCTAAAAAAGCTAGATTTGAGAGCATGTGTATCTAAGTGGCCACAATATATTTCTTACTGCACCACTGAATTAAATGGGCCAGTCAATCTATTCAGACACAGATGATGTGACCCACAGTAGGGCTACACAGGGATCTTCCTTTGCAATGCACCGTAGAGAAGAACTGAAAGCCAATGCTCACTTTAGGTAGGCTGCTCTATGGAAGCCTGCTCCTAGCTGAGTCCAAGCAGCAGGTTTGTTTTGGATGGAGTAGTAGTAAAAAGAAAAAAGTTAAAGCCTAAAGATCAGGAAGTCAGATGCCTACTACTGGCTGCCCTCATATCTTCAGACTGCCGAGGCAGAGAGGGTTCGAACAGGAGACACTCCTCATACATAAAGTTTTTTTTTCTAATATGCCTGACATTTCCAATAACTCAGTTATGTGAGAAAACAAACCTGAAATATGGATGGAAGAAGTTAGATGAAAAAAAATCCAATGCAAGAGTTTCTATCTTGCCCCAATTAATACACAAATTTCACAAAAGATGAACGAAATGGGAAAGAACCAAAAATGACAGGAAAAGTATGGTAATTGATAAGGAGAAATTATAATTGATAGAAAGGAATGAAAACAGTGATTTCAATGAGCACTGGTTTCTAACAAGTCTGCAGGGACTCGTAGCAAGACACTTTAGAATTTTTAACAGATGAGAGATGATTAAGGCAAAAGAAATTCACACTATATTGGAAAAAATATATTAATCTGTATGACTATTTGCAGTGTTCATCAGTTTTCAAAACATATCATTGAAGACCTCGGCTATTACACACCCAATAGCAAACACTCATACAAATGCTAACGCGTTGCTTTCCTGATTGGTAAAATCTATAATTTATATCAGTAAATGTTAATTTATTATAAGTAAGAGGTAGGTTATACAAAACTTACATGGTTTTAAATTACCTATTTACTCAAGTATAAGCCAAGTTTTTCAGCACATTTCTCATGCAGTTTTTGTGGTAAAATTAGGTGCATTGGCTGATATTTGGGCTGGCTTATATTCAAGTATATTCAGTATTTATAAAATTCAAATCTATAGAAAATCTTGACTATCTGTAGCAAGGGAGGGAAGTTAAATATCCTAAATAATAATACTTCAAAATCGTTTTAGTTATTTATTTACATGTGATAATCTTTTAAAATATATGTTCTAATCAAGCAAATGTTTTCAAAGTTTTATATGCAACATTTCAACTTGTCTGTCCCTTTTTTACTGTGATTGTGTGTGTGTGTTGTGTTGTGTGTGTGTGTTGTGTGTGTGATTGTGTGTGCGATTGTGTGTGTGATTGTGTGTGTTGTGTGTGCTGTGTGTGTATTGTGTGTGTGTGTGATTGTGTGTGATTGTGTGTGATTGTGTGTGTTGTGTGTGTGATTGTGTGTGTTGTGTGGTTGTGTGTGTGTTGTGTGTGTGAGTGTGTGTGTTGTGTGTGTTGTGTGTGTGTTGTGTGATTGTGTGTGTGTTTTGTGGTTGTGTGTGTTGTGTGTGTGATTCTGTGTGTTTTGTATGTGTTGTGTGTGTGTTGTGTGTTGTGTTGCTTTGGGGCAGGAAGCAGCCATAGCCATAGGCTTTATAGTTTGCAGCAGATATTCCAGACTGAGATGTAATGCGACTAAGCAGTTGATACCCTTCTTAACAAAAGCCAGCCAGAGCAGTGAAACATTATCTGATAACAGTGTCAGGAGATGCCCCCTCAGGATGGGACATTCTCAAAATACAACTAACTGGGAAGAAGTCCCTCTTCAAAGTAGTCCACTCGCACACTGCCATTGAGTTGATGAAGACTCATCGCAACCCGATAGAGTAGTGGAAGCTGGTCTTTCTCTTCAGAGAGCCTGGTCCTTTCAAACTGCTGACCTTGCAAATCATAGTCCAATGCACAACCACTACACCTGCACGGCTCCCCCTCAAAGAAGAGCCAACCGGAATTACATGGATGGAGTCAAGTTGTCAGGCTTTTGGTTGCTGATGTAGCATGACTCTAAATCAACTTGTTGGGGTCAGGGTTCCTCCTTAGCTTGGCACTAATCTTCCACGATGTAACACAATGGAATCAACTCTACGAGGCATGGGACAATGCAGCCACCTCGACTAGGTCACAGCCTTGATGCAATTGGAAGAAAGTCCCCTTCTCAGGGGTATGGCTTATTCTTTTCAAACAGACTCTGCAAGAGAGCTTCACTTTTCCACCATCTGGATCTCGCATCGGGTTCATTGACCTCCTGCCATATTTCCTGCCAAGGAAAGGAGCCATCAAACAGCCTGATGACCTTAGATTCATTTGGCTTTGCACCCACCCACCTGTGTTCTTATGGCTTCATCAGCCTCATAGCTGTACTAGTCAAGAGAAGTGTCCAGCTTACCAGTGATCCAATGAATATATTTATAATTTTACATCTACACAGTGGCTCACATAGTTGTTGAAGCAGTTAAATTCAGTTTGGCTCAAGCCCTTTTTCTGACTTATACAACTTCTGGTGTCTTTTTCTGACTTATACAACTTCTGGAGCTGATGAACCAGGAGGCAGGAAGACGAACCAGGGAGCAAGTCAGGCTCATGGTTACAGAGGGAAATGAAGCTAAAGTTGGTAAACAACATCACAGGCCACTGAGAGCTTCCGTGCTCAACAGGCAATATGGTGGGTCTATGAGTCATATGCAGAACCCGGACCAGAAAGGAGCGAGAAGCCTTCTCCAAGTGTCTCCTTAAATAGAGGATGCCATCCTCACAGGAAACTGCCTGTCAACTACATTAGGGTAATGACCTGAGAAAGGAGGCTGCATTCCTCCCTATTCTTCTTACAACTCACTTTGCTTCTCAGAACCCATGACATCATGGAATTCTGTACATCATATTAGTTCACATCACAGGGAAGGCCTCAAATACCAACATTTTAGAATACTGGCCCAGCTAAGTCAACCAAAGACCAAATAATCCAACCTTCTTAAGAATAGGTTTCCCACTCATGACTGAAGAGAAGAGGTAGGAACACATCAAAGACATCATTACATAAAAATATAAAGGATCACTGAAAAGAAAGGGAAAAAAAGAGAAGACCAACATATGTGTCAGAAGAGATGCTGAAACTTGCTCTCGAACATAGAGTAGCTAAAATTAATGGCATAAATAATGAAGTAAGGGGGCTGGAAAGATTGCAATTGGCGACTCTAGAAACAAAATTATTATACTGAAATGTGAAGTTATAGTGACGTGAATGTGGAAATACTCCTGTTAGAATACTTAAAGTGAGGATCATTCTTGGCATCTCCCCGTAGCACCCATCCAAACCATGTATCTATCTTTACTTTATGAAAAAGACCTGAATTTTATTGAGCACTATTCAATAATAAACACATGATTTTAGCCTTCTACTTCTATAAATTATTTATCAAATAGATATCAAAAGGAATTGCCAGCAGTTATCACAATGAGCACATTGGTTTTGTGGTTTCTAATGAACTTGTCCCTGGTCTGAACAGAATCCTATAATATAGCTGCATGTATAAATATGGTTCAGGTCTCCCTTTTAGTTAGTAATTCTTATAATTATTCCAAGATTATTTTTGGCCTGTAGTTCTGAATAGCCTTGATAAGTCCTTTACTTTGAGGACGTTTGACTTTAGCTTAAAAAAATTTAATCTGTGTCACCAACATGCTGGAGAGATATGAAATTAAAGTTTTATATTCATAGCAACACAAGATTCTTGTAAATTGATGAACCATGAAATAGCCAAATAAACTTTATTATTGAAACGGGTTTCTTAAAGAACATAAATGTGTACTGTAACTTCCTAAACTTGTTAAAGCATAAAGAACAGCTATTTAATAACATGAAGCATAGGTTGTGTGAAACTATGTGGCTTAAAATGTTCAGCTGCTAAGGAAGCAGGAAGGTTTCAGGAGACATTTTCATAAATCTGAAAGTAGTTAATGTGTTTCAGTGATCTTTCTCGTTCCGTTTTCCAAAAGAGTGGGGCCTGACTTCCACTCTTTTTGGAGTTTATATATCTCAAGTAGTTGATACTGTGCATGTTGGGATGCATATTCTCTGCAGAGTATGGATATAAAATTATTCAGATTAAGTGTGCCTTTTCAGAGTGAAATGAAGTGTATAGGATAAATGATTTCACAATGTTTATATGAGGAAGGTGAAACATAATAACATAACACCCTAGCACTGAGCAGGTTCCCATCACAGACCCACTGGGCAGAGCAGAGTCTATCCTTAGGGTTTCTGAGGCTCTACATGTTTGAAGGCGCAGACCGCTCCATCTGTCACTCAAGGAGCAACTGGTGAGGACGAGCTATTGACACAGCAACTTGCAGCTTACCCTGTAATCCACTACACCAGCAGAGCGCCTCAAACATGAGGATGTGTATATAGATATGGAATATAATTGAGAAATGCCTGACTTTTGACCTCACAAAAATGGTTGATCTCAGTAGTAAAAGAAAGATATCCAAACTGTATAATGGTGTTTGGGAAAAGGAAAGGATGGTGGGTTGGAGAGTTCGAAGCAGTGGTGAACTTTAAGACATTATTAAATGACATATTTGCATATATGCTGACTTTGCACAATGAGTTTTTAAGGAAATTGTTAAGAATCTCTGTTCAAAAGGGTTGGATTAGAAATAAAGACTTCTTCAAGGTTACTCTTAAGAAAAAAGCCACAAAAAATGGTTGTAAACTGGGAGGAGGAGGAGGAGTAAAGGAGAAGGAGAAGGGGAGATAGAAAGTGTAACTAGAAGACTGGCTTAATGAAGCCAAAGATGAGGCTCCAAAGGGACTATAATTAAGGCAATTAATAAATAGAAGAAGGAGGAGGAGGAGGAGAAGGAGGAGGAGAAGGAAAAGGAGGAGGAAGAGGAGGAGGAGGAGGAGGAGGAGGAGGAGGAGGAGGAGGAGAAGAAGAAGAAGAAGAAGAAGAAGAAGAAGAAGAAGAAGAAGAAGAAGAAGAAGAAGAAGAAGAAGAAGAAGAAGAAGATGTGTTCATTCGATGCTTTTAAAGTAGCTCATTATTCCAGCATCTTCGTTTTGTTGTTCAGGGGCCCTCGGCTCAGTTCCCACTCACGGTGAGTCTGTACACAACAGAATAACAACTGCCTGCACTGCGCCATCTTCACAGTTGTTTTTAGTTTCAGCCTATTGGGGAGGTCAGTGTGTCAATCCATCTTGTTCAGGAACTTCCTCTTTTTCACTGCCCCTCCCCTTTGCCAAGCATGATGTCCTTCTCCAGGGACTGGTCTCTCCTGACAATGAACCCAAAGTACATGAAATGAAGGCTCACCTACTTGCCTCTAGGAAGCGTTCTGGCTCTCTTTCTTCCAATAGATCTGTTTGTTCTTCTGACAAGCCATGTTATTTCCAGTGTTCTTTTCCAGCACCCTAATTCAAATGCATTGATTCTTCTTTGGCCTTTCTCATTTATTCAATATCACGTATCTTTATCTCTGTAAAATGTAAACACTGAACAAATTCAAATCATAATATTAGATACATTCTTCATTCTTTCCTAATATCTTGCCAAATGAATGCTATTGAATTATTCATTATTTAAATGTGACATTTTGTTTGTTTGCATTATAATATAATCTAGCTGTGTGGAAGCAAAGTTTATTTGTATACAAGAAAGAGGGAAGAAGAGAAAAGGGGATTTAGTATTTTCACTTTCTTATGCAGGTAGGAGCAAACATCAAAGAGAAACTCTTTGGAAACCAGCTTCTGAGGCACTATAAAAGCAGCCAGGGAGGTGAGATCTATAGGAATCAGAGATCTGAATAGTTAGTGGGGATTTGTTGTGATTTTCTTGGAGACGGTGTTCATGAATTTGGGAGGGAATGCTACAGGAAGTGATCCTCATTAAGGCCACTGGTTACATGTTTTGTTGTTGTTACATGTCATCGAGTCCGTTTCAAGCCATAGGGACCCGGTGCACAGCAGAACAAAGCACTACCCAGTCCTGCACCCTCCTCACAATTGTGTCTGTACTTGAGCCCGTTATTGCAGCCACTATGTCAGTCCATCTCACTGAGGACCTACTACTTTTTTGCTGCCCCTCTACTTTACCAAGCATGATGTCTTTCTCCAAGACCTGATCGCTCCTGCAAACGTGTCCAAAGTATGTAAGAGGAACTCTCACCATCCGTGCCTCTAAGGAGCCCCCTGGCCTTACTTCTTACAACACAGACTTGTTTGTCCTTTTGGAAGCCCATGGTATTTTCAGTATTCAACAGCACCGCAATGCAAAAGTGTTGATCCCTCTTCAGTCTTCCTTATTCAATATCCAATGTTTATATGCACCTGAGGCTATTGAAAATAACCATGGCTGTGTCGGGCACATTAGTCCTGAAAGTACCATCTTTATTTTTCAAGACTCTAAAGAGGTTTTGTGCAGCAGATTTACCCAATGCAATGCACCTTTTGATCTCTTGGCTGCTGCTTCCAAGAGCATTGAACGTGGATCCAAGCAAGATAAAATATCTGATAATGCTTTCTCATTTTTCATGATGTTATCTATCATCAGTCCATTTGTGAGAATGCTGGTTTCCTTTACTTTGTGTTGCAGTTCATATTGAGGGCTGCAATCCTTGGATTTCATCAGCAAGTGTCTCAAGTCTTTCTCACTTCCAGCAAGCAAGGTTGTGTATTTGCATGTTGCTCATAAGCTTTCCTGCAATCCAGCTGTTGTGCTCTGGCTGGTTCTCCATATAATCCAGATTCTCTATTTTTTCACTTAGCAGACAGATTGCATAAGTATGGTGAGAGGAAGCGACAACACTCAACTTTTCTGATTTTAAACCAGGTAGTATTCCCACGTATGTTTGCATAATTGCCTTTTGATCCACGTATGAGTTTCACGTGAGCTGATGAAGTGTTCTGGAATTTCCATTCTTCTCCGGGCTAAACATAATTTGTCATAATACACAGTTTAATTCCTTGGCCTAATCAATAAAACACATTTTCCTTTTGTTCTTTTGTTCTCTGCTTTGAGCTAAGATCCCTATGGCATCAGCAACGATATAATTTGTTCCATTTCCTCTTTTGGGTGTGGCCTCAATCTCCGATAGCTCCCTATCAGTGTTATCATCGCTTATTGGAATGCATATATGTCTATCCCAGCGGTTTAAATAAATGGTGGTGCAAGACCAGGCAGGATTTGAAAAGCACCCTGTGACCTTAGGAAAAGAGTACCTCTTTCTAGTCATCCGCTTCTCCCATGCGCTTTAACTAGTCCTCAACGAAGAGCAAGTTTCAGTCGCTTCTAATGGCCACACTGACATTTTCTTCCAGTCGTGACCTTTTAATGACCTTTGGCCTTCTTCATGGATGGTGTTCTTTATTTCTCCCACAACGAATCAAGTCTTCTCTCATAAATGTTCAATGCATCAAATCTGTCTCTTTTATGTTCTCAAAATTCAAGTGGGACAGACTCATGGTCCTATTTTGGCTCTTGTGGGCTTGTTTTAATTTTCTTCAGCTTGATCCTGAACTGAGGGTCTGTCTCACAGTCAGTCTCTGTCCTGGTTTTAGCTGCTGACAGTGAGCTTCTCCATGGTCTCTTTCCACAGATGTTGTCACGTTGATTTCTGTGTATTCCATCAGGGGAAGCCTATGTGTACAGTCACTTTTTGTGTAGCCGAGAAGCTATTTGCTGTGAACAAGTCTTTCATTTTGCAGATTTTCTGACCACAATCATTGGCGGCACGCTTTAATTTCTTCATCACTGACTGTTTTGGTGGTTGCCTGAAGTTGACTAATAGCTGCACCGATTAGAATCCGGTGAAGACGGATAGATACTATCCTTCACAGCAGCATGGTGGTTCTTGATGGATTTAGGAAGTTCTTTTCTGACATTTGTGAGGATGGCGCAGGACTGCGCAGGGTTTCCTGTTGTCGTGCGTCAAACCTCTATGAGTTGGAAATTAAGGACTCAATGGCACCTATCAACACACTCACTAGGAGATCCGGCGTGATCCAGCCTTAGCCTTTCTCTTACTCCCCTTCCCCCCACAACACATTTCTCTGTGCTTGCTCTCTTCAGTCCCCCAGCCTCGCCCCTGTTTGTGGACTACAGCAGTGACTCCACCTCAGTCATAGCAGGTACCCACGCCTCACCATCTGCCCACAGGCTATCCCAAAGCTCCTTTCCTTTTGCCATGCCAGTCTCCGATAAGATACCAGGTCTTCAGTGAAGACTCTTCTGCTCCTCTCTGACATCGTTTTTCCGGTTCTTGCCATTGACACTGTTTTATGTTTGCTTCATACTGAGCTAGTTTACTCACTTGTTGTTGTTGTTAACTGTCTCTACCAATTCAGACATAAGCCCCTTGAAAGAGATGCCCCCGTCCATTTCTCACACCACACAGTAAGGAAACAATGGGGGTGGAGGGAAGCTGCACCTTTGAATGCTTTCTAAATCCGGAGGCACATCCAGATACAAGATGTAATCATTAGCTGAGCAACAGTCAGGTAACACATATATATATATTTGGACTTTACCAGCTGGATAAAAGCATACGCGACGTGCGAGTTTGTGCTTTTAAAAATAAGCAGATGAGTGGTCTCCTAATATCCTTGGAGCACACATTTTGATATTGATTTATTTTCAACCCACTGTGCATCTTCTGTGTTGGAAATAATTAGCACCTACGAACTAAAGTGAAGGAAACATTGCACAATCCGGAATAACCTGAAGTGAAGACAGGGCATCTAATTAGTCTTCTTGTGACAGTCTTCATATTTTTAGATGAGCATTCTTCTCTTTTGAAAAGAAGTCTACCAGCCATGTTTATGTCACTGACTCTACTGGTAACTAATAGGGTTCACCACACACCTACACTTTTTCCTCCAAAATATTCTTGTGTAACATCACCACTGGAAAGAACAGTTTCAATTAGAGAGAAGAGCTTTTGAAGTATAGAGCCATGTGGTCTATTATAAAGAATATGTTCTATTATAAAAGAGGGAAAATCTGTGCTAGAACATAATGTTTTACATAACATGAGTGATATATTGTTTAACACACAGTTATGGCTATTTCATTGGGCATGACTTGATTAAGAAGAAGGACTAACGTTCACCTACAATACCTTTTTCTTTTTTTAAAAAATCTTTACAAACTTCTCCTGTACTATTTTCATCCTAGTCACAAGCTAATTAACTTGGGAAGGAGGTGACAGCGTCTTTGTCTTTGAATCTTGTAATTATAATTAATGGTAAGTTAAAGGGAAGTCAAAAGCTTATATTCAAAGTTTAAAGTAAAATGACTCTGTGGCACTTAGGGCAAGTGCCAGGGAAGAATTAAGTAAGAGCTTATTATTTTTATCATTTAGAATTTCTGAAATGGTATCTTCAAGATTTTTCATCATTCCACTGAGTCTGAATCATCGTGCTGACAACTGGTTGTACTTTGTTTCGTTTCATTGTTACCAAGGGACAGAACTGAGAAAGAATCGTTCTGCCTCTGTGTCAGTCAGCACGCTAAGGGTCTAACAGGGACTTCTCTCGCGGTCAGGGTTGCAAGCGCGAAGCATAGGGTCCTGGTAAATATCTACACACTGTTCACGCTTTACTTCAGTGCATGCCTGACGACAATATCCTGAAAGAAACACCTAAAGCTTCCATATGTTCACTGGTGTATTATTTGGGGGAGCTATATTTTTGTCATACATCAGATAAAGCAGCAAAATCTATTATGGCTAGAAGTAACCATCATTTTTATATCAATAATTTTAAGTAGTAGACTTTTTATTTATTGGGAGGTCGTCTTTTGCCTCATATGGCTTTCCAGCCACTTTGTAACTCTCACCAAACGACTAGGTGGGGACCATGCGGATTGGGTGTGGGAACTCTCACATGGGCATTAGTCAATTTTGAAGCAAAATGAGGTAAGATGTCTATTCTCATATCTATGTCCTTTAGGAGACATATGTGGACTATTGGAGTTAATGACGTGAAGTGTTAATTTATAAAGGAGCAAAACAATTTTCAATAATAATAATAGATCAGGCTTATGTGTTTTATAAGAACTTTGCATACATCAACTAGGCTATCCTCACAATACAATATATCAGTCTTATTACTACCCATTTTTTTTAGAAATGAGGAAACTGAAACTGAGCAACTATTCAAAGAAATCAGCTTTCAGGTTGTAGGCCAGGATTCAAAACTAAGCAATCTAGCCCCAGGGAACCCCATCTGTCATTATGAAGATCGGCTTCACCGAGTTTTTATATTACATGTCTAATACTTGTATAAGCAGTTTACATGTATTAGCCTATTTAATTCTGAAAACAAAACAATGTTACTACATTTTGCTGTTTTTTTTTTCATATGAGAAATCTGAGTAAAAGCTGATGGAGTGAAATATCAAAAACCAAAAACAACAAAAGAAAACTAGGTAGTAAACACTGGAGCAAGAATTCAAACTCACATCACCCTCCAGAGAGGGCCTTCTTGGCCAGTCCACATCCTGCAAGAAGTTTAGACAAAGGTTTAACATGCAATGGCCTTTCTAGCTGCGTTTATAAATTGAGTTTATTGAAACTTAGTCTTGCACACTAAGTTATGTTGTCTCTGCTATGTAAATATATTTACATATGACTGTTTTTCATGTTACAACAATGAAAGTGATTAGCGGTGAAAGACACTGTATAGCCTGCAAGCCTCAACTTTTACCACCTGGCCCATTACAAGGAAAATTTAACAACCCCCCCCCCCACCCCCTGTTTCAGATTCCAAGTGCCCGATGCTCAGTTTTCTTTGATTTGTCCTTCTATTACCCAAACTACGGAAAATAACATGTTACAATCACCATAGAATTTCACTAGAAAGTGACAAAACAATGATCCGTTCTTTACAAACTATAAAATGCATCTTCCCTCATCTCCACGACAGAAATAAGACAGCGTTCTGTCTGGCTCTTGCTCTCATTGCCATCCAGAGAGAAGAAAAGGACATTGTCACTCTGAGCTTGCTCCAGTCCGAGGCTTGCAATCTGAAGGAAAGCTATGGAAGTTTATGTCCTGGCTCTGCCTACACTCAGCAATTCTGTAAACTCCATTGGTCCCACTTCTCCATTTGAAAAAAGATGTATAAATCATAGTATGCTTAATTCAAAGGGCATTTTGATCTTTAATTGAGTTCGTGCATGCTATTTTGGAATCAGTGGCTAGCTCCTAGAAAGTGTTCACTCTTGTTATTGTTCTTTAATTTCTTCAAAAGACTGACTCAGAAATAAGTAGAATGATTCAAGGGGAGACCTGGGTATAATGGGAAGTAGCCTATTAAAACTCTACAAAGTAAGATGACCAGCCATTATTGAATACTCGTCTCCATGTATTATTTATATGGCATGCAATGAAACAGACGAATCTGAAATCAGGGTCTTTGAAGAATAATGCAAGGCACATACTATTAACACAAGAGAACAAGATAAAGTTCACAAGAGCATCACGTGGAACCGCAGCAATGAAGCACCACAGGAAGACTGTACCGGAAGTGCCACTCACCTCGCCTCCTTGCAGCACCACAGGAAGATTGTACCGGAAGTGCCACTCACCTTGCCTCCTTGCAGCACCACAGGAAGATTGTACCGGAAGTGCCACTCACCTCGCCTCCTTGCAGCACCACAGGAAGATTGTATCGGAAGTGCCACTCACCTCGCCTCCTTGCAGCACCACAGGAAGATTGTACCGGAAGTGCCACTCACCTCGCCTCCCTTCAGCACCAGCGTAGCGTAGTTGTACAGTACGCTGTTCTAATGCTGTTGAGACAGTGATTCCAAGTGTAATCCAGCTTTGAAATACCCGCTGACCATACCACCAGGTTTTTGTTTTTTGACTCCGAGTTTAACCCCCAATAAATGCCTTAAATATTTCCTGGGGATAATAATGATTATGCCCAGTTTCTATAGTGAGAGGTACTGGTGTTTCTAAAACGCACATATAAACAATAAACAACAAAATATTGACACTAAGGACATTGTAGCTAGGGTTACAAGCTTGAATGCCAGAATGTCTGAGACGCAGAGTTGGCCTTCAGCCTTTACCATGTGGAGTTTTTATAATTTGCATCACATCTCAGATCCTGTTAGCATAGTCATCAAATTAGACAAATGAAACTAGAGCACCAGCATCAGTCGGGCCATCACATGTTTGACCAACCTTTATTGAATAGTTTTGATACATCAGTCACTTTTTATATGATGAGGCTAAAGCTATGAACAAAACAGAAGCAGACTCCTAATCTATCAGGGTTCCTACTTCACCTTTGAGACTGCAGCACCAAGTCTGGCACATATTAAGTATTAAAACGTTAGCTATCATGACCATTGACTAACGATGGTGATAGTCATTATATCTGGGGACATATTTCTGGTTTATGGCCCTTAACCTACGGTATGTTCCCATTCATAAACACACCCCATACCAATCGATCTGAACTAGAACCAATTGATCTGAACTAGAACTAGAACACCCCATACTAATTGATCTGCCACTCTTGATTAGGTATTTTTGTCATTAAAACCCAGTCTCTGATGATGTGCTTATTCAGTGAATAACTCCATGAAAGGTCTTTATCAAGGCATGAATCTCAAAGTCTTTAATTGCATCCCAAATATTCTGGACACACTTCTGCTCATGGATGAAGTGAAATATATTTTTGAAGAAAATAATCTCGGTATCTGATTGAAATGTGTCAGGAATGATTCAAGGGGGGGGGGATCGATGCATAGATGAGGGAGATAGAGGAAGAAGCAGTGTTATAAAAGGCCTGTTGGGAAAGGGACAAACGTGTCTTCGTAGGAGGAGCAGGTAACAGAGAGCAGACCAAGTGGCAGGTCGTGTGCAGGAGGCCCCAACGCAGAAGAGATGAGTGGGGCGCAGAATAATACTTTGAAAATGGATTCTCCACCAATGGTTGTGGTTTGTTTATTTATTTTCCTTAACTTCTACAAATTGCTCCCCTCACAAAAGTCGTTTTGGAAAGTTATCTTTCAAAGTGTGTAAAGACATCAATGATTTTACTTATCTTCACTTAAAGAGGGTAATTTGTCATCCAGTCAAGTGTGCGTGCGTCTGCCAGGAAAGCTGAACACCAGCATACATCATACTCCGTGGCTTCAAGGATTTGGTTAGCCTTCTTGTGTGTGTTTGAATATAGAATTCATTTTAATCTGACATTTCTTACCTCTCATCCTATTTTTCTTCTAATTAAGTTCTATAAATGTATCCTCTACCCAGTGTGAACTGTAATAAATTCCTTTCCTGAATTGGCCTTCTGAAAGTCACAAGCCAACATTGTGATGAATTGTAGAAATGAATAATTTCCCTTCCACTGAGTTTATTCTGAGCAGCAATGGTGCTGCAGAAAATGAAACACTGTCTTGCGAGCTGGAATGCCCTGCTCATAGTTTTAGGTAGCTTTGGAGCCAACTGTTCCCAGTACTATCCCCAGCACATTCCCTATGGCTGCTATGCAAGGAAATGCTATTTTTTAGTGCAAAATGTTAGTATTAATGGAAAGTGCCAACAGTGAGGGAAAAATCTCTCATGTAAACCCTAGAGTTATCCATATTGGCACAGATTGGGACAATGGAAGTTCTTACTACAGAAGGAAGACAAGCAAACTCCTACTCATAGCGACCCTAGAGGACAGGATAGACCTGCCTTTGTGAGTTACGAGAATGGAGCTCTTTATGGGAGTAGGAAGTGCTGTGTTTCTCCTATGCAGTGGCTGATGGTTTCGAACTTCAGGCCTTGCAGTTAGTAGGCCAGCATGTAACCACTATGTGACCATAGCTCCTGCAGAAGAAAGCAGAAGCTGTGCAAAAACGAATAGTGATTTCCATGTCCTTCGTCCTATGTCATTGCTTGTTTAACTTCAACGAAAAGGCAAGCAAATGTAATTTGTCCTTGAGTTAAGGTGGACAAGTAAAAAACTGAACAATTTGTTATTAATATTTTGGTTATTTTCATAGGTACTTAACATTGGAGATATGTGTTCCTATTGCATTTAAGGCATCAAAGTAACGCTATATAAATAAGTTTAAAATATTGCCATTAATAAAATGCCAGACATTAACCTCACAGATACCTGATGTTATAATAGTTGGTTCCAATATTTAAATAGCCAAAATGATCATAGTCCGGTTCAAACAATAGTGCTTAGTGTTGATCACTAGTTTTACCTACTTCTTTAACATTTGCATCTATATGCCTTTATTGAGTGAGAATTGCCTCCTGTATCCTGAATTCATTACTGTAATTGTGTGCTGTGAATTGACTGAAGACAATGTAAGTGATATATTAACACAGCATCTGATTCCTTACTTTGTGTATATAGTGGGCGATGGAGTCAATGCTTTATTTGTGGTATTTACTATAGGACTCTGATAATGTGGTTGTGACTTATATCCCTTTTCTGAACAGTGCCTGGTCTAAGGCATCTTTTAGTCTGAAAAGTATTGTCACTCTTGACATTCATTTTTGACAACATGCACAGGGACATGGTCCCTATGTCCTAACAGACATAACTCTTCTTCCCTAAAGTATTTTCTTCAAACCAGAATGAGCTGGACAGGAGCAATCCTGAGGTCGACAGGAGCATTTCACAAATGAAGGCAGAGAGATAGAGTGTGGTTAATTAGATTGATGGAGGTCAGAGTTCCAGCTCTAGACAGGATGTTGAGCCTGGTGCCTCTGATTTCTGGCCAGCACTTGGTGAACTGTGCCGCTTTACTAAAGGGACATATGTAACTCACTTCCATTTCATTTATTCATACTGTGCAGATATTTGCTGTCCCGCCACCATAACCCTCTCATCTCCTTCTGTTTACCTGTACAGCATTGCCATGCACCCACAGAAAGAAATCCTGGTCTCCTGTGGTGAGGACCGCCTCTGGAAGCTGGTGGGTCTCCCAGAAGGCAGCGTACTTGTCACAGGATTAGGACACACCGATTGGCTTTCAGATTGCTGCTTCCATCCCAGGTCAGTACACACATCTCCCTGGACCGCTTAGGCCCCCCTTCCCCACCCCCTCCCGGAAAGCTTCTGTTTCCTGGCTTCCTCTCAGTCAGCTTGGACGAAGCTTGCCCCCCTGCAGCATCACACCCTTCGCTGCATCTCAAAGCATGTAGATAAATGCTCCTTTGGTTTTTCATTATATTGACTTAAGAGTGATTGCTTTTGATATTTGGTACATGTAAAACTTAGTCCACATGCTGATGCACTGAACAAGAGTAATAAGCTTCCTGGGACAAGCCTTATTAATGCTCCTTGTGCTCACAAACCCTGGCAAGGCACACGGATTTCTAGTCAATAATGCATGCCAGGGTTTACTTTGCCTGTTAATCGTGCAGATTTTTCTTTAGGAATTAAGTGATCTTCCAAAAAAGGATTAGAACAATGATTAATATCATTTTTAAAAAACATTCAGTGACACCCTAGATATTAAAAAAGAGGAATGCAAGGCTGAACGCATTCGGCCCTGTAACTTTCCGAAGTTCCTGAATATTTGTACCCAAAAGGCCAAGTGCACAGAGGAAGAAGGTTGGTCAACACACTGGGACAGGTTCTGGTGGGCAGAAAGCTCCACCCACAATTCCTTCTGCCTGCCTGAGTTCATCATCGTGTTTCACATTTGGACTCATTGTGGGACCTGCCTCTTCCTGATACTCTCTGTCCGAATCACTTTTGGGGCCCCGTCATTCTTGTGCAATTTCTAAGCTGTTCTTTTGGAAGACAAAAATGTCCTCCCTTACTGACTCCTAGTGCACAGAACAAATGCCTCTTTTGAAAATTCAGATCTTAGAAGTTACGGAACAAGCCCCAAGATAATAAAACTCATTTCTGAGGTTTGCACTAAGTTGGTAGGATTTCCCATCCGCCTTAGCAAGACCAAGATAATGCTCTGTTATGTCAATTTAATCATACCAGGTCGATGAGGCAATGAAGCCTCTCTTTTACTCCCCGTAGAAGGTGGGGCCACTAGCAGGTTCCTACTCCATGTCCAAAGTGCTCAGCCAGCAGCCACCCACTCTAATCACCTTTCCTCAACCTGTTACTATAACTGCCTGTCATGGGTGAGCTCAGTAACCACCCCATAACCAACCACAGGCCTTGAATGCAGTAGGGTATAGGAATAAAGCTTCTTTTGGACCTTGGCATCATTCAAACCTAAGTTTTAATCTTAAGACTACCGCATCGTAGCATACGACCTTTGGCTCTCAGTGTTCTCATCTATAAAATGAAGGCAAGAAAAAATTCACATAGCAAGCCTGCCATAAAATATACTACTATAAACATTGATTTTCTTGTATTTTCCTCCATCACCCTTTAAAAATCTTGGTTTTGATAATCTCCCTTACTTGTATAAGAAGATGCAAAACTGATACCTAATAATTTAAAGAGTTAATATAGTAGGAAACTTCTTGCATGTTTTGAAACATAACCACTAATAATTTTACAAAATGATATTTAGAAAAGTGCGACCTTAAATATTTAGTTCTGCTATGTTATGTTTTTCTTTTAGTTATTACACATCTATCTTAGGAAATTTTGATGACTTGTATATCTTATATATTCTCACCAATCTTTTCAGTGATTGAACACTTTAAAATATTCTAGCAAATATCAAATTTCCATTTCAGCTGCCCCCACAACTAGGAAGCCAGCAATATAATTTTCCTAGGTTGATTTATAATTGAAAAAATTAAATTAAAAACTTCCTGTTTCTTTGAATTAGTGTTATTATTTATTCTGGTCGGCCTTTAACCACCATATCAGAACATCAGTCACCACTCTCCTATCACCACTGCCATCCAGCCAATTCTGGCTCCTCGTGGATGACACAGGTTTACAAGACTGTACACCTTTACGGGAATAGACAGCAGTGATTCCAAAAATTAAACACAATGTGCTGAGCAGAAGGAATTGTCGGTGGAGCTTTCTGTCAACCAGAACCTGTGTACCCATGGGTCTATTCCATCCTTCTCCTGTACAGTGACTAGTGCGTTTAAACTCTTGAACTTGAGCTTATCAGTTCAACTCTGACTCAACAGTACCTGACAGACTCGTTGGACTTAAACTACTGACCTTGAGGTTATCAATTCAACCCTTACTGATCCACAAGATCCTTCCAGCACATTCTGATGCTACAAAGAACCATATTCTTATATGTGAATGTCCATAGCACATTCATTTATATACATAAATATTTAAAAATATTTCCTACATTTTTATTATGAGAATAAACTATCGACTTAGCTTCATTTTTGCCAAAAACCCTCCCTTTTAATTTATATTTGTGCCTTATCTTTGGTTTAAATGCCAATGAAATTAATGTAAAAAATACTGGGAAATTTTTCAGTTAAAGAGAAAAGAAAAGTAAGTTTTCTTTTCATTTGAAATATTTTCAGTTCTTCACGGAGTCAAATGATCTTTAGTACAACATATCTGAAGTGAGCACATGAACATGGTTGATTTCCTCCCTGGCATGTTGGTAACCAGAGCGATGTCACACTCTCACCTCTTAGGAACAAAAGCCCATCCTGCAGAGAACGCACAGAAGTACAGCCTATCACTTAGGTAGCTGCAGGGCATGCTAGTCAGATTTCAATAATGCCCTGTTACTATGGCACCAGGAGAGTCAGAGTTTTTCTCATTAGTGTTTGTCCAGCACACAGTCCTTTAAATAGATCTTCTGTTTTTCCATTCAATTACTAAAATTAAAATGAGGTGAGTTACATCATTATTAACTGATCATATGCATTTACACTTAATAGGTGTTATGGCAGAATTGTAGTGAAATGCCATTGTGATATTATATTTATTTACTTCTTTACAGCATAGAATAAAAATAAAGAGGAGCAATGCATTTAACCACAAGGGATTTTATGTTGGAAACCTGAAATAAAAAATATTCTATTTGAAAATTAATTTTAAAAGGATTGTTAGAAACAACAGTAATACCAATTTTTTTCAGTTAGAGATCCATTTTGAAAGTTTTTTTTTCAGATATCAAGTGTTTGATAATGGTTCATCTGTGTAAATGTAGGTTGCTGATAATGTAGGTATCTTATAAAGGTCAAATGTTATTGAAAATAATTCATAATTAAACATATTTTACCTCTCTCTATCTAACCACAAGATCAGTGGTTCAAACCCACCGGCCGCTCAGCAGAAGAAAAATGCAGCTGTTTGCTCCCAGAAAGATTCACAAAGCTTCAGAAGCCTTCTGTAGGCTGGCTATGATCCACTAACTGCAGGGACTCTGGTGTTTTTGTTTTGTTTTGTGTATTGGTGTGATATGTCCTTCACTTCTAATTTACAAATCAAACACAAAACAAATTGAATTCAGATAATATACATTGATCTTCACTCAACACATTGAGGCATAATCTTTCTCAGATACAAAGTATAAAAACAGGCTAATTTATCCTCTTGCGGGAATTTGAGGGTGGACATAATATTTACTGATATGCACCTACCTCACTTGTGCTCATCACATAAGGGAAACTAATTAGAACATTTAAAAATTGTCATTTTAACTTTTGTAGCTCTTAGCTGAGTTTTCTTTTGCAACATTGAGTTGAACATGGGAGCACTTTTACTACGCTGTCATCGCCCAGAGTTCACCGGGGTGTCAGTCCTATTTAGCATGACTGCGCTGAATCTTGACTTCAGCAAAATTTTGTTTGTATGTGATATCAGTGATATTGTACTATAATTTGCACATTCTGTTGGGTCGCTTTCTCTAGAATGAATACAAATACGGATCTCTTCCAAGTCAGTTGTTCATATAGCTGTCTTCCAGATTTCTTGAAATAGACAAACGGGTGCTTCCAATGCTTCATTAGCTTGTTGAAACATTCAATTCGTACTCCATCATTTCCTGGAGCTTCGGTTTTAGCTAATTCTTCCAGTACAGCTTGATCTTCGTCCTTTAGTGTCTTTGGTTCTTGATCATACACGAATCTTGAAATGGTGGAATGTCGACGAGTTCTCTTTGGTACAGTGACTCGGTATGTTCTTTCTGCATCAGTGTTTTACCCATGGCATCTTTCAGGATTGCACCTTGAGGATTAGTTGTTTTCCGTAGTTCTTTCCACTTAAGATATGCTAAGCATGCTTTCTTTTGAGGGTTTGGACTCCAGGTCTTTGTACATTTCATTATAATATTTGGTTTTGTCTTCTCAAGATGCCCTTTTTTATTTCATCATTTCTTCCATTTGCTTAAATACTTTATGATTAAGGGCAGATTTCAATTCTGAAATGGTGTGTAAAGTGGTGCCCGCTGCCACCCATGTTGAACTTTTCTTTCTTTCCCGTTGAATGAATGACCTCTGCCTTCTTCATGACTTAGCTTCTTGAGGACATATCGCAGCTCATCAGATCTTCGGCCATTAATGTTCAGTGCATCAGATCTGTTCTTGGAAAGTGCTCAAAATTCAGGTGAAACAGGCTCAAGGTCCTATTTTGGCCCTTGTGGAGTTCTGTTCCTTTTCTTCAACTTCAACCTGACCTTACAAAAGAACAATTGTTTTCCCCTCTTTTATCCATATTTAATTCTTAGGTAGGTATCCGTTCACATTTAGCTAATATGTTAAGATCTTGCCTGCTTAGCCTGTGCATTTTTTCGCAAAACCATATTATTAGGAGTTAAAAGAGATATCATATTATTCCATAGTTCAATCACATCAACCAGAATTATACAATTGCTACCACAATCAGTGTCAAACATTATTTCCATTCTTGAATTCCTTGACATCAGCTCCCACCACTTTACTCTCCTGAAACCATTGTTTTACTTGCTCTTTCTATAGGTTCATCAATCCTGGGTTTTATGTACTGAAAAAAAAGAAAACCATGTAACAAAACTTCAACAGGGCCACACTCAATGACAAAACACTCCCAATATGAGCAAATAAAAAAACACAGAAAATATTCAAATCTGGATCAGGCCTAATAGGCGCCAGAGGATATCAACTGGCAAGGTTTGAAGCATTCAAGTCAGGTCATTCATTTCGATCATCTGTAGTCATCTCTCCAAGGATTACCAACTGTTTGGTAACCAGTTTCCTCCCATCCCTCCATTGTGGATAAAGGGAAATCAGCAGAGACTTACTTCCTCTGTAGATCCCACATGTCTCTTGGACTCCCACTGTCATCCATAGTCTGCAAAACAGATTCTCAAAATTTAGGTGCTGGTACTCTTCCTTCCTTCAGCTTTAGATGATGTGATTTACAACCCTTCAGTCACTGCTGTTGGGGTGCTTCTTCCATATGGACTTATTGATGGTGTCTTTTCCACAGCCAGCCCCTTCACCCATTTTTCTGTTGTCCATCCCCTATGTAGGAGGGTATATGTAGATCCTTGTAACTGATTATAAGCACAACATATTATTATGCTCAAGCAGTATTTGCACTTATAAAGCATGGAACATATAAGTGGTCAAACAATGAGAAATTTGCATGATGAACTACAGGAGTAGGTATTTATTGACAGTTGCACTAACATGGTTGGCTACTTCTGAGATCCATAAAAAGACACAACATTTACATATGTCGTTAACCCCCTGTGCTGGAATTGCCTAGAGGGATGGACCAGCTGGATCTGTCAAGGGAAGGCAGACTTTCAATGCCTTGGGGTTAGAAGGGTCCAAACAGGAAGGGATGCTCACAAGAAACGGGCCAAATGGAGCGCATTAAAACCATATATGGAAGCATGTAGGTGAAACGAGCTAACATCAAACAAGCAAGGGTACACCAGTGTGTCTAAGCTCTCACCTGCCTATGGTAGCCGAGTTACTTCTCCAGGTGATGTTTATTATCGATGAACACTACATTGTTTTCTCTGTTGTACGAATGAATTATTTGATTAAAATATTCTCAACGGTGACATTTTTGGACATATTTATAACTCAAAAACTAAAAGGCATGTGGAAAACCTTTTAAAGCATTTTACAAATATTACATCTTAAAAAAGCGATTCTAAATAACTTCATACATACAAATGATGATTACCATCGTCTTTTTAAAAAAAACAGTTTTAGAGTCAGTTTTGTTGGTATGAAGCTTTCAAATGGAAAGTTTCTGTGAAGCACATGTACATGAATGATAAGGACAATGGTTTAATCACTGCTTGGCCTGCTGTTATTACATGTTGACCACTAGATGGTGATCTTACACTGGTAAGGTAAAGCACCTTTGGCATTTACTAGGTTACCTGTTGTTGAGTAGATTGTGATTCATAGCAACCTTATAGGGCAACGTTTACAAAAGTAGCTTGCTAAATCTTTCTCCCATAGAGTGGCTGGTGTATTCGAACCAAGAATCTATAGTTAGTAGATGAGAGCTACCAGGGATACGTATTCATTATGATGAATTTACTGTTGAACATGGGTCATCAGTTACTAAAAATGATGAGTGAGTGAGTAGTGCATGGACCGTGTGCATGAACCATCTGTGCGCGGTTCACAAAGCTGAGAGCACACTGCTGAGGCATAGCGAATATCCGCATCTCTGTGTGAGGTCGAGATTGCACTAACCTGTGAACTCCAAGTTCCAGGTTGCCTATTTTAGAATCCTACCTACTAATCACTCATGAGACTCCTGTCATTTTTCTCACGTGGGAAATGGGAATAATACCACCAGGATTGGGAAAGCTGAATGCTATTAACATATACAGACCCACACTATTATTAAAAAGATTATGTTAACTGTTTTTGTTTGTTTCTTTATTTTCAATAGGAATTTTGAGAACTTAAGAACTGGGTAACTGAAAAATTGTTGAACATCTGAGAGCTGTAGGCACAGGGAAAGGCTTGGGAATGGTAAACCACGACAGTGTTTGTGTTACACTAGGTTCAGGTGAAAGACTCTTCTCACACCATGAATCAGTAATTGTTAATGTTATGTTTCAAGTTAAACAGGAAAAAAGTTATAAACTGAAAAGTCTTGTCACTGGGTGCTGTGGCGGGGATTCTGACTCTGACCTGTACCGTGGAGTCACGGTGACTCCTGGCATAGATATAATTGAATGCAGCTGGCACATAGGGTCTCCTACGATGGGATCTCTAGGCGGGCGGACAAATGGTCAGGGCTTTCATCTGGGAAGACGGTGGTTTTGAAACTGCACATTTGATGCAGTGCCCCACCCTGCTGCGTATCTATTGCTACTTCGCCTTTGATACAAGAAACTGTTTTCCTTAAAAGTGTACCATAACTAGTAGCATTTGTTGAACTGAAGAGAGAACAAGTTCCGCCTACCTGTTTTTTTTTTCAATAATTATTTTGTTTTGAAAAGAACAACAGCAGAATTACTCTTTAAACTAGTAATTTGTCATGTTTTAAATGAATTTAATGCATATAGCACTTTATGATCTTTGCTAACCACAGATATGTTTTATTAATACTGTTCCATTTAGACTAGCTCTAGGTGACCCAAACAGACAAAACAATACATAGTCATCTTCAGCAGAGTACTGACAGATCAATAAAACACATGCTGCCCTCAATAATGCATTAGGTGTCTTTACTTAAGCAGGGAATGCTCAGATACAGTAACAGAATTTTGAATGTACAGCCAGTGTCCAAGTCTCTGTGGTTGGAGCTGCTTTCGGCACTCTTACCCCCTCCCTCACTCCCTCCATGTGACCACAACTTATTATATGAAACAGCATGTATCTCCCCTCACATCTCTATAAAATGAAAGCCTTTGAGATTAGTGTCTTTAAACAATTTCACAGTGCTGCGGTTTCTCCTGAGTTCACTGCCTGAGGCAGAAATAGAAGAGACAGCATCCTGTTAAACATATCTTTTACCCTTATGAGCTGATTTATGAATTGTGAATAAACAATGTTCTTCACAATCTCTGCATACTCCTCTATGCAGTGCCTGAAACCATAGCAATAAAACACCATGACAAGTATACAATTTAATGAAAAATTAAAATAAAATAAAAACAGAAGCACGGGGAAACCAGTTTATCATCTTAGGGTTCGGTGCCCTGATACTTCCTCCACTGCACTGGTAGATGCGTTTGTAATCTGCAGTGCTTAGTCGAACAGAATAACCCGTTAAATACTAATATTGTAACACATTACCTTTGGAGTTTTCTTTATGGAGGCTCTGTTCTTACTTCGTGACTGTTGTCTGAAGAGGATAAACACCCACAACACTTGTCTTTTATAGTTGTTGTATTTTCTTTCACTTGGCTTTTAAATAATCCTTCTTTTAATCCTGGTGGAGTTTTCTCTCCCCTACCAATGATTCTAATGCATGATCATCATAAAGATAATGATGTGTTTAAAAATTCCATAGTTCCATGGTTCCATGAAAATGCATTTTCTCTGTAAAACCAACCTTTAAAGAATCATTTCTACCCTCATACATATTTGAAGGAGTTTAACAGTTAGCCTTTAAACATTTGGTAAAAGATACAATGAGGTCAATGACATTAGCCAGTCTTCTATAGAAAAAAAAATTGATTACAGCTCAGAAACCTGTGAAAAAATGGTAAAGTGGGCCCAGCTAGGCAAAATGAGAGTTCCAGAGGAGAACGAGAAAACGGCCAGCAGAATAGTTGAATAAATATGAACTAAAACTTCCCAAATATTACAAAGATCATCAGTGTATTCCTCCATGGATCTCAATCATAGATTATAAGTAGAATAACTGAAAGGAGCACTTCAGCTAGACGCGTCATTTTCAAACTCTCAAAGTCAAATACAAAAAAACCATAATGACATTGACATTAATAATTCATCAGCTGCAAGAGATCGTCATTGAGAGTGACAGCTGACTCAGCATCAAAAACCATGGCGTCTAGAAGAGAGCGGGATGGCGCTCTGCAGTGCTGAAAGATCAGTCAACTAATCATTCTTTAACCAGCAAAAATCTTTTCAAAAATGAAGAACTTATGATGATCATAGATACATGAAAAGTAAGGTATTCATCACTATAAGGTGTGTTCTGCAAGAAACACGAAAAGATGAATGTGAAGATACTCAACAGTGGCTCGACTCCTCATTAAGATAAAGGTAAATATGTAGCTAAATATGAGAGAACCCAAAATGCAGTTTGATGTGACTAATTTCTGCATTAGAGCTAAAAATAACTACATAAATCCATACTTACAGAACAGTAGTGCTGAGCCTACCGTGTGCAAAGGTAAACTTTGTGGGATGGTAACTGCTTTGTTGTTATGTACTGCGGGCGCTGACTTTTCGCCATCCTTCCACAACCCGTATGTTCAGCAACTAGTCCAAGAAGCGGGACTTCCTGAAACAGACAGCTTAAGCAGGATAGAAGAAAGAGACACTCTCAAAACATTTTATTTCTACTCGGGTCCTTGGTATCAGCTCCTCATTTTTTCTCCTCCCTCCTCCACCCTCCCTCCCTCACAAACACTTGGTAATTTATAAATTATTATTATTTGTCTATGTCTTACACTGGCCGATGGCCTCTTTCACCCACTTTTCTGTTGTCCATCCCCCAGGGAGGGGCTATATATAGACAATTGTGATCAGTTCCTCCTTTATCTCCCACCTTCCCTTTACCCTTCTGGTATCTCTACTCTCACTACTGGTCCTGAGGGGTCCCTGTGATGATTTGTACAAGCCCCCAATAAAATGATTTATATAAAAAGGAAAATAAACCAAAAAAGTCACTATTCAACCATTTCAAGAGGTTTGATATGAGCAAGAACCAATGGTACTGAAGAAGCGCAAGCTGCATCGATAGCATCAGTCTCAAACAAGGTTCCAGGGATTGATTAAATTAAATTGAACTGTTTTAACAGGTTGATGAAGCAGTAGAAGCATTCACTCATTTATGCCAGGAATTTTGGAAGACAGCTACTTGGCCAACTAAGTGGAAGAGAGGCATATTTGTACTCATTCCAAAGAAAGGTGACCTAACATCACACTCAAAGTCCAGAACAATGCCATCGATATCATAAGCCAGTAACATTGTGGTGAAGGTGATACAACCATGGTGGCCACAGTACAATGACCAAAAGTTGCAAGAGGTTCAAGCCAGCTTTAGAAAAGGACATTTCACAGGGGATAAACTACTCATGCTGGAATGGATGCATGCATGCATTGTGATAAGAGCTGTATGAACCCCAATAAAATGATTTTAACAAAAAGAAAGAACCTTGCTATTTTGAATTTTAAAATAATAATAAGAAGGAAGAGACATTAACAACCTGTAATAGGCAGATGACAAAATTTGCTGCTGAAGGCAAAGAGGACTTGAAGCATTTAATGAGGATCAAAGACTCTACCCTTCAACTCAATGCAAAAAAAAAAGCCAAAGTCTTTACAAATCTACCAATAGACAACACCGTAGTAAATGAAGAAAAGATTGAAGTGGTCATGGATTTCATTTTGCTTGGATCCACAGTCAGTGCTCATGGAAGCAGCAGTTGAGAAAGTAAATGGCATATTGCATTGGATGAATCTGTGTTATGAGACATCTTTACAATGTTGAAGTGCAACAGAGTCACTTTGAGGACTAAGGTGAATCTGACAAGTCGTGTTTTCTAAATACCTCACCCACATGTGGAAGTCTGACACTGAATAAGAAAGGCAAAGAAGAACGGATGCTTTGGAATCATAGTGTTGGTGAAGAGTATCAAACATACCATGGACTGCCAGAAGAGCAATCACATCTCTCTTGGACAAAGTTCCGTCAGTGTGCTCATTAGGAGCAAGCATGGTGAAACTTTGTTTCACATCCTTTGGACATGTAATCAGAAGAGAGCAGTCCCTGGGAAAGGACATCATGCTCGCTACAGTAGAAAAGCAGGGAAACAGAGGATGAAGCCCAGGAGAGGGATTGACAAAGTGACTGGAGAAATGAGTTCAAACATAATGTTGCACACAGGCTTGCTATGAGTCAGAGTGGGCTTCACACTAACAACAACAATTGCATGAAGGCAGGTGAGAAATGGAACTTTAGAGGAACAACATTTGCATACCACTGGAATTAAATTAATCTGAATGACATTGTATTACTTAAATGTACATTGTATCCCCCTTGACAGCTATTAAGAAAATAACTCATAAAACATACTAAAAGAAGCAAGGGGATTAAAAGAGTAGAATATAAAATACCCAAGAAGAAACATTTTAACATGTACAACTAATATATTAAACTCTTCCAACATATATAGAAGATACTCTTCTGCAAAAGGAAACAGAGGAAAGAGCTAGGAAGCAAAACTATGGCTAGAGGCATAAGCATAGGTGTGTACATCTGTAAATACATTAATTCATAAAAATAGAGGTATTGGCCTATGTACATACATTTATATGGCAATACACTGAGGTACTGGATGAACTTTGGGCCTCTGCTCAAGTCGTCCCTCAATGCAACAATATTTTGTCCCAACAACCTGATATTCTGTGATACTCACACTCCTGGCACAATCGCTAAAGACAAAGCAGGTGCATAAGCAAATGTGGTGAAGAAAGCGGATGGTGTCCAGCTATCAAAAGATATAGCAGCCAGGGTCTTAAAGACTTGACGATAAACAAGTGGCCATCTAGCAAAGAAGCAATAAGCCCACATGGGGAAAGCACACCAGCCTGTGCAATCCTGAGGTGTCAATGGGATCTCCTAAGAGGCTTCAGTAGACCCCAAAAAAACAAACAACAGAAAAAAACTTATTTTTGAGAATCAGGGTGGTTGGAACAGAGAACCAGAACTCATCTGTAGAGTACCCCCTTCCAGAGGGGATATCCCCTCACAGAAGGGTCACAAGGAGGGAATGAGTCATCCAGGGGGCAGAATAGCACTGATGAAACACACAATATTCCTCTGATTCTTGAGGCTTCCTCACCCCTCACTGTCATGATCCCAGTCCTGCCGTTCACTGCAGGCTAGACCAGAGCATATGCACAGGTACAGAAAAAGATAAGAGCTGAAGACACCCAGAATCAAGGAATAGGAATGGGAGTATTGATACCAGGATGATAGCGGGAAGGTGGGAAGAAGAGGGGAGGAAGGGGGAACCCGATCACAATGATTGATAAAGAACTCCCCTCCCCCATGCAAACACACAAACAGGGGAACGAACAACAGAAGTAATGGGGGAAGGAAGACAGCGGCTGGTGTAAGATATGAAAATAATAATAATTTATAATTTATCAAGAGGTCACGAGGGTGGGGGGGGCAGGGAGGACAAAAATGAGAACTGCTATCAAGGGCTCCATAGAAAGTAAGTGTTTAGAAAATGATGGTGGCTTGTGTGCTCACGTCCCCGATATGATCGCTGAAGACAAAGCAGGGGCATAAACAAATGTGGTGAAGAAAACTGATGGTGCCAAGCTATCAAAAGATATAATCTGTGGTCTTAAAGGCTTGAAGGTAAGCAAGCAGCAATCTAGCTTGGAAGCAACAAAGCCCACATGGAAGAAGCACCCCAGCCTGTGTGATCACAAGATGTCAAAGGGATAAAGGTATCAGGCATCAAAGAACAAAAAAAAATCACATCATTGTAAATGAGGGGGAGTGTGAAGTGGGGACCCATATCCATCTGTAGGCAACTGCACATCCTCTTACAGAAGGGTCCCAAGGAGGAGATGAGCCAGTCAGGGTGCAGTGTAGCAACCATGAAACATACAACTTTCCTCTAGTTCCTAAATGCTTCCCCTGCCCCCCCTGCCCCCCCCAGTATCATGATCCCAATTCTACCTTACAAATCTGGCTAGACCAGAGGATGTACACTGGTACAGATAGTAACTGGAAACACAGGGAATCCAGATGGATGATCCCTTCAGGACCATTGGTGAGAGTGACGATACTGAGAGTGGAAGGAGGGTGGGGTAGAAAGGGGGAACCAATTACAGGGAATCTACATAAAACCTCCTCCCTGGGGGACGCACAACAGAAAAGTGGGTGAAGGGATACGTCGGACAGTGTAAGATGTGACAACATAATAATTTATAAATTACCAAGGGTTCATGATGGAGGGGGAAGCGGAGAGGGAAGGGGAAAAATGAGGAACTGATGTCAGGAGCTTAAGTGGAGAGCAAATGTTTTGAGAATGATGAGGGTAACGGATGTACAAGCATGCTTTATACAACTGATGTATGTGTGTATTGTGATGTGTTATATGAGTCGCCAATAAAATGAGTAAAAAAGAAAGAAAATGATGATGGCAACGCATGTACTAAAATGCTTGAAATAACTGATGTATGGGTTGTTATAAGAGACAATAAATGAAGAAATAGGAAAGAAAATACCGTCTCACATACACAGAGACCATGCATATTTTTCAGTGCTTTCACTGAGTGGCGTTTGTTTCCCTCTATCCTATCCTCACAAAATTCTCCATGTTCCAGCGTAGCACACTGCCTTCATTTTAGGGTTTCTGTTTATAACTCATGACTATTTCCTCTTATTTCAAACAGTTTGATTGTTTTGAAATATTTGGAAACATGATCAAGATTTTTTAAATGCCGCTTATTTCTTTGTTAGTATTTAGAGTTCTATGAGAGGTATCTTCTCTATTCTTTAGAATGTTTCTCTTCTTTTGAGCTGGAGTCATTTTAGTCTCTGATGTAGAGGGAGAAGAAGTAATGCAATTGGAAACTGATCTTGGTTTCTACTAAGGTGCTTGCTCCTTCCAGAAATGCTTCTGAGTTTTGGAAATGTCATGGTTCTGTAGTTTCTGCTCTGAGTGCAGATTGGCTTGTGAGCTCGGTAGCACTGTAAGCTCTTTACTCCCATCTAGCAGCACTCACTTGAGAAAGCTGCTCCTTGCTGGCATGGCCTTCTATCTATGGTACAGGGTATCCCTTTACATTTCTTTCCCCTCTGTTATTAAAAAATCACTAGTGGGGTTTTTCCAGATTAACTTCTGGGTATCATGCTGCAGTTCTTTCCTAAGACAGATAATTCCAGAAAGGGACCATTGTGCATTTTACCCCAACCAGTTGGTCCACAGTATAATGAATATTTTCATGTATGTATATATGTATATATGTGTGTGTATATATATATATATATATATATATATATATATATATATATATATATATGCTATAATGAATGAAGGGGGAAGTGCAGAGTGGAGACTCAAGGCCCATTTGTCGGCCACTGGAGATCCCTCATAGAGGGGTTTAGGAGAGAAGATGGGTCAGTCAGGGTGCGATGTAGTACCGATGAAGAACACAGCTTTCCCCCAGGTCCTGGATGCTTCCTCCCCCCAACTACCATGATCCAAATTCTACCTTGCAGGACTGGATAGGGCAGAGGTTGTACACTGGTGCATATGGGAGCTGGAGGCACAGGGAATCCAGGGTGGATGGTGCCTTCAGGACCAGAGGTGTGAGGGCGATGTTGGGAGAGTGGAGGGTGAGTGGGTTGGAAAGGGGGAACTGATTACAAGGATCCACATGTGACCTCCTCCCTGGGAGATGGACAGCAGAGAAGGGGAGGGAGACTCCGGATAGGGAAAGATATGACAAAATAAAAATCTATAAATTATCAAGGGATCGTGAGGGAGGGGGAGTGGGGAGGGAGGGGGAAAAAAAGAGGACCTGATGCAAAGGGCTTAAGTGGAGAGCAAATGCTTTGAAAATGATTAGGGCAAAGAATGTACGGAGGTGCTTTATATAATTGATGTATGTATATGTATGGATTGTGATGAGTTGTATGAGCCCTTAATAAAATGTAAAAAACAAAACAAAAAAACCCCAAGTTTTTCAGCACACTTTTTATGCAAGTTTTGTGGTAAAATTAGGTGCCTCGGCTGATATTCGGGTCAGCTTATACTTGAGTATATACAGTAATTAGCAGACATTTCTCAAAATCTTAGTCATCTGATGACCAGTTCCTTAGTTTCCGGGCTTATGACAAGTTTCCCCTGATCCATGTTCCTTGTTTTCATATTTTCCTGGTCATTTTTATGAACTCAGGCTGGGGGAAGTTAGAACTCTGGGTTCATATCACCTTCTTATTGAGAAGTTCATATTTATTTTTAATAAATGATTGAAATTGACCTTTAAGGTCAGTTTCATTCTCCAGTTTGATATAAGCAAATTTTGCCCTAAGACTATTTCTGTAGGCAAGAAGTTTCTCAGGTCAAGTAGATACTGTCAAAATAATGACTCCCGGAAATGTTAAATGTCACGAGGAACTAACATTTTGCCTCTAGTTAAACCAAGAATCATTCAACTGTATCTAAGCTGTAAAGAAACATCAGCTTGTATGACCTAACCTTGCTGATTGATGGCCTGATTACATTACGGAGAAAACCTTGGCAAGTTACTGCAGGTTTTAGAAAATGCTGTTGCCACACAAATATCAGCAAGCCCGACACTTCTCTACTTGGAAAGGCATTATAATATACTTGGCAAAAGTGGGCAGAGGGTGGAGGCGCTAATTGAGAGAAACTTTGAGCACGCAAGTCAGCACAGCACAATAAATGGGTCATCTACATCTTGTTTGGATGCTAGACTCCAATATCAGCAGGGTCACACTTGGCTGACAGGTTTCAGTGGAGTGACACAGTTTACACACAAATGAAGATGGTTGGTTCCAAAGCACCCAGCAGAGCCACCTAAGATTGGTCGGATGACCTACTTCTGTAGAAAGTACCATGAAGGCTAATCGGGAGCACTTCTGCTTTGTAAGCCTTGGGTCTCTTGCACTAGGAATTGGCTTGATGGCAAGAGATTTTGCTTCAGGGATTTTGTTTTTGTTTTTTCTCCTTTTTGTTCCGTGTACAGCCTAGGAAGACCTGGTGGTCTGCTTCCAGGGGCTTGCCAATGACAACTCTATGGATGATCACAGACAGGTTTTGCTACAGTGATGAAAGATGAGCGCCCCAGAGTATAAGCCCTTCCAAATGCGAATTATTGCAGCCAGGATTCTGAGCGTAACAGTGATTGTAACTATGGCATGGAACCAGAACCAGGCAATGTTGTATTCTGTCTTATATTAATCCCCAGATACAACTGAGCACACATCCCGGGAACACAGCTTCGCGTTTTCAGGTTATGGGTTTGCTATCTTAAATCTAGAGTGTTCTGGAATAAAAGTTCACCAGGTTTATGTCTAGGGACCTTGGTAGCACAAATGGTTACTTGTGCTGCTAACTGAAAGATTAGTCCATCACAGCCACCAGCCACTCCACAGGAGAATGAAGAGGCGTCTACTCCCATGAAGAGTTAGCTGGGGAAACCCAGAGGGGTAGTTCCACGGACGCCTCTGAGTCAGAATGAGAGGGCTTGGCTTTTTGAGGCGGTCATGTCTAGTGATCCCTTCTATCACCAGGATAACGTTGACCTGTTTAAAATATTACAAAGCAAAACTGTCACTTTGAGGGCGAAAGTGTACTTCTTTCAAGCAATGGTTTTTTCAACTGCCTCGTACACTTGTTAAGTCTAGATGGCGAATAAGGAAGACCAAAGAAGAATTAATGTCTTTGCATTTTGATGAAGAAAATTGAATATACATGGACTGCCAAACGTGCAATTTATTTGTCTTAAACACAAAAACAAATAACAGCAACAAAACAAGACAACCATTTGAACGTGTTCTCAGGAGAAAACAGTCCATAGAGAAAGATATCTATTAGTACCCCATCACTTCCGGAAGCTTTGTGTTTTCTCTACTGCCTGGTGGTGTAGTGGTGACTTGCTGGGCTGCTGGCCTCATGGTTGGGAGTTCGACATCACCAAGAGGTCCGTGGGAGAAAGAATAACTTTTCTACTATCATAAACAGGTACAGTCTTGGGAACCCAGGATGGGCCAACTCAATATGAATCAGCATTGACTCAATGCAGTGATTTTTGCTTTTGGTTTTCAAGGATAGCTTGGATTTCTTCCTTCAAGACCCTCAATTCTTAGCCACAGCTACCTCTTGAAATAGTAGCATATCTTGTGATTATTTTGTACAACGTCACTGTGTATCCTTTTCATATTCTTTGATGCTTCCTGTATCGTGTTACATTGCACTGAGGATGCAATTTTCCTTTAGGCTTGATCATACTACACTACATTTGAGAGCAATTTTCAGAGTCACTTTTTACCTTCATTTTTGTCTTTTCTTTTTTTCTTGTCTTTTAAATGACCTTTTGCTTTCTTTATGTATGATGTTCTAGATGCCATCCATGGCATGTTTGGGCTTTAGTCATAAGGATTCCATGCATCCAATTTGGTATTTGCATTGTAATATCAAAAGTGCCACAGGCTGTCAGAGAACTAATAGATAGTCCCTGGAACACGTAGAGCTAGGGTGATCGTTAGAGCACATACTTTGGACATGGTACCAGGAGAGACCAATCCTTAGGGAAAATCATATCCAATGTGGTAAAGTCGAAGGCCAGGGAAAAATGAAGACTCAACAAGATGGATTTACACAGTGGCTGCAAATAGGGGTGCAACATAACAGTTGTAAGGATGACACAGGTTCTGGAAGTGGTCTCAAGTCTGTTATATGTTCGGTCCTCATGAATCAAAATCAAATCAACATCAACGACACCCAACAAAAAACAAGTGCGGATTACATCCCTTCTATAGGCTAAGCTGAGTGCAGTTTTACAACAAAGCTGACTTATAAGCACAAGCATGCCCAATTGTTCCAAAGAGCAAAGGGCCCACATTCTCTAGGCGCCCAGAGTTATTACTCAGACACCATCATTTCTTTCTCAGCCTATTAGCCAAAACCCCCAACAAGAAGAAGTAGAGTCAAGGGTTCAGTTCCAGAAAAGATGGACTATTGAAAGCAGCTTCACCTTGTGTCATTTCAAATAGGTGGGATAGTCCCATACTTCCAGTATAGCGCAGGAGAGTTGCATTTTATTCCTATTAATTTTATTTAATAATTGATAGTAAGGAGCCTCAGCATCAAATATTTCACTTTGAGTGAAAATTTATGTTGTAACTCAACAACTGAGCTGGCATGATGAATGGGACTAGATTAACTCTCTGATTCAAGATTATCAAAATTAGAAGCACTGAGTAACTCCGACTCTGTAAAGGGGGAACCCAGGAGCAGGACGAGCAGGACACAACACTTTTGCAGAAGGCGGGCTGAAGGAATGTCAGCACCACCTGGTGTGAAATAATATGTGGAACCGAGTTTATCCACTGCGTTGGACAGCTGGAACTCTTAGGTTATCATAAGCAAATTAGAGTCTATTGCTCATTCTCTCACACTCATTGAACATGGACACAGCAGCTTGCTTTCTTCTGAGTCCTATATTTGAAGCAAAAGTGACGGGCTTTGAAGGCACTTAGTCCCCTTGGACACTGACATTATTGACACCTGAATAGTAAAACCAGACTCTCGCCTAACACCCAAAGGCAAGACCGGAGGGCTGCCACTTGCTTGTCTTTCTTATCCTTCGTTTTGGAAACTTACTACAAATAATCATATACGTTTATTAGAGATTATTCTAACATTCTATTATTGTGAATATAAATACGGCCTTCTAGTGCATTTGATGAGTGCAAACCTCAGTAAGACTGAGTGCAATGACAGTAAATACCAACCTGGGCATTATTTTGGAACCTTTGGGAAGCTGTGATCTCTTGGTCTGATCTGAAATCTACTGAGCACATGAAACATGACAGCATTACCACTTGCCAACATATTTATGGCAGTTGTTCTAACTTGAATGAAGAAACATTGAAGAAAAGACCCCTCCCTGTAGCAGGAAATGTGTTTCCAAAGCACTGCAATTTGGCTTCGTGCAAACCTTTCCAACCAGGAGCAGGCGCCAGGGTAAAGGCAGTAATGCCATCACAGGTTTTGAAGAGCAAACCTGCATTTGAAATGTAGATGTATAGCTTTGAGTAATTTGGAACCTCAAGTATAACTAATTGGTAAGCACATAAATGGACAGAAAACAAACTTGTATTGACTTTCCAACAAAATTAAAAAGGAAAAACTATTTTGAAAGAGAAGAAAGCCTACAATCCTCATAAAGTGCAATCCTTTTCTTGGCTGCTTCTCCTACTTTGCAAGCCTATTTTGTGTGAGTGGACATCAGATTCCCTTTGGGATTCTTAATTTAATTTATTTTATCAATAAAAAGAACCTTCTGTGGAGAAAGGAATAAATCACATAGAAATGAAATACAAGAGATTACACCAGTAGCTGAGCTTTTACCTTGACTAATCCATTAGCTTTGACCAAATATCTCAATGTCAAAAGCATTATAAGTATTCTACAAGGTAAGTCTGGCAAAGAGAAATCAATAACAAAGTATTGGATTTGATTAAAACATTTACTTTTTTTCTTTCTACCATGCCCTCCTCAAGATAAATAGCCCTTTCCCACACTAATCTAATCTGATCTTTGTTATAGTTATTGGCTGGCCTCGCTTCTTGTTGTCCTACCACCTGCATTAGAACTGATTTCTGTCTTACATACTTTTCTGTTACTCTATAATTTCACTGTTGGGGTTTACACTCTCATGTCATGACATGTATCACTGAACTTGTTCATGACTTCTAAGAGAATTTACAATACTCCATTTGCACACATTATTTATTTTTATTTTGACAGGTTCCAAATGACCTACATAATTTTTGAATAGGAAAAACATGCTTAGTGAGAAAATTCTTCTCAAGTTGGCTTAGCTCAGCCAAAATTAAAACCTTTCCATCATTTTAGTCATCAAAGGCTCTTGGACATCATAGAAAATGGATCGCGCCATTTATCTTTCATCTCAGGGTCTTTACATATTCTATTATTTCCCTGATCCTTGCAGCTTAGAATAATTTCCGATATCTGCCGCCTTTTCATAACTTACATCTCCTTACTACCATTTATCATCCTATGACCATTTTCTCATTTATGAGTGAATTTTACAAGAATTCCTGGTTTCTCTCCTATATTGCGAACTAGAGGAAAATAGAATTGGGAACCCAAATAGGCACTTTCAATACATTGTGAAAAAAATTTAAAAGTCATCTAATTAATAGACCAGCTGCTATTTTAGTATGTCATGAGCTAATATCTAGATCACAACACAAACCATCTTGCTTTTTTGCCTGTCTCTTGCTATCCAGCTCCAACCAACTTATTACCCTAAAATACTGCTTTTATAATTTTATATCTCAGCACAGCCACTCTTTGTCAACATCTATTAATACAGTATATATATATATTCCTTAAAATAATATTCAAAGTCCTCCATAATTTGATTCATGTCTACATTCTGATCTTGATACATACCCTGTTGAACTCAACCTTCTAGGGTCAACATAAATAAGTAAATGAGTAACTAGGTGCACAATACTAAATTCTGCTATTAGAATTTACTTTAGCTTTCTGCCATTTTCTCTCCATCACTCATATATTTATTTGTTGTACTGTGGAGCCTTTTGTTTTCCTATAATACTGGAAGCTATACCACTAGTATTTCCAATACCAGCAGGGTAATCCATGCTACACATGTTTCAGCAGTGTCAAGACTAAGAGAGAATAAGAACAAGGACCTCATGATCTATGTCTGTGATTGGCTAATGGAAATGTGGTGACAGCATGGAACAGTGTCTGATACCATGCGGAAGATGAGCTCCTCACGGTGAAAGACTCTCAAACTAAGACTAAGTAAGTGTTATTTCCTCAAAAAATAGTCAACCTGAATGACATGAAAGGAACAAAGCTTTGGGAATGTTCACTTGATGTAACATGACTCAAAATGAAAAGAAAGAATTGCAAAATCTACTAGTAAATGGAATATGGAATGTATGTACACAATATGAGCCCTGGAAAATTGGAAGTCATCAGAAATTTATAGAACATATAAAGATCATTATCTTAGGCATACTTGTTATGAATGGACTGGTTTTGGGCATCTCAGTCAAATGGTCTTACATAATTTATTACAAAGTATAATAAATTGAAGGTGAAGGGTATCAGATATATCATAAAAAAGGACTATCTTAAAATCGATCTTAAAGTACATTATACAAGGAAAACCAGTTAATACAAATATTATTCAAATTTACATACCAAAGAAAAACTTAAAGTTGAATAAACTGAAAATTTTTTACCAAGTTCTGCCATCTGAAATTGATCAAACATGCAATCAATATGCATTGATGATTCCTAGTCACTATACTATGGGAATTGAAAACAAAAATGGATTAGTAGTTGGAAAATATGGCCTTGATGTTAGAAACAGTACTAGAGATCCAATGATAGAATTATGTAATTCTAACAGGAAGTTTTTATTGTCAATATCTTTTATCAACAACCAAAAATGGTAATTGTACACATGGCTGAATGGAATACACAGGAATCAAAACAAGTGCATTTGTGAAAACAGATGAGGGACAAACTCACTCTCATTAATCAGAACAAGGTCAAGAAAAACTGTGGAACAGACCATCAATTGCTTATCTTATTGCCATCAAGTTAATTCTGACTCCTAGTTACTCTCGAGAGAAGAGTAAAACTGCCACTGTGAGTTTCTGAGACTAAGTTTGTACAGGAGTAGAAAGCTTCATCTTTCTCATGTGCAGTGACTGGTGGTTTTGACTGCTCACAGGGACAAGGCTAACAACAAGTGATCTACAATTGATGGCAAGGAGGTTTAAGAGGCCTGGTAGGGCTTGATCAAGGGCAATGTAACCGAGAGAATTGCTGAAACACAAATAAAGGCTCAGTATGATAGTGGGACAAGAGGAAAGTAAAAGGAAACAGAGAAAAGAATTAGGAGGCAAAAGGCTTTTATAGAGGTCTAAATATAGGCATGTACATATTTATACATGATGATGGGGAGATAGCTCTATGTACATATATTTATAGGTTTAGTACCAAGGTAGCAAATGGACATTCGGCTAATGGTGCCCGGCTATCAAAAGATATAGCATCTGGAGTCTTAAAGGCTTGAATATAAACAAGCAGCCATTTAGCTGAGAAGCAACAATGCCCACATGGAAGAATAACACCAGCCTGTGTGATCACGAGGTGTCCATGGGATCAGCTATCAGACATCAAAGAACAAAAAATCATATCATTGTGAATGAAGATGAGTGCAGATTGGGGACCCAAGACCCATCTGTAGGCAACTGGACATCCCCTTACAGAAGGGTTGTGGGGAGGAGATGGGCCCGTCAGGGTACAATGTAGCAATTATGAAGCATACAACTTTCCTCTAGTTCTTAAAAGCTTCCTCCCATCCACTATCATGATCCCAATTCTACCTTACAAATCCAGCTAGACAAGAGGGTGTACTCGGGTACAGATAGGAACTGGAAACACAGGGAATCCAGGACAGATGAACCCCTCAGGCCCAATACTGAGAGTAGTGATACCAGAGGGTAAGGAGAAGGTGGTGGCAGAAAGGGGGAACCCGATCACTATGATCTAGATATAACCCCCTCCCAAGAGGACAGACAACAGAAAAGGGGGTGAAGGGGCACATTGGTCAGTATAAGACATGAAAAAATAATTTACAAGTTATCAAGGGTTCATGAGTAAGGGTGGGGAGGGGGGAAAAACGATACCAAGGGCTCAAGTACAAAGAAATATTTTGACAATGATGATGGCAACATATATACAAATGTGATCAACACAGTGAATGTATGGATTGTGATAAGAGCTATACTAGTCCCCAGTGAAATGATAAGTAAATATATTTATCTGATTTACATGCTCAAAAATAAAAAAAACTTAAAAGACTAAAATAAACTGTTGGAAATTAAAAAAAATCAGCTTGAGAAGACAGATAAAATACTAAAATAAAATATGCTAAGACTTGGAGTCAGAAAACCCAAAGGGAAGAAGATGTTTGACGTTTCTCATGTGGAAATTAGTGAATGATAAAGTCAAGCACTGAACTGTAACTGTAAAGGACTTTTTTGGGCAAGATACTGATAAACATATGAAACATCAAGGAAAGTTGGAAGACATACCAAAAGTCACCCGTCAACATTTGACCATTTCACAATGAAGGTGTTGCTCAAACAGTTCTGATAATTGATGAGATAACATTTGAGTTTTTTTTGTTTGTTTGGTTTAACAAACATTCAATATTGGAAGTGTTCACTCATCTATGCTAAGAAATTTGTACAGATGGACATTTCCAGAAGAGTTCATATTTGTGCCCATGCCAAAAAATGTGATACAAAAGAATGTGGATATAATCAAACAACATTATTAATATCACTCACAAGTAAAGTTTTCCTGAAGACAATTTAAATGGTTGTACCACTTCACTGACAGGAAAATTCAAGCCAGATCCTTTTGCCACTTCACTGGCAGAAGGATCTCATTTGAAATCAGAAAATACAAAAATATTCTTATCTGTGATTTATTGACTTTGCAACTGGATATGCCTATGTAGGTATTAAACATTATGACTAACTTTTCAAGAAATTGAATTCCAGAACATTGAATTGTGCGGAACCTATACATAGACCTGGAGGCAGACAAGTGAAGAGGTCAGGGAAATATTTTGTTCTTTAAAATCAGGACAGGTGTACATCAGAACTGAATCCTTGCCTTACACGTTTTCAGTTTGTATGCTAAGCAAATAATAAAAAACCCGGACTACATGAAAAATAACATGGCAACAGGTATTAAGGAAGACTCATTAGCATCTGCAATATGCAGATGACAAAATTGTTGGCTAAAAACAAAAGGGAGTTGAAGCACCAATTGATGAAAATCAGACTAGAGTGTTCAGTATGAAGAAAAATAAACAAGAACAACTACAACTGGAACAATAAGCAATAGCATGATAATGGTAAAAGATTAAGGTTGTCAAGTTTTTTATTTTGTTTGGACCAACACTCATGGAAGTGCTCATGGAAGCCACAGTCAAGAAATTAGAGCATATACTCCATTGGGGAGATCCACAGTGTACGAACTCTTTAAAGTATTGAAAAGCTAACATGTCACTTTGAAGACTAACCTGTGGTGTTTTCAATTGCTTCATATGCATGTGAAAGTGAAACAATAAATATATTAAAGAATGGATACCTTTGGATTGTGGTGTTAGTGGAGACTATCAAAAGTACCATGACTTCCAGGGAAAGGAGTTTTGGAATATGTACAGTGAGAATATTCCTTAAAAAGAAGTTAGGTGAGACTTCGTCTCATTGTCCCACATGTTTTGGACAAGTTATCAGATGAGAGTAGTCCTGGGAAAGGAACACCATTCTTGGTCAAGTAAAAGGACAGTAAAAGAGGAAGACCCTCAAGGACATGGAGTGACACATTGGCTGTACTGACAGGTTCAAACATAGCAATGCTTGTGAGGATGGCATAGGACCAGGCAGAGTTGTGCTCAGGATCCCTGTGATTAAGGACTAACCTGACAGCAGCTAAGAACAACATCCTCTATGCCATGAGTGACAATAATATCAACCATATTTCTTACTTACTTGAATGTCCCCATCCTCTCCATTGCCCATCAGAGCCTTCCTCCTTTTATGGTCCAAGCAAATCTAACTCTTGAATAAACTATTCTGTAATAAATCAAATCCTTAGTAATTTCTCCTCCCCTCAATACTCATAAATAACTTGTTTTTCAGCTATAGTTTCATCAAATTTTACATTTCCTTTATTATTTCTGTATTTAATATATTTGACATATTTAATAATCGTATATTCAAAATTTTATGTATTAAGAAAGAATTTCCACAATAAAATTTGATATTTTATGAATTTAAATGTTTATTTTTATTAATATAGTGTTGAAATGGTAGTGACATGGTATAACACTTACATGATACATATTGGGGGGAAATAGGCATTTGATAGTCATTCAATGTCATTATATATAAATATGGATTAAACAACATTGTTTCCTCTTACTAATTGTAAATTAAAAAGTAGTGATATAGTGGCAAGAGATTAAACATATCTTGAGATATGAAAATAGTTGCCCCAAATTAAGGAAGAATTAAAAGAGAATAATCTAAAACAATATTCTAAGGGGTGTTGATACCAAGACATTGGCATTAATTATACATTTTTTCTTTAGTGTTTTACATTGTTTCAGTGATGCTTATCTTTCAAGAAATTTCTCCTCATCTTTCAACCAGTTTCAAAAACACCAGTTGAAATGAAAGCAAGAGATATTAAAACCTGAAACAACCTTAAAATGGGCCAAAAGGGAGATCAAATAATAAGGTATTACATTTTAATCTAACTATATCTGACATAATCAACTATAAATTGCTCTTTGCTTGGTACCAAGGATGTTTCCGTCGCTGGAATTTCTTCAGAGGGGATTCACCAGAGCTTTAATCCACTTGGGTACCCTGTAAATGGATTTCGAACTTCCACTCTCATCCATAGCCCTCTGCAAACTGATTGTTCACAACTCAAGCTCTGTTACCATTTCCTCCTCCATATTGGAATTTTATTATATACTATCCTTGAATCACACAGGCTGGTGTTCTTCTTCCGGGTGGACTTAGTTGACACCTCATTTAGAGGGCTGCTTGTTAGAAGACAGTTCTTTAAGGTCCCAGCGCTATTCTTTTTTTATAGC
The DNA here is from genome assembly GCF_050624435.1 of Tenrec ecaudatus. NCBI lineage: Eukaryota > Metazoa > Chordata > Mammalia > Afrosoricida > Tenrecidae > Tenrec > Tenrec ecaudatus. The sequence goes on along the minus strand of NC_134542.1, from coordinate 25,179,113 downwards.
TAGGCACCATCTGGTTTCTTAGGTAGGCAGGAAGACGTCTCGCTCTCCTTGCCTCTAAGGAGCACTGTAGCCATACTTCTTCCAAGACAGACTCTTTGTCATTTTAGCAGCCCTTGGTACTTTCAATATTCTTTTCCAGCTCCATAATTTAAACCCATTGTTCTTCTTCCATCTTCCTTATTCAATGGTCAACTTTACATGCATATTAAACAATGGAAAATACCATGGCTTGGGTCAAGAGCACCTTAGTCCTTAAAGTGACATCCTTGCTATTCAATACTCTGTACTAGCGGTCTTGTGCATGAGATTTACCTAATGCAGCATGACTTTCGATCTCTTGACTGTTGGTTCATTGAGCAGTGGTTGTGCATCCAAGCAAGATAAAATCCTGGTCAACCATGCAGTGTTTCATTCTGCTATGTGAAGGGTCGCTATGGGCTGAAACAGACTCAATGGCACATAATAAAAACAACTGAATATTTTTTCCAGGTAGGAGGTTGCTTCACCCAGTTTACCTCCCAACAGAAGTGTAATCACCTTCTTAAAAATGTACAAACATCCTACTCCCATCTTGACTTGTATTTCCAATAAGGTTTGCTTATTATTCTGGTAGTTGTGCCTGACTATTTACAGTGACCTTAGCACCAAGTGCTGTATGGCAGCAAGTGAATGAATTGCTCCCTCTTCTTGTATCTGAGAAATTGAATCCAGCTGAGGTGGGGGTCTCTCCGCTGTCCAAGTGGATTTAAGGACACACATACAAAGGCTGTGCTAGAGTACCTGCGCAGTAGGCAGGTGTTCTACCTTGTTGCTGGGAGACCGGATTAGAAGATTACATGACCTGAGATCAGAAGCCTGCTTTTGTCATGGTGCTTGTCCTTATAGTAGTGAAATCATACAATATTTGTCCTTTTGTGATTAACTCACTTCACTCAGAAAAATGATTTCCAGTTCCATTCTTTTAATGTCGCTCATTTGTTTCTATTGTTTGCAGTTTTCAATTTCAATGTATTATTTACATGTGCATAATATCTTTTCTTCTCTCTTTCCTTTGGGGTTAAATAGTTTTACATTATTTCAACTTAGATAATTGATTTTATACCTATATTCTTTTCAAAACTGGTACTAAAACCTATACTAACTGCTGTAGCTATAACTAACACATTTTATTATTTTAGATTTTCATTCAGGTCAAAATATTTTCTGATTTCGCATTGGAAATTTTCTTTAGTTCATGATTTGTTCAGGTCTCTTTGCTTCAAGCGCATATGTTTAGAAGTGTCTTGTTCAAAGCATATCAAAGCAGTGAGTGCTATGCTTCCCAAATATTCTACTGTTACTTGTATTTAGCTCAATCCTGTTGTGGTCAGAGAAAAATATAGTACTTTGCATGATTTAAATCTTTCAAAGTTCTACATGGTGACCAATATTTTGATAAATAATTTGAAAGGATCATTCTACAGAATTTGTTAATGTCCTCTAAATGCAAATAGATCAAGTTATCTTATAAAAAAAACAAACCAAAATTCATGGCCATTGTTTTGATTCTGACTCAGAGACCCAATAAGGAGGATAAACTTCCCCTGTGGACTTCTGAGACTGCAATCTATCTTTGCAGGCGTGGAAACCCTCATCTTTCTCTTGCAGAAAGACTCATGCCTTTGAACTGCTGAGGTTAGCAGCCCCGCATGTAACCATGATACCACCAGGGCCTCCAGTTAACTCATGGTGTCATTTAAATTGACTAGATTTCTTTGTATTAGAATTTATTTAAATTATCCATGATTTTTATAATTTTTCTTTATTTTAAACGTTTTATTAGGGACTCATACAACTCATCACAATCCATATGTACATCAATTGTGTAAAGCACATCTGTACATTCCTTGCCCTCATCATTTTCAAAGCATTTGCTCTCGACTTAAGTCCTTTGCATCAGATCCTCTTTTTTCCCCTCCCTCCCCGCTTCCCCCTCCCTAACAATTTATAAATTATTATTTTGTCATAGCTTTCCCTGTCCGACATTTCCCTTCACCACCTTTTCTGTTTTCCGCCCCCAGGGCAGAGGTCACATGTAGATCCTTGTAATCAGTTTCCTCTTTCCAACCCATTCTCCCTCTACCCTCCCAGTATCACCACTCACACCCCTGGTCCTGAAGGTATCATCTGCCCTGGATTGCCTGTGCCTCCAGCTCCTATGTGCACCAGTGTACATCCTCTGCTCTACCCAGACTTGCAAGGTAGAATTCGGATCATGTAGTGGGGGGTGGGGGGAGGAAGTAATTAGGAACTAGAGGAAAGCTGTATTTTTCATCGGTGCTACATTGCACCCTGACTGAATTACCTCCTCCCCTAGACCCCTCTCCAAGGGGATCTCCAGTGTCCGACAAATGGGCTTTGAGTCTCCACTCTGCACTTCCCCCTTCATTCACTGTGGTAAGATTTTTTTGTTCTAATGATGCCTTATACCTGATCCCTTCGACACCTCGTGATCACACAGGCTGATGTGCTTCTTTCACGTGGGCTTTGTTGCTTCTGAGCTAGATAGCCGCTTGTTTACCTTCAAGCCTTTAAGACCCCAGACACTATCTCCTTCGATAGCTGTGCACCATCAGCTTTCTTCGCCACATTGCTTATGCACCCATTTATCTTCAGCGATCATATCATGGAGGTGTGCACCCAATGATATGCTTTTTTGTTCTTTAATGCCTGATAACTGATCCCCTCAGAACCACATGATCACACAGGTTGGTGTGCTCTCCATGTGAGCTTTGTTGCTTCTGGACTAGATGGCCACTTGTTTATCTTCAAGCCTTTAAGACCCCAGACGCTATATATTTTGTTAGCCAGGCACCATCCGCTTTCTTCACCATATTTGCTTATTCATCTGCTTTGTCTTCAGCAGTTGTGGCGGGAGGGTAAGCATTATAGAATGCCAATTTAGGGAGGGAGGGGGGAAAAAAAAGAGGACCTGATGCAAGGGGCTTAAGTGGAGAGCAAATGCCTTGAGAATGATTGGGGCAGGGAATGTATGGATGTGCTTTATACAATTGATGTATGTATATGTATGGATTGTGGTAAGAGTTGTTTGAGTCCCTAATAAAATGTAAAAGAAGAAAAGAGAAAAAAAATGATTAGGGCAAAGACTGTACAAATGTGCTTTATACAATTGATGTATGTATATGTATGAACTGTGAAAAGAATTGTATCAGCCCCAATAAATTGTTAAAGTAAAAAAAAACAAAAAAAGAAAACAAAAAAGAATGCCAATTTAATAGAAGATAGTATTCTTGCATTGAGGGAGTACTTGAGTAGAGGCCCAATGTCCTTCCGCAACCTTAATACTAAACCTATAAATATAAGCACATAGATCCATTTCCCCATCCTCATATACATCTTTGCATATGTCCATGTCTTTGTCTAGACCTCCTTAAATGCCCTTTGCCTCCCAGCTTTTTCCTCTATTTCCCTTGACTTTCCTCCTGTCCCACTATCATGCTCTGTCCCCACCTGGGTTTCAGCAATACCTCTTCGTTACATTACCCTTGATCATGTCCTACCAGGCCTGCCACAATTTTTTCTTCATTACATTTCACAACTCCATAGTACAATCACTCTTTGTTGCCATTAGTATTTTCATCCAGGTAGACAAAAATATGTGTTTACAGAGATATACCTCTTATTATGCTTACACTTATGCCTACTTTTGGAATTAGTGATCACTACTGGAATTTGAAAGATGATTTTATAATTTATCAATCCTCTTGGAAGGTGAAGATGACTCTCATTATAATCAGCATAGTATTTAGGTAATATTTTAAACTTTTCAGAGAGCTCTGTGGTGACTCCACTGGTGTCATACTTCTTATTACATATGTAGTCAAAATTGAAAGTAGTTCTGTTCTGAGTCTAAGTTGACCTCATGCCCTTTGATGATTGATCATTACAATCATTCAAATTCATGTTCTTCTACTTTTTATGAAACTTATGTTGAATTTCTTAGTTGGAGTTTAAAGGGAAAATGAAAAAGCAGAATAGAATCATGTATAATGAACCTGTAATTAACAGTGAAGACTTCTGGTTATAGTTTGTAGTTATAAGCTCACTTTTAGATAACTATATTCTCTTAAGGATTGTATGATAATTTGATCATTAGGTTGTATTCAGTCCTTTGTGGCTTCTTGAACCTGCAGTGTTTGTTCATTCTTCTTCTTCTTCTTTTAATTTTTAATATCTCAGTTTTAAAAAAACTTTCTCCATACTCAATTATGTAATCTCTTTGATTTGTTGTGTTTTGAATAGTTGTAAAATGTAGTTTCTTTTTCTTTCTATCCCTGTAATAATCCTCCACGTCTTTGCTCTTGCACTGTTTTTCTTTCTTTTCCCTAGACAATATGCTCTCTGACCATGGGGATTGTAACTGAATGAGCCTGAGGTCAAAACTTGAGCATTGCCCTGTGGTTCTCAACCTTCCTAATGCTGTGCCCATTTAGTATAGTTCCTCATGTTGTGGTGAACCCCCCCCCACCCGCCAGCCATAAAATTATTTTCGTCGCTAATTCAGAACTGTATTTTGCTACTGTTATGGATTGGGCAGCTCCTGTGAAAGGCTCCCTTGACTCCCAAAGGAGTTGTGACCCACAGATTGAGAAGCGCGGCCTTAGAAGGTCATTTCCAGTCTCCACGTTGATCACGTATCCGGCTGACCCATACCTTCACATGATGTACATCAATTTCTGATTGTAGCTTCTTCCTGTAGCTATGGTAACTATTCCATGGCCTGTGCTCAGGTCCTTATATACTCAGTAGGGATTCACATTTATCCTACTCTCAGAATGTCATATTTTCTTTAACAAGCAGCAAAAGTTCAGAAAGATGCCCACAGGAGCAACCATTTTACTTAAAGAAAGGCATATCCTGCCCCTTGGTTCTTTCTTTATCTTCTTTTTTAAAGCACGTTTTCTGGAAGTGACAGTTCTTCAATGACTATTAAATGAATATTCAAAAATCTATGTCACTGCTTTGTGAGTTATAGTTTGGTAGAATCACAGTAAGGAAGCATTCTTTCTCCTTTCACAGATGAGAGCAATAAAGTCGTGATAATTAGGCTTTGGGTAAAGAAGGCTGATCCAGGATTCTCAGTAGCGAGGAAGTTAAGGCCTAATCGTTGCCCATTATGTGATCTAATATGTAATTACACCATGTAATTACCTCAATAATGGACTTTAGGAGAGCCCCGTCAGTTGTAGGAATATTAAGGTAAGAAGTAATCCCCTTGATTGGATCATAGACCTTATGCATTCAATTGAAAAGGAAGTTACCTCTGGAGTATGGCCTGCTTCCAGTATAAGTGGACACACTGGAAAAGCTTGGTTTTTTTCTGGTCTGGGTCTTGAACATGATTCATGGATCTCTAGTTCTTTGGACATGAGACATGTACATGGTTACCTGCCATATTTTCTTTCAGTCCTGAGTAGCCTGACATCTGATCTTAGATTCATTCCTCTCAGTAAACACCAGCCCATCTTTTTGCCCATCTTGGTTCCATCATCAGTCACTGTAGCTTCCATGAGAGTCAAATGAAGACTATTTTCTTACCAATGGACTTCAAATCTGCTCAAACTTGGACTTGTTCACTTATACAACTCTGTGGGCAATTTCTTGATATAAACTTCTTTAGATATATAAATATGCACACAAACACATATACACACATTCATGCTTCACTGGTTTTGATTCTATAGGGAACCTAGACAAAACCAAAGATCTAGGAAAAGTATGTTTCAAAAGAATTAAATATTTTAAAGGCCATTGTGAATCAAAAAAATCATATGCTTTATTACATGAAGAATGACAAATTCACCAAGAATGGCATCACAATTACCATAAAAAAGGACATTTTTAGAGAAATCATACCATTCACTGCTTTGGGTAAACCTGTTTTACAAGATCTCTTTAAAGAGCAAGAATTTCACTTGAAGGACTAATTTGAACCTGACCCAAGACATGGTATTTTCAAATACATCATATGCATGTGAAAATTAAACATCAAATAAGGAAGACCAAAGAAGAATCTGTGCAATTGAATTATCACACTGGAAAGAGTATTGAAAGTTGCTTGGACTGCTAAAACAATAAACAGATCTGTCTTAGAAAATGTATAACGTGAATGTTCCTTTGAGGCAATGATGGTGAGATTTCATCTCTTGTACTTTGGATAAGTTGTCAGGAGAGACCAGTCCTTGGGAAAGGGTATCATGCTTGGTAAAGAAGAGGGCAGTGAAAGGGAGAAGACCCTTGAAAAGATGGATTTACGCAACGGCTGAAACAGTGGGCTCAAGCGTAAGCACACTTTTGTGGAATGGCACAAGACAGGCCAGCATTTTGTTCTGTTCTTCATAAGGGCCGTAGAAGTCAGAACTGACTCAATGGCACCCGACAACAAAGATTTTAAAAGCAAAGTTGTGAATGGAACATATCAAACCTAATGTAGATAATGTTCTGGTTTACCCTGTTTCAAGAATATTGAAGGGATACTAAGCAATAGATTCGCTCCATCTAAAGTCCCTATATCACATTTACTTAAAGCTTGAATAAGGAATCCACATAGTTTGTAAGTGAACCAAATGCTTACTCTTATGGTTACCAATTTTTTGATGACTACTACAAGCCTACTAATGGCTATCCCATTTAGCTAATTACGAACGTTTGCTATTCTGCCTTTTTGGGTTGTGATTGTGATTAGCCTCTTTCCATTTTGAGCTGAATCACAGCTACCATATGTATAACAGAAACATGAAAATCAAGGCTTGGCCCTCTGCCATTTCACAGTTTTTGTTAGTTTTGAGCCCATTATTGCAGTCACTGCTATAGTCCATCTTATTGATGGTCCTTTTTTGGATGACCACTTACCAAGCAGATGGTCTTTCCAGGAAGTAGTCTCTCCTGATCACAACATGGCCAATGTCCTCTAGATGAAGTTTTACAATTCCCACTGGTAAACACCATTCTGGTTGCACTTCTTCCACAAGATCTGTTGATTCTTCTGGCAGCACAAGGTATCATCAATGTTCTTTGTAAATCACCTTAATTCAAATGCACCCATTCTTGCGTTGTCTTCCTTCTTCATTGTCCACCTTTCACACATAGGAAGCAATGAAAATATCCTGTCTTAGGTCAGTTGCACCTTAGTCTTAAAGTGACATCTTTACTCATTAGCTTATCATACGGGGGCTTGTAATTGGGGTGAAAAATATATCAGTCAAGAAAAAAAATTGAAATGAAACATGAGAAGATTAATGGGAGGCTAGCAAAAGTATATAATGACACAGGGAATGGGATTTAAACAAACTTAACCTCCTATTTTAATGTGCATATTGTGTATGCACATATTGTTACTACTAAGATTTAAAGAGATTGGATTCCAGAATAGATTGATGGAAACATATGCCCTGTTCAATAGATATTGAAAAATTGTGAGATGTGGTAGACTGTAAGATATACAGAGTTTTAGTACTTCATGTAACTGGAAATAGAAATATCATCGGGATAATATTTGAGTGGTAAAATAGAAGCTGAAAAATAGGATATCTTTTCTAGGCTGTGATAGCTTTCCTCTGCTATGTTAAGTTCTATTGAATGAAAGAGCAATTATTTGAAGTTTGAATTAGTACAGATTCTAATGAGAATGATATAACTTCAATGATAGGAAGTTGTATAGAAACAAATCAACCCAACGGGGGCGGGGTGGGGGAAGATTTCTAACAGTAATTGAAAGATGAATGAGCTGAATTTCCCATTATTAGAAGTGTTTAAATACAGGTTGAAAAATCAACTTCTAGAAAATAAGTAGAAACAATTAAAATTGGGTTGCATGATTAGAGGACATTAAGGGCCGATATAGCCTTTGAGATTTGAGATCTCTGTAGTTCATGAGTCCAGTTTATGTTCACCAAGCTCATTTTGAATGTACCCAAATTGTCATTATAATAATATCAGTTATTCAAAGAATTTAATTTTATATCAGAAGCGTAGGCACGGCTGCTTTCAAAATCATAGGGAAGCTGAAGGTTCATGGGAGCCTTCAAATAGTGTGGCTTTCATAGATCTGTATCACGAAGAAAGGAGCTCACTATTCTGTAGCACTCAGGGATACCTTTTTCTGTTTCCAATGTTCAGACTGGGCATTGAGAATAACAATTTAGAAAACAGTTTAACTTGGAACTTTCACCAATTTATAAAGAGTGTGCCTCTTAGCTAGGATTATGTCTTGCTGGGGCTCTGTACAAGAGTTCTTTGTGCCAAAGCAGGAGCTGCTCAGTTGGTAGAATCTTTCAAGTTCTTCATCACTAGCTTTAGAGATTTGTGCCTAAATTCCTCGTGGCTGTGTAAAACTCACTCTATCACAGACAGCATTGTATTTCAGCATGGGTCATGACTTTTTTTTTAACTGGTGATACAATACCATTCATACTTATAGAATAGTTACAAGTGATGAAAAACTTGTGTTTATCTTGGATAGATCATCAAATAAAACTTGAAGTTCAGCACTTATTGGTAGGTATTTCATGCTGTGGTGGCTGGAATGTTGACGTAGGACTAGAAGAAATGTCAACTGTTATTTTAATACCAGCAGGTTCCCATGGTGAATAAGTTTGAGCTAAGCTTTCAGACTAAGAACAGATTACAAAGAAGGAATTGACTATTCATTTCAGAGAGATTATCCACTGAAAACCTTATGAATAACAGTGGAACATTATTTTTGTCAGATATAATGCTGGAAGGTGAATAAGTTTCTTGGGTGAGAAAATACTTAGAATACTACTAAAGAAGAGCTGCCTTCTTTCTCAAAATAGAGTTGACCACAATGATGTGGATGGAGTAAACCTTTAGGACCTTCAATTGCTGATGGAACACAACTGAGAACGAGAAGAAACAGCTTCAAATATCCACTAATAATCAGAACACAAAAACCACAAAATATGGACTGAGAAACAAATGGAAGTTGTTGAAAAGGATATCAAGATTGATATGCTAGGCATCAGAGAGATGAAATGGACAGGTACTAGCCATTTTGAATCAGAAAATCATGACTTACCCTTCTAAGAATGAGAAATCCACAGGAGTGGTGTGGCATCAATGGTAAAAGGAAGTTTTCAAGAACCATGCTGAAGTGCAATGCTGTCTGTGATGGAATAATGTCTATATGATTATAAAGAAATCCGATTAATGCAACGATTTCTAAAATTTAGGTACCAACCACTAACGCTAGTGACAAAGAACTTGAAAAACTCTACTGATTCCTTATGTCTATAATTGGTCAAACACATAATCAAGACTCATTGAAGATTACTAGCTATTATTAGAATGGGAAAGATAGAAACAAAGAAGAGGGATCAGTATTTAGGAACTAATCACTTGGTGATAGCAACAAAGCAGGAGTTCACTAAATAGAATCTGTGAAGATCAGTGACTTCATCATCACAAATACCATTTTCAACAATAGAAATAGTGACTATACACATGATGTCCCCGGATGAAATACACAGGATTCAAATTGAATATATTTGTGGCAAGGGGCAATGGAGAAATTAAATTTAATCAGCCAAAGGGAAGCTAGCAGAGGCCTATTGAACAAATCAATTGCTCACACTTAAATTTGGGTTAAGGAACCCTATTGGTGTAATGGATTATGAGATGGGCTGCTAACCGCAAGGCCAGCAGTTCAAACCCACCAGCCTCCTCCATAGAAGAAAGATGAGGCTTTCTACTCCAGTGAATATTTCCAGTCCCAGGAAACCCAAAGGGGGCAGTTCAAACTGAATGGAGGGCATTAGTGAAAAACAAGACTCCAGGAATTGACAGAATAACAAACGAAATGTTTCAAAAAGCAAATCAAGCACATACTAATTTGTGCCAAGAATTTGGAAGGCAGTTGACTAGCCAGTCTACTGGAAGAGCTCCATCTATGTGGTGTTGGTGAAGAATATTGAAATCACTGTGGATTGCCAGAAAAACACATAAATCTGTCCTGGAAGAAGCCAGAGTGATCCTTGGAATCACTGCATGTGCTTAGGACATGCTATCAGGAGAGGACAGTGTCCCTGGAAAAGGACACCCTGCTTGGTAATGAAGGAAACTATCAAAAAGAGGAAGGACACTCGAGGAGATCGTTGAGTCCATTGGCTGACACAGTGGATTCAAACATAACAACTGTGGGGATTGCACAGAACTGAGCTGTGTTCCATTGTGTGGTGCTGAGGGTGGCCGTGACTCGGAACTGACTAGACGACACCTACCAACAACAAAGCTTGGTGTGAATATCACCACATACGATCTCATTTACTATATAGTCCCAAAAGTCAGGAAAAAATACATGAAAGAATTCTGCAATGCAAAATTATATTATATAACTAAGAAGCAGCAACATTACAGGGAGGCTTGGGAGTGGAGAGTGGCATATCCTCTCATTGATTAAAATTTTATACTTGAAAGCAACTTTAGAGAACTGGAAATGACAAGTGTTTGACAGAAAGTTGCCTTGAGAACCACTTACTGAAATCTGTAAATGACTGTGATTATACAAAGCAAAGATTCAAAATAATTAAGTTCAATAATTAAATGCATGCCTATAATAGAAGGTATTATAAATGCTAACACATCACGTGCCGTTCTTTCATCAAACTCATCTGCCTCCTGTCCCAATACTTACCATCCTAAAATTAGTCTCTGATCACCTCATCAACTTCTTTTAAAATACTTAAAATGCTCCTTATAGCCTACAGGTTAAAAGATTTTAGAAACTCAGGCAGACTTAGTATTTGATTACTACTCATCTATTTTGACTCACTTCGATTACTCCTCTCTTCTTGAATGTCAAAATACTTAGAAATCTCTGATTATGCCATACTTTGCCCATGCTGAACAATCACGATTTTTCCTGCTCTATTTTTCACATGAAAGTAAGTTAAAAAGCATTGCTACAAGATCATAGAAACCATTGTTTTTTTTTTAAATAAAAGCTTTCAAAATGTCAAGCTGGTTTTTTCTCATAACCTCCAGGTAGGTCAGTAGCTTCTTAAGAGGGTGTTTCCACCTCTCTAGGCCATTAAAGAACCCTGCGCTCTTTCATCACCACCTCTAAATGGCAGTCCTGGTGTCCTCAAGACTTCCCTCATTCTTTTTCAGTGTTCCTGGATGCTGAAGGTCAAGAGGAAGTGTATGGTCAAGGCCTGCAGGGGTGTAGGGCAGGAGGCATCAGGTTTTCTTCTGCAGTTCTTCTAAGACAGCCCTACCTCAACTAACGAGCACAAGCATTCTAGTGCTGGGGAGGTGGAAGGGGCTAGGTGGGGGGGTGGGGTGGGGGGAAGAATTGCCCAATGCAACTTTCCTGGGCTTTCCCTTATAATGCATCTTTAATTGTCTTTAAACTTCTTCTTAATAAGTCATGTGATTGTTACATGTCCTTCAGGAAAGTCCATCAAGATGCTGCTGCCCGTTTGGAATACCACCATCAGTCTCACAACCTTTCACACTGAGCTGTCTACGTTGGGTTATTGTAACCATTATGACCCTTCGGAAGCCACTGAGTTTTCATTATTTTTGCTTCATTTTTAAACTTATTTATGTTAACACTTTTATTGGCATGTCATATGCATATCATACAATGCCATAGTTCAGTCACACTTAGAAGAGTTGTTCAGTCATCGCCACAATGCATTGCAGAACATTTTCTTCTTTCTCTTACTACTTTTTATCAGCAACTCATTTTCCCCAACCTTCTCGGCTGTGCCCCTACATAATTACTAATTGCAGTATTGTCTTAGGTTTATCTCTCTTGAATTTTCTATACTGACAATCACACAAATAAGAAACAAACACACAGCGTTGTCAGTAAATTCCCCAACCCCGCACCCCTGTTTTGGACTGGATCTGTTTCCAAAGTTTTCTCTATTTTTGGTCTGTATTGTTTTCTCCATTTTGTTGTTGTTGTTCATATTAGAATGTATCCAGAGATGTTATGTCAATGGAGGTCACCTTCTTGCAGCTGTGTTATATGCCTTTCTGTGTTTTGGTATATGAAACCTAGGACCAATGAGCCTAGAGGGACCCCAAGTAGAATAAGGGATTTGGGGAAAGGGGGTTCCAGTGCTGGAGGTAAGTAAAAGGAGGACGCTGTCAAGGAGTTCATGTAGAAAAAAAATGTGTGGAAATTGATGTGGTAACAATTGTACATTCTACTTGATGTGATTGAAATTGGGAATTATATCTATTAAATCCCAACTAATAATAATTTTAAAGATACAAACAACAACAAAACAATGGCAAAGTAAAAGAGAAACCTAAACTGAAGAGAAAGCAGAAAATATTAAAAACTGAAACAACTTTAAAATAGTTCAAAAGAGAAAAAAAGATAAAGTATTACATTTTAATCCAACTGTATCTTCTATGATCTACTTTACAATGCTCTCTTTCTGATAACAAGGCCGTTCACATCTCTGCTCTAAAGGCAAAGGGGATTTGTTTTCTGGATTGTACTGATAATTCAGACTTCTCTCCAGTTACAATTGGTACCATCAATTGATCTTCGTTAACTTCAATCTTTCTTAAAACCGATCTCCAAACAAAACAGTGGAACCCACAAAGTCAAAGCTTACAGAGGCCAAGGTGTTCATTCAGCATCGAAAATACCGAAGCATCTGAGACCCCAAATCAGATCAATGCTGATTCTATCATTATCTTACACGAGTTTCTGGACTTCAGTTATAGTTTCTGCATTTGCTGAGATTGGAAGTCTTCTCTCTTGGCTCATTTTTGAGGTCTTCTTTAAAATGCTTTATCTAAAAAAACTTTATGTGGAAGAGCATCTCCACAAACTTATTGTAAAACATCAATAGTTTAAGAAGATCTCTACTTGAGTTTTGTTAAACTTTTGCTTTTAGCTCTGACCTCAAAAATTTTCCTTGGCACAAAATGCACTTCCCCTACACCTCCATTTTAAAGGCAATAATAATGAGACTCTTGCAAGTATACTAATAAGAATTTTTGTCTACAGCCATCCATTAATCACAGTGACATTTTAAGATACATTCTGTGTAGAACACATACCTGAACTGAATCTCCAATAGTCCGTCATTCCTTCTCTGTTGACCTTGTACTTATATGTAAATGAATTTAGTCACGACTTGTTGTTGGGTGCCATAAGGTCAGGTCTAACCAAGAGCAACCCTGTATGCACAACAGAATGCAACAATGCAATCCTCAGAATTGTTCATATCCTTCAGCACATCGTTGCAGCCACTGTGCCCAACCTTCTTGTTGAGGGACTTCCTCTTTTTCTTTACCCTTGCACCTTATCAAGCACGGTGTCCTTCACCAAGGACGGGGCTCCCTTGACACAATTTGTGCAAAGTACTTGAGATTAAGTCTAACCATCCTTGTCTCTAAGGAACACTCTGGCCAGACTTCTTCCAAGGCAAATTTCTTTGTACATTTGGCAGTCCATTCTTCTGTCAATATTCTTCGCTACACCACAGTTCAAATGCATCACTTCCTGTATTTTCCTTTTTCAATGTTCAACGTTCACATGCATATGAGGCAATTGAAAGTACCATGGTTCAGGTCAGGCATGACCTAGCCTTCAAGTAACATCTTTGCTTTTCAATACTGTAAAGTGATTTGTGCAGTAGATTCACGCAATGCAATGATCTCTTGACTGAATTGATGAGCATGGATTGGGATCCAACCAAGACAAAAATCCTTGACATCTTGAATATTTTATCCTTGTACCATGATGTTAAATAATGGTCTGAATGTGTAGATTGGGGTCTTCTTTACATTGAGCTATAATCCATACTATAGGCTGCAATCTTTGGTATTCTTCAGCAAGTATTTCAAGTCTTCATCACTTTCAGCAAGCCGGCTTGTGTTATCTGCATATTGCAGGTTTTCAATAAGCCCTCCTCCAATCCTCAATACTTCTTTCTTCTATATACTATCCAGTTTATCTGATTAGTTGCTGAGCATACAGATAGAATTAGTATGGTGAGAGGATACAACCCTACCCTACATATTTTCTGATATTAAGTCACTCAGTATTCTCTTGTCCTGTGTATACAGCTGCTTCTTGATCCATGTACAAGTTATTCATGAGAACCATGAAGTGTTTGAGAATTCCCATTTTTCTCAAGGATAGGAATATAGTTTGTTATGATCCAACACAAATGCCTGGCACAGTCAAGATTCAACTGTTGTTGAGTAGATCACCTATACATAGAAGTGTGTATGCATAATAAATGGTGTTTGCAGTGAAAAAAGGCCAAATCATTGAATTTTTTAATATCACAGAATTATTACTCTTTATTATATAAAGAGTTATGAACTTAACTTCATACATTTTATCAGAATCATACCAATACCTCCCTCACTTGTCTTCTTGCTTCTGCTTTTGTTTCTCCATAATATATTTTTGATCAATCAGTCCAATGAATCTTGTAAAATGAGTCCATGCTACTACCCTTGCTTAAAAGTGTCAAGGATTGCTCATCTCCCAGAATAAAAACTAAAATCCTTGCTTTGATCCATTGGTCCCTACATACTTACCCATCGCCACCACATTTCCACTTGATGCTTTTTCTCTCACTATGGTAGCTTCCAGCCTTCAGCCCACACAGTGAATTGCCCTTTCTTTCTGTGTTTTTTTCTCCCTGAAATGAATTGTTAACTTTCTTTCCTTGGTTGTCTTAGAACTGACACATCAGTGGAACCCACCTAGATTGTCAATCTGACTCCTGACATGTTTCCTTCTGACTTTGTTTTTCTTCTTTTTAATCATTTTATTGGGGGCTCACACAACTCTTATCACAACACATACACACATACATTGTGTAAAACACATTTGTACATTCATTGCCATCATCATTCTCAAAATTTTTGCTCTCCACTTAAGTCCCTGGCATCAGCTCCTCATTTTCCCCCTTCCTCTCTGCACCCCCCATCTCTCATGAACCCTTGATAATTTATAAAGTATTATTTTGTCATATTTAACACTGTCTGATGTCTCCCGTCACCCACTTTTCTATTGCCCATCCCCCAGGGAGGATGTCATAAGTACATCCTTGTAATCAGTGCCCCCTTTCCACGCAACCCTCCCTCCACCCTCCTGGTATCGCTACTCCCACTCCTGGTCCTGAAGGGAATCATCCACCTTGGATTCCCTGTGTTTCCAGTTCCTATCTGTAGCAGTGTACATCCTCTGTTCTAGCCAGATTTGTAAGTTAGAATTGGGATCATGATAGTGGGGGAGGGAGGAAGGAAGTATTTAGGAACTAAAGGAAAGTTGTATGTGTCATCGTTGCAACACTGCACCCTGACTGGTTCGCTTCCTCCCCATGACCCTTCTGTAAGGCGATGTGCACTTGCCTACAGACGGGTCTTGGGTCCCCAATCTGCACTTCCCCTCATTCGCAATGATTTGATTTTTTTGTTCTTTGATACCTGATACCTGATCATCCCTTTGACACCTCCTGATCACACAGGCTACTGTGCTTCTTCCATGTGGGCTTTGTTGCTTCTCAGCTAGATGACCGCTTGTTTACCTTCAAGCCTTTAAGACCACAGAAACTGTATCTGTTCATAGCTTGGCACCATCAGCTTTCTTCACCACATTTGCTTATGCACCCGCTTTGTCTTTAGCGATCCTGTCAGGAAGGTGAGCATTATGGAATGCCAGTTTAATAGAACAAAGTATTCTTGCATTGAAGGAGTACAAAAGTGGAGGCCGAATATCCATCTGCTACCTTAATACTAAACCTATACATATATGCACATATATCTATTTTCCCATCCTCATATTTAAATATATTTATGTATGTACATGCCTTTATTTAGACCTCTATAAATCCCCTTTGCCTCCTAGCTCTTTCCTTTATTTCCTTTTACTTTGCTCTTGTCCCACTATCATGCTCAGCCTTCATTTGGGTTCATTAATTCTTAGCTAGATTATCCTTGGTCATGCCCTACCAGGCCTAATCTACCCTCCTCACCACTGATTTGAATTACTTGTTCCCTTGTCCCTGAGTTTGATAACACAGCTTCCTTTCCTCCTGTTGTTTTCTCCTCCAGATTGTTCATCCAGCCTATTTTATTTAGGCAGACCTGTGAGATAATAACATGCACAAAAACAAGACAGAGCAAAACAAAGCAACAAAAGAAATCAAATCAAAACAAAACAATAACAAAAAGCCAATGACAAAACAAAAAACAACAACAAAAAGCTTGTAGTTAGTTCAAGGACTGTTTGTTGGCCTTTAGGAGTGTTATCCGGTCTAGTCTGATGGGGTGCCAAGCCTTGGCCCCAAAGTCTGTTTTTGGTATTCTCTGGGGACTTTGTTGCTCTGTTCCCCTTGCTGTTCCATTGCATGCCCTTGGTGTTTTGCCTCCGTGTGATAGGATCAGATCGGGCAGAATTCCCACACTGTGTCTCCAGTGTTGTTCCCCACAGGGCTGTGGGTCAGTAAGGAATGCCATGTCTCATAGTGGGGCTGCCCATATCATCTACTCTGTGAACTGGCTGCTCTGAGCAGGAATATCGTCATCAAGGCTTGGTGGGCCAGGATGTGCTCCACAATCTCCACCCCCTCCCCACCCTCTCTCCTTTATTTGCTCCCGTGTGCTCTGATCAGACATTTCCCTCACCCTGAGCTGCAGTGTCAGCACTGTCCTCTGGAATAAACTCTTCTGTGGAGACAGGTGCCACGTGGTGGGGATTGGAGCCGGCCCCTCAGACCTCTTCACTGGTTCCCTACTCCATGCCGGCATGTTGCATTCACATCTTGGATCCCTGGATGGAAGTTTGGTCCCTCTTTCCTGTGGAGATATAAACAGTACCCTCCCCTTGGGTGGGTTAGTGCCCTCTGCCTCCTCTACCCATTTCTTTTCATTTTTCCCCCTTTTCCTCCCTCTATTTAAGTTGACTACCATATGTATCCCTGGATTTGGTCTGGCCCCTGCCATACTACCTGGACCTCACCCCAGGAACCGACTTTGTTTTTCTATACCACTCATTGCTATTAACAAAGGTAATAATTTAATGATTTTCTTATTTTTAACTTTTTTTCCTAACCCTCTAGTGTTTGGGGTGGGGGAACTTTCCCCTTGTCTATACTTTTACCATTTGTTATGATTGTTATATGCAGATAATGGCTGTGTTTAAGTTAGGCTCCACTTTCCGCTTAAACCAAATACTTATAGAAACTATTTATCAACAGGTTCCATGCCACCATCTTGCTGTGCTAAAAGTCACGGTCACCCCAGGCCTATATAACGAAGACCTAGTAGTCGCTATGAGTCAGAATTGTCTCAATGGTACCTAACACACATAGGATAAAGTAAAAACAACAAAACAAAAAGTACACCTATATTTTAGTAATTCCAAGAATTTAAACAGTATTTTATAATAATTTTCCTATTAAATGTTTAAAATAAGCTTTGAGATATAATATGGAATTTTTATCCATATTTTCATATCTGGGCATTACGTTTCAGAGATATTAAATGTAAGTATTAGATGCTATAACCAATTCATGGGGGTTGGTTAGCAGATCCAGAATGAGGAATTAACCAAATTTTGCTTCTTTTACATTTTATTTCCTTTAAAAATTTTTAATTCCTATTTTGTGATGCAAGAAGCTTGGGTCTTTCTCTTCCACCTCTCTCTCAAGAAAAAATTAGCACATTTCTGAAAAAGCAATGCATGTGAATCCAGAGTTAGTAATATATTTAGTTCATACTGTTAAAGCCATTTTCAATAGCAACAAAATTTAATATGTTTTATGTATATCCTAAAGTCTGGGCAATGTCAAACAGTTTCATTAAAAATAATCAAAATGTGGAATAAAATAATTACAGGAAATACAATGTATTTCTTAAAATAGTGGATGGATAATTAGTGCTTATTTTCTGCAAAGTATAAATTGATTCGACCTTAACTTTATATTATTATTTGTGGGGTATATATAAGATGTTAAAAAAATTAGAACACTGCGGCTTAGGGTATAAAGCATTATTAGAACAGAAGTGTACTGCCTAGGAACTAGAGATTGGAAAGGTGGCTCCTGATGGGACCATGGAGAAATGGATGAAATTTGAATATGCATTTAGGACTTTTTTCTTCTCAACTGCAATCAGTCAATGTTGAGTCACGGTGACCCCACAGGACAGAATGAAGTGCTTCTGTGGATTTGTGAGCCTGCAGGTGCTCATGTTGCTGGGGTCAAGCCTGGGCACAGTGTGAGGATGGCACAGGCTGGGGCAGTGTTGCCATGGGAATGCTCGGTGCGCTGACTGATGTGATGGTCGGAGAAAGTCTCATCTCCTGTGTAACAACTGTGATCTTGAACTGCTGGCTTGCAGTGAGCAGCATAGGAATGCATAATCAATTTGCAGCATCCTGTTTTGAATCTCACAGGCAGATAAAATTATGATTAATTGCTGACAGCTTTAATGCTTGATCTAAACTAATCTATAAATTGTCTTTATCTGACAGTGTGTTATAGTTTTTATGGGAGTATAATATAGACCTATTTTACAGTTATCAATAGTTTCACTTTATTTTTCTGTTACAAAAGGTTTATTAAACTATTTTGGATTTTAGTTAATTCAACATGTCTTGGTTCAACTCTGAAAACCATCATCTTTAGTGTTTCTATATAAAAATGTTTTCTATGTGGTTTTTGTCAGATTATTATATGTTTGGCTTTACTATAAAAAGTGTTACATGAGATAAAATATGTGAGTTATAAATAATAAAAAATGAACAGATATCTTGGCAGGGCACCATATTTTGTCATATTACATTACTGTTAAAATAGGGTGTTTTTTCTTAGGAAAACTGGACTACTAGAAATGAATCAGCAAGAGTGCGATGAATGAGAACGTTGACATTTTGTGACAAATGTAACTAGTATTCCTGAGCGACTTATGGAGTCATTGCTAAACGAGAGCTCTTGTGTGTACTGCAAACTTTCACTAACAACAGTAAAAATCTCATTTTTAAAATTAGTCACACCAACTCCTCATTACCTTGGAAATGTGGCTTTCCCAGCTCCTCCAAGCAATGGCTCGACATGTGATCTTGTGGAGGAGCTGGTATTCACGTATTCTCACAATGCCCCAAGGAAAGTTGCCCTTGTGAAAGTGCTGTATCATCTGAGTCTGGCGCACAAGGCCTTTGTGTGGACAGAGTGGCTAAAGCAGACCAGCCCTTAGAAGCAGTCTCCCCACCTTCTGGAGTCTGGAGCTGAGTCACGCACTTGAAGTAAACCATGAGCAAGGGATAAACTAATTGTTTTTTAGGCCATTGGCATTTGGAGTAGTTTGTCACACAGTAATAGCTAATCAATAGTTGTAATTATTTATATGAGAGAAATTAACTACAGTATTTATTCTTTTATCATCTATTTTTATACTTAGCACTTAGAGATAATGACTCAATCTGAACATGGTGAATCACCTAGTGCTTCTAAAGATGATCTTATGTCGTAGATATGCATCTCTGTACATATGAAAATATACACATAGATATTTGACATACACATGATTTTTACTCTGTTAAAATATACCACAATGTCTGTGGTTACCTGGATTGTATTTTTCCCTCAACGCAGTGTTATTATAGTTTAGCTATATGGTTATGGTGGTTTATAAGTTGTAGTTAATTAACTTTAACTGCCCTGTAATCTTCATTGAATGACTTAAAAATATTTCATTTATCCATGCTAATGTTGATTTCGGCTAAATGTTTCCAACTCCGTCTCATACATGCAATGCTGCAAGGAAGATAGGCTTTGTCTTTAGAGTACGTATACAAATATTTCTCGGAAACACCAGTTCACAAATTTGGAGCCTCAGGAAGCTTTTTAAAACTTAAAAATGAGTTAATTGATTTTATTTCTAGGGAGTGATACTATTTATTTATATGTTAAAAACTAAAAAAGTGTAGATATGTTTATCCATACATTTGTTGTTTAGGTGCCATCTAGTCAGTTCAGACACTTGGTTCTTAATCTGAGCCTATTGTGCAGCCGCCGGCCGTGTTGATGTTGATCCCTCTTACTGGGGGGTCTTCCTTTATTCTGCCCTTGGACTTCACCAAGCAGGGTGTTATTCACCAGGGACTCACCTCTTCTGGTAACATATGCAAAACACATGACAAAAGTCTGCCCATGTGTTCCTCTAGGGAACATTCTGGATGTCCTCCTTCCAACACAGGTTTGTTTCTTCTTTCTTCAGTCCATCGTCCTTTCAGCATCCTTCTCCATCACAGGAATTCAAACCTGTCACCACTTCTCCATGCTCCCTTCTTCATTGTCCATCTTTACAAACACGCGAGGTAATTGAGAACCCCATGGCTTGGGTCAGGTGCACCGCAGTCCTGAAAGTAACCTGCTTGCTTTTCGGCACTTTAAAGAGAACTTGTGAGGCAGATTTACCCAATGCAAAGTGTCGTTTGATCTCTTGACTGCTGCTTCTACGCACATTGATTGTGGATCCCAGGAAAATGAAATACTTGACAGCGTCTCTCCTTGCTCCATTTACCATAATGTCACTCAGTGGCCCAGGTGTGAGGATTTGGGTTTTCTTTGCATGGGGTTGTCATCCATACTGAAGGCTGCAGTCCTTGATCTTCCTCAGCGAGTACTTCAAGTCCTCCTCACTTCCAGCAAGCAAGGTTTTGTGAATAAGCCTTTGCAATAAGCCTTTCTCCAAATCTGATGCCACATTCTACTTCATGTCAGGCAGCTTTTCTGATTATTTGCTCACAATATATGCTAGGAACACTTAAATAATGAACTGTTGTGGAAGTTGCACACAGCAGTATTTCCCATCGTGTTGAATTGTTAAACATTCCAAGTAAGTAACCAATTGTCCATAGTAGATATAAATAGGAATAATATTTTATAGAATACTTAAATAAATATAATATCTATGCATTTAGGTATGTCAGTAAAAGTAAAAATTGCACAGAAAAATTAAAGGAGTCAGTCATAACAATCTTCAACAAAAGTTTTTTTGTGTGTGTGGTCTTTTAAATAGTGGAAGCAAGTTGGCTACTGCGAGTGGAGACACTACAGTTAAATTATGGAACCTGTTTAAAGGCGACTGCATTTTGACCTTAGAAGGGCACAACCATGCCGTGTGGTCCTGCACTTGGCACTCCTGTGGCGATTTTGTGGCTTCCTCCTCCCTGGACACAACAAGTAAAATCTGGGATATTAACAGGTAAGAGTAATTTTGACATTACTGAATTTCTGTTTGGAAAGACACCTTGGATTACATCTCTTTCCTCCCTTAATACCACAACTAGTAACCACTATAACAAACAAAAACCAAACCCTGTTAGTCGAGATTATAGGGAGTTACTTAAAGGGTCTCTGAAAAATCTATTACTAATTCTGTATTTATGTTTCTATAGTAATTTCCTTCGAAATGGAGGTGTCAAGGTAAAGTCTGTCTAATAAGATTAGAATGGCATCATTGGAAAATTATTTTAAGCATATGGAAACAGATACGTTGAATAGTGAAGGTTGTGGTTCTCCTTTATTCAGTCATGCCCGCGCCTCATGCTGTGGAACTAACTTTCTAATCCACCTGAAAATGATGAAAATGACTGTGTGCTTTGTGCTTCGTTTGGGTACATTATGCCCCCCCCCCAATTAACTATTTCGGGGAAATCCACAAATTATGAGAATAAATGCAGAGTTTCTATACAAATATCTTATAGAGGTAGCAATACCAAACAGATTCATTTTGCTTGCACTGTCCTAATTTGCATAGTGTCTAAGCATTGCTGGAGTGCCGCATCCTGCTATGTGTGCAAATAGGATGCACCGAGGTAAAGGTCACTGCTACACAATATCCCGGGTGCTTCCTTGCAGGGGCTGTTCATAATCAGTCAGACTGGCCATTTTAATCACTGAGGCCCTGCCCCGTTCCTAAATACAAATGATCAAGATTCCTGAAAACTTAAACAAACAGTGGTTAGAGAGCCACTGTGATTTATCTTGTAAGAGAAAGACTCGCTTTTAGGGTGGACAAATGTAAAAGTGACTCCCTAGCAAACTATTTCCATTCTCTTCTGGAATCGTGAGTAACATATTTAAACTAGAAGGGAGAAAAAAAGGTGTTAGTGGAAAGTTAATCGTTTTATTTTCTGGTTATAAATATGAAAGCCTTTGCTTAAATCCTAAACATAATTTGATTATCTCCTGAGGCCATGTGGCACTTTATGAAAGTACTGTCTCTCACCTCTCAAATCACCCTTCTATACCGTGTCTTTGTGATCCGGAACTGGGGTTCTGGGGCTCTGCGAAAACTCCTCGTTTCTGCTTTGCTAACTGACTGACTGTTGAGTTCTCCTGGTAGACGTATCTCGCAGGAAACTGCAAAAGTAGCGCTGTGAAAAGAAAGGGCATGTTTTCCCTTTTCTGCTTATGATGAGGGCTGATAGTTCTGGTGAGGATGCCCATGGACATTGTAGGATAGCTGCCTCTCATCACAGCCATTGAACTTTATTGTTAGTTAAAGAAATGGTGTGGGGCCCTGGGGGACCCCTCAAGGACCTGACAGAAGGGAGAAGGACAATCCACATCTCCTTAGGATTCACCAGAGTGACTACTATGGGGCAGAGGTCAGACATGCCTCTCTCCTTCCTTCCTCCATTATGACACCAACCATCCCTCCCATGACAGTATTTCTCTGCTAGCTGTTGTAATCCTTTGAAATATCCATAGGCAACTCCCAATATTCATGATTATGGGGCTTTAGTAGGGAAGCCTTTGGGGACTTATTAGGGGAATTTATAGGTTACCGCAAGCCAAGATCAGAAAACATTACGGACATAGTCCTTCTGTCTGCAGCAGTGTCTGTTCTCAGCCATGCCAGCTGGGGCATCTCTCTCTGATCCTCAGCGTCTCAGTCATGCTGCATTGTGGCCTCGGCCTTGTTGGGCAAGTGTTACAAAGCTCTCATAAAGCTCAGAATGGCCTCTGGGCAAGACAGCCTGCCACCTAAAGACACCCTTCTTTACTTCTGTGGGCTGGGAAGGAAGACCAATGCTCTGTCCATGAGCTTAGTGCAGTGCTCAGCCTCTGGAGGGCCTCTGCCCCTTCTGGCAGGGATTTTACCTATGCTGACTGGAGGAGCTTCTCTTCTGATGGGCATGGAATTCCTGTTCGGCTTTTGAGATAGCACATTTCTATACCCAGCAGAATGGACAAGCTGCTCACAGAGTCACACAGATTGTGGATAGAAGAGCCATGGCAGACACAGACTCACCATGCATTCATCAGAGAAACTAGTCCCTGCTTGTAGGCACCCCCTTCTCAGTGGTCTGGATGCTACAAGCTCTCTATTCTCCCTCTCCAATATGAATCCAGCAGGACCACCTTCTCAGACAAGTGAAGTTCCCTTCTGCAGTCCTCCAGTTAAGGTCTTTGGAAGTGGTAGCTGCTTCCTGTAGGGACTTTTGTTCATGATACCTTAATGTTCTCCTTATCATTGATAGTTGTAAGTAACAACTTTACATTTGGCTAGACCTTGATAAATATATGAAATTAATCCATACATAGTTTAAGTTGCCTGAGCTAAAATATATGACTAAGTAAAGCTTGGTATATTTCAAATGAGGAAATATATCTCACAGCAAAATTTTTACAACAATTTCTACCTAAAATAGACATAATTTAAAATATTTTTTAATTCTCAGATACACTCATAGAACATTTTGTTGCCAGAAATAATTGAGCATATAGTTTTTAATTTGATATTCTTTTATACCACGTGACCAAATATAAGTACTATAATCTGTTATCCAATTTTAATACTAATACCTTGTTTCATTTTGCACGACCTTTGGTTCTTATGAGAATTCTAACAACAGAATAATGGTCCCATCTAAAATTGATCTTCAAATGTTTTGAAGATCAATGATGAAAAACTGATTTCAAATAGATTCAGCTGAACCTGAATTTTTCCAGATACTTGTAGTTAATGATTTCCCCCGTGACTGTTATTTTCAGTTACTGTCTTCCCACTGATGCCCAGTAGATGACAAAGCAGATCAAAATCTTTCTTGATCAATGCCCACATCCTTTGATTCAGAAATATCATCAATGCCAAAATCAAAAGCTCATCTTCATCCTCAAGGTCAGAAGAATCATACCAATTTTAAAGCTGAGGTGATGCACAAATACTAGCAAATATCAACTAAAATATTGATGGTTTCCATTGCAGAGTCATAAACAAAACACTCGGGTCTAATATCTGATTAGCCACTGATCAATCTTTTTTAGATACATCTAAACTAGTATCTTACTTTAAAATTTCATATGCTTTTGGATTGGCAAAGTCACTTAAAGTGACTCAGTCATTTTCCATAGTGAGGTGTAGGTTGGTGAGCTGTGGTATGCTGAGTCAAATATTCTTTTTCCTGATATGACATACGTTCTAATAGAATAATTTATTTGATTAGCTTTTACTTTTTAACAGATTAGGTAAATCTTATCTTCCTTTACTGGGTCTCCTTCCCTGGGTGACCCCTTGTTGGCGTTGGCTTTCCTTGGGTGGGGGGAACTGTAGCCTGCAACTGTTTCTGAATTGCATGTTATCTGGCACAGCCATCTAATTAGCTCCTCAGCAGAAAGTTGGTTCAGTGAGAAATGTAATTAATGTTAAAAAAATTCAACTCCAAAACAAAGAATCACATTTAATAAGTGTGACTAAAAATCTCAAGCTTGCTTTGAATAATTACCAATAGGATTTTCAAGGTGTTTTAAAGGGAGATATATATATTCATAAGGAATATATATAGTAAATGAATAAATAGATAAGTCAGTGATTATTGATGTATACTATTAATTTTATACTTTACAATATATTATTTGAAGATCAGTTCTAAAACTTACATATAGCCTGGAACACACACTCACACTCACCCTGAAGCCTGAGCAGGGTGTTTGACACACGGGAGGTGCATCAACCAACAAAGTTCTCTTTGGGCCTGGATCAACCAGCAAAGTTCTGGATCAACCAACTGGATCAACCAGCAAAGTTCTCTTCTGGGCCTCTGTTCCCACGCCAGAGAAAGTAGAGTGATAATTGGTCCTTGATGAGACTACTTGTTTTTCCGATTCTCAAATTTTCCATCATTGACAGGTTACAGTCTTATTACTTTTGTATCGATGTTAGTAGAAAATACCTGTTTTCCTCCGATGACAGATCTCCACCTTACATAGTGACTGCTTTCACAATTTATCAGAAATAAGTTAAACTGTGCTGTTTTAGCCAACATAAATCTATAAAGTGTTTGAAATAGGTTTGAAAAATGAGAAGATGTCTAAGTCAGCTGAAAAAGTGATTTGTGTTTCTTGAGGGGCATTTGTGCATAAAATTAGTCAATAAATATTCATGAAAAGACGAAACGCTATGGGACTGTGGCAAAGAAGATGCTGAGACTCCACTACTACTCACAATGTGGTTCCATATAAAACCTTGTAGCAACTTTGAAGCAAAGACTATGCAATGCCTCTGCACTTTATAATATCAGATTAAGTATTTTGGTTAACTCCTGACTAATATTCTCTAAAGGCTTTTGGATGAGCAGTTAGTCTACGCCGTCACTGTGATATTAAAAGGCAGACCTTAGGCCTGGTTAGCTGGGCCCAGGAATTGGGAAGAACCAAAATGTTGCCAATAATGGGTTTGCCAGGCACTTTTTAACCATGCATTATGCAGACAGTGATGGAGTAGTTTGTAACCCATGATGGGAAGAATCCTGGACAACCGCAGAAGACAGCAGCCTCTGGACCTGAGACAGTAAGAAATAAAATTGTTTTCATTAGCGCCAAATGTATAATTTTAGATGTCCTCAAGTTGAGAGAGAAATATAAAGCATGCTTTTAAACTATGTTTAGAAAAGTCCTCTTCGTTTACTGCCAAATTAAATTGATGGGAGGCCAACCTACGAAAGACCTACTAAGTTTTTGAAAGAATTATATTGAAATGGAGACATGTCTATAGCCTTAATCAATTCCTAGCTCTTCAAACTGCAAGATAATCTCCAGGACTTAAAAATTGCATCCAACTGAAGCATGCTGGGAATATTGTACAGTTGCCAAAGAAGACGTCGACACATTCATTGCCCACTTCAAAAGGGGCCATAGAGCAGAGTCAACCAAGAGCACACCATGGAAAACCGCATAGCCGCAAGAGCAACAAGCAACCGCACTGTTGCCAAAGAGGGTCCCTGGTTCAACCAAGGTCATTTCTTCGGGGTCATGGCAAAGTTCCTTGTGTTTCTCATCTTGGATTCCATCATCTTTTACTATTTACTCTCATGTTTCCTGTTTTTTTCTTCTTCCCTATTTTATGTATTGGAGTTAATATGAAGATTAGTCAAAAGGCATTGCCACAGAATTATATAAACCTTTATTTAGCAAAAATTCAAAAATAAGAAGCTATTATGTCTTGACATATTCTCTAACTAAGAGGAGACACTTCTGAAAGTGATGTTTCCATCTTTTTAATCCATTCCCAAATAATTCTGTGCTTTTCAAGTTACACCAGCTCATAATCGCTGTTTGGGCCTCTGCGGGGGGCTCAAATCATGCTTATTTTCAATGTTCATTGAGTTTGGGGAACAAAAAGAAGTCTGGAGGGGCAAATTCAGGGAAGGGAGTACAGCTTCCCAATGAAGTTCTCCTGAAAAGGCCCCTGATCTACAAAACACATGTGAGGTCCATGCTGCCAGTGAGCATGACAAGGCCATTTTCCTGATGGGTGACAGGTAGTCAGTGAACACACTATGTACAAATGAGAGGTAAACAAACACATTTGGTGGCCAGAGAGCAATGTATGACACAACTCCTAGTTGATTATGAGAATCTATTCTCTTTTATTCCATATTAGTAGTGAGAGGATTGTCTAATAATATTTCTGAGCTCTCTAGTTGGGTGTAGCCATGCCCCTAAGCTCTCTGCAGTGCACTAACAGTTGAAGCCATGTGTGCCATGCCCATATCCTGCTCCCTTGTAATAGAATGAGATATCAATGCCAGTGTCTGAAGTTGTCTTAAAATCCAATTATTGAAAAGCCAGGGTGGACGGCTGCCTTGTTTGAATTAAAGCCACCTTTCCCCCAACTTCAAATAACCTGCACCAATCTCTAGAATCTTGGCCAATAAGAAAAAAAAATTAATGTTGCTCAATACATTCTATTTTGGTCTATTTTTACAGCATTTTAATTGGCCTTATCTAATATAGGCACCTTTTGAATATTTTTAGGTGATAACTTTTCTCTTCATGAAAAATGAATAAGACAGTTGAGTTTTGTAATCTCAAAATTATTTAGATGGAATAGTAATAGAAATGCTATACTGCTAATAAATGACTATTCAAGCACATCTAATTGTTTTTTTTGCCTTTGATTTTCAATCTTTTCAAATTTAATGTTTGCCACAATACTTCTGGTGCTTAAGAAGTCTACTACTGAAGTCTAACTAGTGAGGAACAGTAAACTTAAACAGTTGTTTTATATGAAGGTTAATGCCTCTAATGCTAGATGTAAATTTCCTGACGACATGCAACCATGACATATGAATCTCTCCACAACCGAGTGCTGCCTCAGTGCAACACAGTACAATTGTAATATCTCAAAATAGTGGTAGATTTAATATTCGAGAGTCAGCTTTGCTGATTTTAGTAAAACTGAGGAAATGCCAAATACATCTTTCATGTTGTTGTTCTCACAATGCTATTTTCACATACCGTGATGTATTTATTTGCAGATTTAATAAATACACATTGACCACTTACTCTGTTACATGCACTGCTATAGTCACTAAGCCCTCAAAAAAGTCACTGCCCCTGAGTTGGTTCCAGGACCGGCAGTCTGGGTTTGTCTGCTGTGATCCTAGAAGCTTTGCAGCCGATACTTCAAATACAGGAAAGTGGACGCATAGTGAAGGGGTTTCAGCCTCCAGACTAAGACACGTTAAAAAGGACTAAAAACCTACTTATGGAAAAAATGTCCAGTGAAAACCTTATGAATATCAGCAAAACCTTTTCTGATGTAACGCCAAAAGATGGCTTTTGGGTCAGAAGCACTCAAAATCGTTTAGGAAAGGGCTGCCTCCTCCAAGCACAGTCTATCCTAATAATTCAGTGGTTCGAGAAGAGCTTACAAAACCTTCACTTGCTAATGTGACATGACTTAACATGAGAAGAAACAGTGGTAAACACCCATTAATGAGGAAAATGTGGAATGTAGGATGTATGAAGCTATGAAATTTGAAACTTGTCAAAATAAAATGTAACACATAAAGATCGATATACTAGACACTGGTGAACTGAAGTGGACTGGTAGTGGCCATATGGAATTTGATAATCATAAGATGTATATTCCCAGAATGGCAAATCACTTTCATCAGCAAAAAGAACAATTGAGGATCTGTCCTCACATACAATGCTGTCGGTATTAAGATAATATCCATATGCCTACAAGGAAAGATAGCTAATATAACTATTTACTCAAATTTGTACAGCAAATACAAAGGCCAAAATTAAGAAATTGAAGACTTACAAACCTCTTCCGTCTGAAATTGATCAAATATGCAATCAAGTTGCGTTAATAATTTATTATGTTTGGTTGCAAAAGTTGAAAATGAATTGTAGGCTCTGTAGTTAGAAAATATAGCTTTAATTATTAAAAAAACTATGCCACAGATCATATGGGAAAATCCTGCAAGATCAATGACTTGTTCATGAAAATCACTGTGATAGGTTTAGTGTGCCAACCTGGTCTATAGGAACATGTGGCATTAATCAGGTTGCAATTTGATTGTAGGGCAAAGAGATCAATGACTCTGCAAGACCTGCCCCCCTCTCTCTTGCTCTCTGGTGATTGGAGCGTGCTGGAGTGTTCATTCTGCTGTGGTAGCTAAATTCTCTGCCTCAATCTGTGAGCTACACCACTAGGTTAGCCTGTGGATCATGTCGCTAGAGCTTGAGGCTCCTTTGAGACCTGGTTTGCCACACTGCTGGTTGAGGCTGGTGGATTCTGTCGCCTTGCATTGCTTGTGTTCGATATCATCCTATCTTTGCTAAGCTCCCAAGCTACTGACTGTTGCTGACCCACCTTGCTGCTTATTGCCTGTGAGCAGACTCTGCTTGCCTTGCCTCAAGGAGGACTCTGCTGTCTGCTTCCTTGACCCTGGACCTGGCAGCCCATGTGAGTTGAAGGACATCCAGTATATTAACTGTTCCACAGAACTTTCTGTTGCTGTGTGGACCTAATTAGCTGTTATATTCCTTCTCATTGTATAAACCTGTGTATATATGTATATATTATATATATATGTGTGTGTGTGTGTGTGTGTGTGTGTGTGTGTGTGTGTAATCATAAGTGCCCTGGTCTTATTTCTCTAGAGAACCCACCTAACACAAGAACTATGTTCAACATCCTAAAGAATGGCCGTGAACGTGGTCATTGCCAAATATAACAGACACGTATCAAACTAACTACATCTCAATGTTGTCAGAACAAGGCCAAAAGCCAATTGTGGAAGAGACCATCAATGACTCATATGTCAATTCAAGATAAAGTTAAAAAAATTAAAATAAGTCCCAAAAGCCAAAAGTATATAACCTTTAGTATATCCCCCCTAAATTTAGAGACCATATCAATAGTATATTTCAGGCACTGAACACTGATATTTGAAAAGCATATGAGTCTTGGGATGGCAACCAGAGTATCATGCGTGAGGGAAGTAAAAAGTCATTATAACAGGAAAAAAAGGAGAACCTAAATAGATGTCAGAAAAGACTCAGAAATTTGTTCTTGAATATAGAACAATTAATATGAATGGGACACTGGATGAAATAGAGCAGAACATTTAAAAGGGTGTTCAAGAAGACAAATTAAAACATTATAATGACACATGCAAAACTACAGAGTTATAGAACCAAACAGAAAGAACACACTGAGCATGTTCAAGCTCAGTGAACTAAGATAGAAATTCAAGTTTTGAATTATAACATTGAAGAATCTTATATGCAAATTAAGGAGCCATGGAGGTGTATGCGGTTGGGTGTTGAGCTGCTATTGCAAAGAGAGCCATTTAAGCTCATCAGCGACTCCACAGAAAAATGATGAAGCTGTCTAACCCCACAAAGATCTTCAGTTTCAAGAATTCAGAGGGGTAGCTCAACTCTGCCTTCTAGGGTGGTTGTAAGTCAGAACTGAATTGATGACAGGGAGATGGGGAACTGTAGGACACAGCAAGAAATTTCCAAAGAAGATGGAAGGATATATGGAGTAACCATGCACACACACAAAAAAAACACCATTGGTTGGCCTCAGTCATCTCTAGAGGCACAGATGATCAATAACCAATAGTGCAAAAGGAGGAAATGTAAGCTCTGCCGAAGGCATTTCTGAAAAAACAGAATTTTGATAAAGGATCTTGGAGTTAAGAGAATAATGAGGGAAACGTTTTAACAAGCAAATGTCCAGGCCAATATTTTTGGAAAAGAACTACCTGGAGGAAATCCACACCCAGGTCATTATAAATAAAAATTATCCACCAGATTGTAGAAATCATTTAGCAATATCATTAATGTCACAAAATAATAATATTTTGCCAAGGGAACATTAAAACAAAGTTGCAGCAGTGCATTAGTAAGAGCTGCCAGAAATTCAAGTCAGATTCAGAGGAGAACAGGGGACCAGGAATATCATGAGTACTAGCGGATTTATCTTGTCTGAAAATTGGAGAACACTAGAAAGACATTTACCTGTGTTTTATCGACTAAGCAAAAACATCTGACTATGACATAGTAGATCATAAAAAAATTATGAGAAACTTTGTGACGAATGGGATTCCAGAACACTTAACTGTTCTCATGTAGAACAAAGACAGACAAATAGAGTCATTCAAGTAGGAACAAGAGTTGTCATGGTTGCTGTTAGGTGTCATTGTGCCCAATGGAACAAAAGCCTGCCAGGTCCTTGTCCACCTTCACCATTGCTCTGTGCCTGAGCCCAGAGTTGCAACCACTGCGTCCCTTCATCTCCTTGAGGGCCTTCCCCTTGGCCTTTACCAAACATGGTGTCCTTCTCCAGGGACTGATCTCTTCTGACAGCATGACCAAAGTAGGTAAAACAATGGCTTGCCATCCTTGCCACTAAGGATCATGGTAGTCATATTTTTTTCTCAGACAGAGAGATTTGTCCTTTCAACAATCCATGGTACTTTCAATATTCTTCTCCAGCACCACAATTCAAATGCATCATTTCTTCTTCGTCTTTCTTTATTTATAAATCAGGAAAGGAATGTGTAAGTGATGTGTCTATCGACCATCTTTATTCAGTCTGTATGCTGAGCAAATACTTCCAGAATCTGGACTATATGAAGAAGGATGTATCATAAGGGTTGGGAGAAGATTCATTAATACCCTATAATAGGCATATGCCCCCAACTGACTTTTCTGAAAGTGAAGATGTCTTGAAGTACTTATTGATGAAGTCAAAGACTGCAGTACGGATTGCACTTTACCATAAAGCAAACAAAAGTCTTTACAACTGCACCCGTGCGCAACATGATCGCAGTCAGAAAATATCGAATGTTGTCAAGGAGTTCATCTTACTTGAGTGCACAACCAGTGCCCCTGTATGCAGCAGTCAGGATATCAAACACCATCAAAAGATCTCTTCAATGTGACAACCATCCAAGATGTTTCTTTGAGGACTAAGATGCACCTGGCCTAAACCATGGTAGTTTTCTATCTCCTCATGTGCTGTGACAGCTGGACAGTGGATAAGGAAGGCCACAGATTTGTTTTCTTTACATATAGTGCCAGTAAAGAATATCAACACGGATGGTTAGAAGAAAGAGCCAATTTCTTGTGACTGTATAGCCAGCGTTCTCCTTAGAAGCCTGGAAGGAGGGCCATCATTTCATGCATTTTGGAGAAAGACATCTTGCTTGGTAAAAATGGACAACAAGAAGAGCAATATCCTCAACCAGATAGACTGACATGGTGGTTGTTACGATGGGCTGAAACACAGCAATGAATTCAAGGATGTTGGAGGACCAGGCAGTGTTTTGCTCTGTTGGACTTACAGTCACCAGGCAATGGCTAACTCAATGGCATCGATCAAAAAGAACAACAGCAAAAATGTGTTAAAAATCACATTGCTCTCTCTTTCTCATTGAAGTCCAGTCTCTGATTCATAGTGGAGTACAATGAACATCCAGAGACTATAGGACAGAACAGAACTCCCATTGTGGGGCTCCCAGACTGTAAATCTTTGTGGGCAAAGAATGTGTCATTTCCCCCCCCACTGAGCAGCTGGTGACAAAATATTGACCTGGAAGTTAGCTACCAACTGATAGCCTACCATGCCACTTGGTCTCCTAAAAATGGCATTTACTACTCCGAGTTAAAATAATAAAAATACTCAACTAATAAATGCTAACTTCTTTATGATTCCTTTAACAAAGTTGTCCACAACAACTATGAAGTACATATTGTGTGATATTAATGTTTGAAAACATAATAAAGCAATAATC
Organism: Tenrec ecaudatus; assembly: GCF_050624435.1. Lineage (NCBI taxonomy): Eukaryota > Metazoa > Chordata > Mammalia > Afrosoricida > Tenrecidae > Tenrec > Tenrec ecaudatus. Next base: position 25,146,487 of record NC_134542.1, on the reverse strand, counting down.
ATCAAAACTCACAGGGTGGGTGATGGGTACATTAGGTACTGCAGAACCCTCCAGTCTGCCTTCTTATACTCATAAGGACAACTGGGGTGTCTGAAGAGGCTGCAAAGATGTTTAAAAATAATTATGTTACATTACAAGAATAGTAGCCTACACAAACTAGCCTCTTGTGATCACTTTGTCCTCTTTGGCTATGATAATACAGTATTATATCTTCTCTGATTTTTATTTATATTAAAAATAATCCACCCCCACTGAAAAACAGGCTTTGGGTAACACCTGAGTTTTATTAAACAAAGAAATGAGAAATGAAAAAAGAAAACATGCCATATTTCCCCCTGTCATCTCCCCATACGTGCGGTGCATACTTACTACGGATTGTTCAATGATACTTATTTTATAAATACAGTATATTCAATTTAAAGCCTCATATTTTCCTTTGCAAGTCATAGCATGATTCAAAACACCGAGAAGTTGGCTTTGTGCGCATGTGCGAAGAATGCCTGGAGCAACAGAGTCCGTGGCAGTAACCGTGATGGGAACTTTCTGTTATGTCCATACCTAGATCAATAAATAAGACAGATAGAAGTCATTGAGATTTTAAATCACAGTCCCAAAGACTCACATAGCACAGTATTTCATAGGAATGAGAGGTAAAATACACATGCAACTTGTGATAAATAAGGTATATTTTCTATTTGCCTTCTTATAAATCAGATTATATACATAGTTTTAAGTTGTGGCGTGCATTCTGTCTCACAGCAATACTATGGGCATGGTAGAAGAACCCCACAGCCTTTCCATGCCTGAACACTTTATGGAAACAAGCTGCCACTTGGTGAATGCAAACTGCTGGCATTTTATTTAGTAGCAATTATTTAACCACTGCATTATCAGGGATCTCTAGAACTTATGTACACTTGTCACAATTTAGGTAAGTGTTGATGACATTAAGGAATATTATCATAAGATTAAGTATAATATACATTTTACAATAATGTGATTATTTTCCAAAATATCCCTGCAATTGCTTCAAGCCCATCTCTGATGGGAGCAGACAATCTCCCCTTTCTCCCAAGTGGCTGGCAGGTTTGAACTGGCAACCTCAAGGGTTGCATGTCAACAGTGGCACTGGAGCTCCTTAATAGCAGTCAAAGCGAACACGTTTGCTTGTAAAACTTACCACATTTGGAAGGGCTGCACACTCTTACAAACAAACAAAACAGAAAAAAATTCTTGTCAGTAGATGAACCTTAGCCCACCTCAATGCTAATGATGAAAAGAGTTTTAATGCATATTCCTTCATTGACATATGTTCACTGATATATGTAACTATAGCACACATGAAGTAAAATGCTAAAATCATAGGTATAATATGTAAGATTCAATCATATATGCGTGTAAGCTTACATACATATTTGTATATATGAGCAAACTTTAGAATGTTTATGGAATAGTGGAATTAAAAGATAATGGGATTGTTCCACCAAATTTTGAATACCCGTTAGATACGTAAATTAAAATTAATTTAGTGAGTTTAAATGTCCAATTCAAAAAGGTAATTTAAAGTGAATTATAAATATTTTGCTCTCATAAATATTTTAAATAGTATATCATCAAAATATTTCATTTACAGCATTAATAATGACTTCCTAACCTGTTATTTCAAAACCATTTAAATAGCAATCAACCATTACCATGCTTCTGATACATAGTCTTAGAATTTCTGAAATAGTTTCCAATTAAAGAAAACTGAGATTTGATTCAATTATTATTGAAATGAATTGAATTTCTAAGCATATCGAGTAAAATAATTTGGGTGGGATTGAACCATCTTGTTTGATGGGAAATACGTCCTATTTAGACAATAGCGTTTAGGTTATTCCCTTGGGAAAAAACCCCCTGGGAAATTTAAGTTCCATAGGAATTTAAATAATGAAACCTCACACTTAGTGACATGGGTGTGTGCCCATGATTCTAATATGTATCACTGAGAACATGATTTTTTCAGAAGCATTGGCAGCATATGGAGCAGGTCATCTTCAGTAAAGGAAGATAGAATGATAATCCTCTCACCTTACTGGTGTTCACCTTACAACCTAGTCTGGGACCTGAAAAAAAAAAGAAAAACTCAAACAGAATTGCACCTTAAAAAACAAAGCACCCCTTCTTGTTTGGTGTATAGTTTCTGGAATTATTTATTAGTGTTGGCAGTGGATTGGGCTAGAAACTATTTTCCTTATTTAGACATTGTTATAACCTGCACCAATTATAATCAAGTCCCAAATCCTGGTCTATGTGAATATGATCTTATCTGGAAGTACCCTCCTGCATATGCCTTTGTTAAATTACCATAGGGACATCTATCACAATGTGACTATTGTTTCACAAAGTGGGAGGGGACAATGACCATGACAGTCATAAAAAACGAGGCTGGTTCACGCAGATAGAGGCCGAAACTGGAGATAGGCTGCTACAAGCCAAGGGACATTGGGAGCTAGCAGAATTTGGAAGAGACAAGTAGGGATCTTCCCATAGAAGTTTTGTAGGGAGGATGGCTCGGATGATTTTTTGATTCCAGAATTCTGGCCTCCAAAACTACGAGAGAATAAATTTCCATTATTTTAAGCCCCCCCCCACCCTTTACAGCATCTTTAAGAAATTAGCACAATAAATGATTTATTATTCATGTAAGTGTGTAATATGTATCAAGCTGTGGTTAAAGTCATATTCCTGGACCTAGAAATATAGCACTAAATGAGACCGGAATGCTTTTTTCCTTTTAAAACTCAACACAACAGAGAACATGTCTGCTGTTCTCCATGCTTTAAAAAAGAGTCTCTGAGTTGTCTATTGATGGAAACACAATTGTGCCTGTAGAATGTGGAGTCGCTCCATCAAGAGTGACCATCTTTCTGAGCTATTGGGAGTCCAAAGGACTTAGAGTTTTATAGATAATCCTCCACCAAAGAGGGAGAGGTTAAAAATGGTGTCGAGTTTAATCTTGCCAAGAATAATGTTCAGTATCATTTGAATTTTATCAATAGCCTGTGGGTACAAATCACGTAACAAAAAAACCACACCAAATTCAGTGTCATAGAGTTGATTCCAACGCATAGTGACCCAAAACATCAGAGTACAGCTGCCTCTGTGGTCTTATGAAGCAGAAGCCCTGGTGGAGAAATGGGGATGCACGGGGCTACTAACTAACCACAAAGTCAGCAATTCAAAGGCACCAGCCACACCACAGGAGAAAGACAAGGCACTCCTATGAAGAAGTACATCCTCCGAATCCCCCAGGAGAGCCCTGGCCTGGCCTGCAGGGTTGCTGTGAACCGGCACTGATGGCAGTGAGGTTGTAGTTGGCTAACTCTTTATAGAAGCAGCAAGGCTCACCTTTCTCCTACAAAGTGGCTGGTGGGTTTGAAAAGCCAACCTTGAGGTTCATTGGCCAATACATACCTCACTCCACCACCAGCGCTCCCAGGATCACATACCAGACATCGCATTAAGATGGTTGAAAGACGTGTCGCCACGAGGAGTGAGATTTCCTGTTCAGTTTGATTTGGGGTTTTATGTGATGTTGGTTTGTTTACATATGAAAGAACAATATATTAGCAAGACACAATCTGCAGTGCTATTTCTCAAGAACAATTATTAAAATTTCTATAACAAAATTTTGTAACCCACTCTGCTTTCTGTTTAATGTGCTTTTACCTCCTGTTAATAAAATACATACCTAAACTGCATTATTTATTAAATATACAGACATATTCTGAAACATCCATAAACCATTTTGCTAATATATGTGGTAAACACTGAAGACATTTAAAATTATCGTAGAGGATTTCATATGAGTTAGTAATACTTATTTTATGTTGTATTGCCAGGTTACATGTACAAGTGAAATTTATCATTCATGGTTACAAGAATTAATTTTTTGGAGGTATGCAAATGTTTTTATCTAAATGTACCTTTTAGAAGAGGCAATATTTTAACCTAGAAACACAAAACATACAAAAACAATATAAGCAGGCATTTGAAGTAATTTTTTAACTAGTTTCACCCAGATTTATGAAAAGTTTGTAAAAGCATAGGGTTTTTCCAACTTATAGATGACATATATTTTCATTTTATATTTCTATATTTAATGATAAATGTAAATTTTGTAGATTATTAACGTGTAAGAAAAAAAATTACCTTTACTATTCTGCATATGTGAGTTAATATTTAATGGCTATATGCAAAATTCCAATAATAAATTTTATGTCTGCAACCAAAAGATAGTGCTTACATGCTTAATATTCATTTTGAGTTGTAACTCTCACAGAAATGGCATAGCTAATGAACAAACACATGTTATTGGATATGCAGTCACCACCTACTCATTACTTGTATTCTCTCCCGACTCATTTCTAGGCAACTGACAAAGCGATATACTTGAAGTTTTAGTGATATTTACATCAGTAATTTAACTCTTCATTATCAGAACTATGGTCTTATTAACTATGTTCCTATCCTTATCACCGTAAAGCACCACAGAGAGTCAAATCACCAAATTGAAAGGGATATTCACCTTTCCCTCAGAGGCTGTAAGGATTGATCCCAAGGAAAGAATAGTCCAGGTCACCACAAGAATGCCAACCAATCGACTCCACCTAGAGTCCGTGTGCCCACCTCCCAGACTTGCTCCTGCACTCCCTTTTGATCCTACGTCCACTGTATGCTTCGGAATTCATTTCAAATCAGCACATTGATCTAGATCCTCAATTTCAGCACCTTGCTTAAGCTAGTTATTTCTTGAAGATAAACATTCCCTTTTGCCTCTCTAATGAATTCCCTTTTCCGGTCCTCCTTGAGAGAATGACAATGAATAAGCACTATTAATACATAGACACTACATTTGAAGTGCACAATATGATTTATTGGTATATACCTATAGTATCTCTCTTGACTTGTCAGTGTGTTGTACTGTGGTGGCTTGTGTATTACGATGATGCTGGGAGCGATGTCACTGGTATTACAAATACCAAAGTGAACAGGGATCAGCAGAGCGTGCAGACTAGGAACAAGGAATAGGCTGTCCACTGCAGAGGATTCGCCACTGAACACTCTGTAGGCAGCATGGAACCATTGTCAGACACGGAAGACCAGATGAATAGAAGCAGAGTCTTGGCAGGGACGTGCCAGAAGATCATCCTCTCAGGTCAGCAGGCATTCCAATGTGCTGAGGAAGAGCTGCTGTCTGAAAGCAGAGAGAACCGTAATAGTGCCATTGTTAGAAAGCTTTGGGGATCTTCATGTGCTCTTGGGGCATGATTCAAAATGAGAAGAAACAGCTGTAAACATCCATCAATAATTGGCACTTAAAAATTGGAAGTTGTCAAAAATGACATAGAACACATAAAGATAGACATCTATACATTAATGAGCTGAAATGGACTTGTAGTGGCCATTTTTAATTAGAAAATCATAGAATTGCTATGCTGGGAATAAGAGATTCAAGAGGAATGGTGTTGTATTCATCCTTACAAGAGAAATTTTAAATAAATTTAATGTGCCCAAATATGTGGCTTATATACTGATCTGCATACAGGAAAAATCAGCCAAACAATTAGTGCTCAAATTTATGCACCAACAGTTAAAGTTAGTAATACAGAAATTAAAGAATTCTACCAACACCTTCAGTCTAAAATTGATCAAGCAAGCAATCAAGATATCTTAGGAACTCTGGTGAAATAGAACCAGTTGGAAACATATAGGATAGATAGACATGGATTAAAAAATAAATTCACTGCCATGAATAGATGCCAACAAGCAGTGACCCTACCGACAAGGTAAAACTGCCCCAGTGAGTTTCGGAAAAGGTAAGAGTTTATGAGATTAGAAAGCCCCATTTTCCCCAGGAGCCACTGGTGGTTTCAAACTGCTGGCCTTCCAGATCACAGCCCAACACATAACCAACCACCAAGGCTCGTGAATATTGGATAGAGAGAGATCATTTTACTTCAAGGGATTAACCCACACGATCATGTTTGGCTTGCAAATTCCAAATTCAGATGTCATTCAACAGGGTGGAGAGGAGGGGCTCATGGGATAACAAAGGGCTGCCAAGTCCAACATTCTGAGGTCAGTTGTTAGGCTGCAGACTTGTCTGTGCATGCATATCAATAGTTGCAGGTCACATGACAGGAGCCTTGAAGAGAGGAGAGAGGGCAGTTTGTGGTGTGTGAGAGAGAGCCAGAGAGAGAGAGAGCCAGGAGAGAAGAGAGTAGAGGCAGAACACACACTAAGGAAACTTCCTTTTCAATAGAGTGGTTTATTGGATTATCTTAGATTACTTAATGGAAGCTAATTTTATTACATTACATTATGGAATAGTCCAGTGTTTGGACAGACAATTTGGAAACAATGTGAACCATCACAGAGTGGCATTTCTTTCTCACAAAGTGCTATTGTGCCACAGTGTGCCAAGGACTATCAGTGCTGTTATCGTTACTAAGGAATTGGCTCACACAATTTTGGAAACGAACAAGTCCAAAGTCCACATATCAGACAACGGGAGGGATGTACAGGAAGAACTATACTACACCGTTGAGCCAGAATGCTTCTCTGGGAGAACCCCCATTTATGCCTTTAAGGTTTTCAGGTGATTGGATGAGCTTCTTCCACGTTGTCAAGGGCTGTTAGGTATCACGGAGTCAACCCTTTCTTCCAAGATAAACCCACAAAAGTGCCTGTAAGGGTCTCTCCAGGGCCCATTTGGTTCAAAGCAAGAGGTAAGTTCAGAGAGTGATAGTGACCGTATTTGGGATCCCAAACGGGGTAATCTTGATAGGTTTTTCTCAAAGGACTCAGGACAATCATGGGACATATGATGACGTTTTAATAAAATCAAAAACTACATTAGCGAGGAGAAGGCCGGGAAAATTGAGCGGAGGAATCACCTGTTTAGCCTTCGAGGTTAGCAAGGGCTGTCCCATGAGATTTTTATTGTGAAGCCTTAACCCAAACACTAAATTTGCTTCTTCCGGCTTTTGTTTGTCCCCTGAAATCCAAGGAACCCCTAAAAGGAACACAATTTGAGCCCTTCTAGGATTCCATACATATCTCAACCCTCTTTACCACTTACTTCACAGCTTAGAAACACATATTTTGAGACAGCATCATTGAGACCTATATTTAATAGTCATATACAAAATTGTTTTTATGCTCTCCTTTTGTATAATTTAACACTGGATTTATTGTATACGTTCACTGGAAAGCCAGTATCCAAGGAGCTCACATACGCGATACCTTTGCTTCCATATTTTCACACCCTTGCTTCCAGTACGGGACTATTTTTCACCATTCTGCTTTGTCAATTCGAGAGAGTTATGTAAATAAAATCACGCAGCCTGTGGCTATTTGATCTTATTTTCATTCAGCATAATGCCTTTGAGATTCATTCAACTGTTATGTGTATCAATAGTTCATTACTTTTTATTGCCAAGAAATATATCATTGTATGGATATTCCATAATGTGTTTATCTATTCGTCTTCTGAAGGTCATTTGGTTGATGTCCAGTTTGGGGCTATTTTAATGAGTAAACATTCATTTAAAAGTGTTTGTGTGAATTTAAGTCTCATGATAAATGGTTTATATGGTCAGAAATGCGAAGGTTGGATCACAGAATAGAGTTTAGCTTTATATTAATGAGAACTTCCAAACTGTTTCCAGTGTGGTTGCAATATTTTATATGTGCATTGACAATAGACAAGAAATTCATTTTCTCCACATCTCATTAGCATTTGATTATTCCAGAATTATTTAAAATTTTAGCCTTTTGAATCATTTTGTAGTGGTATCGAAGGGTGATTTTATTTTGCATTTCACTAATGACTAATGATGTTGAACATCTTTTCAGGTGCTTATTTGCCATATTTGGCCCATTATTTTTTGGATTTTTTTGTCTTTATTGATTTTCTGCTGAGATTACTTAGTTCTTTGTAAGAAATGTGATTTTCTGCATTTTTAGATTATTTGTAATTTTCCATTTCTCCCTCTGATAGGATCTTTCACATAGCAAAAGTTTTAAATGTTTATAAAGTCTAACTTTCAGTGTTTGCTCTTATGGTTCATTTATTTAATGTCATGTCTAAGACCTCTTACTTTAGCCAGAGATCATAGTTTTTCTCTGATGCTTTCTTCTCAAAGTTTCATAATTTTAGGTTTTACATTTAGATGTGATTTTTCTTTAAAGTGTGAATTTTAGATTGAGGAACTTTTTGGTTTTTAGTTTATGATGTGTCTAATAAAATCTATCAAACATTGAATTCATTTTTTTAAATAAACAACACTTTGATGCTGCTCTGTATATATTTTGGCATATTAAATTTGTCTAAAAGTTCTCCTTTGATCTCTCATAACTTATTTTTTTCTGTTTATTCATTGTGTGCATCTTCTTTGCTGGTGCCGTAGCACATACTTCTTCCTGTTAAGTAATCCAACATTGGTTTTTATGAATGATGTGTTTTATGTCTTAAAGCATTTACATTATGCTTTGTTTCTCTTTGCCTTTACCATCTGTCTCACCATCCTCCCTAGGGGCATAGATTTCCTATTTCATATCTCTTTTACCATACCCCCAATGACCGCACATATTAATTGTAGCATATTATCACATCCTCTACCTTATACTTCCTGTTAGAATCTGCTCCTAATTCCCTTCACTCTTTAAAAAGAAAAGAACAGAAATAGTGTTACTCTACATTTTCTCACATGTATTTCAATTATGCTCACTAAAGACATTACAATTAAATTACTCTCACACAAGTCCCATCCCCTTTTCAAAAGGTGTATATCTTATATTAATTATCCCAAAGTGTCTTTCTAAGATCTCGACTAATGCTGTGAGTTCAGGGTTGGACTACCAATAGAAAGGCCAGTGAACTTGCCACTCCACGGAGGAAAATTAGGCTGCTAACTCCCAAGGAACGTGATAGCCTTAGAAACCCATAGAGTGGCTCTGCTCCGTCGTATCAGGTCACCATGCATCATAACTAATTCAAGAGCAGAGGGTTTGGTTTGATTTGTTTTGTTTCTAGTTCTTTTTATCTTTTGTGCACCTCATCTGGTCTTTTGGCCTTTAACCTTGTAGTTGCACTGAGTCTTAACTGAAGAAATCGGAGCATTTTTTTGTTTTAAATGTGTTTCCCTTCAGAGACTTTACTGCAATCTTGTCTGTAAGATAAAGTGGTGGTTTTGATTGGATGAAAAAAGTGACTACAGTTTTAAACTGTGCAAATTATAGAGAAGCGTCAACAATACCACTTTAAGTGAAAATTTGCTGAAGATAATCCAACAATGATCGCAGCAGTACATTGACAGATGTCTGACAGAGGTTCATGCCAGATTCAAAAGAAGATGCCGTATAAGGGATATCATTGCTAATGCTAGATGGGTCTTGGCTGAAAGTCGAGAATACTAGGCAGATGTTTACTCGTGTTTTATCGACTATGCCAAGACATTTGACTGTTTGGCCATGACAAACGATGGATGAACTTGAGAAAAAAGGGAATTCCTGAAAACATCATGGTCCTCCTACAGAACCTGTCCATGGAGGCAGTTATGCAAACAGGACAAGGGACTATGGTGTGGTTTAAAATCTAGAAAGATGTGTGTCAGTTGTATCCTCTCACTATATTTATTCAGTCTGTATGCCAAGCGAATCTTCGCAGAAGCTGGATATATGAAGAAGGAGGTGGCAGCAGTATTTGCGGAAGATTGAACCCCCTGCGAGGTGCAGATGGCACAACCTTGCTTGCTGAAAGTCGGGAGAACTTGAAGCACTTCAGGATGGATTGCAGCCCTTAGTATGGATTGCAACTAAATGTAAAGAAAACCCAAATCCTCACAACTGGACCAGTCAGACTAGTGTTTCTGCTCCCATAAACAGGTACAGTCTTGGACACCACCTGAGGGTCACTCTGGGGAAGCCACAGGGGCAGTGGAAAAGAGGAAGGACCTCAATGACATGGATTTCTACAGTGGCTGCAACGATGGACTCAAACATCAGGATGCTTGTAAGACGCGCTCAGGACCAGGCGATGCTTCATTCTGTTGAATATAGAGTCTCTATGAATGGGAACCTACTGAACTGCACGTAACAAAAACAGCAACCAAAATAATTGTCAATCCAACTGTGGGGAGTGGTGCACACACAACTATGTTGTTAGGTGCCATCTCTATGAGGTTCAATTCACAGAGTTCCTCTATGCAACAGCCCAGTCCTGTACCACCCTCACTGTCCTATGGCCTCTAAATTCAAGTGAGATATAACCAAGGCCATACTTTGTACTTGTGAACTAGTTTTAATTTTCTTTAACTTCAACTTGAATGAGCAATTGATGCACATGTTCAGTCAGTTGGCCTCTAGCTTGCTTCTAATGAATGGCAATGCTTTTCCCATTGCCTCTGTCTACCAGTGGTAGTCAATTTCATTTCTATGCATTCCATCTGGAGGGGTCTACTTATATAATCAACATTTATGTTGGAAAAAGATGTGTTTCAATGAAAAACTTATTAATCCCCCCCAATCAATCCAGTGTCATCTTGTTGATTCTAATTCATAGTGATCCAAGTCTTTTAAGGTATACATTTTTATGAGAGCAGGAGAGCCTCATGTTTCTCCCATGAAGCAACTAGTGGGTTTAAATGACCAACCATGTGGTTTACTGTCCACTTGCCCATCAATGTGACCAGGACTCCCTTAAAATCATTGGTCTTGCAAAATTCTATTGTGTGATTTTTATCGCCAAGACTGCATGTTTTTTGGTGATTGAAAGAAGGGGGGCGTCTATCCCCCCTTCCAACTTTTTTCTCCTTCTTTTGCAGCAGCACAATGACAGGGAAGTTCAGGCCAGATTCAGAAGAAGACTTGGAACAAGGTTTATCATTGTTGAAGTCAGATGAATCTTGGCTAAAAGCAGAGCACACAGAAAGAAATTTACTTGTGTTTTATTGACTATGCAAAGGTTATACTGTGTGGACCATAATAAACTGTGTGTAAACAGGAGTTATAGAACACTTCATTTTGTTCAGACAGAACTTGTATACAGACCAAGGATTGTGCAAGCCGAGCAAGGAAATACTAGGTAATCATCTGGGTTGTATTCTCTCGCCATACTTGTTCAAACTATATACTGAACATATCATCAGAGAAGCTGGATTATGTGAGGTGAGGTTCAGGATTGGAGGAAAGCTTATTAACAACTTGCGATATGCAGATCACACAACCTTGCTTGCTGAAAGTGAGGAGGACTTGAAGTACTTGCTGATGAAGATCAAGGATTGTAGCCTTGAAATATGGATTACACATCAATGTAAGGAATATAAAAATCCTCATAACTGGACCAATAGGTAACATCATGATAACTGCAGAAAAGACTGACGTTGTCAAGGGTGTTGTCTAACTGGGATCTACAGTCAATGGTCATGGAAGCAGCAGTCGAGAGATCAACAGGTGTAGTGCATTAGGTGAATCTGCTACGTACAGGATGTTTAGAGTATTGAAGAGCAAGGATGTTTATTTTGAGGACTAAGGTACACCTGACTCAAGCGATGGTTGTCTCCGTAAAAGGTAGACATTGAATAAGGAGGCGCATAGAAAAAATGATGCATTCAACTTGTAGTTCTGGAGAAGAATATGGAAACTACCGTGGACTGCTAAAAGGATAAAGTGATCAGTGTTCGAAGAAGTAAGGCCAAAGCGCAACTTAGAGGCAAGGATGGCAAGACATCGTTCTATACACTTTGGACATAGGGGAGACTGCTCTGAGGATAAGGGCATCCTATTTGGTAAAGTCAAAGGATGGTGAAAGATAAAAAAGGAAGACTTCGGATGAAGTGGGTTGACACAGTGGCTGCCTCAATGGGCTCAGGCATGATAATTGTGAGGATGGCCTAGGACCATGCAGTGTTTCATTCTGTGCTGCCTCGGTTCTCGGGCTCTGACTTAACAACACACCCCTTTTTCTTTCCAACTTTTTCCAGCTCATCACCAGTATTTGTCGACTCATCTTGATTGTATGTTTGATCAACTTCGGAAATCAGAATCTGGGAAAAAAATATATATCTTCAATTTCTTCATCTTTGTCATCAGTGAAGGGTGTATCAATTTGAGTAAGAGTTGTAGTAAGTGATCTTCCTGGTAGATGTATGACTATTACCCTTTCACAGGGTTATATTTTTGGACAGATGGTGAGATAAGCCTTTTAATGTTCAATGTGCCATTTTCCCTCTTCAATTTGCCTTTCCTGGTATATTCAAAGTGACCACCATTTCCCAGTATATTCATATTAGACAATTTCAATTAAAACTTGCCTAAGATATCAATCTTTATGGATTCAATTCCAAATTGCCTACGTTCATACTTCATATATTGCACATTCTGATTATTAATAGAATTACAGATGTTTCTTTTTTAATTGTTTTATTAGGGGCTCATACAACTCATCACAATCCATACATACATCAATTGTGTAAAGCACATTTGTACATTCATTGCCCTCATCATTTTCAAAACATCCACTCTCCACCCAACCCCTTGGCATCAGCTTCTCATGTTTCCCCTTCCTACCCGCTCCCCTTTCCTTCAAGAATCCTTGATAATTTACAAATTATTATTTTTTCATATCTTGCACTGGACGAGATCTCCCTTCACCCACTTTTCAATTACATGCTGATCCTTGTAATCGGGTCCCCCTTTACAACCCACCCTCCTTCTACCCTCCCAGTATCACACTCACACCATTGGTCCTGAAGGGATCATCTGCCCTGTGTTTCCAATTCCTGTCTGTACCAGTGTACATGCTCTGGTCTAGCCAGATTTGTAAGGTAGAATTGGGATCATGATAATGGGCGGGGGAGGGGGAGGAAGCATTTAGGAACTAGAGGAAAGTTGTATGTTTAAATTATTGCTACATTGCACCCTGACTTGCTCATCTCCTCCCTGTAAGGGGATGTTGAGTGGCCTAAAAATGGGCTTTGGGTCTCCTCTCCGCGCTCCCCCACACTCATTCACAATGATATGATTTTTGTTCTGATGATGCCTGATACCTAATCTCTTCGACACCTCATGATCGCACAGGCTGGTGTGCTTCTTCCATGTGGGCTTTGTTGCTTCTGAGCTAGATGGCTACTTATTTACCTTCAAGCCTTTAAGACCCTAGACGCTATCCCTTTTGATAGCTGGGCACCATCAGCTTTCTTCGCCACATTTGCTTATGCACCTGTTTGTCTTCAGAGATCCTATCAGGGAGGTGAGCACACAATGATAGGATATTTTTGTGCTTTGATGCCTGAGAACTGATCCCTTTGACACCTCATGATCACGTAGGCTGGTATGCTTCTTTCATGTGGGCTTTGTTGCTTCTGAGCTAGATGGCCACTTGTTTACCCTCAATCCTTTAAGACCCCAGACACTATCTCTTTTGATAGCCGGGCACCATCAGCTTTCTTCACCACATTTGCTTATTTACCTGCTTTGTCTTCAGCAATCATGTCGAGAAAGTGAGCATCATAGAATGCCAATGTAATAGAACAAAGTATTCTTGTAGTGAGGGAGTACCTGAGTGGAGGCCCCATGTCCATCTGCTAACTTAATACTAAACCTATAGATATATGCACATAGATCTTTTTCTCCACCCTCGCATATAAATATATTTACATATGTGAATGCCTTTGTTTAGACCTCTATAAATGCCCTTTGCAGATATTTCTTTTTATTTTGAGTCATACCTACTTTGAAAATCCTGAAATTTTTACTTTAGCCATGTCACTAAGGTCACCTCTAGGTGGCACCTTTTCCATAGTGATTTTCAATGTCTTTCACCCTGTGCTTCTTATCTTCCTGCACAGTATTAAACAACAATCGGTTGCTATCCATACGTTTTGCCCTGGTGAATTTTTTCAGAAGTAGATTACAGGGCCTTCCTTTCTATTTGTCCTATAAAGCTTTGCTGAAATCTATCCACCGTGGATGATCCAGCTGGTATTTGGAACACTGGTGACATCGCTTCCAGTGTCATAGCAACGTGAAAGCCACAGCACAATGACTCAGGATGAACGGCAGGTCCTACTACAATTCCACCATTTAATTAGGAATTTTACTCATCCCTCACTGCACATCTCTAATGAATTGAAAACATTGTGCCAAAATGATTACCATTCCAATATGCATTTGTTTGCACTCTGAGGGTCTTGGGTATTTAACTTTGCTCATTAAATCAAATAATTTTCAACTGCAGGATAGAATGAATCTTCTCATTGAATATTTAACTCCAGGTATTGTTTACCATGCCTCATTATGCCCTTTATTTTGGTTGCAGAGTGAGGTATGTGAAATCAGGGATGAGTCAGACAAAATCAAAGATACACAGAAAGAAGGTGCAGAGATGCCTGTGCTCCCACACAGAGGAAAGAAGACGTGCAGTAGCAGATTCGGGTTATTTCCTAAAACTAACATTAATTAAGATGACTTCTTTCTGCCCTTTTAGCAAATCTCTTCTGAATAACTCGACTTCAGTGAGCAGAAGCCTTACACGTGTGAACAAATTTCGCCTTTTCCAGACGACACCATCATATATTATGCTGGATCAAAAGCAGCTGCAGCTCCTTCAGTGCATATATCTGGAGTTAGGTGACATGAACTGGCACCTATTTCTTATTCATGAGTCCTCTGCAAGGGGAGCAGGATTCACCTGAATCTTAAACTGTTATGAATTGTTAATGTATTCTGCTTGGAATGAGAGACCCCAGTCATATTATATCAGTGAAAAGGCACGTGTAATGACTGCTATCCACACATCAATGCTTCTCATTTGGACACCAGTCCCGGTGTCTTTGCATATGCATCTTTATATCCCTTTATTCTTCTAAGAGTTAAGAAGATGAAATTTAGAAAGGAAAAAAAAAAACCTGTTCAGTGACTTTTTTTCATCACATTATCATAGATTTCTTACTCTTGAATGTGTGTGCTGGAGCTGGGGCGTGCATAAACAATCCCACACAATGGCTCAACCCTTTCATTCATCTTTGTGCATTCTTTTAAAGTAGGAACCTAGGTCGCACAGCCCTGTAACCCTGGCCCTTTTGCCCACGAGTTCTCCCAGGTAGTGTATTAAAGGCTGTAGCTTCAAAATTACCCTTGTACCTTCTGAAGATATTTTAAAATATTCAATATATCATCTCTTTGTTCCATAAATGAATTGTTTCTTGTCTTTAGCAGATTTTCTCTATAACACAGTGGGTATAACAATATTTATCTTCTGAGATATTTAGTTCAATAGTCAACATTTCTTAATTTAGTCCATGTAGTCAAATAGAGCCATATCGAACAGCAGGAGTCAAATCATTTAATTACTGGTTCCTGTCCTAATGACCATTTTAAGTACAAAAAAATGATACACCAAAAGGTAGGGTATTATTTCATACAGTTAATACTTAAATAAGAAGAATGAAAGAAGTGTACAAAATTAGACTATTATAAGAAAGAGCTTTAAAATATTAATGAAAATATTAAATAAAACATGACAAAAACGACAAAACTGTTACTTAAGATATGTCTTTACTTCTTCCCTGGTGTCCTCGCCTGCAGTAACCTTCCCTTTGATCTCAGCATCATTCTGTGCAATTTGTCCTTGACCATATTCTCTCTGTAGGAGCAGGATCCCATATCTTCAGAGACTAACCGATGATCCATTATTAATAGTCGTTATGTTTGGTATATTAGAAATAGGCGACTTCTCTTCTCTGGACATATTATGTTCATTGAAAAAAAAAACCCTTACTGCTTCAGCTGGACTTACTGTAGTTGTTCGTACAATATTTTTAGCTCTTTGAACAATTTCAAGAATTGCATAAATTCACAGAATCTCTCACAAGAATTTAGGGTGTAACAAAAAAATGAAACGAATGACAGCGTGTCACCCTCTTTCTGTTTGGCACTTTTTCTCTTTATATTATATGTCTACTGAAGTAACAAATGCAAGGGAATAAAAATGTAGTATTTCATCAAAAGTGCCATGAGTACTTTTGAATCAATAAATACGTCTGATAAGCGTAGTTCCATATTATTTATAGACCTAGGGACCAGATGGGCATTACTCTGGACGCTTATAATACTCTGTTTTGAAGAACCTTATAAACAAGAATAATGAATGTAAATGTGTGATTTTTAAATCGGGAAGCAGCTCACCTTAGAGCAGCGTTTCTCAACCTGTGGGTCATGACTCCTTTGGGGATCGAATGACCCTTTTACAGGCGTTGCCCGATTCATAGCAGTAGCAAAATGACAGTGATGGAGTAGCAATGACAATAATTTTATGGTTGTTGTTAGGTGGGGTGTCACCACACATGAGGAACTGTATTAAAAGATTGTGGCATCAGGAAAGTTGAGAACGACTGCCTTAGAGAGAACCATGACTACAAGTTCCATTTTAGCAACCAGTTCTCTGAATTCAACAAAAAATTAAGTTTTAGTGCTGCCAACCCAGTGTGAACGACTGAGCCCCACCACTCCTGGCCATTCCATCGACTTGAATTCATCTCAAGCCAAAGACAAAGTAGATCTGCTCTTGTGGGTGTTTCTAAGCCGATGACTATGGAAGTAGACAGCTTCATATTTCTGCCATGGAGCAGCTGGTGGTTTTGAGTTGCTGATGTGAATAACCACTGAGCCATCAGCGCTCCTGTAAATAAGGTTATAGGAATCCAATTCTTTCATTTAAAATTTGAGATTTCATAAATTGAGGATATGTAAAATATGAATCAGTGAAAAAATTTAGGAATTTTTGAAAGTATAAAAGCTCACGTATTTTGTGTTTTCAAAAAACTATATTATTTTAGATTTAGGTACTTTGATTACACAAAATAAAAATTCAAGTACAAATAGTAATCAAAATAAACAGATTATAAAAAATTTTGAACAGAAGTTATCAATCCCTGGTGATACAAACAGCTAAGCACTGGGCTGCTAACTAAAAGTTGGCAGTTAGAACCCATGGAGCAGCTTTGCCAAAGGAAGACGAGGCGATCTGCTGCCGTAAAGACTGCAGCCAAACAAACCCTCTGTGATGTTCTCGTCCATCACCGGAGATGACTGTGCCTTGAACTCAACTTGATGGCACCTGATGGCAACTACCTCTTAGAAGTCCTTGACTGGATACAGTTATGCACCTTGTGAATTGGAGGTCTAAATAGTAACACTTACCTAAGAGAAACATGCAAGGTCAAGATACCACTCAGGAAGAACTATGCATAATTTCTATAGTATCTAATTAATTTAAAAACACATACAACTGTCGTCAAGGTGATTCCAATGTATAAAGACTATATTGGGCAAAGTATACTGCTCCATAAGGTTTTTTAGACTATAGATCTTTATGGGGCAGACAAACTAATCTTTCTTCCACTGAATGACCAGTGCATTTGAACCATGTATTTAGCAGTCCCAAGTTAACCCAGGGTGCCATTAGGGCTCCTTTTAATTAAATCAATTAAAATATTTAAAAGAAATATAAATAATTGGCAAAGCAGTGCCTGTCAGACTTAATTTCCAAGCTTTGTTTAGTTCATTTTATATTCTCATCTTTCCCAGAAAATATATATTTTTAAAAAGTCATTTTATTGGGGGCTCATACAACTCTTATCACAATCCAGTAATACATCCATTGTGTCAAGCACTTTTGTACATTTGTTGCTTTCATCATTTTCAAAACTTTTTCTTTCTACTTGAACCCTTGGTATCTGCTCCTCACTTTTCCCCTCACTCCTTCCCCACCCCCACTCCCTCATGAATGCTTGATAATTTATAAATTATTATTATTTTGTCATGTCTTACACTGTCCAATGTCTCCCTTCACCCACTTTTCTGTTGTCTGTCCCCAGAGAGGGGTTTATATGTAGATTCCCCCTTTCTACAGCACCTTCCCCTTACCTTTCTGGTATTGCTACTCTCTTTATTGGTTCTGAGAAGTTTATCTGTCCTGGATTCCCTGTGTTTCCAATTCCTATCTGTACCAGTGTACATCCTCTGGTCTAGCCAGATTTGTAAGGTACAATTGGGATCATTATAGTGGGTGAGGAGGAAGCACTTAGGAACCAGAGGAAAGTTGTATGTTTCATCGTTGCTACACTGAACCCTGACTGGCTCGTCTCCTCCCCGTGACCCTTCAGTAAGGGGATGTCCAGTTGCCTACAGAAGACATGGGTCCCTACTCCGCACTCCCGCTCATTTACAATGATATGATTGTTTTGTTCTTTGATGCCTGATCCCTGATCCCTTCGACACCTCAGGATCACACAGGCTGGTGTGCTTCTTCCATGTGGGCTTTGTTGCTTCTCAGCTAGATGGCCACTTGCTTTTCTTCAAGCCTTAAGACTCCAGAGGCTACATCTTTTGATAGCTGGGCTCCATCAACTTTCTTCACATTTGCTTATGCACCTGCTTTGTCTTCAGCAATTGTGCTGGGAAGGTGAGCATCATGGAAGGCCAGTTTAATAGAACAAAGTGTTCTTGAATTGAGGGAGTTCTTGAGTAGAGGCCCAATATTGATCTGCTACCTTAATATATAATAATATATATTAAAATGTATAATACATGCACATAGATCTATTTCCCCATCATCATCCATAAACCTATTTACATATGTGCATGCCTGCATTCAGACCTCTATTTATACTAATAATCACTGAGAATGTTAGTCATAGCTTTGCTGGAATAATACATAGCTTAATGTATCATATAGAGCAGGGGTGTCAAACTGGCAGCCCGTGAGCGCATGCGGCCCCCTGAGAAAATTGTTTGCGGCCCATGATGCTCTGAAATAAAATGAAAATAGAAAAAAAGTTGTTATAAAGAAAATAGCATTTAGGGGGGCATTGAGGCAATACCATACACACAATTCCCTCGTTAACCCTTTAAGTACTGAAGATAAATATACACGTGGCCCAGTGCCTTTCTCGGGCATCTGTGAACGTGGATAAACGCGGTGATTCAGTTCCGGCGATGTTTGGAAGTGATATGTCTGCCACTCTCAGTGCCACGTAATGTAAACAGATCCCAATAGTGAAAAGGTTAAAAAGAGCACTCTGGGTTGTGCTGTTATGAATCATACCTAGCGGCAGCGCCAGTTAACATTTTTAGAGGGAAGCAATTATGTTTGTACATCACGTTTGTCAGCTGTCCAACATTTTGTTTTTTATTACCGTATATACTCATGCATAAGCTGAGTTTTTCAGCGGTGTTTGGCTTATACACAGGTCAGTGGTACACCAGCGAGGTGCAACATCTCGCTGCCTCCCCCCCGCCCCCATTCCGCCACAGGTAACGGGAGGAGCACCCGTTATCTAGCGGGTGATTACCGTTTCTCCGCTGTTCATTCCAAGCCCCACTCACACTGCAGGGCTTTGAATGTTTGTTTACTCACATCTAACCAATCAGAGCCGTCCTATGACGTGCATCTTTGAATAAGCCTTTTAAAGACCGTGTGCGAAGGATGTGGCATGAATGGATGTCATCTGGTCAAGCCCGACATGAAGCCTGACATAGAGTTAATAGCAAAGTGGGTTCGAGATGCATGGGAAGACATTCCAGAAGACATGGTGTGACGTGTCTTCCAGAAATGTAGTATTAGTAATGCCATGGATGGCAGTGAAGACTGCGCTTTGTATGAACATGACAGCAGTGATGGTGATGACAGCGATCTCAGTGAAGACAGCTTCTATAATGACCTCAAACCAGCTGAAGCTCTGCATTGGGATACGGATGATGATGATGAATCCAGTTTTGAAGGATTTTAACTCTTTCCAGTTTAGGTTGGTTGCTGGTTGAGCTCAGGGAATAGTACTCTTAAGGTATCATTGTTGATACCTTATTATTTTTGTTGAACCTATTTTCCACTTACTGTGCTGGTTTACTAATGTTAAATAACTTGTCCTTTTATTTATGTTTTTTATTTAAAATAAATATTTAAATACATTACCCCACTGATGTCTGAATTTTTAGTAATTATATTTTCATTTGTTTGATTATTGAAACTCTCCAATAGCTTCTGCATTTTCCACCTTAGGCTTACACTCGAGTCAATCAATTTTTCTGGTTTCCCAGGTAATAATTAAGTACCTCGGCTCATACTCGGGTTGGCTTATATTCGAGTATATACAGTAGTTACTTTGCTATATTTTCAGGTCACAACATAAGAGGCAAGTGAAAACTAGTAGGAGGAAAGCACTGGCATGTTTGGAGTAAAAAGGAATAATTTTAGTGTTATAAATACATTAAAAATAAAGTTTTAAATAAAAGCAATTATGTAGTGTTTTAATTATCCTGTCCATATTCCCAAATCCTCACTTCAAAATATAAATTTAACAAAATGTGTGAATGTGATGTGGTCCACACGAATCTTTCCTGGTGCCCCCAAGGGCCTGCATCTTAATTGAGTTTGCCACCTCTGGTGTAGGGCATTGATGTGGCAAGAGTACGTGGATCTGCCTACCAACCGTTCAACAATCTGGTGCAACTTTCTGCTTCCTCAGGTAACATGTATTTTCCAACTTATGTAAGTTCTCAGATTCCAAGTGTGTCTTGGGAAGAGTCCAGCTAACCGAGTGGAGTTTCTGCATTGGATGCAAGATTCAGTGTCCCAGTATTCCACGGCATCTGTCCTGGGTCCTCAGGACACACCCAGAATCCTTGGTAAAAGTGGGCCACTCGGTGCTTACCATGAAAGACACTTCCCACCTAGTGGCCCCCACAGAATTTTCATTTATTTTTCCCCGCAGCTGGAGGTCAGTTCTCCTTCTTTTACCCACAGACATGCATTTGTGTTTCTTTCAGACATGTTTGCTACCTTCCCCTCTCCTACGTTGTTTTCAACCCTTTTATTAAAAGGAAGTCATAAGGATAAAATTAGATTGCCACAAGGAAATAATTTATACAAATGGTGGCCTGATTAATGACTCACGACAAGCACAAAAAAATCCATCTGTAGAGAACATAGAAATTAGCTTTTGAAAGACCAACCTGCCCACATACTCGAATAGTTAAGATAGCAATATTACCAAAATTGAGCAACAAAATCAGCAAGAATCTTATTAAAACCCTAGCTGCTCTCTTTGGGCAAAAATTGACCAGCTGATCCACATATATATGGTAATACCAGAGGGCACAAATACACAAAGACATTAAAGAACACAAAGTTGGAGAACGCATGTACATGCCAATTAAAATTTTGATTACAGAGTTAAATGAGCCTTGGTGGTGTAGTGGGCCATGTGTTTGGCTAATAGCCACAAGTTCAACAGTTCAAATCTGCCAGTCAGTCCACAGGACAAAGTTGAGACCCGTTCCCATAAGGTTTTAAAATCTTGGACACCCAGAGAGCAGCTCTACTCGCCCAACAGGGCTACTATGAGTCACTCTGCGTCAGGATTGACCCACTGGCCATAAGTTTCTGAATAAATGGATGTAAAGCTAAAGTCTAGGTAGAAGCCATAAGAATATATGTACTTTGGAGTGGGAAATACAGAAATAAACCCATATATCTAGGATTGATTGATTTTCAACAAGGGTGGCCAGACAAGTCAATAGAGAAATAGTTTTACTTTTAAGCAAATATTATTGGGAAATTTCAGTATCCACATGCAAAAGAATGAAATTGGGCCAATGTAAGAGCTAAAGTTTAAGCTCTTTAAACATGTTTTTAGTAGCACCTGTCATGTTTTTAAAAGCTAAGTACAACATTCGGGTCCTCTCAGAGTGAGTTTCTTTTGCATATTTCTTTGCTTGTCTGTTTCCCTACATATGGGTCACACTTTCCTGAATCCTTGAGCATTTTGAGATGTGTTTTGAAGAAGTAGGTAGAGTCTACCATTGTGCCCAACCCTTCAGTGATGCTCAGCAGGAGAGTCTCTGGATGTTTCAACTTCTAAATAGCCTGTTAAATCCTGTTCTACTTTCTTTCTATAAATTCAAGTCGCCTGAATTATTCTTCTGATTTTTACATTAAATTTGTTTTGTACACAACAATTCAT
Organism: Tenrec ecaudatus; assembly: GCF_050624435.1. NCBI lineage: Eukaryota > Metazoa > Chordata > Mammalia > Afrosoricida > Tenrecidae > Tenrec > Tenrec ecaudatus. The sequence goes on along the minus strand of NC_134542.1, from coordinate 25,124,414 downwards.
AGAGCTATTCTTACACTCAACTGTAGGAACACGAATCTATTACTAGTTCCTTCCACTGTTTCACTTTAAACTGTATTCAGTCTGACCCAAAAGTGTTTCATCTGCACCTTCTTTACTTTGAACTCATGAAGTATGATAGTCAGTAAAGTCTACCTTTTTGAGGTATTCAGTAGTACATTGGTTTTCTGCCATTCCTTATTTTACCCACCAGAAGTCCCCAAAATACAACATAGTCAAATGTAGAAGGTAAATAAAAGCATCAAGGTAAACACAGATGAAAATTGAGATATGTCAAACTTACAGGGGAATAATCCATAGTACTTTGAAGTATTTGTATTCTATAGTAGCTATATGTAGGACAAAATCTATTTCTGATCTTAAGGTAAAAGTGAAGTTTCAACTTTAATGCAGATACATTTTATGATTGAAAATTCAAAATATAGACCTTTTCTGAAATACAGCTTTTCTGAAACAAAACAACTATAATCTAAATTTTGCCTAATTCTCACTATAATTTCTAAAAAGTGAATTAAGATAAAATTAAGTTGTAATAAATACTTAGGCTTATTAGGGCTGGCATCTTACTTTTAAGTCAATTACCTATTATAATAATATAGTGTTTTATGAGTTTTATACACATTTTCCTGAACACTGAGACTTAGTATAATCACTGTTTACACTATATGCCAATTTTATGGGACTTGAAGGATAATGGCATGACTTTAATGGTAATGAGAATTTATAACAGCTATGCTTTTTTATAGCATAGCCTCAATTGATTTATTTAATGGCCAATTATTAAAGTATGCCAATGTGTAAAGGTAATCTAGTTCTACAATATTCACAGCATTATGTGGTGCTATCTGTATGTCTGTCTCTACCAATTGATTTATTAGAAATTCCAGAATATCTACTATTTTCTTTTAATCCTGTAGAATCAGCTTTCTTTTGGTGGAATGGAAAATAACCTGGATTTAGATTCAGAACTGATTTCACATCTGATTTTCTAGGCTTTCTGATGTCAGTTCTCTCTAAAATGATATGGAAGTATACATGTGAAATCCAAAGTCTTGGATATAAATTCTGGTTCTATCATGCATTATTGGATAATTGGCACTCGTGTGCTTGACCATTAATGTCACACATGAGTAATTTTACTGAAGATAATAAAAATCAGTTGCAGAAGTATATCTACAGGCAACTGCTAGAAATCCTAGTTCAATTCACAGGAGAAAATAGCATGAGACATACCATTGTGATGTCTGACAGTTCTCGATTGAAAGTAGAGAATATCAGTGAGATGTTTGTGTTTTATTGACTAAGCAAAGGCATTCCATTGTACGGATTATAATAAATTAGGAATAATGTTGCAAAAATGGTAATTTCAGAAAACCTTATTGTACTCGTGAAGCACCTGTATATAGAAAAAGAGCCAAAGCTTGAACAGGCCAAGTGGACTCTGTATGGTTTAAAATCAGGCAGAGTGTCCTCTGTGGCTGTCCCTAGTCCTCATACTTGTCCAATCTCTATGCTGAGCACACAATCCAAGAAGCTGGACCATTGGGAGAAGAATTCACCATTCCAGTTGCAGGAAGACTCGTTTACTGCCTGCATCATGCAGACAGCGCACTCTGTTTGCTGAGACTGAAGGGAACATGAAGTACTTACGGATGAAGACTAAGGACTGCAGTCTTCCAAATGGGTACACTTGAACATCAAGGGGGAAGAGCAACATCACAATGAACGGGGAAATTATTGAGTTGTCAAAGATTTTACTTTCCTTAGATGCATACTCAGCATTTGTGAAAATAGCATGCAAGAAATCAAACTGAATTGCATTGGGCACATATGCTGCAAAATACCCCTTTTAAGGTGCTGAGAAGCAAAGGCATACCTTTGAAGACTTCGGTATCTTATTCCAGCCATGGTATTTTCAACGGTCTTACATGCATATAAAATTAGGCAATAATAAGTAAAATCAAAGAATTGTTGCATTCAAATGACAATGTTGGTAAAAACTTGAATATATTGTGGATTGCTAGAAGAAGAAACAAATTCATCTTGTAAAATGGAAAATCAGATTTTCCTTAGAATTGAGGATGGGAAGAGCTCATCTGACGTACTTTGGGCATGGGATTAGGAGGAACAAGGCCTTGGAGGAAGACATCATCACGCTTGGTCAGTGAAAGAGAGGAAGAACCTATATGTGACGCCTGGAGACAGTTGCTGTAACAGTGGGTTCAAGTTTGGCAGTGATTGGGAGGGAGGATCTGGCCATGGCAGTGTTTTGCTCAACATGTACATACAGTCACCATAACTAAGAATCCAATTGGACAGAAACCATGATGCGGTGACTTTAACTAATCTCAGTGTTTCCAGATACCAACTCACGACAAATAAAACAGCAGCTCACAAGAAAACATGACATCCAGGGCTACATGACATCCATTCTGAGGATCGAAGGCAGTCAATGGTAGGGCTTTTTAATATAAGATTCTAGAATGACCAAAATGTAACTTCAGAGGAGTATTCTGTAAGGGGGAGGGGAAGGTCTTCTTCTGTGTTTAAGGATTTACACTAAAATTCTCTTAATAAAGGACTAATCTCAGCCATTCCCAGACCCAGGGTAGAGAAGGCCCAGAAGAGATTTGTTGGCTCAAACAAAGCAGTGAATGTGAGGAGGACATAGCAGCATGTCCTGGTGCTGGTTATGACTTTGCTGAGTCAGGATCCACTGGGTAGCACCTCAGAACAAGCATTAGGGATTACTTGATGTGTGACACTAAATAGGATTTATTGTGTTTTTAATTTCTACAAGCATCATTTAAACATTGTTGAAGCTGTAATCAAAATACCTTTCACTTTGATGGACAGAAATAAAGTAGTGAATATAGAATTGTTTTGCAAACTCTAAGGTTTTATTCTAACTTGTCTATGTAGCACATAGATATTAAGGACTTTTAACGTTGTCCTTTGAATTGGTCACATCTCAGTTGAGGACACAAACACAAATAATACACATCAAAAAAATTAGGTAATGTACTACTGTGAAGGGTACACAGAGAAACGACTCTGAGCAATGAAGGCTGTTTCAGGAGGAAGGTAGTGGCAGTTAAGGTGCAGATTAACAAGTAGAAAGGAAAATGCAATAAGGATGTAGATAAAAGCACAAGTCAATGAATAGGGCCACACATTACCATGATTGAAGAATGGAGTGAAATTGACTTTGGCTAAAGTGTAGAAAGAGACCAGAGAAGAAGTGAATTTTGTAAAATAAATAAATACAAATAAAAAGTTTGGTCCCGAGTGATAGAGCCATGGAGATCAAGCTAAGAATTAGAATAATCTCTTTGATTTCTTGAAGAGCCATTTGAGATGTAAAGAGGAATTGACCTGAGGAAATTTGTGATTTTAGATCATCATTGCAACAGCAAACTAGAATGTAGACTGAAGGAGGATACATTGAGGACAGGTAACCATTAGGAGACATTGAAACATGGGAAATAGTGGATCACTTATATTATAGACTAGTCCCTTCATAAAACAAACAAAAATCTACTTCAGGCAAATCAATTCTGTATCATAACAACCCTCTGTAATGTTTTAAAGACTATAAGTCTTTATGGGAACAAACAGTTTCATCTGTCTCCCCCCAGAGAGGTGGTGGGTTTGAAATGCTGAACTTGAGTTAGCAGCCCATTGCCCAAAGCACAATCAAGCCTTCTTGGGTTCTTTGTAGCTGATACTAATTAGCTATTTGTAGAGTGGTGAAGGTGATGTGAAATAATAAATGAAAATTTCAAGCAGATTTATAGAGGAAAGTATGAGAAATATGTTATTAACGTAAAAAAGCTAAACATCAGACATTTATTATTTTTCAATCTGAAAATGTGACTTTCTTTATTAATAATGACATACTAACTATATTCCTGCTGTTAATATAAGCAACTACAGAAAACACCATTCTAGTTCTTAGGCCCATCTTGTGCTCTGTAAACAGAGTGCTATATTCATCTCCATAGCAACATCATGAAACCACTATCATATCCATTCAATAGATGAAAAAAATTAGTCTAAAAAGAATGTCACACTTATAGCACTGACATCCATCGATTAGACCTCTTCCTTCCCTCTGGAATCATGCAGAATGACTGTAAACCTATGTCAGCAGTTAGCTCTTTGATATTTGAAATCCACCTTCACATTCCTACCATCTATCCCAAGTTATTAGTGTGAAGCCTACACCACGAGAGAGGTTTACTGGTCTTGTAAATACAAGTGTAGCTGGATATGATGGCGAAGATGAGTATTTCTTATGACTCAGATATATGAATGCATAGAATTATACCATTCTCTGAAATGGATAATGTGGATAACGTTTTATTAATCCTTCCTCATTTAAAACATAGGAAATTGATCCCTGTACATAGACAGTTCTAATTGAAAATCTGATCACAGTAGAAGATACCAGATAACCATTTTCTTAGACCTGAACTCAAATATTACATTTTAATGAACTGAGTACAAGTGAAAGGTGAAAGAAAAAGCACTCTGTAGCTATTTGATTATGACTATTTAGTACAAAAAGTGTGACACGTGGTCAAAATTTTCCTGTAAGGTAATGCCACAAACTTTTTGAAAATTCTCTACTGATGAAAATGACTGATTAACCTCTAGGGTAATGGGATTTCCAATTAGACTTCTTTAGGAAAAGGACATGTTGGCAAATATCAGCTTCATTGAAGTACTGTGTAGATATCCTTCCAACCATATCCACAAATGCAAAAATTTCACAAAATGTGTATGTGCACATGTTTATTAGATTTAATGCCCCAAAGCTCAAGTGCATATAATGAATATATGGTAGAGAGTATATTTATCCAGTTAGTTGATTTTATATAATTATCCCTTTCCCTATAACATTGAAAGAATTGGCCTAAAGTTTCATTAAGTGTGACAACTATTTACCTACACTCATCAGACCATGAATATATTTACCTACCCTCATGAATACCATGCTTGTTTACTATCTAAGCAAGTAACTAGGTCATTTTTTATTACATAGAATATAATATGTTTATTAACACATGGTGTATGTTTCATTTTATTTCTCATTTCAATCTATATGTAGTAAACCAATAGTGATCTTAGTGAGCAGGCTAACAATTAATAACCTTTCTTTCCCTGGGCTATTTAACTCATAAATTGAAGGTGTGGTTTTGAAAGATATTAATTCGAAATTTGGGAGAAAAATTGACTTGATATTCTAAATCCAAGCATATATTAAGACCATTGTTTCAATCATAGTTCTTGCATCCTTAATGAAAAACAGCATCGCCAATTGAATTAAGTATTTTCTTGTCCTTCATGTTGATTGGATACTATGTGTACGCCTTGTTTCAAACACTGGATTCACATTATACCATGCATGGGTTTGAAACTGAACTACATAACCCTTTAGACATCACATTTTTTCTTCACCTTATATAACTACTACACATAATACTTGATGATAAAATTAATGTACTATGATTTTATATTCTAAGGGAGTCACTGGAATTAATAAATATTTGATGACCTGCAAACTGTCTGAGAGACACCACCCTCGGAGCTGTAGAGATGGAAAGACTAGCCCTCAAGCCACGTGGAGAGTGATGAGACATGCATATGAGATCTGTTATACAGGAAAGGTTGTGACCAGCAGGAAACCCTGAGCTGAAAAGTCTTAATGATGGAGACTTTCAGGTGAACACTGAGTGTACAAATAGGATTTTCATGGGTGGATATAATGGATAGAAGGACAAGTTCATCTTTGCTCCTTAGATTGTCTAATTAGAAGACATTGTAAATTCCCCTTGGACTTATTATAAGCGTTTATACATGTATGATGTAAAGGAAAATAAATAGAACTGAAGGGCGGGACTGAGCAAGGTTTTCTTTTGTTGGACGTAGTGTTGCTGAGTTGGAACCGACTCAGTGGTAACAAATAACAAAACAAACAACGTGATGCTAAACAGATCTAAAAGGTGCTTGGAGCAAAGGCCTGGTGTTCTACTTCCAAATATCAATCAAGAAAAGCATTTGAGTCTTAGTGGTGTGGTGCACAACATATCCTGGATATCATGCCGAATCAGGGAGCCTTTCATTTCATTGTGCCTGGTGTCACCATGAAGCAGGAGTACTCAGAAGCAGCTGATAACAACAGCAGGCTATTTGTACTGTCATAGTGTTAAAAACCAAAACAAAAGTCAGAGTGGGATAATTTTCAGACTGCAATTACAAAGTCATTATTTTAGCAAGGACTAGTATTGATGATGTTAATTCAAAAGTTCGTTTTATTAGTGATGTGTAGAATGTAATGAGAATGTGTGTGTGTGCTAAATTGAGAAGAATATATTTCCTAGATATAAATTCTTGTACTTTTTATGAGAGTACATAATAATTTGTTCCCATTTGTAATTTCTAAATAAATTAATAGTTCATTAAAAAGTGGAATTCAAAGATAAACTTAAAAAAATAGACTTTGTTTCCCTCAGCAAACTTTAAAAAATAGACTTTGTTTCCCTCAGCATAATTTCCATCCAGGTCAATAAATACAAGTTTGTAAGTGATGTTGCAAGCTGAGGCTCCTAGGACTGCAACCATGCCAGGGCAGCCATTTTTATATTTTTAACTGATGAAAAATGGGTTCCCTTTAATTTTCTTTTAATTCTTTTATTATGAAACAATTAAATTTTAAAAAGTCTTTTATTATTCAAAACAAGCAAGGACTGTAAGGTGGATTTCTAATGATGTCACATTGAAACTCTCAAAATACCACCCTGGTGTCGTGAGGGGGACCAGCAGGAATGCTGTTATGCCATAGAAGAATTCTCTAGGAAAGCATTTCTGTGCCTTTTTTTTTTTGCGTATTCTTTGGCTCTCTTTCTCAGAATAACCCCGTCATCAGTCGATGTTATCATTATTGGGCTCTCCAAAAAGTCACCAAGAGGAATGCCTTGAGCATATAACAAAAACAAAACAAAACAAAAACTACTGCCCCGACCTTTGCTCTTGACTGGTTTCTTTGCTTTGATTGGACAATTTCCACACCTCTCAGGAGCCATTGTGTTAGTTTTGTCTTGTCTTCAGCATCGTGTGGTAAAACCATAGTTGATGTCCTGTTACAACCTCCTTAGAAATGTTTCAGGATCTTGATCACCCTTATCGAAAATTTCCATCGAAAAACTCTGATTTTGTTTGCAGCTGGGCTGAGGGCAATCGTTTTGTATGCACTGAGCAGCTTACTCAAAGTTAAGTTTTCAGTCACCCCTTGGTAAGCTGATCCAGTTGAGATGCTGATGGTGTTGGCTTTTGTTTCTTCCTGTGACCTCTCGGTCCTCTGTACTTGGGGGGCAGGATGAACCATTTGTTACCTTGCATGTTGATGTGGATGGCTTGCTACTTCAGGTTTTGTCTTCAACATTGTCTCATTCAGTCTTAAAACAGGTTATTTATTTGTAAATTCCTGATTTCTTTGGAGCGTTGTCCTTGCAAACCCTTCATCAAGTATCAACGATTTCACCGTTTGCCCACCAAAGCCTAGACATAAATGTGGATGCTTATTCGGGCCTCCGGGTTTCACTAATAGGGATGCTTTTCGAACTTAACCTTAGCCTTTCCATTGCTTCAAATAAGATCTTGTTCAGTCACATTTTACAAAGTTTGTTTGAGGTTATTTTGGTCATTTATTTGCAAATTATCTATAATTTTGAAAAGCAAGGATGCTACTCTGAGGACCGGACCCAAACCATGGAATTTTCAATCTCCTATTTTGCGTGTGTAAATGGGACACTGCATAAAAAGATTGGGGAAGAATCGATGCATTTGAATTATAGAGTAGGAATAGCTGTAGGAACAGTGCAGGACCCAGTCCTTCGTTCTATAACGCACAGGGCCACTGGGAATCAGAAACTTCTGGTTGGCACATAACACCACCACCAGGCAGTTTCTTCTCATAACACACATTCTCCATGACTTTTAAAAATATTCCTTGTTTGTGTCAATAATATAAAAAAATCATTACCTAAGTATCTGTGAATGTCTAATGTTGCCTGAAGGAAGAGGAGAGTTTTCCATTCCCTTTAACTATAATCTCTTTACTCATTGTTCAAATCATTGTGCTCCATTATTAACCTAAATGGGAGCCCTGGTGGCTTAGTGGTTACCCATTGGGCTGTTAACTGCAAGGTCAGCAGCAAACCATCAGCCACTCTGTGTCTTGGAATCACTGGGAATTTCTACCTTGTTCAACAGGTTTGCTACGAGTCCGCATTGGTTTGATGTCAGTGAGTTTTGTTTTTTTTTATTAACCTAAAGGCTAGCCATTTGAATCCAAGTAGTGCAAAGAAAGAAAGAAATATTACGGAGTTATGGACTTGATTCTATTACATAAGTCTTCATGTATGGTTGCCTAGTACCAGAATCAAGCAAGGAAAATTAAAAGTGGCAAGTCTGTAAATTGAAAGCATATATACTGATCACATGATTTATAATTTATTTGGAGTGTTCTATTATATACACATTAAGTACTTAGGAAAGATTTTTTAAAGATAAAATATTAAGCAGTGTTCTGTTCTAAAATATCTTAGTAATTACAGTGGGAAATATTTTCTGTTTTGATATATAAGTATTAATTGACTCCAGTTATCATGTAAACTAGTCCTAGTCTGGATTTTCATAGGAGTACAGCAGGTAGATTATAAGTACAACAAAAGGCGAAAATCTTGACTGAGTAGGTTTTCTACCCATATTCTGTGGATTCTTCCAACTACACCGGTTAAATATTATATGAGAACATTGATTAATCTGTCTCCAAAAATATTGAAAACCAATAATCAACTTTCAAGTAATATAGCAATTCAGCACAACTATACGCTGACATCCATTCAAACCTGGTCGAATGCATGTATGTTGTTTTGCATCTCCAGTAGTTAATACAGATTAACATGCCAAGTAGTTTATTTTTAATTACCTATTATAGACAAGTAAGAGCTTCCAGTACTTCATCAGCCTGCTGAAATATTTCAATGTGTATTCCATCAATTCCTGGAAGCTTACTTTTGGCTAGTGCTTTCTGCGCAGCTAGAACATCTTCCTTTAGCACCATTGACTCTTGCTCATACGCCACCTCCTGGAATGGTTGAATGTTGACCAGTTTTTCTTGGTACAGTGACTCTGTTTTCTTTCTGTCTTTTTGGGGTGATTCTTACATCACTCAATATTTTGTCCATAGAATCTTTCAATATTGCAACTTGAGGCTAGGATTGTTTTCTTTAGTTCTTTCAGTTTAATATATGCTGACTGTGTACTTGGCTTTTGGTTTTCTAATTCTGTCTTTGTACATTTCATTATGATTTTACTTTTATACTTTTCCATAATAATTTTCACACTTTCATAATTTTCATTATGATTTTATAGTTCATTGTAAATTTACTTCTTGAGCTCCTCTTTGATATTTCATCTTTGACTTCATCTTTTCTTCCATTTGCCTTTGCTACTCTATGGCTAACAGGTAGTTTCACATCTTCAACCTGTCTGTTCCACAATCAATCCCTGGCTTGCTTTCAGCTGCTGATATTGAGCTTCTTTATTGTTTCTTCCAACAGATGGAGTCAATTATATCTCTGTCTATTCCATCTGGAGAAGTGTATGTGTATAGCTGCCACTTGTATTGTTGTAAAAAGGTATTTGTTAGGGACAAGTCTTTAGCCTTGCAAAATTGTATCATAGGACCTCTAGCTTTATTCCATCACCTAGACCATATTTTCCAACTACCATTCCTTTTCTTTGTTTCCGATTTTGCATTACCATCACCAATAATTGTCAATGCCAATAATTATCATATTTGATCAATGTGCAATAAAGATGCATTACATATTTGTTTGTATAATTCTTTAATTTCTTCAGCACTAGCTTTCATGGTTAGTGCATAAGTTTGAATAACAGTTTTACTGATTATATTTCTTTGAAGCCAGATAGATATAACCCTATAATAGTCAGCATTTTGCTTCATAATTAATTTTAAAATGTCCTTTTTGACAATGAATACAATGCCATCCCTCTTGATTGTATTATTTCCAGTACAGTAAATCGTATGAATCTTTTATTCAAAAAGGCAAATGTAGTCTGTTTAAGCTCACCATTGCTAGGATATCAGTCTTTATGCACTCCATTGTATTTGTACCACTTCTAATTTTCCTATATTAATACTTCCTAAATTCCAAGTTCTGAATATTAGTAGATTTTTGTAACCGTTTCTTCTTACCTTGAGTTGTACCTCATCAGCATAAGAAGATCGTTGAGACTCCACTCCTATGTTAATCTTGGTAGGTTAGAAAAATAAATCCATGGACACACATATGTGTATAAGAAAGGGATTTATATAGACGAGCAACTGAACATTGAGAAAACATCCTAGCCCAGTCAAGATCAAGTCCATAAGTCTGATATTAGCCCATATGGCCGATATCAATCTATAAAGTCCTCTTCAGACTCATGAAACACATGTAATGAGGCCGAATGCATAAGATCCCAGGCCAGTGAGCAGAAAGTCTTTGGATCCAGTGTCATTGGAAACATCTCAGCACTGGAAGGGTTCTCTCTGTGACTTCTCCAGCTTCCAAGGTCTGGTTGCATCCATGTGACTTGTCTTCTGCAATGTCTCCTAGGGAGCAGTAGAGAGAGAGGTGTCTTCTGCCTCCAAGTAGGAAGTAACAGATTTCCCAGAATTCTCAGGAGAAGGCCATGCCCACAGAAGTCTCATTGGCTATCTTTAGTTGGACAGCCTAGACTCCACCTCTACACTTGTAATCCTTAAACTGACACCAAATTAGGTGATGACCACAACCCCCACAGGCTTCCGGCATTCACATCACTGTGGGCGACACTTCTTTGAGAGAATAGCGACTCATCAGTCACATTTTGAATGACCCAAGGCCTTCCTCCAACGCTCCCTCTGACGGTGCTGTGCTTCCCACCTTTAGGCCTCCAGTATCCGAAAATGCTTACATGCTTTGTTGAAGGTTTTAAACTGCTACCTTCTCTCAAGTGGGCAGCCGATTCCCTTGCAGTTTTTTCTTATTCTGGAAGTCCCACAAAAGCCTGTTCACGTTGGGCGACCTGCTGGCATTTGAAATACCAGTGACCGAGGCCTCAGGATCACAGCCACATGGAGGCCACCACAGTTTGACAAAATCACAGGCACGTGGTGGTTTCAGTCCATACTGGTCTGACTGCTAATTATCCAATAATGCTGGTGTGGTCTTTACGAACTCCTTTCGTTTTTCCCTTCTCTGGAAAAAAAACCTTTATTTCTCCCTCATATTTGAGGGCACATGTTGCTAGGTGCAGGGTTCTTGGTTGTTGTTTTTGCCCCTTTCTTTCTCTCAGAATTCTGTGTGTGGCGCTGCCTTTTCCTCGTACCTGCATGGTTTCTGCCTAGAAGCCCATGTTTTTCCTTATCAGTTTTATTTTACAGAGGCCTGTTCATTGTTTTCTCTAGCTGCCCTCGGAAAGTTCTTCTTTTCCTTGAAATTCAGAGTTTGGCTAGGAAGTGTAGTAATATTTTTCTTTTGGAATCTACCCTATTTGGGTATCTCTCGGCGTCTTGAATAATTATTTTCTCCTCCTTTGTGATAGTCAGATGTTTCTTCCAAGAATTCTCATACAATTTTCCCGGTACTTTTTTTTCTTTTTCTTTTTGGTTTGGTTCTGCTTGTTCCAAGATCCTGAAAATATGTAAAACTTGCTCTTGATAACGTCCCTCATCATTCTCAGGCTTTATTACGATTCATTCCGTTTTTAATGTTAATTTTTCTCTCATCGATTGTGGGCAGAGCGATAGTCTTCCAGCTCATCGATCCAATTTTCCTTTTCTTCCCTTCTCGGGTCTTTTACTGTGTTGCTGAATTCTGATATCTCACTGTTTGTCTTCTGGCATACCTTTTGGTTAAAATACTTCAGTTGTTCGATTTTTTCCTTTGTTCTCATGACTCTCTCTACATCTCCTGTAAGAGCCAAACACCATTCTTCTGAATTCGGTATCTGGTATTTTGCTCTGTCTAGTGAATGTGCGGGAGATAGAACAGTTGCTGGAAAACATATGGTAGTGAAATGAGGAAAAGGGAGAGGGAAGAATTAAACAAAAATAATGATCATGACATGAGTGACAGCTGTCTGGATAGGCCAACATATTCACACAAATCATAGGGAAATGTATTTTAAGGGTGTTAGTTGGAATTGATTGGATTCATGAAAATATATTTCATGAAGAAAGAGAGAGAGAACATGAGAGATAATAGATACAAATGCGCAGGGAAGCAAGAGGGACAGAAGAGACAAAAGACTTGGGTATGGGTATTGCAGTTCTGTTGCTATAGCATCATGAATGTGTGTGTGGGGGGGGGGGACGTCTGTGTACTTAGAGGAAGGAAGGAAGAAACAAAGCGTGTATCTGAGAGCATGTGCTGGAATCAAGTTTTGCCTTGGGGGAATGCAAACTCTCAGGAGGGTGTGTTTGCACTGGAAGAGGACACCAGAAGAGGAAGTGGGAGAGAGCTGGGGAAAGGGCGCTGTTTTCTTGATGTAAAAATTTTTTCTTGATGTAAAGTTACTTTTATCCATATAGTTGTCTCTTTTTGTTTCTCTAGCAAACTTATAACACACTTATAAAGCAAAAGTGAGTGACTTCTTGGTTAAAAATTTACATGCCTGCAAATTTTTTTCTCTGAATAAACTTTACCATTACAATGGTATAGGAACAGGGAAAGAGAAAAGCTGTATCAACATTGAAAACTAGGAAAATGCATCATCTATTATATTTGCTGAGGTATTTTTGTAAAATGTCACTCAAGGGAAACTGGAAGATAAGAGCAACAGTGAGGTGTACCTATAAATCATTGGGGGGAAAATAGAAAGCATTGAAACCAAGAGTTTGAAAATCCAGAAGTCTATAATTTATATGGCACTGACTACAAATTATCTTTGCTTCTTGCAAGCATTTCTAAGAATATTCTAGTCAGTTTGGTAATTAATTAAAATTAGAAAGCCATGAAACATAATGAAGCATCAAGGGACACTGTTGACATCCAGGATGACAATACAATCGTCAGAGAAATACTGAAAGGCTCTTGTAATTAAATAAGACAGAGAATTAATAAATTCAGTATTATGCTCAATAATATAAAGGATGCAGCAGCAAAATTAAGTTGTTAATTATTAGAAAAGAGAAAAGCATGTCCAACAATGGCCCCTAGGTTGGAGAAGGAACATTATCAACACAATATGCTAAAAAAAAATCTAAATTGTCTAATAAAGAAAGGCAGAAACAAAATAAATGTGGTGAGCGGATAATGAAACAAAGCTGCTCTAGCTATTCGCTCACAGCAGATCAACCCAATATGTAGTAGCTTATCACCTCAGCAGTGTTAGTAGGGCTAGAGATCTCTCCCAAGGCTCCAGTTAAGCTCTTGTGGCAGAGCCTCTGACAACCTGACTAGAACTGAATGATTTTCTTTTGAATGCATATGGTGCTGAAAGAAACTTCAGTATCTTACCACATGACCTTATTGTGTGATTTTAAAGAGACAGAGAGAGAGAGAGAGACCACAAACCACTTTACAATATCTTACTGTCAGAGACTGTTGATCTTCAAAGCTAACCATGCTCTGATCTCTGATAATCACTGGAATCGCTCTCTTAACACACACATGAGAGAGAGAGAGAGAGAGAGAGAGAGAGAGAGAGAGAGAGAGAGAGAGAGAGAGAGAGAGAGAGAGAGAGATTAAACAAATTTATAGAAATGAAATCCTCTTATTTCTAATTTTTAAAATCACTTTATTTGGGGCTTGTACAGTTCTTATCACAATCCATACATACATCCATTGTTTTCAAGCACATTTGTATATTTGTTGCCATCATCATTTTCTTTTTTTTTAAATTTTTTTTATTTTAACAATTTATTGGGGCTGATACAATTCTTTTCACAGTTCATACATATACATACATCAATTGTATAAAGCACATCTGTACAGTCTTTGCCCTAATCATTTTTTTCTCTTTTCTTCTTTTACATTTTATTAGGGACTCAAACAACTCTTACCACAATCCATACATATACATACATCAATTGTATAAAGCATATCCATACATTCCCTGCCCCAATCATTCTCAAGGCATTTGCTCTCCACTTAAGCCCCTTGCATCAGGTCCTCTTTTTTTCCCCCCCTCCCTCCCCATTCCCCCCTCCCTCATATGCCCTTGGTAATTTATACATCGTTATTTTGTCATATCTTGCCCTATCTGGAGTCTCCCTTCCCCCCTTCTCTGCTGTCCCTCTCCCAGGGAAGAGGTCACATGTGGATCCTTGTAATCAGTTCCCCCTTTCCAACCCACTCACCCTCCACTCTCCCAGCATCGTCCCTCACACCCTTGGTCCTGAAGGTATCATCCACCTTGGATTCCCTGTACCTCCAACCCTCATATGTACCAGTGTACAGCCTCTGTCCTATCCAGCCCTGCAAGGTAGAATTCGGATCATGGTAGTTGGGGGGGCCATCATCATTTTCCAAACATTTTCTTTCTACTTGAGCCCTTGGTATCAGCTCCCCATTTTTTCCCTCCCTCACTCCCTCATGAACCCTTGATAAGTTATGAATTATTTTTTTCATGACTTACACTGATTGCTGTCTCCCTTCACCAACTTTTTTATTTTTCATCCCCATGGGGCGGGGGGTGGAGTTATATATCAGACATGGTGATCAGTTCCCCTTTTGTCCCCTCATTTTCCTCCCACATCCTGGTACCACCACCCTCTTTATTGGTCTGAGCGGTTTATCTGTCCTAGATTCCCTGTGTTGTGAGCTCTTATTTGTACCTATGTACATGTTCCAGTTTAGCCAGTTTGGAAAGGTAGCATTGGGTCATGATAACTCGGGGAGGAAGCATTAAAAAAGTAGAGGAGAGTTGTATATTTTGTCTGTGCTGTACTGCACCCTTTCAAACAGAAAGTTTTATCTTGTTCTGTTCAAATTACTGTCTATTGGTCTGTGTAAAGGTTTTGCAGGAGCACAGCTATGTGCTGTAAAATTCACATTTTTTTCTCGATGCTATTCATAAACTTCAAATGTGGGGTTTCATGATTCATGATTTAATGCTCTTAAAACATTTCTAGCTACTGGCCTTTTCCACATCTTTCTCCCATGATTGACTTATGGGTTTCATGGGCCAAACTTTTGGTTAGAAAAGGAGTGTTTTAGCCTCTGTGCCACAAGGGATCCTGCTTATCACAATAAACCAAAACAAACAAACAAACTCACTGCCTTGGAGTGGATTCTGACCCATGTGACCCTGTAGGACAGGACAGAACTGCCCCCGAGTGTTTCTGAGGCTGCGGCTTTTAGGGACAAGCCTTCTCTTTCCCCTGTAGAACAGCTGGTGGTTTCAAAATGCTAGCCCTATGGCCAGCAGCCCAGCATGTGACCCTCTCCAGCACTATGACAAAACACCCCCCCCCCCAATAGAGAAAGCAAAAATCTCACTGCCATTGCAAAAATCTTACTGACTCAGAGTGACCCTATAAAACAGGATAGAACTGGCCCTGTAGGCTCCCTAGACGGTAGTTCTTTACAGGAGTAGAAAAGAAAGCCCCATCTTTCTCCTGTACAGTGGCTGGTGATTTCAAACTACTGACGTTGGAATTCCCACCCCAACATGTTACCCACTGCACTGCCATAGTCCCACTTATCACAATAGGATGTCTTACATTTTTACATAACTATTGACAAACACCGGAACACTATCATGAAGTCTTTCCGAGAGGAATTTACTTGAATTATACACTGATAATATCCCCGCCTTTCGAAAAAAATAGAAGGTCCTCAACAATTATTTTTTAAATGAATGAATAAATGAAGAAGTAGGCCCTCACCATTATATCAGATATTTTGTTTTCTGTTTAAAACAATTGGCTTGTACATAAAATTTATTTTTTAGTAAGATTTCTTTTGTATCTGAAAAAAGTTTGAAGAAAACACTGATTTATTAAAATTTAAAAGACCTGTTAACACAAGTCCTATGTTTTTCTTACTACTTAAAATAATCTATAAATAATTAATTGGCTTAGAGCAACTATTCTCACCAAAAGTCTGTCTTAAGCAAATCTATTTTCTCTTGACATGTTGACCTGGCTGCTGCATTCAAATATTATTTAAATCACTATCAGTATGCATATTTCCTGAGTTGCCCAATAAATAAGCCATTGGAAACTTAAAAAAAATAATTAATTGGCTTTCTGAAAATAGAGGAAAATATTTTCTCTGACAATCTCTACATCTTCAAATATTGTGTTCAATTCTTTTACCGCATAATTTCTTCCATTCATTTCAACTGCCATCCATAGTGGAACAGGAGGAAAGTCAAGGGAACTAGAAGAAAGGGCTGGGAGGCAAAGGGTATCTATAGAGGTCTAGATAAAGCATAAAGCATAAAACATATGCAAATATATTTAGATATGAGGATGGGGAAATAGATTTATGTGCCTATATTTATAGGTTTAGTATTAAGGTAGAAGAAGGACACTAGGCCTCCACTCAAGTACTCCCTCAATGCAAGAATACTTTCTTCTATTAAATTGGCATTCTATGGTGCTCACCTCCCCTACACAATCGCCGAAGACAAAGTGGGTGAATAAGCAAATGTGGTGAAGAAAGCTGATGGTGCCCGGTTATCAAAAGATATAGCATCTGGGGTCTTAAGAGCTTGAAGGTAAACAAGTGGCTATCTAGCTCGGAAGCAACAAAGCCCACATGGAAGAACACACCAGCCTGTGTGATCTCGAGGTGCCGAAGGGATCAGTTATCAGGCATCAAAGCACCAAAAATCATATCATTGGGTGCACACCTCCGTGATATGATCACTGAGGACAAATGGGTGTATAAGCAAATGTGGCGAAGAAAGCTGATGGTGCCTGGCTATCAAAAGTTATAGCGTCTAGGGTCTTAAAGGCTTGAAGGTAAACAAGCAGCCATCTAGCTCAGAAGCAACAAAGCCCACATGGAAGTAGCACACCAGCCTGTGTGATCACGACATGTTGAAGGGATCAGATAGCAGGCATCATCAGAACAAAAAAGTCTTACCATAGTGAATGAGGGGGGAGTGCAGAGTGGAGACCCACAGCCCATTTTTCGGCCCCTGGAGATCCCCTTGCAGAGGAGTCTAGGGGAGGAGACAAGCCAGTCAAGGTGCAATGTAGCAATAATGAAAAATACAACTTTCCTCCAGTTCCTAAATGCTTCCTCCCCCTCCCCCACAATCATGTTCCAAATTATACCTTGCAATTCTGGCTAGACAAGAGCATGTACACTAGTACAGATAGGAACTGGAAACCCAGGGAATCCAGGGAGGATGATCCCTTCAGGATCAGTGGTGTGAGTGATGATACTAGGAGGGTAGAGGGAGAGTGGGTTGGAAAGAGGGAACCGATTACAAGGATCTACACATGACCTCTTCTCTGGGGGATGGACAACAGAAAAGTGGGTGAAGGGAGACATCGGATAGGGCAAAATGTGACAAAATAATAATTTAGAAATTATCAATGGTTCCTGAAGGAGCAGGGAGGGAGGGGAAAAATGAGAACCTGATGCCAGAGGCTTAAGTGGAGAGCAAATGTTTTGAGAATGATGAGGGCAATGAATGTACAGATGTGCTTTACACAACTGATGTATGTATGGATTGTGATAAGAGTTGTGTGAGCCCCTAATAAAATAATTTTTAAAAATCAATGGGGACATTAAAAAAGTAAATTTATGGTAAAAAAAAACAAAGAACAAGTTCCATAGTCACCTTTGGCATCACCTCTTTAGTTATTTTCTCTCTCCTAAATAACATTTTGCTTTCTCCTACTATGATGTTCTTGATGTTATTCCACACTCATTTGGTCCTTGGTCATTAATGCTCTGCATGCCAAATCTGCCTTGAGGTTTTCTCTAGATCCAGGTGGAATAGACCAGAGGATCACAAGGAGCTTCTCCCTCATCTCTTTCCACAGATGTGGTCAATTTGAATGCTGTGCATTTCATCCAGCCCAGCTCTCCTGTATAGTGGTCATTTAAGTTGTCTAAAACGGGGGATTGCGATGAAGGCTGTGTTGGTCTTGCCACATTCTGCCCTCCAATCTTCAGCCCCTCTCACTTTGGCCAACCACTCATCCTTCCTTTTTCTTTCCTACTTCCCCCTTCTAATCCCCAGTGGTCCCTAATGCATCTTGTTTTCATGGTGAATCAGTTTCCAGAGGAAGAGCCTGGCAAAAGTCTTCAATTACTGTATCACAGATAGTGCTTCGTGAGTAAATCTGAATCAGTTACATTAATTTGTCTTCCTTTCAGCCACATAGACATTATCCTATCACAGACACCACTACTTCAAGGTAAATCTTAAATGTGTCACTTAGCTACTTACATTTCTCTATTTTTCTGCCACATATCTAACTTTGCTTAACTAAATTGCATTAGTATTGGTGCTTTGGAGACTCATGCACCAACCTGCAAGAAATAGGCACACTGTGTTTTGAATCCACGTTTTTCTTTTAATGGTCTGCGTTTTAATTCTTATACCTATTGTCTGATTAGTCAAATTAAATTTAAAATATATTGGGGTATATAAAGTTAGGCTATACCTTCTACTTCTCAATAGAGGCTCCCACATCCTTATTCAGACATGAGTAGTACACTGTTCATATGTCAGTGTTAATCTCTCGGGTTTTACCTCAGTCTAGAATGTTAATCACGGCCAAATCCTGAGTTGCTCCCATGACTATTGTTTCATTTCTCAATTAACCCTCTATTTCATACGGTAAAGAAGAGACTACCTTGAATCAGAGACATTTAAATCTGAAAACTCTTTAATCACAAAGGATTTAAATGTTAACAAGTGGCATGTGTAAGCAAGGAAGACTGTGCTAAAGGTTGGGAGAAAATTACTATGTCTCAAAGCAGTGGATTGTAAAACATCTTGTGATGGGAAGATGTTTACTTTTGACACTCTTTTTTTTTTCACTGCCAGTAAGTATCAAACTAAAACAATGAACAGAAAGAAGCATAATGCTCAGTTGTTGAAATAATTGGGCTATAAGACATGAATAGTTCCTGCCTCCTTTAAATAAGTCAATGCCATCCAAGTGCTTGATAGAACAAATAAAAAAATCAATAAAGATACAGAAACAAGACTATCCACTAAATTTCCCTAATGGATACTTATAGAACACTCAACCAAATAGTACCAGAAGCCAGGCATCCTGTTTAAATATGCAGCGAACATCACCAAGATAAATTGTATCTTGGGTTATAAGACAAGATCAATACATTTAAGATGATTGAAATCATACAGAACATGTTACCTGTACAAATGAAATCACTAACAAAAAAAGGAACTGGAGCATTTCCAAATTTTTGGAAACCAGGCTGCACATTTTAAATAATTCAAGAGTCAAAGAAAAGATATCACCTAGGGATTAGGAATAATCTGACTCTAATGAAAATGTATACATGACCCATTGTAATGGCTTGGCTCAAGGTCATCAAAGGCACAGAATGCAAAGTTAAGAGGTACCAAAACATGTAACCTCGTTTCTGCATGCTCCCTGCCACCATCCATTTGATTCTGACGTTAGCCTCCTTTTATGGGGTTTGTCCATCTTTCTCAGGAGCCAAACTCCTCATCTCTCTACTGAGGAACGATGGTGGGTGTGAACAGTGCAAAGTGTTGCAATTACCATTCTAGTGCTTACACAACAGAGCCCAGTCCTACACACTCAAGACACTTTGCCATCCAGTGAATTCTGATTCACAACGACCCTGAAGAGCAGCAATTGCCCCTGTCCATTTCTGAGGCCATCAATCTGTGTGGGAGCAAGAAGCCTCATCGGTCTCCCCCGGAGCAGCTGGTGGTTTCAGACTGCTGACTTTGTGGTTAGCAGGCCGCCATAGGCCGCACTGCCATCCAAGTGGAATGACGTGAGCTCCAACTGCTGGCCTTGCAGTTATTAGTCAAACGTGTAATGTAACCTGCTACGTCACCAAGGTTCCTTGTTGTTAGGCATACTAGCAAGGGGCAATTGCAAACTACTTTAAAATATGGATCATTCACAATAGCTCCCCAAACAGAAATGGTGTTGCGTACTGAGACATTTTCAGTTTAGGCTTTGAGTTGATTCTGACTCATATGGGCCCTAGACAGGCAGACCGACCCAATGGGGTTTCCTAGGGTGAGATCTAATTTACAGCAGGCGTTTGGCGGGTTGTTTTTCATAGGCAGTAATTGGTGGGTTTGAACTCCTGATATTGCATCCCCTGGACTCCTTTAACGTAAAACCAAACAAACATGTAAGATGTTTGTAGGAAAATTCTGTTATCCACTATCTTTTCATTTAATTTCTTCACAAACTTTTTGAAGCACCCACATATATTGGCCAAGATCTTTATTTTCTGAAGTATGTTTCTTCTCTATTAATTTTAATTGATATAACACACAGAGAGAGAAACTTCAAAATGATAACAGAAAATGAAATTAAAAGATGATAGAAGTTTCCACACATTTTTGAGGTTCATTTTTATATATTAAGGAACCATTTATTCTCATAAAATTAAGAATTGGTATATGAAATTATTAAGCAGACAAGTATTAACAAATAGGTGAGAAAATTGTAAAATAAAGTTATTTAGCTGGCTGGTGCCAATTAGATTATTTGGGGAAGTAATTGACACAATCATATGCAGTTGATATTTCTATCATGTACAAACGGTGCCATCGGTAACTAATAAACAAAGTCAGATAAAAGTTGGTCTTATAATGGAATCACTCACTGCTGTGAAATCTTATTCATAACCTTTCAGACCAGAGAGGACTCACCCTACACTTGTCCGTAGGCTATAAATGTTCACTTCTGTAGACTACTATCTTTTTCCCACGGTGCTGCCAGTGGGTTCCAACTGCTGACTTTTCGGTTAACAGCCAAGGCAGCTGCTTTTAAAAACTTCCCCCACGTCTTATAATACAGATGTCTAATAGGCATATAAGTCATCCTGATCAGCTTTCAGCCATGCTAACCAGTCATGTAATGAAAACGGATGGCTCCTGAAAGAGAAAACAAATTATGTGGCTATCTGAAGGTGGATGACCAGACCCAATGGATGCACAAAACACTTCAAGCAAAACTACCAGCCACGTAATGAGCTAAGATGTGACAGGAACCCGGCCGAGCAGATCATGTTGACTTGAAGCATGCAGACTCTGAGCGGCTTCACGGCTTCCTTCAAACGGAAGCGAATGCTCAGCAGGAAACTAGGAGACAGCTTACAGAGTGACACCCTGCAGGTGACAGCTGCTGCTCACACCCCAAGGACAGATAGTATAGACAGGATAGTTGGTTATTGATGCAGATTGTTCAAAAGTGGGGGCCTGTCATGAATCAGCCTTTGCAATCCAGTCTTGTGATCACAAAGCATCAAGGTCAATAGCCTAACCACCCAGTGAAAAAGATATTGCCATATGGATATGATTGAATGGAACAGTCATTTGGACAGGGGTAATTTGAATGTGTCATTTGCATAAACATAAGTAACTTGCTGGTCATGGTGGTTCTTTTACAATATATTTTAAGCTAAACACCTAAAACAACATTTGAATGGATCTGCCTTAGAGTAATATTATCTTAATTGCTAATTGCTGTTCTGGGAATGGTACCAAATTTGAACCCTTTCCAAATCCTGGTCAAAATGCAGGGAGTATCAACCTTTAAGAACAAAATATACTGATTTCATGTGTACTAACATAGTTTTTAAAGACCAGTATGTTTAATAAGAAATAATATTTTCTCAAGTAAAATTCAGGTTTTAAGAAAATTACTGACCCTCGGACAAAGTCTAGTAATTAAAAAAATGTAAATGTCTTTTAAAAATACTGACGGTATTAAATTATTTGCAGAAGTAAGTGGCTATGTTATATATGAATCTACCAAGGAGAAAAATAAAGGTTATAAAATGTAAAGACATGTTGGGTCATAAGGCAGGCTGTCGTTTTCCCATCATCATCTGGGCACATTGCTCTGCTCACCTATGAGTTCTGTCCTTGGTGTGAACACAGCACATACGAGGAGTAAAAACACATGGCAGATGGCTGACAAAAATGTACTTTTGTTTATACTCCTCTTCTCAAAGAGAGTGACATGCTTGCCACACTGTCCAGGTGATGAGAATGTCCGGTAGATTATTATCTGAAAAACTCTATCATACATTCATTTTCTAAAAAGTCAATTTTAAACTTCTGGTACAAGTTTTAGAAAGTTAGTGTGATATGATGTTATAAATATAAAGAAAGGCTGGTGGGGTGTTTTTCCCCTTAAACTTGGTTTAATATTTTTTTTTTTACAGATGGTGCTTTTCTTTAAAACTGTTAATTAGTTCAGTGTTTGTAAAATTTTATGTGGAGGAGGTGTGACTAGCCATTGTGGTGGTGATAAAATGCAGAGATCCTAATATAATTCTTAGTTATGATGGTGAGGAACACACACCAGGTGACAAATTTTAATTGAGTAGTAAATAGAAAGCCAACAAAAGAAAGAAGCTTCACTTTCATAGAAAAGCTGGAAGCTATTGAATAGATGAAATGGATATGATAAAAAGGTTTTTAAAAGACTCACAGAAATCTACTATGCTTTATCATTCTTCTGAAATTTAATTCTTTCTGGTCAACATTGGTTATGGATTAAATATGGAATGAGTTGCATTTCATGTAGTCTCTATTAATTAGATATTGCAGAGGCATAAAATGTTTTCCTTAAGTTTTCTGAGATATGAGAGACAAGTAGAAAACAATTATTCATCGATATTAACGCTTCTGTTTCCACTCACTGGTTTGGAGTCAGATCTGCGCATATATTTATGACTGCTTTTTGTGTCTCCTTTTATGTGTTTTACTCTCTATATTACAATTAAAGTTTGAGGGAACAAAATAGGTTTTATTTGTTTAAATATATCAAGAGAACAAAATTACTCCCGAAGTAAGAACAGACTAAACATGGATAATCGATTTAATCATAAGAATAATAAAAAAAGAAATCTTACATGACCCTGATATTTTTTACAACCTTCCTACTCTATTTTTCTATTTTATTGTATGGACTGAAATTTATGTATTTTAATGATTAGGGCAAGGAATGTACAAATGTGCTTTACACAATTGATGTATGTATGGATTGTGATAAGAGTTGTATGAGTCCCTAATGAAACGATTTTTAAAAAGGAAGTATTTCTCCTGGAATAGACACAGGGCTGCCTTATAGTTTTTACAAAGTACTTACTGTACTTAAAAGGTAAAGATTAAGATTGAATTCTAATGAAAGAAGTGCACGCATAGTGAGAGCCAGGGTGTTTGTTGCATCCTTCTCATTTCATGAGCATGAATTAATTCATTCACTTATTGAGTTGCTCATTGAAGCTTGACATAAGAATTACGTGGTGGAAAATCCAAGCGGTTTCAATATGTGAAGGTTAAATATGTGAACTAGGTTAAAATCAGCCGGAAGAAGAGCTGGGAACCAAGGGGCAGCACGGCCTCTTGTCATGCAGGTTTCCGTGGGAGAGGAAGGGAGAGAAGCTCACTGCCAGAAGTGGAAGAGTATCAGGAACAATGGACCCAGAAGATGAGGAGACCATGGTTCCCCATAATTAGCAGGGAAAGATGATCATTTCCTTTATTTATATGATGAGTACCTTTATACTCACCACATATGAATTTCTACATACAAATTTGAGTGTGCAAGAAATTCATTACATTAACATTTTACATTTTATAGAAGTCAGTTTACACTTAGTTTTCTGTCTCATAAGTCTAACTGAAAATCCCCACCCAACAATGGCTGCACACCTGGAGGTTTGTTCAACCCTAATTGTTGCTGCTATTGCTTTTAAGTGCCCCTGAGTTGGTTCTGACTCCTACTGACCCTGTGCATGACAGAACGAGCACACCCCATCCTCACAATCCTTGTTCTGCTTGAGCCCATTGTTGCAGGCACTCTAAATCCTTCTTATCAACCACTTTCCTCTTTTTCACTGAACCTGTGCTTGACCAAGCATGATATCTCTCTCTAGACACTAGTCTCTCCTGCTCAGCAATGGAAGCACTCATGTTCAGAGTAGATGAGACCAAGTCCCTTCTAAAGAACGTTCTTGTAGTTCTTCCAAAGCAGGTCCATTTGTCCTTCTGGTTGTTCACACTACTTTCAATATTCTTTGCCAGTTCCGGTTGTTCACAATTTAAGCTCTGATATAATATCCCCTTTTGGATTCACATGTTACTATTTGCGATTCTTGGATCACACAGGCTGGGGTGTTCCTTACATGTGGACTTAGTTAAAGCCTCACTTAGGTGGCTGTGTGTTTGAAGACAAGCCTTTTTGATCCCAGATATGATTCTTTCTGACAGCCAGGAACCACCTAGTTCTTTACCACAATTTGTGATAGCACATATATCTGCAGTGATCTCTTTATGAGGTTGATCACTGAGCAGAGTCAGGGCATAAGGATTACTTGTTCTTAGATTGGGGCTAAAATAAAATGCAAACCCCAAATCCACTTATATATCTAGAGTGTATATATTTTTCTGGTTCAGTTTAGAGAAATCGTTATCATTTTGTGATAGAGAGTATTATAAATCACCATCCAGGGCCATAAAGGAATTCTAGTGACACTGTAATTATAATTTAGCCAATGATATAGAAAAGAAAGAAATAGCAGACCGTCCACCATTCCAGGAGCCAGCTATGAGCAAGAATATATGGTGCTGAAGGAGAAAGTTCAAACTGCACTGAATACATTAGCCAGAAACAAAAAAACACAAGGTTTCCTAAATTGACAGGGCACTCTCTGAAATGCTTCAGAAAGCTGAAAAAGCAACACTCATTTGTCTATGCCAGGAAATATGAAGACCTGGCCAAGTGACTGGAAGAGATCCATCTGTGTGTCCATTCCAAAGAAAAGTGACACAACAGAATACTGAAGCTATAGAATGATATCACTGATACCACAAACCAGTAAAATGTTACTGAAGATCATCCAAAAAGGCTTCCAGCACATTGATTGGAAACTGCCAGAAGCTCAGGCAGGATTCAGAAGAGGACTTGGGACAAGGTATATCTTTGGATCTGGGCTCAAAGTAGAGAATACCAGAAAGATATTTACTCGTGTTTCATAGATATACAGTGGCATTAGACTGTGTGGACCATAATAAAGAATGGATAACCTCGGGAGGAGTGAGAATTCTGAGTGGTTTAAAATCAGGAAAAGTGGGCATGATGGTTGTATCCTCTCACCATACATATTCAATCTGTATGCTGAGAAAATCATCACAGAAGCGGGATTCTGTGAAGAATAGTGTGGCATCAGGATTGGAGAAGGCTTATTAACAACCTGCGAGTGCAGAGGACTGAAGCACTTGCTGACGAAGATCAAGTATTATAACCTTAAATTTGGGTTGCAACACAATATAAGGAAGATCAATACCCTCACAACTGGAACAACAAGTAGCATCATGATAAATGGAGAAAAGTTTGGAGTTGTCAAGGATTTTTCCTTACTTGGATCTACAACGAATGCTCCTGGAAGCAGAAGTCAAGATATCAAAAGATATATTTCATTGGGTAAATCTGCTGCACAAAACCTCTTTAGAATATTGAAAAGCAAGGATGTTTCTTCGAGGACTGAAAAAGAGGAAGGCTTTGGGCAAAATAGATTGAGACAGTGGCTGCATCAATGGGCTCAGGCATAAGAACAATTGTGAGGATGGCACAGGACCATGCAGTGCTCTGCCCTGTTGTGCACAAGGTCGCTATGGGGTGGAGTCTACAAGATGACACCTAACAACAACAACACAGAAAAGGGAATTCTACAAATATAGACTTGCTCCAGACAACAATCCATGGGGTGTTGATGCACGTAGATTAAACTCTTAGGTGACTGGACATTAGTTACACGGACACCGGAGGTTGTCAATAGGGTAAAATGTTCAATAATACTCATTTACTAAGGCAGTAATATGCCTATAAAATTAATAAATGTTATAAGAAAAACAGGAGTCATTAAAATTGTGGCTATATTATAGTTCCAGCCCAACTTTCAGTGGGCACCCTCAAAGTAAGGGATCTGAACCCAAGTTCAAGACCACCAATCTCATAACCCTTGGGATAGCACAGTCAACTACTCACGTTTCCATTAACAGGTTGGTTTCTTACATCTGTACAGGTGAGTTTGAGGTAAGTCCTCGTTTACTTAGTGGGGCTTCTACATAAAATACTTCTGATGTGGCCCATGAAGTATGTTATGTGCCTTGTGAAGACAGTATCTGAAGTCCCAGGTGTCTATAGCACACCGCCTGGGTCACCACAGGCTGGATAGAAACTAGATCATAGGTGTCAAATTAGGAACATACTATGGGTGCATCCTCTCTTATGTTCCATGTAAGGATTGTTGTCTTTTTTTTTCCCGATGGGGGTGTTCCACCCAGTTTACCTACCAACAAAAATGTACTAGCCTTTACTAAGTCTTATATACCCCCTCCCCATCTTGAATTGAACTTCCAGGGAGGTTCGCTTATCACTCTGGTAGGAGTGTGTGTTGATTTGAGGCGAAGTTAGCACAATGTTGTATGGCAGCCACTGAATGCTCTTCTTCGTTCATCTTGGAAAGCTGAACCCAGCTAAGTTGAGCTCCCCTCCTTTGGGGTGATTTTCCCAATGGATATAAAGAGTCACATATGTTTCACAGATGTTAGGCAGGCTCCCTACTTCATTGTTTGGGAGATCTATATGACCTAAGAGCAGAAGACTGACATTTTATCATTCACTCTTATAGTAGTGGATTCATAATATTTTTGTCAGTTTTTTTATATTTAAAGTTTTAAAAATAACTTTAAAATTCTATTGTCAATTTTTTATATGTGAATGAGATTTTAAATGGCTACTTCATGGTTTTTAAACCATATAAAGAAGCTAAAGGTTTTTTTTTAATTCTTCTCTTTTTCACTTTTCTTTATTTATTGATTTTAATAAACACTTTATTGGGGGCTCTTACAGCTCTTATAACCATCCACACACATCAATTGTATCAAGCATATTTGTACATATTTTTCCATCATCATTTCCAAAATATTTTTTTTTCTACTTGAGCCCTTGGTATCAGCTTCTCTCCCACTCGGCTTTACTCTCCCACGCTTGTGCACCCTTGACAATTTATAACTTATTTTTATTTTCATAATTTATACCATCCACTCTCATCCTTTACCAGTGTTTCTGTTCTTCATTTCCTGGGGTTCGTCTTTTATTCTTTCTCACTCAGTTCTGAGGTTCAGACTCCTGAAGGGTTGGCTTTCTTGCTTCCACTCCATAAGGCACGAGTTCTAACGCTTAAGCAGCTATTTTATTTAGTCTATTAACGCTCAGAATCCCAGACCATGAGGATCAACCCAGCAATGTGACATCACATTTCTGGTTCTTTTTGCATTTTATAGTAACATGCAGGGAAAATTACATTTTATACCAAATTAGAATATGTAGTTGATAGCAAACCACCAGGAAATTACCAATGGCGGTTAAGAAACTAGGTCCCTCCAAGGATAAGAAGAGTCCTGGTATCCTTAATTAACTTAATTTAAAAAATAATAAAATTAGGGAGGCAAAGGAAACTCGAGTGAACATATGAAAATATTATTAAAATATGATTAGGGAGTTCTTTTGGAAAGGCAAACAATTCCAGCTAAAGTAAGGCTGTTAGGTAAAAGGAGGCATATGTTTGTAAACTCAATGAAATAAAAATCCTTGTTTTAAGTATTTCTCAATTCCCATGGTGTAATTGCATCCATCTTGGCCAATTTCATGCTAGTGTATGAACTTAAGGAATGTGGACTTGGAAATAAATGTGTCTTGTGAGCCAGTAAAGTTGACCATTGTACACTACTATATCT
This sequence comes from Tenrec ecaudatus, assembly GCF_050624435.1. Classification (NCBI taxonomy): domain Eukaryota; kingdom Metazoa; phylum Chordata; class Mammalia; order Afrosoricida; family Tenrecidae; genus Tenrec; species Tenrec ecaudatus. Next base: position 25,096,367 of record NC_134542.1, on the reverse strand, counting down.
GACCAACTAGCATTTGTTTAATTTAAAATGTTTTAATCAAAATGTATTGATATATCTGGCACTGTGAAATATGGATTAATGGGAATTCGTTTTCTAAATAATGTATGCTTTATTGAAAAGCCCTAAAATATTTCAAATATTAACTGCTGTATTTTAGAGAAATTCTCAATGAAATACATATTGTTCTGTCTGAAGGGCAGAACAATTTTATCAATTGCTGATAATCAAAAGTCCTCGGTTGACATTAAAATCATGCTGTATATTGAGGAAGACAGGCATGTATAAGAGCAGGTTAAAAGTACATGGTCTTGAGGATAAACAAGTGGCCATCTAGCTGAGAATCATCAAAGCCCACATGGAAGAAGCACACCTGCTTGGCTGAACACGAGGTGTAGAAGGGACCAGTTATTAGATATCAAAGAACTAAAAATCACATCAGTGGGTACCCACCTTCCTGATACGATCACTGAAGACAAACGTGTGCATAAGCAAATGTGGTGAAGAAAGCTAATGGTGCCCAGCTATCAAAAGATATAGCATCGGGGGTCTTAAAGGCGCAAAGATAAACAAGCGGCCATCTAGCTGAGAAGTATCAAAGCCCACATGGAAGAAGCACACCGGCCTCTCTGACCACAAGATGCAGAAGAGACCAGGTATCAGATGTCAAAGAACTAAAAATCATATCAATGGGTGCCCACCTCCCTGATACGATCAATGAAGACATACGTGTGCATAAGCAAATGTGGTGAAGAAAGCTGATGGTGCCCAGCTATCCAAAGATATAGAGTCTGGGGTCTTAAAGGCGCAAAGATAAACAAGCGGCCTTCTAGCTCAGAAGCAACAAAACGCACATGGAAGAAACACACAAGCCTGTCGAAGGGATCAGGTATCAAGCATCATGAACAAAAAATCATATCATTGAAAATGTGGGTGAGTGCAGAGTGGAGACTCAAAGCCCATTGGCAGCCAACCAGACACCCCTTACTGAAGGGTTGTGTGGAGGAGATGAACCAGTCAGGGTGCCGGGAAGCAACGATGAAACATATAACTTTCCTCTAGTTCTTAAATGCTTACCCTCCACCCCCGCTATCATGATCCCAATTCTACCTTACAAATCTGGCTAGACCAGAGGATGTACATTGGTACAGAGAGCAACTGGAAACACAGGCAATCCAGGACAGATGATTCCATCAGGATCAGTGGTGAGAGTGGTGATGCGTGGAGGGTGGAGAGAATGTGGGGTAGAAAGGGGGAACTTATTACAAGAATCTACGTATAGCCTCCTCCCTTGGGGAGGGAAAGCAGAGAAGAAGGTAGGCGGAGACATCAGACAGTGTAATATATGATAAAATAATAATAATTTATGGATTATGAAGAGTTCATGAGATAGGGGGTGTGTGGAGGGAGGGGGGAAATGAGCAGCAGATATTAAGGGCTCAAGTAGAAGGCAAATGTTTTGAGAATGTGATGGCAACAAATGTACATATGTTCTTGACACAATGGATGTATGTATGGATTGTGATAAGAATTGTAAGAGCCCCCAATAAAATGATTTTTTTTAAGTACATGGTCTGGAGCCAACTATTTGAGCTACAATTGTGCTCTACCTAATTATCTAATGTTGTTGCTCTCAGGTGTCCTCAGGTTGGTTCTGACTCATAGCAACTTTATGCACAAAAGAATATAGGACTGTCCAGTTCAGTGCAACCTCATAATTGTTAGGTTTGAGTCATTGTTGCAGTCACTGTATCAGTTCATCTCCTTGAAAGTCTTACTCCTTTTCTCTGACCTTATACCTACCAAACATGACATCTTTCTAAATAGATCAGTCTTTCTTGATAACATGTCCAAGGAACAAGATGCTAAGTCTAGATATCCTTGCTTTTAAGGACCATTCTGGTTGTACTTCCATCAATTCGTCAATTTGCTTTAGCTAATCAACATTTAAGAGCATGTTTCAGATTTTCTTTGAGTTCCACTCTGGTCTTTTCCTTCTTGCCTGTCTTTCTAATGATGACATTGAAGGTCTCCAGAGACCCTTGCTCAGATGTAGTCAACGTATTCCTCTGTACTACATTTTGGTGAGACCTATGTGAATCATTACTATTTTGCTGTTGAAAATGATTGTGTGGGATGAAAGCATCACTAGTCTTTCAAAATTGTATCCTGCACTCTCCATCTTCATTTCTGTCACCAATGCCAGATTTCCCAACTACTGAACCTGCTTTCTTTCCAACTTTTGCATTCCAGTAATTACCAAAGCATGCCAATTGCAAGTTTAGTCAATTTCAAAATAAACTGGTTGATAGGATTATCCAATTTTGCTGGCTTTAGTGATTGGGTGTTAAATTGGATAATTATTTTGTTAACTGTTTTTCTTTGTAGATGTATAGGTTGTAGCCTATCACAGCATGGTACCTCATGATAGATCTTGAAATGTTCGTTTTTAGTTGAATCTGAAACCATTCCTCGTGAATTTCTCATTTTCTACATAGTAAACATATAACAGTCAGATTAAAAATTATGGCTATCAGTCCACTTCAGTTTACTAATGCCTGGGATATTTTTCTTTATGCCTTCCATTTCATTTTTGGCAACAACCAAACTTCTTAGATGTATACTTTATATATATCACATTCTGATTTGTAATGGATGTTTGCAGTGGTTTCTTTTCATTTTGAGTTGTGCCCCGAGCAACAGGTAATGATCCCCAAAGCTTTGCTCCATTAAAATCATTAAGGTCTATTTGACTTTGAGTCACTTCCAACCCAAGAAGTGCTCATCTGTTGGCATTCTCTCAAACAGTACTCCACTTACATCTATTCATAAAATTTCCGTAGCTAATACTTCAGAAGTGGATTGTCTGTTCTTTCTTCCTAATCTGTTCTTAATCGGGGAGCTCTGCTGAAGTATGTTCACTATGCCTGACCGGACTGATACATGAAACATTGGTGGTATCACTTTCAACATCACAGCAACATGCAGGCTATCCTGGTATGACAAACAGATGATCAAGCAATCTTAAACAGTTTATATCAACTTACTATGCTCCAGTAGTTATTGTGAAGATTACATTACTTAGCATACTTAGTCTTCAGAGGGCAATAAGTACTCAATCAATGTTAGACTAAACTGTAGAATAGAAACTACTGAGGCTTTGCAGTTATTTGCTTTTGCCTTAATCAGTTTAAAGTAGGTTGTCATTTCCTTTAGCTATTTAGTCTTCTTATTTTAATGTATATATTACTATGATCTATTTCCTAGTTACTGCCAAACTTGCATTGTTTTCCACTGTGTACAAATTCAATCTCTTAATCTCCTCTCTGCAACCTTGAAAAAACATTTCAATTGAAAATGTAATAAAATTGCAAAAAGAATGTATAGGTATGCTGAATCAGTTCTTCTATTGTGAATGTATTATTTACCCTGATTTTGCTTATATACCTAAAATACTGGTTGCTTTCCTGATCTTGGGCTTGCTAGTTGCTCTTTAAACAACTGGGGGAAATGTTCAGCTTACATGTTCATTGTTGAGCAATGTGGTCATGAGCTTCCCTTTCATTGACCCAGTGGACCATTCATGTGGACTTTCATAGGGGAAACAGATCTCATGATTTCCAAGTAGACACAGGTGGTGAATTTTGCCATGGGGCTTGAGGCAGACTCTGGATGTTTTATTTAAATAACAGCACACCCATCCACCCTGTAAATATTCAACTTTATTCCATAACCAAAAAGAAAGGAATCACTGTAGGATGAAGTAATTTTATTATTTGGAGTAATATAATAAAAGAAAGCTTTCTCTTTGATAAGGTTCTTAGTTTTGAAGTAGGAATGTGTGTGCCGTTGGTGGACTTTGCCTTGCTGAGTTACAAAATTCCAGTGGGTTGTTATAAAAGCTTACAGTCACCAAGTTTAATGTGGGACTTGGATGTCATGAATTGCAGTATGAGAATTTAAATAGATTTGACTTATGTTCATGTTGGGTTATTGGATTTAGTTTTTTTATAAATACTTTTTATTTCAGATAACTTCCGCGATAGATTTAACAATGAAATTTTGCTCAATTATATATTATTTATAGTCCATATCTTGCTAGACATTAACAAGGCAGTGTCTTTCATTGTTTCTTTTCAGAAAAGCTATTTTGAGGGGGGGTGTAGAAGGATCTTTTCCTTAACATTCACCAAAATGTCACGTTGCTGCACTCCCATAAATGCTCCATAATCCCATTAGTCACATTCGTTTTTGAACCTGGTATTCATTTACCTGAGGCTTTAAAGTTGAAGTTTCATTTCTGATATTAAGAGTTTTTTTTTTCAAAAGTCAAACACAGCAAACTAAATAAAGATCCTGAGAGTAAATGTCTCACAAAGGGAAACTGTGTTAAAACTCTATCTCCTTAGGAGTCACTATATATATGGAAATACAATTTAAATGAAAATGTATCTGAGATAGAAGAGTAGGTAACTTTGTTTTACAGGAAGTTGAAAGTTGAGGGAAATATCCATCATCCAGTTACCAGTATAATAAATTAAATCAAGGGAGCAATGAAAGAGAATAAGGAAGACAAGGGGAAATAGAGGGAAAGTGGGAGATAAGTTAAGAGAGAGCTATTGCTAGTGAACGTCTCCCTGCAAAATGATGGGAAAACAGTAGACAGGGAAACAGAGAAAATTGCAGGAGGCTTCAGTGTTTATGTTTTTGATGGAAATGTACAAATCATTTCCATGCCTTGCAGAGCTGTCACGCTTCATCACTTTAGTCCATTTTCACCTTGCAACGGGATTCCGAATGGGCCTTCCTTCCCTGGCAGCTAATTAATCTCTCACAAGCCTGCTCTTGCTGCCTGGCTGCCTGGAATGCCCCACACCTTAAACCGCTGACTCCTGAGCAGATTTCCTTCCTCCTTGAGCAATTCTTCCTCCCCTGAAGCTATGCAAAGACCCAGCTTTTCCTTTCCGCTGGGGGAACTATGGGAGCTGTAATATGTCAATGAGAAGTTGCTCCTTCTCCCCTACCACTACAAATATACACCCAAATAATAAAACCGGATTTGAATGACAGCAAACAAAGCCTGAATATAAATTAAAATTGTGCACAGTAACTCAATACCAATAGAACATTGAATATTTGCTTATGAACAGGGCACCAGGATACTCATTCTCTGCCTTTGTGCTAATATTAGATTCACATTGTGATGACACATATATTCATATTTGTAATATGGTTGCATTTACCTAAAACCACAGAAACCACTAAATTTTGTAGATTGAAGACATTTCAGCAAGAGGGTGAATTTTGTATATATTTTAAATTTAAGAAAAATTTATAAAATCCTATTCAGTTTCATTTCTATTTAATAAATATATCTTTAAGTTGCCACTAATGAAATATAAAATAACAGCAACAACAAAAACTCATGAACATAGAGCTGATTCTGTCTCCTAGTGACTGTATTGGACAGAGTAGAACTGGCCTTGTGTGTTTCGGAAGCAGTAAATCTTACAGAAACAGGAAACTTCAACTTTTTTTTTTTTGGAGTCACTTTTAGATTTGAACCACCAACCCTGTGGCTAGCAACCAGTGGAGCCAAAGTTCATTAAAAATAGTCATTTTTCATTTGGTCACAAGTGAAAAATCTATTTCAATGTGGCTAACAGGATATAGGAACATTAGTTATACCTTAAAACTTTGTAGAGAGATTTTCTTCTCTTATTCAATTATCTCTATTGTTTTTTCTTTTCTTTGTTAAATATATTTTTAAAATATTTTTATTGGGGGCTCGTAGATCTCTTATCATAATCCATACATTCTTTCAGTGTGTCAAGCACATTTGCACATATCCTGCCATCATCATTTTCAAAGCATTCTCTTCTTCCCACTTGAGCTCCTGATATCAACTCCTAATTTCTTTCCCTTCCATCCCACCTGCCTTCCCTCACAAACCCTTGATAAGTTATATATTATTATTTTCATATCTTACATCATTGTTCATCGCCCCTCACCCACTTTTCCATTATGCATGTCCCTGGGAGGGGGTTGTATATTGATCCTTGTGATCGAATCCCCATTTCTCCTCCTCCCCACCCTCGCCTAATCCTCCTGGTAGCTCTTACTCTCATTGTTGGCCCTGAGGGGTTTATCTATCCTGGATTTCCTGAGTTGTGGGCTCTTATCTATAGCAGTGTGCATGCTTTGGTCTAATCCACTTTGTAAGGTAGAATTGAGGTCATGATAGTGGGGTGAAGGCAGCACCAAAGAGCTAGAGGAAAGTTGTGTGTTTCATCGGTGCTATACTGCACCCTGACTGGTTCATCTCTTCCCTGTGACCCTTCTGTTAGGGGATGTCCAATATTCTACATACGGGTATTGGGTCTCCACTCCATGCCCTCTGCCCCATTCACATTGGGTATGATTTTGTTCTGAATCTTAGATGCCTGATACTTGAACCCATTGACACCACCTCATGATCACACAGGCTGGTGTGCTTCTTCCGTGTGGGCTTTGTTGCTTCTCAGCTAGATGGCTACTTGTTTATCTTCAAGCATTTAATATCTCAGACACTATATCTTTTGATAGCCGAGCACCATCAGCTTTCTTCACCACATTTACTTATGCACCCATTTTGTCTTCAGTGATCATGTTGGGAAGGTGAGCATCACGGAATGAAGGATTGTTAGAACAATCTTGTGTTCTTGTGTTGAGAGAGTACTTGAGTTAAGGCCCAATGTCCATCTGTAACCTTAATTCTTAACATATAGATATGAGTACATAGTTATTTCCCCCTCTCATTATATGTATTTAAATATGTACATGCCTGTATTTAGCCCTCTATAACTGTCCTTTGCCTCCTCGTCATTTTCTCTATTTACTTTTCCTTTCCTCTTGTCCCACCATCATGTTTGAACTTCCTTTGGGTGTAGTAATTCCTTAGTGCTACATTGCCCTTGATTAAGCTCCACGAGGCATCCTATGCCCTTCCTTCCATTGATTCTAGTTCACTTGTTGTCTCTATTTATGGGTTGGTCCCCCTACCCCTTCCTTTCTCCCACCTCCCCCTTTTGATTATTTTCTTATTTCACACCCCCTCCTTTAATTTCTTCTAAAAATTAAATACAAACAGAAAAACATCCATCAACTTTATAATGAATGACTCTGAAAAAGAGAAAATAAATATTCAATGGTGCATCTATTTTATGCCTTAAATCCCCAGAAACTTATGTATTTGATCCATATAAAATTGTTGATCTTGGAGATATAATGTTAAGAGTTAACTCTCTGTAAATATCCACTTAGCCACTGAATTTATGAGTATACTCAAATGATTGATCATGTCCCAAAGACTGTGAGACTCATGCTAAGAGAAAGAAGTTTCTTTCTGACAGTCTCTTTTTATTATTAATTGAAATGGTGTCTACCTGCAGTGAAATGCGCAGACTTTCATTGTCCTTAAGTGATGAATTCTGTGAATCAAAGTTACAAATTCTATCTATAATCTCAGAAAATTCCTTGTGCCTATAATTCATGAAAACCCACCTCTTAAGCAAAAACTAGTTTGGTAACCTAATCAGAAATGGCCTGTTTTTGAAATCATGTAAATGGAATTACACAGTATATATGCTTATCTGTCTGGGACTTTTAGTTCAATATTCTTGTGAGTAAACCATGTAAAGTCTTAATTAATGTCCATTATTTGACCTCTCTAGTTTCTAATATCCATTGTAATGACTACACAGAAACTCACACGCAAAATATTCATGATTAGAAGGTTTATTAAGGATGTTAACAAGTAATGCCAGTGGGAAAATAATTAAGGTAGTTGTAGACCAGGGCATGTTTCAGGGCATTGGTCATAAATGCCCAAAGAGGTATACTACTCTGCTGTAAGCCTCAACCCAAAGGCATTCAACACAAACTACGTGAGTGAGCAAGCACAGTTCCCAAGTTAAGTGCCCAGAGACACCCCAATCCAGTAAGCATTAGCCCAAAGGCACTCATCTCCACTTCCATGGGTCAGCAAGTCAAAATCCCCAATTAAGTGTCCATAGGCATCCCACTCCAAAATGCAAGGCTCCAGCACCAAAGCGCTACACTTGCTCTATGGATTGGGAAGCCCAGCAGTCTGTTCTGTATTCTGGCTCCGGCTGCTTCTTCCTTGATGAAACAGCTGTCATCAGGATCCAGTGGGTTCACTGGACAAGAATCTCGGGTCCAGAGGAGGAGCAGCCCTCCTGGATCTTGCTGTTAAGGAGATTCCTACTCCTACTTCTCTGGGAGTCCATTTAATGCACAGCATGATGCCACTCTAGGGAATTCCGCAATTACACCCTTGTGAAGCCTCACCATCTTACCAGCCCCCTGCAGAGACAAGTAAGTTGTTGGGTGAGAGCGGGAGACTTCGCATAGATAAACCACATTAAAGCACTTTCCTGCCCCTGCTGACCATCATTTTATTTTTATCAATATTGCCTTCTTAAGTACAATTAGTAAGAGTTAATATTGTATGATCTCATCTATATGTGACAAATCTGTTTCCTGACTCACACAGATCTTGTGACTAGCAGAAAGAAACTTCTGTTCATCTCCTCACAAATTACAAGGACTTTAACGATTTCCCATAAAACGGCTATTGCCAGTTCTATTCCAACTCATAGTGACTCTACGAGACAAGGTAGAACTTCTCCATAGAGTTTCAAGGCTGTAATCTTTATGGACGTGGATCCAACTGCCAATGGAATGCTTAACCACTGCACCACCAGGATAGTTACAAGGATCTTAAAAAAATAGGATTCCATGAGCATCACTCTGTTTTATGCTAAGGAACCCTGATAGTATATGATTAAGGGCTTGGCTGCTAACTGAGAGGCCGGTGATTCAGACCCACATCCTTTATAGATGTGCAGCTTTGGAAACCCACGGAGATGTTCTACTCTGATCTACCGGCTTGTGATGGGTTGAAATCCACTTGAGAACATTGGACTTTGAGTTTAGTGCTATTATTACCTTATAATTAATTTGTCTATACACGGAATGTACCTTTCCACCCAGTATTACCTTTAACTTTAAACAATCAGTTGGATTTTTAAGCATTAAGAAAAATATTGAATATATATTTTTATAATTCTATTTTTAGAATCTTTTTATTTTTATGTATATCCTTGTCTTCATCTAGTATCATTTATGTTCATCCTAAACAACTTTTCATTTTTTCTTCTCGTACAGATTTGCTGGGTTTGAATTTCCTCAGCTTTACTTTGTATAAAAAATATATTTCTTTCTTCAGCATTATTGGAGTTATTTTGAGTCAGATACTGAATTTTCAACCCTTTAAAATGCAGATCCAGTATCTTTGGTCTTGAAAAATGCCTAAATAATAATATTTAAGGAGTAAGGGACAAGCATTTTGCCTCACAGTTCATAGATGTTTTTTCTCAGAATCACTGTTCATCTTCATTTTGTATTTACAGCAGAGTTTAAAAAAAGATCATATGTCAAAACTGTGCAGCATCTCTTAGTGCACCTAATTAAATAGTCTTATTCACATAAGAAAGTGGTTTTCACAGGGATTAATCATCTTGCCTATGATTAACGTTGCTAGCTGTTGTAGACATTAAACAGAAAGCCAGTCTCCTGGCTCTTCCAGTTTTCCCACAAACCACACCTTCACATGTGATCTGGTGCAAGACAGTGAGAAACCACTTATTCAGAGATTGACTGGTTCTAAGACCATCATCTAAACCCCAAATTTTAGTGGCGTCAAGTCTGACCCTTGGTGATTTCACGGGTCTCAAAATGAACTGTGCACTAAAGGGTGTTCAAGGCTGATGTTTTGGCAGCAGACCGACCTTCCGCTTTCTCTGGGTCCGTGTCAAACTCCAGCCTCTCAGGTAGCTGCTGAGCATATTAATTGCACACTGCCCAGCCCTGGCGGCAGATGTTAGGAGTATTTACTTTGGCTCTTTTGTTCTCAGCACTTACCCAGTGATCCTGCTTCTACTCCTTCTCTGTTTTTAAAACGTTGTTAGGTATTGTTCAGTCACCTCTGACTTGTCGACAACCCAAGTACAATAGGAAAAAAACAACAAAAAATAATCAGTGGCCACAAGTGTGGTGTGTTGCTACTTTATATATAACCTACTTTATTAAAAACAAAACAAACCAACGAAAACACCCTATCACCACAACCAAAATAACATGGGAGCCCTTTCATAAAATACCAAAAGGCAAAGTTCTGTCACTGTCTTTGGGTTACTTCTAATCCTTTAGAACAGGACTTCTCAAACATTGGCCTGCAACAGAATCACCAGGAACACTTGTTTTACTAGATCGTTGGGCCTCTACTCTGAAGCTCTAAAATGTATCAAGTCCAGCTAAAGTTGAAAAAATAATGGAGATGACATGACGTTTAAGACGTATATTTGGCCTTTTAGGTACTCCTGAGATTTTTTCCCTCGACTTTTTAGCTTGTGCCTTTAGAAGATGGAAGCAATATTGTGTAATTTCATAATAAGGGGTAAAACAAGCTATGTAAAGATGATTTTACAATATGACTATAAATGGAAGGTAATTTGCATTTAGAAAATACTGTGCTTTAATTCTATAAAGTGCTTGCAATTTAGCAGATTTGTATACTTTACCATTTAGAAATGTTTTTCTTTTCATTTTTAAAAAATGTTATACTTGAGTACTGACATTGTTTTCATTGCTGTTATGTAGAAACCCTAAACGACAAGTGGGTGTGGACTCCTAAAACCTGACTCTCTGTCTCTCCACAGTGAACGATGCAGGAGTACCTTGTACGGACACACGGATTCTGTCAACAGCATTGAGTTTTTCCCGTTCTCCAACACTCTCCTCACAGGGTCAGCCGACAAGTCCCTGTCTATCTGGGATGCAAGAACAGTAAGCAAAGACCAACTCTTTTTTCAAGATGTTGACAATTTTAGTCACTGAAAGTTATCCTAGAAATCATTTATAAAGTAGTTATGTAAGGCTATCTAGAGGAAAAGAATGGTAATCTCGAATTTTCTGTCTCTATATACTTATCTACTCTACCTCACAATCATGAGGATTATACAATAAATGTAACTAAAGTCATTAACTATTAATTTAACTTGTTTTTGAGACCTAAATTTTCTGTTGTAGGGGATACAACAGGGAAATACATAACGCCTCTCCTAAATCTAAATCTCACCTCCCATGGAGTGGATGTCAATTCATAGCAACTAGGACAGGGTAGCCCTGCCCTCGTGGGTTACTGAGATGGTCGCTCTTTATAGGCGTAGAAAGCCCCGCCTTCTCCTGGGAGGCAGGTACTGCTTTCACACTGCCCACCTTGTGGGTCTCAGCCAAACATGTAGCCACTGCCACCACAGCTGCTCCCTAGAATCTTGTCATTGACAACAAAGTTTAAACTTTTTTTTAAAGAATTATTTGAATGCAGTGGGGTGCTGACAGTGGAAAACAAGGTACAAAGGAGAAGCAAGAGGGAGAATCCTCATGTGTCTGTCAGAGTAGATAGCTTTACGGAGGAGACTACATCTGAACTGAAATTTAAAGCACAATTGGGATATGACAGGTATGCTCTAGAAGTGTACATTCCAGGAAATGACCAGCAAAGTACTGGAATAGAACCATCTGGGACTAATGGTCTATATGGAGGAGAGTGGAGGTTATGCAAGGAGGAAGAAATGACCAGTTTTCCTGGTTTACTCAGGACTCGGAATTTTCTGTTTCTGTGGGGATTTTTAGTACTACACCTGGCACCGTCTGTGATAACTGTGTCTACAAGTGTGAATTCACTGTGCAAAGACGGAGGCAGGCTGTGTAGACCGCACTTTCAACCTCCTGCAGGGAAGATTAAAAGGAGAAGACAGCTTCTTTACTGATGGAGCAGTGGTACACATACAGGAAGGAGAAGCTATCACACAGGAATAGTGAGCGCAGATTTAAGGTACTCGAGGAGGGTCAAGCTACACAAAGCAGACTCTCCATAGTCTATTTCAGCAACACTTGAGGATGCAATGAAAACATGGGGCTCTGAGACGTTACACAAGAAGAGAAATGTCCTTTGTGTGGGTTTCTGGATCAGTTAAGAAAAGCAGCCTGGACATGGGTTATGAGTTCAGAGGATTTGTTTAGTTCGATGGGGAAAATGTACTTGGATTGAATGCATAATAAGAAGTTTCCAATTCCATATATGATTGGAAAAGGCAACTAATAGAAGTGTAAAAGTCATAGTCACCAGCTCCATCCATGGCAGAGATGTTAGACAGGAAGCTGGAGACAAAGGGACAGCGTTGTGGGTGGGAGTCTGGTATGGTTTAAGAATAAAAGTGCAATTGGTTGTCCGTGGACTCAAAGGTCCCACCACCGTTCCTTGCTTTAAAATAGCGTGGATGGTAATGTACCGAGTGCATACTCCAGCTAATGGCGCATCTATGAAAGAACAAATCTTTTGATGCATTTATCGCTAAAAACTTAGATGTCGTCTAGGCACATGGAAATGGAAAGGCCATACAAAAATATTAATGTGGTAGTGACCTATATTTTATTTTCTTTTGATTCAGTCCCCCCTCCTGCATCTGTTTCTCCCAGTGCTATAACTAGATGTTCCCAGACAGTATCTATTTATTAGTGTCATTCATTTGAAAAGATGAAGACTAATGCCTGGAAATAAAACTGTTCTTATTAAGAGTGGTTTGCTGGTGGCTTTCTGCCTGAAACGGTTTCATTCTTTGGGAACAGAGGGCTTGTGCTGTCATCATGGTAACTGTCTTAGCTGAAGTTGTGTGAGCCATCTGGATCTGTCTGAGAGCAAGAGACTAGGAGTCAGCAGAGCAGTGGTTGATCATAGTCCAATCCTAGCAGTCATGTGCTGAAATTTTGTGGGTAGTCAGATCTGTGAATGCCAAAAGTATGACTTTAATAAATAAATAGAAATATATTTTAATTGATTTAGTGACAAGATTTAAATTTAAATTATTGATAGTATTTTAAAGTGCATGGTAACTGCAGCAATGATTAAAAATCAAGTTCATAAAATGTCTCTCCTGTCTGAACATAGCTTAAAAACTCAATGGTTAAAAAATGCAATATTTAAATTATAGTTATGCATTATAGAAAAATAAATAAATAAACCATAAGGGGAAGTTACTTCGGCAATTATAATCCCATAGTGAAAGTTTTGCACTAAAAATATTAATAACAAAATCTGCAAGTAAAATGTGACAACTGTAGAATTATACAGAATCATTTCACTAAAGTTTCATTAGACAGTCCTACTGATTTTTCTTTAGCTTTAGCTATTTATTTTAAAATGAAACAAAGTAAAAAGATAAGACTCTCCCAGATCTTAAGAATTTTATATCATATTAAACACAAGTAATGATTCTGAAACTAGAATTTTTTCAAATATTTAACCCTTTTATAGCCCCATAATTCATAAAGGTGTCAAAACATACTTATTTTTTAACTTTTTATTAGGGACTCATACAACTCTTATCACAATCCATACATACATCATTTGTGTAAAGCACATCTGTACATTCTATTCCCTCACCATTTTCAAAGCATTTGCTTTCCACTTAAGCCCTTTCCATCCCATCCTCTTTTTTCCCCTCCCTCCCCGCTTCCCCCTCCCTCATGAGCCACTGATAATTTATAAAGTATTATGTTGTCATATCTTGTCCTGTCCGACATCTCACTTCACCCCCTTTTCTGTTGTCCGTCCCCCAGGGAGGAGGTCACATGTAGATCCTTGTAATCAGTTCCCTCTTTCCAACCCACTCACCCTCTACCCTCCCAGTATCGCCCCTCACACCCCTGGTCCTGAAGGTATCATCTGCCCTGGATTCCCTGTGCCTCCAGCTCCTATGTGCACCAGTATACATCCTCTGCTCTATCCAGACTTGCAAGGTAGAATTAGGATCATGATAGTTGGGGGAAGGGAGGGAAGCATTTAGGAACCGGAGGAAAGCTGTATTCTTCATTGGTGCTACATCGCACCCTGATTGACTCTTCTCCTTCCCTAGACCCCTCTGCAAGGGGATCTCCAGTGGCCAACAAATGGGCTTTGGGTCTCCACTCTGAACTTCCCCCTTCATTCACTATGGTAAGACTTTTTGTTCTGAAGATGCCTTATACCTGATCCCTTCAACACCTCATGATCACACAGGCTGGTGTGTTTCTTCCATGTGGGCTTTGTTGTTTCTGAGCTAGATCGCCACTTGTTCACCTTCAAGCCTTTAAGACCCCAGACACTATCTCTTTTGATAGCCGGGCACCATCAGCTTTCTTTGCCACATTTGCTTATGCACCCATTTGTCCTCAGCGATCATATCACGGAGGTGTGCACCCAATGATATGATTTTTTTGCTCTTTGATGCCTGATAACTGATCCCTTCGGAACCACGTGATCACACAGGCTGGTGTATTCTTCCATGTGGGCTTTTTTGCTTCTGAGCTAGATGGCCGCTTGTTTATCTTCAAGCCTTTAAGACCCCAGACGCTATCTCTTTTGATAGCCGGGCACCATCAGCTTTCTTCACCACATTTGCTTGTTCACCAGCTTTGTCTTCAGTGGTTGTGTCGAGATGGTGAGCATCATAGAATGCCAGTTTAATCGAAGAAAGTATTCATGCATTGAAGGAGTGCTTGAGTAGAGGCCTAAGGTCCTTCTGCCACCTTAATACTAAACCTATGAATATAGGCACATAGATCTATTTCCCCATCCATATATATATATATATATATATATATATATATATATGTACATGTCTTTGTCTAGACCTCTATAAATGCCCTTTGGCTCCTAGCTCTTTCCTCTATTTCCCTTGACTTTCCTCCTGTCCCACTATCATGCTCTGTCCCCACTTGGGTTTCAGCTATACCTCTTCATTACCTTACCCTTGATCATTCCCTCCCAGGCTTGCCACACCCACCTCACCACCAATTTGGATCCCTTGTTGTTCCCTTGTCCCTGGATTTGTTAACACCACTTCCTTAGCCCCCACCTCCCCCTATCCCAACCCCCTCCCGGAACTGTGGATCCCATTGTTTCTCCTACAGATAGTTCATCCAGCCTATCTTATTTAGACAGACCTGTGGAGATAATAACATGCACAAAAACTAGACAGAGCAAAACAAATCAACAGTATACAACAAACCACTGACAAAGAACAAACAAAACACATTAAGAAAGAAAAGCTTGTAGTTAGTTCAAGGATCATTTGTTGGCCTTTAGGAGTGTTTTCCAGTCCAGTCTGTTGGGGCACCACAGCATGACCCACAAGTCCACTTTCAGCATTCCCTGGGGACCTTGCCACTCCATTAAAACATACTTATTTTTGTCATTGAATCATAGCGATATAGACAAATGTGACCTGGAAAAGTATAATACTTGTTTCTTTGTCTTCTGTGTAAATTTATTAACTGTACAACATATTATTTATTACATTATTTGACTTGTAACTGAACTCAGTCCTTGGTATACTGGTATGATGCTTCTTTATAATAATTAGATTAAGTTAATTTGTTGATAAATGATATTGTCAGCTTACATATATGATCTGTCTCGACATAAAAGGGGGTAAGTTATTTACCTCTCTTATTAGTACAGTCAGAACAGTACCTGGTATTTATTATTTTGATGAATTTTTATTGTGACTAGGTTGGGACAGAGCTTTACATTTCAGATCTTCAATTCTGCATCCAACACTTCAAATGACTCATCAATACCCCTCTCCCAGATTGTTCCCACTCCTACCCAATTATTCATCTCCTCTTACGGACTTCTATCCTCCCTTTTCCCAAGACAAGACCTGTCACTTCAATACGATTGTTCATCTTAAGACACCTTTGAAAATATTTTTGATGAAACATAACCATGACCAGTGGATTATATTTCTATAAGTCAGTGTTAAATATATTTCTTCTCTTCTCAAATATACATAAGTCTTAAATCATTAACTAGTATAACTGCTTATTACCAAAGATAATGAATCTGGATACCTATAAGTCAGTTTCTAAGTCAACTGGACACAAGAGCCCTTTATTTTGTGAGGAGGATTGGAGAGATATAAATCTCTATAATTACCGAGCAGAGATTGCTCTGGTTAAGAGAGTTACAGCAAAGTATTTCTCCTTAAAGTTATGAAAGGGTAATAAGTCATTTATAAATTTTGTAAAAATTGTCAGAAAATGAAATATCACATAGTAGATAAAATGAAAAATTGTAATGCCTTCCCCCAAAAATAACATGAAAAATCCCAGTACAGGCAGCCCTCAGGTATTAAAAAGTTCCATTCCAAAATCTTCTTTAAGTTGGATTTTTACTTTAAGTCGGGATTATTAAATACAGTTCTTATCTAATGTCAATCAAATTTTTAATCTCAGTGTATTGTATACAGTGCGCCTTTTTATACATAAGCAACAATAAAAAAAACTCTTCCAAATACATCATGAACATAATAATACCGTAACAGTGATATAATGTTTTATAGAGATCACAAAGTAGCCATCATTTGTTATTGCAAACCATGTGTGTACCTTGATTTTTTTAAATATGTGTATAATAGGCTGTACAGGAGTTGATATAACTATGGCTTGTAAGTAAATTTGGTATTCATATCCCAGAACTACCTGTATCTATTTGTGTATTTTGGAAGCCCCCTTAAAATAAATGCAATGTGATTATTACTCATTCACAATCTCAGTGAAAATATTTTAGCTTTTGATGTTGCTTTTGGAGCATGTGCAAGTTATACAGTAAAACAAAACATCGGATGAGTAATACATCTGTGAATCGTGTCAGTGCTGAGCGGTTAACAGTCAGAGTTGCTGACATTTAGTCTCCTGCCATGAGTCAGACACAAAGAGCTCATGACCCAGACTGCCGTTGGCGACTGTGCCTTGTTACGAAGCTGAGTGCAGGCACTTGCCCAGCACATCGTTTCCCCCGGCTGAGCCTCAGCAAACACACCCAGAAATTGGTCACTGCGAGCTCCTTTAAGGCAGAGAAACAAAATCTCACCCCATAGAGGTAAACCATTGGGTCCAGTAGGGTGCCTGGCCCCTTGTCTACAACATAATTTAGATAGCATCCTATTGGCTTCACCAGATGTGGTAAACACTGAGAGGAACCTGATGCTATTCGGAAACCAACATATGGAAACAAAAGAAACGCTGGTACCATTTCTCCCTCACATTCATTTTAAGCCATTTTTACTTTACTAGCATTTATCTAAGAGCCGTGTGCTGGACAAGGAGGTCTGGTGGTACAATAATTAGCCCACCAGCATCCCTCTGGGAGAATGATGGGGGAGGCTGCTTCCCTAAGGTTTAAAGCCTTAGCAACTGTTAAGAGCATTTTACTCTGCCCTACAAGATCTATAGTAGTTGGAAGCTACTGGAGGGTGGTGTTTCTGTCTGTTTATGGCTAATATATTAGGCAAAAGACCAGATTCTGGGGCAGCATTGTGATAGAGTGCCTGCCCTCAGTAGGCACACAGTTCACTGAACACACAACAGGACTGAAGATAAATTATTTAAACATCATGTAGTAATTATCTTGCATTCAGTCCATCGCTTGTTTGTCAGGTTGTTGTACTGTGGTCCTGTGCTGCCTGTGTGTCGCTGTGACGCTGGAAGTGATGTCCCTGGTATTTCAAAGGTCACCAGGGTCACCCAAAGTGAACAGGTTTCAGCGGAGCTTCCAGAGTAAGACGAGGCAATGAAGAAGGACGTGGCTCCCCACTTCGGAGGAGAAAGCTGCTGAAAACCTGATCCCTAGCTTGATAGCATTTTCAAATACTGAAGTCTAATCAAAGGAAGCAGGACAGTGTCTGAGATAGTGCTGGAGGATAGGCCCCCTCAGACCTAGGGCAATCAACCTGTGACAGAAGAGGGGCTGCTTTCTTGGGAATGAGTTGAACTTGGAGTTGGTTAAAGTCTGTGGAAGTGAAGCCTTCGGGACCTTCATTTGATGTGGGGGCAGGGCTCGAAGTAGAGAGAAACAGCTGTGAAAATCTTCTAATGATTGGAACTTGGAATGTCCAAAGTATGAATTTAAGAAAATTGGAAGTCATCAACAATGAAATACAGCACATGAGGATCCATATCATAGGACATGGATGGCTGTTTTGAATAAGAAAATCACATGGTTTATTATTCAGGGAGTAACATCTTCAAGTGGAATGGAGTGGCATTCATTGTCATAAAGGATCTTGATAAATCCATTATGAAGTTCAGTGCTGTTGGTGATAGGATTTTATCTATCCACCTTCAAGGAAATCCAATCAATACAACTACTATTCAAATTGATGCACCAAACACAAATGCTAGTGAAGAAATTGAAGAATCCTACCAATGACTTCAGTCAGAAATGTATCAAAAATGCAATCGAGATGTATGGGTAGTTATTGCTGATTGGTTTGCAAAAGTTGGAAACAAAGAAGAAGGACCACTATTTGGAATACATGGCCTTGGTGATAGAAATTAACCTGCAGATTTCATGATAAAATTTTGCAAATCCAATGGCTTGTTCATGGCATACACCTTTTGTCAAGTACACAAAAGGTGACTATACACACGGACTTCCCCAGATAGAATAAACAGAAATTAAAAATTGACTACATCCATGGAAGGCAAGATGGAAAGCTCAATATCAGAAGCAAAAACCAGACCAGGAGCCAATCATGTAACAGACCACCAATTGCTCTTATTGCAGGATAAGCTGAAGAATATGAAAAGAGTTCCAAGAGAGGGAAAATATAACCCTGAGTCTATCTGACCTAAATTTCCAGAAAAGATTTGAAGCACTAAATACCAATGACAGAAGACCTGATGAGCTAACAGTTGTTGTAGCGGGACATTGACAGGGAACTTCCCGAAATTCAGGCCGGACACAGAAGAGGAAATGGAACAAGGGATGTCGTTGCTAAGTCAGATGGATCTTGGCTGAAAGCAGAGAATACCAGAAAGATATTTGCTTTTGTTTCATTGACTATGCAAAGGCTTTTGACTGTGTGGGCCATAATAAACTGTGAATAACTGAGAAACATGGGAATTCGGGAACACTTCATTTTGCTCATTCAGAACTTGCACACGAATCAAGAGGCAGTTGTGCAAACAGAACAAGAGAGTACTGCATGGTTTAAAATCAGGAAAAAGGAGTTCCTCAGAGTTGTGTCCTCTCACCATATTTCTTCAATCTTTGGGCTGAGAAAATCATCAGAAAATTGGATTATATGAAGATGAATGTGACATTGGATTTGAAGGAAGTCATAAACAACCTTCAGTCCTACAGTATGCAAATGACATGAACTTGCTTGCTGAAAATGAGAACTTGAAAACGTGCTGAAGAAGATCCAGGATTGTCGTGTCCACTGTGACTTACAACTCAATGTCAGAAAGATCAAAATCTTCACAACTGGGTCACAAAGTAACATCGTGATAAATGTGGGGGAAAAGTTTGAATTTGTCAAGAATTTTTTCTTGCTTATATACCCAGTCAGTGTTCTTGGAAGCAGCAGTCAAGAGAGCAAATTACATATTGCATTAGGTAAATCTGCTGCACAAAGCCTCTTTTGAGTAATGAAAAGCAAAGATGTTTCTTTGAGGACTAAGTTGTGCCTGACCCAAGCCATGTTATTCTCCATTACATCATAAGCATTGAAAGTTGGACATTGAATAAGAATACGATAGAAGAACTGATGCATTTGAATTGTGGTGCTAGAGAAGAATATTATAAATACCATCAACTGCTTAAAGGACAAACCAATCTGTTTTGGAAGGAAGTCCAGACTGCTCCTTTTAGAGGCATGGATGGTAAAGTAGTCTTACATACTTTGGAAATATTATCAGGAGAGATCAGTCCCTGGAGAAGGACATCATGTATGGTAAAGTGGAAGGGCAGCAAAATAAGAGGAAGTCCCTGGATGAGATGGATGGGCACAGTAACTGCATCGATGAGTTCAAACATAGGAACAATTATGAGGCTGGCATAGAACCATGTAGTGTTTTGTTCTGTGTCTTGGTCACTATAGTTTGGAGCTGACTCACTGTCACCTAATAAGCACAACATCCTGTTCTCAATAGGAAGGTACGTTTGTCTCTTTATGCAAATGTTCACTGTTTTAAGAGCTGATCCTTTACTTAACATTTATTAAATACCTACTATGTTCCACTCGAGGAACCCTGGTGACTTACTGTTTACTCATTGGACTGTGTCCCAGAAGTTCAGCAGTTTGAAACCAGCAGCTGGTCCTCAAGAGAATGTTTAGGCTTTCTACACCTGTAAACAGTTACTGTCTTGGAAAGCAACAAGGGCAGTTCTAACCTGGTCTATAATGTTTCTGTGAGTCAGCATTGACTCATTAGTAGTAACTTTGGAGTATGGTAAGTGCCACTCAATTTGTTGGTGTGTCATATTGTGGAGGCATTTTTGTTGCTGTGATGCTGGAAGCTATGTCACTGGTATTTCAAGCGCCAACAGGGTCACCCTGAGGGATCAGTTTTCAGCAGAGTTTCCAGACAACGAACAGAATACAAAGTAGGAATAAACTGTCCACTCCTGAGGATGTAGCCAGTGGAAGCCTCATGAACAGAAACTGGGCATTGTTAGATGTCGCGCTGAAGATGATCCCTTCAGTTTGCAGGAACACCACATTTGTCTGAGAAAGCGCCGGCCTCAACAACTAGAACTGACTCTAATGACTCGGATGGGCTAGAGCCTTTGAGACCTTCATTTGCTGATTGGTCACAGAAGAAACAGCTGTACATATCCATTAATATTCAGAACATGGGATGTGCAAATTGTGAATCTAGGATAATCAGAAGGAGTAAAATGAAATGTAACACATGAAGATCAATATTCTAGGTATTAATGAGCTAAACTGGGCTGATATTAACCACTCTGAATCAGAGTATACAATGCAAGAATGAAAAGTCTAGAGGAACAGCATCGCATCCATTGTCAAAAAGGGCATTTCAAGATGCATCCTGAAGCACAGTGCTTTCTGTGATAATGTCATATCTGTATACCTACAGGAAAGTTCAGTTATGCAATCATTTTACAGGTTTATTCACCAACCACTAAAACTAGTGATAAATAAATTAAAGATTTTTGCCCATTTTTTCAGTCTGAATTTAATAAAACATACAATTTTTGGTAATTATTAATTTTTGATACACTAATGATTCCATTATGGAAAATTATTGGTCATCAAAATGTGAAAGGTGGAGAGAAGAGTAGTTGTAAACTATGGACTTGGTAATTGAGACAAAGCTAGAGATTCCACGAAATAAACATAAAAGGCTGACTAGAACAGTTCATAGCACAGCTCAAGAAAACAAAATAAAGTATTAAAATGAAATGTGTGAATACCCGGAGTAGGAAAACGATAAAAGACCTCTAACCAAAAAAAAAAAGAAGAGAAAGAATCAAGCATCCAGTTTGATTTTCCAATAGATTCCGTCAATAGAAAGAATTCGATAGAAAGAAAAATATTGAATAATGCAAGCATCATCAACAGACGACAGAGGTTGTTAAGATGTACATATTGGCCAGGGCAGGCAGGGGTGATGTG
The DNA here is from genome assembly GCF_050624435.1 of Tenrec ecaudatus. Classification (NCBI taxonomy): domain Eukaryota; kingdom Metazoa; phylum Chordata; class Mammalia; order Afrosoricida; family Tenrecidae; genus Tenrec; species Tenrec ecaudatus. Next base: position 25,074,777 of record NC_134542.1, on the reverse strand, counting down.
TGGTTCTTCTTAAAAAAGAGCATTGACAGAGGAGGCGTCATCTCACCTGGAGTCAGGTTGTCAAGATCAGATGAGAAGTCTATGGGCACCTCAAATCAACAGACCCTCTTACCAGAGTGATAAACGAACCTACTGGAAATTGAAGTCAAGACTGAGTGAGGGGAGCATCCAGTTCAGGGAAGGGTGAGTGCATTTCTGTTGGTAGAGAAATGGGGAGGAGAAACCTCTCACTGGGCAAAACCCACTTAATATTACTTCTATCGGACCCAAAGAGGAAATATGCCTGGTACTTTGTTTTTATTTAGACTCTTCTGACCTAGTTTCTTTGTGGCCCTCCTGTCAACCTGAGTGAAGGGGTGGAGTCTAGACTGTCAATCAAATTGCAGTTCGATGAGCTAATTTGGAGGCTCCATGGAGATTAATAGCTCACTGGATGCTGGACTGAGTCTCTCTGCCTTCATTTTCCTGCTGTTGAGACACTCAGAGAGCTGGAGGAGACACGGGGAGACCTGCACCAGCGCTGAGATGCTTCCACCACCACTGGATTCACAGACTTGCCACCCACTGGCCTGTGCCCTCCCTGCATTCCGTGTCTTTGCATGTGCTGCATGAGTCAGAAGAGGAATTTATAGACTGGTATCAGACATATAGGCTAATATCGGATGGACTGAACAGGGCTGGGATATTTTCTTAATATACAATTACTCTTTTATATCAATCTCTTTCTATACATGTATGAGTCTTCCTGGATTTGTTTCTCTAGTCTACCTGGACTAACAGAAGCCCATTCCATGTGCTATAGACTGGTGAGACATTAGAATATGTTCTTTCAAGGTGCCCAACATCTTTCATAGACCACACCAGAAGGATTTCATGTGGAAACTCCACTAAGTGAACTGGGCTCTACCTCAAGCTCATTTGTAGCTCTTGGACTCAAGGCTGAAATTCAAGTGTGAGAAGAAGCAGATGACTGCTATCCCAAGAGGATAGAATAGGCAGTCATTAGACTTCAGATCTCTCACCTACAGTGTGCCTTATCTCCCATATACATACTATTCCAATGTCACCTTGCTTTGTTTTAATAAGCATTAATCTGGTAGGCAGGGTCCTACTACTGTCAATTATTATTATTGAATGTTTTGACATATCACACACACACAAAGATGAAGGAGGGAATTCAGAGATACTATATCTAAAAGACCTAATCAACATTTATCTATTTCAAGAGGTAGCATATGATCAAGAATGGATGTTACTGATAAGAGAAGGCTAAACTACACTGAAGACATTAATGAAAAACAAGATTCCAGGATGTGATGGACTAACAATAGAAATGTTTCAACAAAACTATAAAGCACTGGAAGCATTAGGGATATCATTGTTGTTTTAAGATGGATCTTGGCTGAAAGCAGAGAATATCATGAAGATATTTACTTGTCTTGTATTGACTATGCAAAGGAATTTGACTATGTATCATAACAAACTATGGATCATATTGAGATTTCAAAACAGTTCACTGTGCTCACACATAATTTGTACATGAAGTACTTAGCAGTCCTTCAAATAGTACAAGGTTTAAAATTAGGAGAGGTGTGTGTCATGGATATATCCTTTTACCATACTCATTAAACCCATGCTGAGCAAATAGTCCATGAAGCCGATCTATTTGAAGAATGATCAGGATTGGAGGAATACTGCTAACTACATTCACTGTGCAGATGACACAACCTTGGAGAGCAGCCTTTAATATGGATCACAACTTAATGGAAAGAAAACCAAAATCCTCAGAACTGGAAACCATGGCAAATGGAGAAAAAATTGACAATTTTTAAATTCTTTTTTTTTGGGGGGGGGCTCTTATAATAGTCTATTCTAGAAAAAAAGTGAAGTCCACACATCCATTATATTTAGCAGATATGTATAAATATTGCTATCAACAATTTCAAACCATTACCTTTCTTCTTAAGTCCCTTAATAACAGTTCCTCTTTTTCCCTCCCTCTCCCACCCTGCCACCTTCGCAAACCCTTAATATATTATGTATTGTTATTTATACATATCTTATACCCCCCCTTCTATCCCTTTGCCTACAACCCTTGTATTTGTCCCCTTCATGGGGGTTATTTCTACATCATTGCTATCCTTCTCCCCCTCCTCCCTCCCACCTTTCCCTTCCCCTTCCCTCCTGAAGTCGTTGCTCCTGTTACTGTTTCTGAGGGTTTTGTCTGTCCTGAATTCCATAAACTAAAAGCTCCTGTCTGTACTGATGTATGTACACCAGACTAGCTGGATTTGTGTGGTAGGACTGAGATCATAAAAGAGGGGGGGTGGGGAGGAAGGATTAAAGACCTAGAAAAGTACTGTGCATTCCTTTGGGGCTATATTGCACCCTGGGTGTATCTTCTCTTCTGCGTGGCCCCTTTGCTCTGGAATGTCCAGTTATCCCAGGATTTGCTCTAGGTGTCTACCTTGACTCCTCTCCTTCACCTTAAAGAAGTTGTGTTTTGTTTTTTTTTAACTTCTGATGCCTGTTCTCATCAACATTTCATGATCACACAGGCTGGTGTACTTCTTCCATGTGGGCTATGTTGATTCCCTGCTAGTTGGTTCCTTGTGTGGCTTCGAGCTTTTAAGACCCCAGATGCTATAACTTTTAATAGCTGGGCACCACCTGCTTTCTTTGCCACATTTGCTTATGCACCTTGTTTGTCGTCAGTGGTTGATTCAGGAAGGTGGGCATCACCCATTACCAGACTGTTAGAACCAAGTGTTCTTATGTTGAGGTAAACTTGAGTAGATACCCAAACTCTGTCCACTACCTTAATGTATTGCCTTATAAATATATGTCCATAGGCCAATACTCTAATTTTTATGTATTAATATGTTTATGAATGTACACATCTATGTTTGTACCTCTACAGTTTTGCTTCCTAGTTCTCTCCTCTATATCGTTTTACCTTACTCCTGCCCCACTATCATGCTCACCCCTCATGTGCCTCTCATAGATTAGGTTGCTCCATCCCCTCCAGGAACTCTACACACCCCCTCATCCTCAATTTTAGATCCCTAGTTGTGCCCCTATCCTTGACTTTATTTTCTCACACTCCCTTTCCCCTACGTCCTCTTCCCACCAAGTCCCCCTGGAATCATTGTTCCCATTGCTTTCTCTTCAGGTTTGCTTCCCTGCCCATCTTATACAGATAGACATATAAACCCTACAGTCGACCCTGCAGTCCTTCTGTGCCTTAGCTGCTCAGAGCAGGAACATCATCCTCAGGGCCTGGTGCACCAGAATTGGGTCTAACCTTCACTCTCTTTCTTTCTTTCTTTCTTTCTTTGCTCCCATGTAGGCAGATCAGGCCAACCTTTCTCCTTACCCTGTGGCTTAAGTGTTGTTCTCTAAAGCACGATCTTCTGGGGAGGGGTCAGCAGAGCTCAGATTGGGGCCACCACTAGTCCTCTCTGCTAATGGGTTGCTCCATGCAGCTCTGTTGCCCTCCAGGCTGGGCGCACAGTGATGAGCCCTGCATTCTCACTCCCTTCTCTGTGGACACATAAATAATACCCTCCACCTGGGTGGATGAATGCCTACGCCCTAAATTCCATTGTTTGTTTGTTTGTTTGTTTTCCTTTTTATCCTCTTCCCCTTCTTTAACTTGGGATGCCATGTGCATCCTTGGGTTTGGGATGGCCCCTGCCCAAGTGCAATGAATTTATCTCCTGGATCCCTAATCAATCAATGGCCATGAAGGCAGTATTCAAGAAATAAACCGAACTGTTGAAATAGGCAATCTGTGGCACAAGACCTCTTTTAGAGGGTCGCCACAAGGGCTTAAGTGGAGAGCAAATGTTTGTTTTGAGAATGATGAGGGAATGTACAAATGTACTTGACACAATGGATGTGCGTATGGATTGTGATAAGAGTTGTATGAGCCCCAAGTAAAATGATTTAAAAAAATGAAAGTAAAGGTTCGCCAAAAGAGGAGCCACTCAATGAGATGCATTGCCTTAGTGACCACAGCAGTGGGTCCAAACAGAAGAATGCTGTTGAGGACTGCCCCGATGGAGCAGTCCTTTGTTCTGTTGGGCGTGGGGTCACTCACAATAAGTCAGAACCGGCTACAAGGCACCTAAGGATTACAACAACAGCATGTGCCACCACGATGTTCTCATTTTAACCAAAACATCTGCATGATTCTTACTGGAATCAAGTCATCAGGGTAGCTCTATTCCAGAATTGAGAAAGCAGAGGCTTCGAGAGGCAAAGTAACTTTCCCAAGGCCAGAGACAGAATCAAGAAGGAGACAAATTCTACTCTCTTAAGGATACTTTATTCTCCTAGGTTATTTTCATGTCTCCATTAGTCAATCCAATGCCAGATAGATAGCAAGATAATCTCGATTTTTTATTGTGAAAACATGTTGTAAGCATTTATTGGTATCTTAGACATGTGATGACATATGTGTATACTCACTACAAAAAGGATGGCAGGAGGAGGCAATACGCAATGTTGTAAGATATATTTTATGCTCTCTATATTTTTCTTAGTTATCACTGTAAAATAATGTTAGTATTAAATTACATATTAGTGAGAAAAGATGATAAAATATGTTTATATTTTAAAAATCTTGCTTTAACACTGTGATACAGTGATTCCAGAGTCAAATCTATGTTTGGATTTAACAAGTCTCAAAGCTGCAAATGATTACTCATAAAAGTTGAAAACTCTTTAGGGGAAATATGTTGCATGGCTGTACTCACCAGTCTGGATAACGAATTTTCAAATTCATCAGCCAATTATGCAAAGGTGTTTTTGTTAAAACCATGCTAGTCATTTATCTTATCCAAAGGTTAACCAATTGATCTTGTAAAATAGCCATAGGCTTCTGCATATTTTAAAACAGTATGTTCTGTTTTTAAGTGCTATGTAGCAGTTTTTAAAAGTGACTTCACTTACATATATTTGACAGCGAAAAAAAAAACCCAAATATCTTTTATCAAAATGTTCTATAGCACATTTTATAATAATTCCTTTATGTTCCCTCTTAAAATGGAAAATTTATTTTGATGGAATGACTCAGCGTCTTATTTTTAAAAATATCTGTTTAGAGTAAGTGATTGGCAACCATTTGTCATCACATAAAAGGTCAGCAAATTAGGGATCCATGTGCTTGATGGAAGAAAACATAACTCATCTTTAAGGTCAACCTTTCTTCTAAATATCCTGCTACAAATATAAGAATGAAATTTTATGAGATATGGAAGATTTCCTTGGCCACATCGTGACAAAAGATTGCAAAGATGCTTCTAATTATTAGAGTTTATGAAATTAGACAAATTTAAAATACCCTAAAGCATTCTAACTACACTAATATATCACAGTAAAAAAGGTAAGCTAAGGCTCTTAGTGTACAGTAGTACACTTCACTTTACACACCATAATTGCAAAGAACTTTCTTTTGCACGCATTGCATTCAATGACCGAATGCACCCTTACTAAGTCACTTGCAACTACCATCAATTATTAAAATCAATATGATTAATCAGATGAAATTAACCAATATGTATCTAATGCTATTTCTTTGGAAAAATACTTTCCCTTTGGACATTGGACATTGACTAAAAAGACCAGAAAAGAATTGATGCATTTGCATTGTAGTGATGGAGAAGAATATTAAAAGTCCCATGGACTGCTAAAAGGAAAAGATCTGCCGTGGTAAATGTAAGAATAGCAAGATTTAGTCTCGCACATTTGGGACAAGTTGTCAGGAGAGACCAGTCCCTGGAGAAGGACATCATGTTTGGTAAAGGGAGCAGCCAAAAAGAGAAACTACTACAAGATGCATTGACACAGTAGCTACAATAATGTGAGGATGGCTTCAGACAGGGCAGCCTTTTCTTTGGTTGTACATTGGGTTGCTATGGGTTGGAACTCACTTGATGGCACCTAACAGCATCAACAACAATCACCTCAACTCACTGCCGTTGAGTTGATTCCAACGTGTCGTCATCCTAGTACAGAGTAGAACTCCCCATTTAGGTTTCTGAGACTGTCGCTCTTTCAGTAGGAATAGAATGGCTCCCAACTGGTCCCGTTAGGTCCCTTTGAGTTTCATAAAACTCCATGGCAATGAGTTTATGAAAGACAGTATATATAGTGCAATAGTAGCAAATTATAAGGTTGCATGGATTCACTTCAAACCTAAATTATGCTTTATATCAGCTGTGTGAATTTCGGGCAAAAGTCTAACAGTTTTGTGTCTGCTTTTCTCATTTGTAAACAGTAGGGTTAGCTATCACATTAGAGCATAATAGAAACTAAATGATTAGTCATATGAAATTCTCGTGAGAACCCTTGAGATCTATAATAATTCAATATGCTTCATACATGGTTACAGTGACTGCTGTAGTGATTGTCAATAACACCTACTGTGTCTGCATGGTAATGTTCCTCTACCATGACTGCAGACTTTCTTCTAAATTTAGGCAGTTGTAATACATGCTTAGTAGATGTGAAAGGAAGAGTAGAAGGCAGGAATGGAGTGTGAAAGGCAGGGAGAAAGGAGGGAGAGAGAGATGGGGAGGGAGAGGAAAGGGAATAAGGGAAATTTGCTTTGTTCTGATTCTTTTTCTTAAAATATAGAACTTGTAGGACATTCTTCAGTCAGTTTAATCACTTTTCATACTTCCTCCTTTTTTCCCTTTCCTATCGATGCACAAGACACATCACACAATTGTTAATCTAAGAAATACAGACATCGATTATACAATTTTGCTTTTCTACAAGATGACCAAATTCTACCTTCCTCCTTTTAAAAAAATCTTATTTTCCATCTCCAATGTGACCAGAATTCAACTCTTTTAATGTTGCTCCTGAAGTAAGTAAATTATTACTTCCTCAATAATTGTACTTTACTTCTAGTTTGCCATCTATTCCAGACAAGTATATCTGCGCTACTTTTTCTTACTCTTACTTTCATATGGGTGTAGCTTCTTGCACTTTTATCATTTATAGTCAATAGCCCTCAGTTTTGCAAATCAGTACTCATAGTATAAAGTACAGAAACAATTCTATTCCACATAAAAATTGCATTGGCTACCTAAGATGGGCATTCGTCTTTGAGTATTATTGAAAATGAAGGTCACACTGTTGAATTAAAAAACATGACTTATTAGCACATCTCCTACCATTTGGTTGCTATCCATTGCTTCTCAAGGCATTCATACTATATATATAGCTTGTGTTTTCTAACATGCATAATAACATTTTCAAAACTTACGTTAACATCATTGAAATTCATCCATATTCTTAGATATAATAACCTATATACATTACTATACTCTTACAAGACATAAAACAGATATTTTGCTTTTTATGTAGAAAATAATTTTATCTGAATAATTCTTGGTTTTCTAAACATTGAAACAAGTGCTTTCCATACACAATACAGCCATTTTATTTTAATGGAATCAATTTAGTGTACCATAAGGTTTTGAAAGATTGTTGTTTAACTCATAAAATGCTGCATTTCTTTATATATAGCATATGTGTCACACACAACCTTTGCATCAATTTTTACAAATAACAAGATAATTTTAATCCTTTGTTTCACAGTGAATATACATATTAATATGGTGGCCTAAAGTGGGCATATTACATTTTTTAGATAAGAGCATCAGCTTTGAAAAAATAGATTGTTCCCAGAATAAAAATAAGTATTATCACTGTATATATCCAACTGAAATAAAAATAAATATAGTTTGATAAGATGATTAAAATTATGTAAAAATAGAAATAAATGTGTTCATAGTTCAAACAGTTCATTTAACTTTAATCCATCAAAGATATAAAGACATAGGGTGTTCAGTATACTCCTAATCAATTGTTTAGAATAACTTGAGTACTGTAGACATTTTAGTCTTGTCATTTTAAAAACATAACTTTTTAGTATCTTTAATACACAATTGTGTGCATTGAATGTTAAGATTGGCAGGAACTAGCCAAATGAAAAAAAGTAATTAACGCTCATTTTTAAAATCATTTTATTGGGGGCTCTTACAATTCTTATCACAATCCATACATACATCCATTGTGTCAAGAACATATGTACATTTGTTGCCATCATCATTCTCAAAACATTTGCCTTCTACTTGAGCCCTTAATATCTGCTGCTCATTTTCCCCCTCCCTCCCCACTCCCCCTACCTCATAAACCCTTCATAATTCATAATTATTATTATTTTGTCATTACACTGTCCGACGTCTCCCCCCCTGCCTTCTTCTCTGCTGTCCCTCCCCCAGGGAGGAGGCTTTATGTAGATTCTTGTAATCAGTTCCCCCTTTCTACCCCACATTCTCTCCACCCTCCAGGCATCAACACTCTCACCACTGGTCCTGAAAGAGTCATCTGTCCTGGACTTCCTGTGTTTCCAGTTGCTCTCTGTACCTATGTACATCCTCTGATCTAGCCAGATTTGTAAGGTAGAATTGAGATCATGATAGTGGGGGAGAGGAAACATTTAAGAACTAGAGGAAAGTTGTATGTTTCATCATTGCTTCCCTGAACCCTGACTGGTTCATCTCCTCCCCACAACCCTTCAGTAAAGGGTGTCCAGTTGGCTGCCAATGGGCTTTGAGTCTCCACTCTGCACTCACCCACATTTTCAATGATATGATTTTTTTTTGTTCCTTGATGCTTGATACCTGATCCCTTCGACAGCTCAGGGCTTTGTTGCTTCTGAGCTAGATGACCACTTGTTTATCATTGAGCCTTTAAGACTCCAGACGCTATATCTTTGGATAGCTGGGCACCGTCAGCTTTCTTCACCACTTTTGCTTATGCACACGTTTGTCGTCATTGATTGTATCAGGGAGGTGGGCATCCATTGATATGATTTTTAGTTCCTTCATGTATGATAACTGGTCCCTTCTGCACCTTGTGGTCAGACAGGCTTGTTTGCTTCTTTCATGTGGGTTTGATGCTTCTCAGCTAGATGGCCACTTGTTTATCTTCAATCCTTTAAGACCCCAGACGCTATATCTTTTGATAGCCGGGCACTGTCAGCTTTCTTTACTACATTTGCTTATGCACACATTTCTCTTCAGCAATTGCATCAGGAAGGTGTGCATCCTGGAACGCCAATTTAATAAAACAAAGTGTCCTTACATTGAATAATTGCTTGAGTGGAGGCCCAATACCCATCCGCTGTCTTAATACTAAACTTATAAATATATTCACATAGATCTGTTTCCCTACACTGAAGTTGCAGCTAGGGGAGAGGGGCATTTTCAATCAGAGCAAATGGGGCAAAGAAGGGGGAGGAAGAGAGAGTGGATCACATCCTGGCCTGGATGATGATATCCCCACTCTGAACAGCCAATGGACATAGTGTACAATATGGCTGACCCCACCACCAGACACACCATCCCTTGACGGCCCAAGGCCTTAAGAGAGACAACACTGGAGACTCAGGGCCGGGAGTGGCCCAGACTGACCCTGTGACACTGAGGTAAACCACTAAAAGCATGCAACACAGCAACCATGGAGCAGAGCAGGGAGCCCCGGAGGGAGTACAAAGGACAGACTCTGGGACCAAAGCATGGTACCCATTGGACCTGACTGAAGGACATACCTAGAGATCAAAAATCAGACCTTGATCTATTTACAGGTTTTTCTTTCTTTTAAAATTTTTTTCTTTTAATTAATTTATTCTTATATGGGTAATTGGTTCCCCTTTTTATTGCATAGCTGTGTTCTCACTCGTTGCCTATCTTGCAATAACTTTATTTTTGGTGCATATTATTATCTCTACAGATCTATCTAGATAAGATAGACTGGATGAGTAGTCTGGGGAAGAAAACAATGGGACCGATGGTTCTGGGGGGACTTGGGAGATGGGGGAGAAGGGAGCAAGGAGGTGGTGCTCACCAACCCAGTGACACGGGAGCAATAACTGATCCAAAATCAGTAGCAAGGAGGGTGTGAATGGCCTGGTAGAGATTCAGCAAGGGCAAGGTAACCTAGAGAAATAACTGAAACCTCATTGAAGGCTGAGCATGATAGTGGGACAAGAGGAAATTAAAAGGAAAGAGAGGAAAGAACTAGGTGACAAAGGGTATTTATAGAGGTCCAAAGACTGGAATATACACATGTAAAAGCTCATTCTTTAAATAAAAATGATGTGGACTGAATTACCTTAGAATCTGTCCCTATCTATTTACCCATTTTCTTATTTTATTATTGATATTAGTTGTTTAGTATCAACTTTGGACTGTATATATTATTGAGAGAGACACTATCAACCTGGAATGTCTGAAACCCTACAGTAAATACAAGGGTAAGTAAAAAAAAAAAGATAAACTTTCTAGAACACTTTCTTAAATGAAAACATAACGTTAGAATCTACTGTTTCTCAGCCTCACCTCCAACTAGGAGTAAGCACTTGAAAGGGAGTGTTTTCACCTCTTCACCTCCCCCTCTGAAGAATTCTGTACTCTTTATTCTTACACTGCCTTAAAGCAACACTGCCGACATCCTCCATGCAGCCACATTGTCTTCCTTTTAAATATTCTTTGAGCTTTGGGGGCAAAAAAAATGTCCGAAGGACAAGCTCGATGTGCAGAGTGAACAAGGCAGGGTTGGCTGGCTGCATCTAAGGAATGAGCTGACATCGCGGTGGGATGCAAGACAGTCCCTTGGTGTGACTTTCCTGATCCCTCCTCCTAGTGCAGTTCTCAGTTTTCCCAACACTTCTTCAAAACCAGCTCCTGGAATCATGGTGTCCTTTAAAACAATCTATCAAGATTACTCTTTGGGACTCTGTAAACAAACAATTACCGTAACCTGGTGAGTAGGTCGCTGCATGGAATTTAACTAGCTCAGCGGACCTTTCAGTTAGCACTATTTTAATTGGGCCTTTTTAGAAGACACGTCACTAGACTAAGAAAAGTGTCTTACTGTGACATTTTTCACTGTCACCATCCCCTGATCTCAGAAACGTGATTGAGCACAATTGGTTTGGAATAAACTTGTGAATCCTTCAACCGCAGCCCTAGTAGCAACACTTCCTGACTTATCATCATATGAACAACTCAGTTCTCGTGTCATTTAATACTAGCGGCAATAAAAACAGCTGCTGTTTATTCCTACAGACATTTTATTCACATGATTAGGTTTAATTCCCCACAAATAGCACTGAAAGTTAGAGAATATTTTCATCATATTAGAGGACAGAAACTGAGCATCAGAGATAGAAAGTAACAACTATCAATAATGGGTTTGACATTGCGTCTATGTCCCTTCCAACATCAAAGTTCATGTCTTTTTTCATCCTGTCCTTATTTCATAATAATGTTAAAGACTATGTGGTTATCAAAACGTAGTGGTGTTAAAGACTATGTGGTTATCAAAAGGTAGTGGTAAGCATCTGTCTATGATACTGGATTTGATATCATTCCAAGAAATATTTAAGATTTCATAGTGTAATTCACCATCATCACCTACCTCCTTTGCCGTCATGTATTTTATGAAGGAATAGCAAAGAAAATTCATGCATTATAAAGTATAAATATTATACACAAAGTCCTGTATGAATCACATAATACACTGCCAAATTAAACTCATTGTTTGATCCACTATTGTTAACAACATAAGAATGTATCTTTTCTTCAGATTGTCACTTAAACTATATAGATAGATGGTTGTTGTAGAGTTAAGACCAAAGAAGAATGGATGCATTAAATGTGTTAGTGATGTCTGGATAATATTAAACTATTGGTGTAAAGCTTGGCAAAATTAAATTTTTGACCGCTTTCAATTGACAAGAGATATTATTTCCACTATTTAGTCAGTGCCAACTCATAGGGACTTTGTAGGACACAGTGGAGCTGCTTCTTAGTATTTATCAGGCTGTAATTCTTTATGAGAAGCCTCATCTTTCTTCCGTGGAATGGCTTATGGGATTGAACCACTGACATTTTGCTTAGCAGGAAGTCCATTGCTTAATTCATTGGACAACCATTGCTCCCGAGGATTAGCATGTGAGACTATGGAAGTTTACTTAACCCTCTTTGTGTGTCGTTAGTGCCATTAGATGTCATTTCCAGCTCCTAATGACCTATGAACAAAAGAACAAAATACCACACGGTCTTGTGTTATCCTCTTGTGGCAGTCACTGTGTCATTCCATTTTGTTGAGTGGCTTCCTCCTTTTCTCCTAAACCTTTACCAAACATAGTGTCCTTCTCCAGAATGCTGTCCCTCCTGATGCCATGTCCAAGGTTCATGAGATGGATTCTCCTTATCCCTGTTCTACAAAGCATTGTGGTTGGCCTCCAAGATTTGTTCCTCTGGCAGTCCATGGTACTTTCAATATTCTTTGCCAGCACCATAATTTAAATGCATCGATTCTTCCCCAGTCTTGATTATGGTATTTCTTATTCTGCTAGTATCGCAGGCTATGCTGACAGTTTATCAAAACAAAGGACGAAAAGACAAGGAAAAGTGTTCCAGATATTCCTCTCCAGTACATTCCAGGTGATCAGAGCTTGTGCCAGCGTCAACTGCCAGGCTGAATGGGTGCCCCCATCTTTTACCTCCTTCATGCCTGTGAATGTGTAGGGCAGCATTTTCCCTTGGTACCTGCAGCTATGGGGTCCAGGATGATTCACTCCACCCTTTGTCAACCTCCTGAGTTGGGCAGTGTTACCACCTCATCTGCTTTTTCTTCAGAACACAGTCCTGGTCTCCATGATGTGGCCATTCCATCACTGTCCTGGTCTCCATGATGTGGCCATTCCATCACTGTCCTGGTCTCCATGATGTGGAGGGAAGGGCACACCCAGCCACTGAGTGGTTGCCATTCCCTCCTTTCTTCACCTTGTCACCCACTTCTCTCACCACCCGGTGTTGGAGTTTGTTCTGTGGTGAATACAATAGGCTCCGGGTTGACCAGCAGAGAATTTCTTGTTCTCCGTTCTCATTGTTGGGTGCCAGAGAGTGCCTGGCACTGTGGATGGAACAGTCAATTCCTCCATGTCAACATATGTACTCTGCTACCCACATTGCCTGTCAGTGGGTTCAGCTCATTCAGCTATCCTTCCCTCTGAGGCGCAAGCTCTAATGCTCCTCCACATGCGGTGTGGCCTCTTACTTGTACAGGGCACACTCAGAAAACCTGCCGAGGTCTATTTTACCAGAAGCTTCTCTCCAGCGTTCTGATTTCTTGGCATAGACTAAGGAGTGCTGTCAGTATTGCATGAATTTGTTGAAAGTTTTTAATAAGTGTTCATGAATACCTAAATCTGTTTTTTTTAAATGTCTTCAGTGCAGCTTGGATTTATTTCTTCAAGTCTATCGGGTCTTGATCATTTGCTACTTCTTGGAATGGTCCCATATCAAATAATGCTATCTAGTACAGCAAAATGTGCCTTCTTTATATCTTCTCTTGATACTTTTTTTAAAGAACATTTTATTAGGGGTTCATACAACTCTTATCAAAATCCATACATCTACATACATCAATTGTATAAAGCACATCCGTACATTCTTTGCCCTAATCATTTTCAAAGCATTTGCTCTCCACTTCAGCCCTTTGCATCAGGTCCACTTCTCCCCTTTTTTTCCCCCTCCTTCCCCGCTTCCCCCGACCCTCATGAGCCCTTGATAATTTGTAGATTATTATTTTGTCATATCTTGCCCTATCCGGCATCTCCCTTCACCCCCTTCTCTGTTGTCCATCCCCCAGAGAGGAGGTCACTTGTAGATCCTTGTAATCGGTTCCCCCTTTCCAACTCACTCACCCTCTACCCTCCCAGTATCGCCCCTCACACCCCTGGTTCTGAAGGTATCATCCACCCTGGATTCCCTGTGCCTCCAGATCCCATATGCACCAGTGTAAAACCTCTGCTCTATCCAGTCTTGCAAGGTAGAATTCGAATCATGGTAGTTGGGGTGGGGAGGAAGCATCCAGGATCTGGGGGAAAGCTGTATTCTTCATCAGTGCTGCATTGCACCCTGACTGACTCATCTCCTCCCCTAGACCCCTTTGTGAGGGGATCTCCAGTGGCTGACAAATGGGCTTTGGGTCTCCACTCTGCACATCCCCCTTCATTCACTATGGTATTTTTTTGTGTGGATGATGCCTTATACCTGATCCCTTTGGCACCTCATGATCACACAGGCTGGTGTGCTTCTTCCATGTGTGCTTTGTTCCTTCTGAGCTAGATGACTGCTTGTTTATCTTTAAGCCTTTAAGACCCCAGACACTATCTCTTTTGATAGCCGGGCACCATCAGCTTTCTTTGCCACATTTGCTTATGCACCAGCTTGTCCTCAGCGATCGTATCATGGAGGTGTGCAGCCAATGATATGATTTTTGTTCTTTGATGGCTGATAACTGATCCCTTCAGGACCACGTGATCACACAGGCTGGTGTGTTCTTCCATGTGGGCTTTGTTGCTTCTGAGCTAGATGACCGCTTGTTTATCTTCAAGCCCTTAAGACCCCAGACACTATCTCTTTTGATAGCCGGGCACTATCAGCTTTCTTCACCACATTTACTTGTTCACCCTCTTTGGCTTCAGCAGTTGTGTTGGGAGGGTGAGCATCATAGAATGCCAATTTAATAGAAGAAAGTATTCATGCATTAGGTGAGTGCTTGAGTAGAGGCCCAAGGTCCTCTGCCACCTTAATACTAAACCTATAAATATAGACACATAGATCTATTTCCCCATCCTCATATATATATATATATATTTGCATGTACATGTCCTTGTCTAGACCTCTATAAATGCCCTTTGCTCCTAGCTCTTTCCTCTATTTCCCTTGACTTTCCACCTGACCCACTGTCATGCTCTGTCCCCATCTTGGTTACAGCTATACCTCTTCTTTACACAACCTTACCCTTAATCATTCCATACCATGTCTGCCTCACTCAGTCCTTCAACAACGGTAATTTTTTTGTTTGGAATTATTGAGTCCATGCTAACTCAGCAATTCTCTGCACAACACAGTGAAAATCTGCGTGACCCTGAGCCACCCTCATAGCCCTGCTTATGTCAATCCCATTGGTGCAGCCACTGTGGCCGTCCATCTTGTCATGGGCCGTCCTCTTTCTGCTGCCCCTCTACTTCACCAAGCAGGATGTTCTCCAGGACCTGACCCCTCCCGAGAATCCTTCAATATTACAAGTTAGGGGTTGGTTCTTTTTCTTAATTTCTTTCAGTTTGAGATATGCTGAGCATGCTCTTCTCTCTTTAATTTTCTTCTTTCACTGCAGGTCTTTGCACATTTCATTATAATGCTTCACTTTATCTTCCCTTAAACACACAATAATTAAATCATTGACCGAAGAGAAACACTAGCTGTCACTTCAAAGGCCTCAGTACTGTAATTCATTGCATCAATTTGTAATTTCACAGTCTCTATAGTGTTTATTTGACCTATCTTGCTTGTACTACCTTTATTTCAATTCAACAAAAGAAATCACTTAAGAATAATCTTGTCACTGGTTATTTATCCTTTTATACCTTCAACCCTTTAAAGCTTCAATGGTGATGCTTTGACTATATTTCATGATAGCCTTAGTTTTGAATTCACTGTAGTGCTTGTTATCACACAAAATTTTTAGGTACTATTGATGAAAGTAGAAATTAAATGAAATGATTTTGGCAAGTATGTTTGTCATGATACTGTGGTTTTGATGAGCTTAAGGTAAAACTGAACTTCTGTTCCATAGATCTAGATACCAGAGAATTTAATAATTAATAAAGCTGAAGTTTTGATGAATAATAATTAATGTCCCATATAATCACACATCATTTGACCATTTAATATATGAAAAAATTCTGAAAACATGGAGAAAGAAGACAACGTTGCCCGTGTATCTTCCTTTCCTCATCAAAGGCCCAGTTTACCTGAATTCATAATAAATGGAAAAGTCTCAAGTAACTGTCATCAAATCCATTCAAACCCATGGTGACCCTGTAGGACAGAGTGGAACTGCTCCTGTGAATTTCTGGGATGGTAACTATTTATGGAAGTGGGAAGCCTCATCTTTCTCCCACGGAATGGCTGGTGGTTTCAAACTGCAAACCTGGAGGTTAGCAGCCCAATGTGTAACCACTAGGCCAACGGAGCTCTCCAAACTAAAAATTATACATGGAAACTATGTGTTTTAGGTTGAATTGTGGTTTTTTTTTTCATAAAACAAAATTAAATTGAAGGCTTCTATAAAACACATATTCAATGGCCATTTATTGTTTAGGCTTAAGTATAAACTATTTTATTTCCCTGAATTAGTGAAACTGAAATCTCCTTATCTGGCATCTTGGATAGTCTTGTTATTTAGTATATATTTATTTAAATATATTTCATATAAATAAATATGTATAAATACATGTGTGTAGTATACTTAGTATGTGTTGTGTAAATATGCTAAATAGTAAAGTTAGATTGTTGTACGGTAGCGACTTGTATGCTGCTATGACACTGAAGGGTGTGTCACTGGTATTTCAAGTACCAGCAGGTTCTCCCACAGTGAGCATGTTTCACCAGAACTTCCAGACTAAGAGCAGACTACAAAGAATGAATAAGCTGTCTACATCAGAATAATTTCCCACTGAAAAATCTATGGATAGCATCAAAATATTGTCAGTTACTAAAAACTAATGGATGCAAGCAGAATGTTGTCAGAAATAACGACAGAGAATGAGCTCTTAAGGTTAGAAGACACTCAAAATAAAACTGAGGAAGAGCTTTCTTCTCAAAATAGAGTCAACAATAATGATGCTAATGGGATAAAATGTGCAACAGTAAAGCTTCTGGGATCTTCATTTACTGATGGGGCATGACTCAAAACAAGAAGAAGTCACTGAAAACATAAATTAATGGCCAGATTTAAAATGTACCCAGTTTGAAAGTAGGAAATTTAGAAGCCATTAAAAAATTGAAAGAAAGCACATCAAGATCAATATTCTAGGATTAGCTATCTGGCATGGACTTGTATAGTGTATTTTGAATAAAAAATAGGATTTACTGTGCTGGGAATGACACAGTCAAGAGGAACGGTGTCTCGTGCATGTCAGAAAGGACATTTCAAAACCTCTTTTGAAACACAATACTCTTTTTTATACGATGTTTATCCTCATATGGGAAGTCAAATCAATATAATTATTATTCAAATATTATACACCAACCACTAATCTAATGCTGAATTGAAGAATCCTGACAATATATTCAGTCGGAACTTGATCAAACATGCAATCAAGATGCACTGTTAGTTATTAGTGATTGGAATGTAAAAGTTGGGAACAAAGAGGAATGCACAGTAGTTGAATAATTATGATTTTGGTGACAAAAACGAAGTTAAAGGTCTCATGATAGAATTTTTCAAGGCAAATTATTTTGTTCATGGAAAATGCCATTTTAATAACACACAAGATTGATTATACACATAGGCTTCTGCAGATGGAATATACAGAAATCAAATTGACTACATCTAAAGAGTTAGAGTCTTGTAAACTCACAGGGGAAATTCCACCAGGCCCTCTACAATCACTATAACTTGGCATGCATTCAATAGCAGTGAGTTTGATTGGGTGGAAGTGAGTTTGGCTGGAAGAGACAATGGAGAAGCTCAACATTAATAACTACAACCAGGACAGGGGCAAGCTGTGGAATGGATATCAAGTGTTCATATGTAAGTTCAAGCTGAAGTTGATGAAAATTAAAACAGGTTCACGCTAGTCAAAATACAGCCTTGAGGATATCCCACTAAAACTCTCAGACCATCTCAGGAACAGATCTTCTGCATTAAGCACTAATGTCAGAAGACCTGATGAGCTGTGGACTGACATCAAGAAAACTGTACATGAATATGTCAGACATGACAAAATAATAACAATTTATGAATTATGAAGGTTCATGAGGGAGGGGTAGTGAGGAGGGAGGCGGACAAAGGAGGAGCTGATACCAAGGGCTCAAGTAGAAAGTAAATGTTTTGAGAATGATGATGGCAACAAATGTACAAATGTGCTTGACACAATGGATGGATGGATGGGTTGTGATAAGAATTGTACAAGCTCCCAATAAAATGATTAAAAGAAAAATAGATTAAAATGCAAAAATAAACCCCAAAACCCTAAAACAAACAAAAAAGACAGGAAAGAAAGAAAAGGTCAAAGTGAATATCAAAAGAGACTCTGAAACATGTTCATAGTCTTAGAGTCTTTAAAGCAAGTGGAAGGAATGACATCAAAGAACTGAAGAGGGATTTTCAAAGGGCAGCATGAGAAGACAAATTAAATGTGCAAAGACCTAGAGCTAGACCACCAAAAAAATTAAAACTTGCTCAGCTTATCTCAGACTGAAAGAACTCAAAGTAAAAATTCAAGCCTTGATTTGCACTACTGAGAGATTCTATAGGTAATGATACAGGAAGGCGAAATAGGGAATGATACAGGAAGCATCATTGTTCATGTGTGAGTTCCGCATGAGGACAATCATGTTATGGAAATCCCACTCTTCTAAAGGTTATCCATAGTTTGTTATGCCTTGGCATAATAAATAAAACACAAGTAAACATCTTTCTGGTATTTTCTGCTTTCAGCCAATATCTGTCTGACGATGATGCTCCTTTTTCCACATCCTCTTCTGAACCCTACTTGGCCCCGGCCGCTCGCTGTCCGTGTCCTGCTGTAGCTGTTGGGTAGGGTTGCTCTTCGTCAGAACCTTACAACAGCAAGTTATAACAACAACCATGTAATTCATGTATAAATACGTGTATAAGTTCTTTTTACCAAAATATAAATCTCTACCACCGAGTTAAATATGTTCAACCCACAGGTTAATACGCTGCAGCCACTATTAGAGATGCTGTGGATACAACAACAAAAACAAATATCCGCGTGGTGGAATGTTTCTTAGTGGAAGGAGGCAGATTAAAAAAAAAGTTTAGGAAATATTAGTCCACTCTCTGGTAATATGGAATAAATGGAGATAAATATCAGCAAAATGTGCAATAGAGTCCAATAAGACACATGTCAGAGAAATGTGAAAAGGGTATTTTTGTGGGTAGGAAAGAGGATTGTCCCCAAAGTAGGAATATTTCAATTCTAATTAAGATACAACTGTCATGGAAGCGTAAAGCTCTAGGAGGAACATCTGGAATGGTAGCCAAGGTGTATCAAGGTGTTACAAGTAGCAAGTGCAAGAGACGTGAGAGAAGAGGTTGTGTTGTCTGCTTTGTGCTTGTTGGAGTTAAAGGGCACTCGTCCCTGGTTGCCATGTCGTCAGTTAAGATCCAGGGCAATTGTACATGTACAGGGGAGAACTTCTGCACGGGGTATTCAAGGCTGAGGCTTCTGAAGAAACAGACCACCAGGCCATTCTCCTGGGGTGCATCTGGGTGAGTTCCAACCTCAACCTTTGGGCCAGTTTGGCATGTTGAACAGTTTGGGCCATGGAGAGACATGGCTAAAGGATATGAAAACAACGGTGGGCACATATAAACCATATGTGGCTATGGATTTTAGTACGTGCATGGGATGATTGTGGTTGTATCAGGATAACAGCAGAGAAAAGGATTTTTTTTCAGTTAAAAACCCAAACAAATCCACTAGCTTCCCTTCCCCAGGCCCCAACACATACAGGACAGGAGATAGAGACTATAGAAAGTAAGATAATAGGACAATGTGGGTTTGTCCCATGAACAAGTCTCATTCTAACTCACCTAGTCACTCAAAAGTCAACAAGGATAGAGATTCCTTCGTCATTTCAAAATAAAGAAAAGAAAATGCACACGTTCCTTTCTCTTTTACTTATAACTTGGCATTCTCTACTGATATTGAAAATTACTATTTTTCATGTGTGAATTCGTTTAATGAATTCTAAACAATGAGTTTTCAGTGCCATATGGAGACCTGGTGCCATAGTGGCATAAGCATTTGGCTGTTACCTAAAAGGTCAGCAGTTGGATCCGACCAGCTGCTCCAGGAGATAAAAGGAGATCATCTGTCTCCATAGACCTTACATCCTCTAAACCCCGTGGATGGAGCCTTTTGCCTCTGTCCGATAGGGTTGATTTGAGTTGGAATCACTTGCAGACAGAGGGCTGTGAAGTGTCAGGGTTACACCTTTGAAGGCCGCATAAAACCCAGACAACCGTGTAAAGGCTTTTATAAATGGCTTGTGCTATTCAAGTAAAGTTGATGCTACATGTGTCCACCAAATAACTTGTGGTTTATAAGGAAGTACCTAGCTTTGTGCAGCCTCTAAATCAAACCTAAGTGGACGTAACAAATGCTGTTCATGTAGCCTTTGTCTAACAGCCCTCATTTAACCCGCGCTGTCCGGATCAGCTGCATGGACCGTTGTCCCCTTGCCATGTCTACTGTTATTATGTGTCCCTGACTCAAGGTTGGGCGTCTTGGATGCTACCGGTGCCTCAGCTGACAGGCAGAGCTGACCAGAAACCCAGGAGCCAAACCCTGGAGGACAGGTGCAAGCCAGTGGAACAATACCTGGGCTTCTCTCTCCTGTGTGCGACACTTCTGCTGCTGTGCCCACAGCACAACGTAGATAGACTTTCTCCTGTTCCTGTTTCAGTTTTTCCTACTCCATTTTTTTGTGCTTTCGGTGTTTACCTCTCAGATATATCGCCTTCGAATATTTCTCTCAGGGTTTGCTTATGGGAGGGACCCAACCTAGCTGGATGGTGGTAGTTCTAATCAAAGTTCTCACATTTGGCTGACAAAATGTTTTTTAAATGATCCCTACCTGCTCCACAGGACGTAAAGGAAGATGGTGAGACTCCTTTGCTCTTGCTCTTCTCCTTTCCTTGCCTCTAAGGCTTCACTTTGTTCAGGGACAAAGGGAGTTCACGAGCTGGTAGAGTTCTTTTTGTTTTCCTATCAAATGCACTGTTACTCTGAGCTTTTTACAAATAGTGACTCTGGTGACATTTCTATAATTAATCATTTCAGTTGATGGAAACTGTGAGCATGGTCATAAATTGCAGAATTGATAATAAGAACCTGAAAATTTATAGGCATACTGAGGAGATATAATTATTACTTGATCAGTAACAGAGAATACAACAGACAGCTGCTTGGAGTCTAACCCAGCTCAGAGAACAAGGGACACTGGCAAAAGTGCGCATGTGGAAGAACCTGATGTGCCGCAGCAAGGCAGGAAGCCCGTCTGGAGACACTCTGTGGAATTCATAGGCTCGAAGCTCTTGTCAGATACCAGGTCCAAAAATTATCAGGAAATTAAAGATTTGGTAAGGACAAAAGTACAATTCAACAGAACCCTTATTTTATTTATGTAGACAGATGTTCAAGGCTTAACTGAAGGTGTCTGGATTAGACAAGCAGAAAGACCAGGATTATTGAGGACCCCACGCGGCAAGGGATCAGCACCTGCAGTAACTGTTGGCCTGTAGTTGGAAGCCACCAGCTGCTCCATGGGGGAAGAGGTGGTTTCCTGCTTCCCTAAAGATTTGCCACTTCGGAAAGCCTGAGAGGCAGTTTGACTCTGGCCTACAGGGTCGCTACGAGTCAGAATTTAATTTGGCAGCAACAGGTAAATGACTATGAATTTATATTATTCAATGCTTTTTTTAAACAACAAGGAAGACAATTTTCTTACCTATTTTTATGTTAAGTAAAACAGAAGATACTAGTTGTTTCGATATTTGAATAACTGCTAATAGAAGGCATGTCTCCTGGGCCACGAGAAGATTTTTAAATAAATCAGTCAGCAGAGAAGTCAGGTAATCAAACTCTAACGTATGAAGCCCTACGCAACGAAAAATGAAGTGTTTCTGAGTAATGCAGAATGCACCAAATAAAGATAAAATGTTTTATTTTGATTAATAAAATAGATGTAGATTGTAAAATAGATGAAGATTGCAGTCAGTGAATGATCATATTCTCCAGCCCCAAGATTAACTTCACAAGACAAACACTCACAGAGTGTCAATAGGGTGCGTAGTGTAGGGGTGGTGTGGGCAGTGTAAAAGGAGGCAAGCTTAAGCAAGAGGCAGTCTTCTCTTGGAACAATTTATAGTTTAATTGGTGAAAGAGTGAGAAAGGTGAAACTTTATCTCACTTTCTTTGGTCATTTTTGGTACAGAGTCAGCGAAAAGAGAGGAAGACTCTCAAGAAGATGGATGGCCTGGGGGGGGGGGCGGGTATATGAGACCTATCAACTTGATGGCATCTATGGTAGCCTGAGTTCTTCAGAGAAGAAAAACCTGTGACACTTGTATACACTTGTATATTTGCATATTAAATGAGATTTCTATCAAGACATAGATCACACAGTTATAGAAGTATGTAAATCCAGTTGGGTTGAAGTCTGTGAGTCAGATGTAAGTTAAAGGCTTCTTCTGTTGAGGAACAGGGAGCAGGAAGATGAGGCAGGAAGCACACAGGCTGGTGGATGCGAAGATGAATGAACTCAAGATGACAGGCAGCCTCCGGGTGGTCGCAGGGACAGGCAGGTGATATAACAGGAAGTCGACCAGCCAGATGCAGGATCCAAATCCAGCAGTAAAGTGAGCTAGCTTCTGCACACAGGCAATTCATATGAACGGTAGACTGTACCTTGAAAGACACATCCCCCAATCGTATCAAAGCTATGACCAGATTAAAGAGGTCTATTCTCCCCAACTGCCTGGCTGCTTCACAGAAGACCCCGTTATGGGATCACACCATGTTAAATCATATCACGGGGCAATTCTGGACCACTCAAGTTGAAATAAAACCTAACTACACCAGCACGCAATAAAACAGCAGCAACAACATAGGTTACAAAGAAGGAGTAAGGTTGCACAGTGATTAAAGTGCTGATGGGTTTTTAAAAAATGAGTCAATAAAAAAGTTAAACAAATGAGTTATTTCAGTACAGATGGAGTCCTCACTTGATGATAAGCCATCCACTCAAATTTCATACTCCGTGAACTTATGTGCAACACAAATACACATTGCTCAAAAATCTTGGTGATGTTGAAGGCTGTAGATGACAGAGGACGCCCAAAATCCATGTGCAGGGTTCCCTCGTGGATTAAGCCTTCTGTGCACCCTCCCTGACTCTGGACCCGGGATGTGAGCAGCCTTGCTCTCATGCAGAGTGCGGTGGAAATCAGATTATTGCAGATGTAATTAGGTTACAACTAAAGCTTTATCCTAAGATCTCCCCTCTTGATCCATTTTAAATTTGCTCTAGTTAATATTTTGCTGCTGTCTCTTTAATTGAGTTTTTCTGTTTTACTTTAGCGTTTTTTTAAAGATGTTTTTCTGTGTATGAAATCCAGGCTAAGTAAAGCTATAGAGACAGTGACCGCATTGTTGCTCTCTTGGTGGGGGCAGAAGAGGAAGTTGGGGGGAATGGGGAGCTGAGAACAATGATTGCATGTTTGATTGGTTTCAGACTGCAGAAATTAGTAAGAAATTTTCACTTTCTTTATCACCAGCATTAGTTGTTGATGTGTAAATTCAAATAATGTATAAACTAGTTATCCTAGTTGGTATCTGGAACTTATCTCCTATAACTGGCAGCAATGTACTTCACCAGAGACTTTGAAATGTCCTTTTGACAATAAATTTGGCTTATGCATTCATCTTCAATGCACTGTACGCAGAATAGCAGACCTTATGATTGTCTACTTCAAAATGGCCAAGGCCGGTCTATTTCAGTTCACTGATGCCTAAGATATTCCATTTTACACATTTTATTTCCTCCTTGGTGAGATCCGAGCCATCACAGTACAATAAACTATCAGCCATTGATAAAAGGAGAATTTATTAGCTCAGGTGTTTTGTAAAGTAAAAATATAGTTTTGTTTGAAACAGTAGAAAATCATGCCACAATACAATTGAAGAAATAGTTAAACATTAAATATTGCTTTGTTTATTGGAGGTCATCTTAATCTTGAAAATAGCTTTTAATTTGGGTATAAAATTGGTACTTCAAGTGTATATATGTTAAAAATTGCTTTCTTCAACTCTTCTTATGCTCTCTGATTTGTACCAATCTCTTGAGTTTTGTTCCATAAATGACAGTGCTATTTTAGAGAAAATGATCACACACACACCACACACTTGTGAATATATATTAATGCTGAATAAATGAATTAAACATGAAGTTTGGTTACAAATATTTTATTGTATATATTTCCTTAATCCTAAGTGATGGAAATGTAAATTAAGGTTT
This sequence comes from Tenrec ecaudatus, assembly GCF_050624435.1. Taxonomy (NCBI): domain Eukaryota; kingdom Metazoa; phylum Chordata; class Mammalia; order Afrosoricida; family Tenrecidae; genus Tenrec; species Tenrec ecaudatus. Next base: position 25,050,562 of record NC_134542.1, on the reverse strand, counting down.
TTAAAATTCATGATTATCAATAAATAATTTTCATTCACATAGTATCATTTTTCAAACATGTCTCAAACTATATTTTACCTCTGTACATTCAATGGGTTCTACTCCAGGTAACAGGAGACCAGAGCGCTGCCCCACCACTATTTCAAATTGACTGCTAGGCGGCTTGAGGCAGTCCTCAGGACAACTGAGAGCTAACTTCCCAGCATGGCAGGACTGGATGAACCTGACAGTAATTTTTAAAGATAACTTATATAACATACTTTAAATTACAGGGCAAAAGAAAATGGAAACGTTAAAAGCATCACATTTTCTTAATTTACACTTCCTTTAAAATCCAATCTCTGTCTATGATATTTGTACATATACACACACAGACACATTTTAGGGTTGATGAAAAATTATTCATATAAAAGTTAAAATTAATTTGTGTGTGTTTTAGAATTTTTAAAAGGTCAATAAAGTTACTAGATTTAATATTTTATCATTTTTAATTACTCAAACATATACTAATCATATGATAATTTATTCCTATCAATACAAAATTTTATTTTACATGCAATTTAATTCCTACCTCTCTGGGGACAATATAATCAGAATAACTACATTTTATAACACGTTTTAGAATGCCCACCAGGGGGGTGAAGCTGATGGGAAGAAGATACTGAAAGCTTGCTTTCTCAAGAGCCAAGGTGACACGGTGTATTAAAAATAAGGGGACAGGATTGTTCTAGTTCTATTTTGCTTTAGTTATCATGTGCTTAAGAATTATTAGATGAGTTTGTTATAAATATAGACTTTTGGTCCCAAAAGAAGAAATTCTAGTTCAGTTTATTCTAAAAAGACCCCGGGATGTGTGTTCTCGCAAGTATCTCACAGAGTTCTGAGAAAGGTGAGCGCACACCTAACCTTTTTGGTGTGATGAGCATTAGCTAAATGATCTGATCCGAAGGAACTGAGGAAGTAGAGCTTTGAGTCACACGATTTTGTTCAAGACCTTGATATGATTCATATGGCTTACGTATTGGATATAAATAGTGCATCAGGGAACAAAATAGGGATAGAGCAAAATAAGTCTGAACAAAACTATAAAAGTGCACATATGTACTTTCATAGATATATGTAAAATGTTTTATACACATGCATAACACCATGTGACACACATATTTGTGCAGTTTTTCTCATTTTCATTACATCAAATATACATTCTCAATCTGTGTACTGCTTGGGGCTATTGTCAGGTGCCGGGGGGCAGTTCCAACTAGCAGTGATTCCTATGTAATAGAACAAAATGCTGTCTAGTCCAACGCTGTCACCCAGATCGTAGGTTTGCCACTGAATCAGTCTATCTCACTGAGGGTTCTACTATTTTTCTCTCAGCTTCTATTTTACCAAGCATAACATTCTTGTCCAGGGACAAGTCCATTATGATAACACATCCAAATTACATAAGATGACGTCTCACCAGCCTAACTTCTATGAAGCATTCTGGGTATACGACTTCCAACAAGAGCTGTTCACTGGGAACTCAACAAGCTAAACTCACTGCTATCAAGCCTGTCCTGACTCATGGCAATCCTATAGGACAGGGTTAGGACCACCTGTGTGGATTTCAGAGTAGCTCTTGATGGGAGTGGCAAGCCTATGGTTCTCCCAAGGGCCAGCGAGTTTAGAACTGCTGACTTTGTGATTAGCAGGGAAATTCATAACCACTATGCAACCTGGGCTCCGTGTTCTCTGACAGAAGTGATATAGTCAATATTCATCATGTAGACCATAATTCAAGTGCACCAAGCTTCCTTTTGGCTTTCTTATTCATTGTGTAGCCTTCTCATACAAAGAAGGTGATTCATGAAAATGCCATGCCTGGGTCATGTGCACCTAATACTTAAAATAACACCTTTGATCTTTAACACTTTCAAGAGGTGTGTGGCCCCAGATTTTCCCAATATATCATTTAATTTCTTGACCGATGTTTCCATGAGGGTTGATTGTGCATCCAAATAAAATGAAACCTTGGAAAAAGTGAAACTTTTCTTCATTTATCATGATGTTGCTGTTCAGTCCATCTGTGAGGATTTTTTATGTTGAGGTTTAATCCATACTAAGGGCTGTCGCCTTTGATTCCCATAGTAAATGATTTAGGTCCTCTTCATTTTCATTGAACAAGGCTGTGTCATCTTAGCTTGCATTAATGATCTTCTTCTATTTGCTCACTCTGTGTCCAAACATGATGCAAAAATAGTGGTCTCCTCTGAAAGAGAGCATGTCCAACATAAGTGAGAATAAAGCCTCGCCATCTTCACTTATAAAAGGCATTCTGTCTATGCATCCTCTAAAGTACATTTGTATATATTGCTGATCTAAATATAAAACCTGTCAGCAAGTATTGCAGGGCTTTGTCAGAGTCCAGTTCATCTATGGAATAAAATATTTGGCCACATAGAATTTACATTTGGGGGAGCTCCAGTTTATAGGGTCACACATCTCAGCCAGGAACTCAGGAGTGGACAGGGGCACTGGAAGAGGAAAAATAAGGATGCCAACATCTTTCGCCAACCTTGTCAAATGGCAACCGGCTAATTTCCTCTTCTCAATTCTAATGAGACCAGAGTCTTCCGGGTTCAAGTAAATGAACCTGGAAGGGATGGACCATATTTCTTAGAAGATGACTGGAAACACTCAAGCAGAGGTGGATAGATTTTATATGCATGGATTTATCTCACCAGATAAAATTTATTTGTCAGATCATGTGTTCATATTTCAGGTTAATTAAATGATGTTACTCTCCCCTTTGGGGCACTGAATCTCAGGTAGGCTTCCTAATTTTTTGCAAGGGCCACACAGCATGAACAGACAGTATTAACCTTGTTCATTTCATTAGGTAAATAAATGATTGTGATGCAGGAACAGAAGAGCTCAGGATGAACTTCTCTGATGTAAAGAAAAGAAAACAAACAAATGCAGTGCCGTTGAGTTATTGTGATTCACGACAACTTGTAGAGCAGGGGAGAACTGTCTCTGTGAGTTCCAAAGATTGTAACTTTTTATGGGAGTAGAAAACCTCATTTTTCTCCCACAAAGCACACTGATGGTTTCAAACGGAGGCTTTGCTGATCACAGCCCAACTCACAAGCACCAGGTCAGCAGGGCTTCTTTCTTTGGTACAGACAGTGTTCTTTCCGCTGTGCCCATGGGTGTTTTTCTCTCAGGCCCTCAATTTCTAAGCTTGATGCCTCTTTGAGATCTGCTCTGCTTGGGTAAATAGTACAAAACTTGCTCTGAAGCTAAGGACTCAGAAGGACCACACTTTATCAGTAAAGCTTAGCTTGAACATTCACAGTTTTAGCTCCATGGGTTAGCATACTAGACATTGTTTTATTTTCTTTTGTTGCTTTGTTTTGTTCTGTCTTTCTTTTGTACATGTTATTATCTCTTCAGGTTTATCTAGATAAGTTAGGCGGGATAAACAATCTGGAGGAGAAAACAACTGGATCTACAGTTCTGGGGGAATGGAAAAGGGAGAGGTGGTGGGGGGTGGGAAAGTGGTGTTAACAAACACAGGGACAAGGGAACAGCAAGTGATCCAAAATCGATGGCGAGGATAGACCAGAGGATATACAAGGGTACAGATAGGAACTGGAAGCACAGAGAATCCAGGACAGGGACAAGGGAACAACAAGTGATCCAAAATCGATGGCGAGGATAGACCAGAGGATATATAAGGGTACAGATAGGAACTGGAAGCACAGAGAATCCAGGACAGATGAACCAGTGGTGAGAGTGGTGATAGAGGGTGGGTGGAAAGGGGAGCCGATCACAGGATCTACAAAAAACCCTCCCTGGGGGATGGACAACAGAAAAGTGGATGAAGGTAGACCGGACAGTGTAAGACATGACAAAATAATAATAATTTATAAATTATCAAGGGTAAAGGAGGGAGGGAGGGGAAATGAGGAGCTGATGCCAAGGGCTCAAGTAGAAAGGAAATGTTTTGAGAATGATGATGGCAACAAATGTACAAATGTGCCTGACACAATGTATGGATGTATGGATTGTAGTAAGAGTTGTATGAACCCCCAATGAAATGATTTTTTAAAGGAGTGCCCAGAGGTACCCCAATCATCTATGAACTTCTTACTTAAAGAATCTCAGTTTTCTTGTTTTGGAAGTGGGCCATTACTTTGTGCTGCTTTGCTTCGCTGTCTCTGTTGCTGCAGTTTCTCTGCCCCTGTGTCTCGCCATCTCACACTGTCTTTGTGTCACCCTTCTCTCTCCTGGATTAAGAAGATTTTCAGTGCAGGGATCTCAGGTCTAAAGGATAAACTCCACTTTCGGCTTTCCTTTCAGTGTGATTTTCAGATCCCTCTTCCTGCCTCCGAGATGGCTTATTTTAAATCTTGGCTTATTTTAAATCTAGCAAGCTAGTAATATTCCCACATTGGGGTCCTAACAGTTTACTTGCAAGGTCTCATCTCCACAAAAGTGACACGCATCAGCTTTACATTATTAACAAGCTATGCAATCTTCTCGTTAGGCCCCACACACCTCACCTTTGCACAGTCCTACTCAATCATTTGGTGGGAATTAGAAAGACTGTGGCTAGAAGGACCGTATAAGTAATTCCCCACCCCACATTTGCTGTCATGCACTGGCAGCTAAGATGATTATTCTAATAATAACTAATTAAGGGATAGCTGCAGATTAATGGGAACAGGAACTTCCTTTATGAGTGAAGTGACCACAGTGTGGAATACTAATTAACGTTACATTAGGGCCAGAGAGGAAACAGGCATGTCTTTTCTAACATGAATATCAGGAAGCTTACTTGAAGTTAACATAGAAATATTTTTTAAAAATTATATCCCCCTGGCTATGGGAAAGAGACCTGATTAGTGGTGGTGCTCTTACATCAGTCAGGGGCAGAGCAGACTGGCAGCCCTTTGTTCATCCTAGTTTGATGCCTAGATCGTGGCCAGAGCTGTTTCATGCCTAGGGCACATTAAAAAACCCAAGACATCCTAATATTTGATCAGGTTTTCAATAATTGAATATAGTGTGATTTTCTAATGGGAAAAATAATCAGACAACTCATACTATTTAAAAGAATATTTCAAAATATGTATCTAGTGGGAGTGAAGTGGGTATTTTCTATTTTAAAAATAAAGTTATTAATGATAAATGACATTCTCTTAAAGATAATCTTTATCCAATGAATTTATTAGTTTTATTTCTAAAAGAGATCTGAACAATCAAATTCAACCATGTTCTCTTCGAAGCATGAGAAGTCATACTCCAAGGTTGCCTTGCATTAGCTTCTTATAGTGAAACTAAGGTGATAATTTTTGTCATTTTAGTCTTAAAATAAACTTCTTTCTGCAGCACAAAACTGTTTTGCCACTTTAATATTTGCCTTAGCTACAATTAGGCTGAACTATATTTAGAACTTTTTCTAAAATATTATATTTTTGAATAAATTTGGAGAAATGACTTATTTAAAAACTCTCTGTAAGTGCATCTGTGAAGTTGGTACAATGGAACCTTTTCACAGGATTGTTGAAATGCAGTGAAATAAATTTAAAATATACATTTTTAAAAAAACCTTGTAGAGTATGTTATTTTCAAAGGGAAAGGTGATTTTCCAGAAGTCGCCTCAAATATCATTGCAGAATCATTTTTTTAAAGCCAAATGCGTGCATGAGCTTTGAATGTGCTTCAGTCCCTCCCATAAAGAGAAATAAAAAGTCATTCTCCTTCGCTTGGCTCCAACCTTGCTTTTGTCTTCCTCCTTTAAGTGCAAAAACCTGTTCACCATCTGAAATTACTCACCCACACTTTGTCCGCTATTTTTATTGCTTTAAAAAATGGGGGGGGGGTGTTTTACTTTGTCATCCTTGATTCCCCTTTCTTAATCATCCTCTGACATTGTTCCTTTTCTAATTGGCTCCAAAGATTGAAGTTCCTGCAGTTTCCGTTGCTTCTTTCGTGAGTGTCCCAGCCTGCGCTTCAGTCATCCCAGCATTCAGAGGAGACAGAGTTCCTCCCAAGACATGTCTCCATCTCAGCTGCCTCCTTCGCAGCTCCACATACTTCACCCTTAACTCCTAAGTTACGTTAACTTCCCATACCACCTCGAGTAAAGAAAGCTCAGTATCTCTGTATATTGTTGAGGCATCCTGCTCTGATCACCGTATCCTATTCCTCACAAGTGCTGCTGAGATTTTAATTTCTATATATTGCTTAGATTTCCCTATTTTCTCTATAACCGCTATCACACTTTCAGTTTAAGCTATCATCAAAGTCCCTGTTATATTGCCATAATGTCTAAATCGGCCCTCACATTCATATTGCAGCCATAGCGATTTTCCAAGCACCTCCATATGGCTTTCAAGCTCACCTCGCCCAGGTGCCACACCATACTCTGCTCTACTTTGCTCCCAAATCAAGTCCTAGTGTGACTTCATATAAATGTGGTCTCTGCCAATCTACCCATCCTCTCCTTTCCTTACTGTTTTCCCTACAGTTTCCATAGTCAACGTGTTCAATTATTGCAAGGACTTTCAGTCTGTTGTTCCCTCTACTTGTCCCCATATCTCCTTGCCTTGATAATATGAAAATTGCTTTATTTTTCAGCACAAAAATCACTTCCACAAGGAAGTCCAACCTGGAAAGAATGTCAGTGTTTAGGCACTCATGAAACTGGAAAACTGTCTTCACACTTACTCTGTAATCTCGATAAGGGCATGTCTCTTTGCACTAATATTTCTCCCTTAATGTATTGGGCACTTTAAGTGGTATAACAATAGTTATTTTTTAAATACATGAGTTAATATTTTTAGTAAAGTTATTATTGAATGGGTAAATGAATTTATTCAAAAATATAGAGAAAAATGGGTCTGCAATGCTAATATTTTCTTTTAAAACAGTGACTAACTTTGTGTGATATTAATGATAGTGATCGTGTGTGAAAGTTTTAGGAGTGAATGGATTAATTTTCACATTGCTTCACCACGTGGCTTTGCTCTATGGGCAAATTTGTCACAGAGTAGAATAATCACTCCAAAAGGCATTCTGATTGGTTGATTTAGAGAGAAGAGGCACTATCATTCTGGGGCCTTCACTTGGTATTTGGATGGCCCACACTAGTAACGATGCCCCTTCCCGTCCCTGTTACCCTCCCCGTTACCAGATGGTTGGTGCCTCTGTATTAGTAAACTAACGTTTTCTCGCCACCAAAATCATAAGAGCTTTTGAGAAAAGAAAAGAGAAAGGGCATTCAACTTGGGCAAGATAGTAGGAGGGTCCACTCCAGACCCTGCAGGCTCCATGTCACTCTGGAACATTGTGGATGAGTGGACCAGACACAGAGGATGCCGCCTGCAGGAGTCGCATGTCTCCCTGAGAGCGATTAGCCCCGTGCTGTACGACTTTCACACTCACTGTGGCCGTTTGCTCACAGAGGCCGAGGACGCGATGGCGTGCAACGTTGGGATTTAGCTCTGTGCGCATCTGCTGTGGCCTCCACGCAGGAGTTGCCCTTTCAAGGACAACAATGCGCAGTACTAGTTTGCTAATGCTAGTCTTGTACATGTCTGCCTGTTACTCAGCTCCCAGCGCTTTTGGTCCTCTCTGAAAATATTTTATAGCAAAAGAACAATATTTCAAAATGAAAAGGCATCCATCACACTAAGAATAGAAACAAGGGGGCCAGGCAGAATTGCCAAGGAAAGCTTTTACTAATGCTCCGCATGAGAGATCTTTGCAGAAAGCCATCCCTCGCACGGTGAAGTGGCCTGACTCAGAGAGCTCTAGCAGTTTTCGAAAGGCAAGTTAGATCAAGTTCATTTGCTTTTTTATTTGCTGATTTCTTCCCCATCAAACCCACTTCAGAGGCTGTGTTTTCTCTTCCCATGTGGGTGCTAACTTTCATCTTGCTTTTCTAAACTACGCGTGTACACATCTGATTAGGGCGTTTCCTATTGTACTCAGTGTGAAATCTGAAGGTAACCAACCACTTTTCCTTGCACTTAGAGGCTAGGTGATCCACGGTGGTAGAGTTCAGATAGAGGCAATTTGGAGTCAGCAAGAATACTGACATACCCACGAGGGCTCTGCCTTCCAGAGTCTGACAGATGACGTTCCTGGGGCTGACCAGCCGCAAGGGCTGCTGCACATTGCATCACTCACTCTCCTTGGTAATCTGCTGCCAGGCTCCGGGCAGCTGCCTATCACAAGGGTTTTTATCCCGTGTTGTTAGATGGACTTGATAAATTTTTCCCAGGAGGCAATTTTAGCATATTTCTGTTTATTTAATAAAAAATAGGTTCCTTTTTCTGCGTGATTTACAATATGGCATGTTAATAGATATTGAATGGAACATATTGTAAATTGTTTTACAACATATGCATAAACAATATAAGTTCTGTTAATGTTCATTAAAACCATGATTGACATTGACGTGTTATTATTATATTATTACCGTGAAGTCGTTTTTATTAGTGGGATTGTTTTGCGAGGGCGTAGGGAAGGACAGTCAAATCCCAAAGCTTATGGAGATAGAAACATTAGTGGGCAGGCTTGCCCTGCTCCTCAAGTCCTTATAAAGTGAGCCGAGCTAACTGGTGCAGCCAATCAAAGAAGGGCAAGGCGCTCGTGTAACCACAGAGCGTATTTCATCCACCAGGCAGGTCACCTTTTTTAACATGGAAGTACATCCTCGAGAAGTCTTGCAACTGCCTTTAATATCATGCTCTTTGGCACTTCTTATCTTGTCTTACTCAGAGTGTGACAGAGAATTACAACGGTAAGAACACACCTGGCTCTGAGGCACAATCAATTAATTTCCAGCTACTGTACAGTTGGCAAGCCCGAGTTGACTGCACCAGCCCCAGACCTGCACAGCGGGTTGCAGAGCTGCCCACACATGATCAGGGGTCAAGGTCTAGTGCATTTCTCCCAAACAGTTTGGGAGATGTTGCCCGTTCTTGTATCATACATGCTAATTACAAGAAGATGAATTCAATCTAGAGGAGGTGTTTTATTTTTATAAAATATTGTACGGAAACGCCTCTCCGCCAATGTTAATTTCACTGGGTTTGACCTGTGTATGCAATCTTTGCCCAAGGCTGATTTGTCTTCTCCTGCTTCACTTCTGCCTGCTCGTTCTTCTAGAGTTCCATTTTTAAAAAGAAATCAAAAATTACCTGAAAGGGACTAGAAATGGGCTTGACCACGTTTTAGTTTATTTTCTACAAACTTTATTTCATACCCCATCTATGTGGGTAAGATGTGCTGAAGACTGACAAACAGAGACAAACACCGAAAGCGTCTCCCCTTTCTCCTGACCATGATGCATCGTTCCCAGGGAGCTACAACGCAGCCGACGGGATGATGTCAGAAATGCAAACCAAAGCTTTGGAAGAAAGGTTAAAGACCGCGAAGCGGCTTTACCAGATGAGGAAATATAAAGGGAGCTGCGGGGAGGGGGCAGGATATAATTCCAGCATAGGGTGGGACACAGCATGAAATAAAGAAGTCAGACAATCCATTTCTCCAAGGCAAGAAATTTAATTTAAATTTATAGGAGGAGGAATTTGGAAATCATAGTAAATATTAACTAGACTCTAAATAATGGGAAATGGAAATTAGGTGTTCTTTTGTTATAGTTAAGAATGGACCAAAACTTGCCCATGATTAATATTGTCTGACGGCAAAGATATACAGTAGATGAGAACATATGAGTACGTGTCCACTGCTTACCACTGGTCAATGAGTCCTGCTAAAGTCTTATGGCATTTGTTGCAACCTCACGGATTTGACTGCCCCTAATTTCGGACCATGGCAGAGAAGCCCAAAGTGTAGGAGAAACCTTGCCCCTAGAACATGGCTGTTTATTTCCAGGTAATTCACACCTTCGAATGTTCAAATCCGAGTGCTGATTTTCAGCATTGCTCGAAAACCACCAGAGATCAAAGATTAGCCTGATGCAAAAGTGTCCATGCAATTGTCCCAACAGTGCAAATGGTGGAACAGAGCCCAGAGAATTAACTTTAAAAATCTCACTGAAAAAACTCACAAAGGCAGCAGATCTGATCATTTCCATGCAGATACGTCTTCTGATTTTTTGACTGCTGCTTCCACAGGCATTTCTTAATTGTCCAAGTAAAAGGAAATCCTTTACAACTTCAAGCTTTTCTCCGTCTGTGGTGATATTTCCCCTTTGCCAGTGGGGAGGATTTCATGTTCTTCAGTCGAGGGGTTGTAACAGCCCGTGGCGTCCTAGCTCAGGGAGTCACCCTCCTCCATAAACCCCTGAGACCAGACCAGACAGAATCCTTTGCCACGTGGCTGTGCTGACACTAGTTGTCCATCATAATTCCTGTGTAGTGCTGAACAGAAGGGCAATAGTAGTGACGTAACGAACTAAATTGAAATCACGCCTTTGAGTTATGATAGCATGTGCACCGCTTAATAGTATTTTTGTTTACAAAGAATCATGTGGCTTAAGTGAAAATTCAAGAGGAAGGAATGGAATAAGCAGAATTATATCGAATTTGTGATAGTTTTGCTATTAAACTTAACTATTGCAAGAGATACTTCAATGTATTAGATTTTCATGATTAGTAACAGCCATGATAATGTAAAAGTTATAGCCAAATGCATGTGGAAGTATATTTATAAATGAAATCATAAGAAAACAATACAAAGGAAAAACACACAACCGTACCAGCAAGTAGTGACCATCTCGAGGCAGCTCACTTTTCCAGTGAGCATTGGAAGGCCCAGGTACAGCTCTCATAAGCCCCTCTCAGATGGAGTCAAAGGCACACAGATCATCAGAAATAACTTGAAGTTTTTGAAAAGGCTGGGAGATATTCTAGCAATGACTAGAAGACATCTAACATTGCCCAATCTTTGGCTTCTTCTAGATCAATCTCTGCTGCTCTCAGGAGCATTCGCAACCATGCTTTTCTACTAAGAGCGGCACAATCTCAAATACTGCATCATAGAAAGCGGTCAGTTTGGGAATGGATCTTTTACCTCTTAAGTGGCAGCTGGGAGTCTGCTTACACAGCCCCAGACATGACTGTTACGGTTGGATGCCTCTTGATCTGATCTGGAGTTGAGAATGAAAACATTCAATGCACTCAAGCATCCCCCCCTAATTTCTTCATGCAGAGCGAGTCCAGCCTTGCTTGCCTACGCCGTCTCACCTGGCATCCTCTCCTTCGAGCTGATTATTTTCCCAACTGTAATTCCCTGTTCACTTGGTTTGAAAAGTGTCCTTCACTGACTCTCCTTCTCAGACAGAAAACGTTGAGCGCCTCCAGCTCTGTCACCACACCTCCAAGAGGCCAGCCCTTAGTTTGAGGTACTTCTTGAAGTACATCACGCCCAAAACATACATAGCACAGAAATGCGAAATCACAGGCAGCACGGGAAAGACCTTGCGTTTTCCTTCCTCTTGTTCCCAGTTTCATTGTGGATAACTTCAACCTACGACCCTAACAATGGCCTTGTCTTTAACTGACGTATGTGCAGCATGATGAGAAGTCCACTATGGTGGTGCTAGTCCTCTCACGGACTCTCCAGTATGGTCCATTCCCAAAGCCCGTGGATGGGTGGAAGTGGCCCGCAGAAACCACTGTCTCAAGAGTTCCCAAAAGCTCCACTCTCTTGTTTTGTTTTGTTTTCCCACCACTGTTCATGGTTTATTTTGTGCTTTAGTTGGTGTCACAGATAGTTGCATTGTTTATATGAATATCTTTTTACATTATATGGTAACCGCACTGCTCTAATCAATATCGGCACAGAATGAGATCCATATGATGGGTATGCCCAAGACATGCGATATTGGATGTACACATTGGAGCCCAAGATGTTTTTAGGGGAAAAAAGTTGGACTTACGAACATTGAGTGAAGGTACCAGAAGTTCTATCACACTCAGTAAACACCTTGGCAGTGGCGTCTCAGAGGTGGTATAACAATTGTATGCTACCATTTTAGAACTACACATGCTCTGTATTATTCACCTTGGGATACAGCTGTGAGGCTTAACGAAACATCCCTACATCTGACTTAAGGAAATGAATTTTTTTCCTAGCGGCTACTTTTACTGCTTACATCACAGATCAGATAAAAACAACATACACAACTCCCAGCTAAAATCCGTTTATAGTCTAGACAGTGAAGTGGTACAAAGGAGACTTTAAAATCGCAGCTCTTTTAGATCCCCAGCATGTTTCTGCACGGTTCTTCGGCCTCTTCCTCAGGAGTTAAAGAGTCACCTTCTTATGATTCCCATATCCTCTTAGATCACCTCTCTTTGGAATGGCTCCAAATGTGGATCTCTTCTCTTTGGTTAGCCGGGAAGCTGTCTCTTCAGTTTCTTGACACAAATGAGCGATCACTTCCAGGATAGCATCTGTTAGTTGAAATATCTCACTTGCTATTATGCCAATTACTGGATCCTTGTTTGTCCTCAATGCTTTCTGTGCACTTGGAGTTTTTTCCTTCATTATCCTTGGTTCTTGATCGTATGCTATGTCCTGAAATGGTTCAACCTCGACCAGTATTTTTTTTTGAGACAGTGACTCAGTTTATAGTCTCCATCATTTTTTATGCTTCTTTCATTGTTCAATAAAGGATCCTTCAATATTGCAACGTGACCTTTCATTTGCTTCACTTTCAGCTTGAGAAATGCTGCGATGTTCTTCCATTTTTGTTTCCAAATCCAGTGTTGCAAATTTCATCAAAATACTTTACTTTGTTTCCTTGAGCCACCCTTAAAATACTTTTTGGCTGTTTCTGCCTTCTCTTCTTTCATTCACTTTAGCTACTACTTGTTCAAGCACTTACTGAGCCTAAATCAGAAGATGTAAGAGTGACATATTCCCTCTGCAATATTAAATGTGTTCTTGATGTCTCTATGATACTAATAAAAAATCCCCAATGTCCTAAGTACATTTATGAGAATGAGAATGGCAGCATCAAAGGGATGCTCCCAAAGGGCATGGAAAAATCCGATTATCTTTTAACTTCATCTTGAAGACCCCATGTATACAGTGACCTGTATCCACACCATGACCTCCTTTGCTAACTCATAGCCCTGACTGCCCCCAGAAAATCAATGTGCCTATGTCAGAATAGGCTTGCTTTCTCCCCTGCGTGTAGAGATGCACATGATATTCAAGTCCAAAAGAATGATTTTGAGGCAAATTTAAGGTGATTAAAATGGCTTTTAATGGCAGTCATTTTGCAGCTCTCATTACAGTGATTATTACTATGGAGAATTTAATATAATTATATGGCATTTAGCAATGTTCTGTTGAGAAAATAATTTGTCTTAATCTAGAGGTTTACTGAAATCCATGGTATATATACATAAATTCATTTGTCAAATGATACCATTGTATGGAATGGTGCTAGAGCTTAAAAAAGGTTAAAGTGATATTCACAGCAGGACTGTGCCAGAGCGTATAAGGGATACCTAAATTCTCTAGCCATTTAGCAGGACTTCCCCCCATTAAATCACAGAAGCATAAAATTAGATATGTAAAATCACTTCATTACATTTATTTTTCAAATAGAGTTTATATGGTTTAGAAGTCCCAGGAAACACTCCAAAAATTCCTTTTTGTGTGTGCACTATTGTAGTTGAGATTATATCAGCCTTTCCATTTACATATTGATGATTTCCATTTTTTGATGGATAATTTAGGTATAAAACTTTAAAAGCATCAATCCTAAAAAATAATCCCACTGACTGAACAGTATTACATTATCCATTAGCCTATCCTGAATTACTAAATGGATTACTTTTCTTAATTAACTTGGCTCCTCTCAGTATATAAAGAGGAAAACAATAATGATTTTTAAAAATATTTTGGGTTTCCAAGCCATCGTTCCACTTCCTCAGTTTTAATCTGCCAAAAATGAAACAAATGCCTATGGAAAAAGTAATTACTTTTCTCCTTCTTCTTAATTAACTTTTAATCTATACTTTTACACAGAGAACATCTCTTAATACTGAATGTGTCTAAACTGTAAGCGACAGAGATTTAAATGATTTAGATAAACATCTGCCTAGCACAGTTGCATAAAATGATAAAATTATGGTATGTGTGGCTGAGGGCCAGCATACATTGCCAGCAAAAGCAAGACGTCGCCTTCGTTAATTCCTCTTTTTGCTTACAAATAAAGCAACATAGTAAATACTTGTTAGCCATAGATCCCTCGTATTGGATTCCATTCTTGTCAGTCATCCTCCATAGAAGTTTAACCAGATTCGAGTGAGAAATTTCAGAGAAACAATCATGCAGTCATTATGGAAGATGTTTTATTAACAGAAAAATCAATAAGTGGGAAATTATCAGTATGTTTTGAATCACTGTTGTTTGGTTTAGTTGGAGTGGGCACTGCCAACAGTTAATTTAATCAGTTCAATGATCTGACCCCTGATCAGTGTTCAAACAATTACTATATTCTGTGCCTAGTAATTTTCAGCTGTTGAATGGAGCACAGAGTGGCAAGTAAAGACAAGATGCTTTGACCCTTAAAAGCCTCTTTCTGTGTGCCATTTGCTTTCTAAAGGCTACTTAGTAAGAACTCTCTCAGACCCAATTTCAAGCACCCTTCATTCTTTATTCATTTCCAGCTAACAAATGTCTCGATTTTTCCCCATACAAAATATAACAAAGATACACATGTGTATAAATATAAACACACACACAAACACACATGGAATGAACTGCACAGGCACTTAACCCCTTTCCCCACTCCATTTTATGGGCATACAGAAAGAAAAGAAAAACAGACAAACAGAATATAGATCAGCAGATAGTATTAGCTGAGACTCGAGATTTCCATGCAAAGGAAATTTTAGGTTAAGGAAATTCCAGAAGACTGCCACTGGTGATGGGAAATCAATGACTTCTTGATTACCTGCAGGATTTGGGGTTATAATAGTTTCCTCACAGTAGTCTCTCTGCATTGTTTCTCTATCTTTTCCACCCAGGGACATAAATAAAATGAAGTAGCAATATCATTGTTCTTACTCTATCAAATATCTTACTCTTTATGTTAACTTATCAATTAACCTATCAACTTGGCTACTGATAAGTTAATAGAACACAATGAAAGATCTCTTCTTTATATATCCCAAACAAGGGTTCTGTGTTTAAAAATGTTTTTAAAGAAATCAGATTAGAAAAGAATCTATTACTTGGTGTATTATTATTATTTCACCTCCATTGGCTACTTTTGATCCATCTGAGACACTGTTAATATATCTTTGGAATCTATAATTCAGTAATTTTATCTTTCCCCCTGGTTCTCCTACTTTTTTATAAATCATTTTATTAGGGGCTCATACAACTCTTATCACAATCCATACATACTTCAATTGTGTAAAGCACATTTTACATTTATTGCCCTCATCATTCTCAAAACATTTGCTCTCCACCTAAGCCCCTGACTTCAGCCCCTTATTTTCCCCTCCCTCCCCACTACCCCTTACCTCATGAACCCTTGATAAGTTATAAAGTATTATTTTGTCATATCTTGCCTTGTCTTATGTCTCCCTTCACCCACTTTTCTGTTCTCCATCCCCTAGGGAGGAGGTAACATGTAGATCCTTATAATCGGTTCCCCCTTTCTGACCCACCTCCCCTCCACCTTCCCAGTATCACCACTCACACCACTGGGCCTAAAGGGATCATCTGCCCTGAATTCCCTGCATTTACAGTTACTATCTGTACCAGTGTACATCCTCTGGTCTAGCCAGATTTGTAAGGTAGAATTGGGATCATGATAGTGGGGAAAGGGAGGGGAGGAAACATTTAGGAACTAGAGGAAAGTTGTGTTTCATCATTGCTACACTGCACCCTGACTGTCTCGTCTCCTCCCTGAGACTCTATTGTAAGGGGATGTCCAGTAGCCTACAAATGGGCTTTGGGTCTTCAGTCTTCACTCCCCCCACCCATTCACTATGCTAAGATATTTTGTTCTGATGATGCATGATACCTGATCCCTTAGACACCTCGTGATTGCACAGGACAGCATGCTTCTTCCATGTGGGCTTTGTTGCTTCTGAGCTAGATGGCCGCTTGCTTACTTTCAAGCCTTTAAACCCCAGATGCTGTATCTTTTGACAGCCGGGGCACCATCAGCTTGCTTCTCATTTGCTTACACACCCATTTGTCTTCAGTGATTATATCATGGAGGTGAGCACACAATGATATGATTTTTTGTTCTTTGATACCTGATAACTGATCCCTTCAGCACCTCGTGATCACACAGACTGACATGTACATATGCAAATATATTTATATATGAGGGTGGGGAAATAGATCCATGTGCATATATTTATAGGTTTAGTATTAAGGTAGCAGAAGGACTTTGGGCCTCCACTCAAGTGCTCCCTCAATGCAAGAATACTTTCTTCTATTAAATTGGCATCCCATGATGCTCAGCTTCTGGACACAACCACTAAAGACAAAGAGGGTGCATAAGCAAATGTGGTGAAGAAAACTGATGGTGCCCGGCTATCAAAAGATAAAGCATCTGGAGTCTTAAAGGCTTGAAGGTAAACAAGCGGCCATCTAGCTCAGAAGCAACAAAGTCCACATGGAGGAAGCACACCAGCCTGTGCAATCATGAGTTTCTCTTACGCTTATAGTCTTCCCTGTGGGTCTAATCTATTTCTCCCACTGGATAATTCCATTGTAAATCCAGTTTTGAGCCATGTGCATTCCTTTGTCTTCCATTTTTATTTTATAATTTAAGAATCATAATCTTGTTTCTAGGAAGTTTTCCAACTATATCCTTCTTTTGTGGTTCTCATTCATTTTGTGTTAAGGGTTTCTTTTGACTTCTTCATTAGCTTTACTTATATTAAGTTCATTCACCATTCCTGAAGCTACTAATATCCTTTAAGTATGTTGTTTTCTTTGCCTGCTCTTCCCTAAATGTGTCCTCAGCCTTCACACATATGGAAGTAGTATAGATTTTCAAAAATGGCAAACTTTCAGTTAGAGGTGGTAGAAAATTATATAAGATACAGCATTTTTATGCTTGGTGCCTGTTTGGATTATCTGTTAAATTTTTACATATCTCTTAAAGAATAGGAATCCAGGGTCTCTATTTCCGATTTTACCAAACAAACTTCAGCAGTCACACAGAGAAAGAACATTGTAGCCTACTAATGCAGGTCTGAGTCGGGTGACTGGGTTTCCCCAAAAGGCCACAACAATATAGTGCATACCCCCATCAGCGTGATTGTCAATCGCCTTTCCATTGGTTCTTCTCAAAGATAATTTACATATTTCCCCCCCATTCTATTGCATTAATATTGAGTAGTTGAATCTTCTGACTCATTGTCACACCCACCCTCCTGCCCTGAGAGATTCCATAGACAGCTTATTCTTTATGACCTTCCTTTAGCGACTTCTGCTTAGATGGGGCCTAGAGTATCATCACACTGACAATTTGAGCAGAAATCCTTCCTATTCTATATTAAGGGGAGCAAGCTCTTTTAGGTGGAGATGTGGGACTTGAGGCCTTGAGTCGTTAATCGGCACCAGACAGCAGGGTAGATTTCCTGAGGATTGATTGGGTCTCTTCTTTCAGAAACTTTTACGAACTGTCACACACAAAGGTTGTGCTAGGGGAAATTCTCAATGATAGTGAGACAAAAGAAGAGAGAGGTGAGGAGTGGATTGGCCCCACCAATGCTATGGTTGTCTAAGACAAGACTAAAAGTACATTTTAGTACATGTTTCTCTCTCTTTTACATCACTCTTAGAGATTCTTTATTTAAACTTTATTCCAAAAAAAAAAAACCAGTAAGGGGTTAGTTGGTCTAACTGGCTGAGATGAAATGACACAGATAGCTCATTTTTCCTTCATGTTAAACTCTGAGGACCCTTTGAGGCCACATTTCCTTATTTCTGCTTTTTCTAAGATTTGCCCTGACCACCCGTGTGGTTGATTCGCTAGAAATCTCTGTAGAGTTAGAGTACTGAAGATGGTTGATTGCATGCACAGAATGGAGGCAGGGCTCGGTGTGTAGGCTGCAGCTTTCTCCAGAGCAGGTACCTATTGGCTTCTCAAGGAACACGTTCATTCCTCTTGATTTGAGGTTGGAAATAGCACCCTGACAGTTCACCTGGTCCTTGATGGGCTGAAGATGGCTGTCATTGCAGTCTTTTTCAACCCACAGTGCTGGCATTCCACTGGGTACCATCTTGTCTGTCACCACTAGGGAATTCTCAGTGGAGTTGATAGGACCGTGTTCATCAACTTGGGCTAAGCTGTTCGTTCTTTGTGTACCACCTGTGAGGCAGTAGTGAGAGACAATACATTCAATAGGATGCAGATAAAATTATTACTGTCCCCTGTAAAGCTGAACCACCTCATGTGCTTATTCCTAATGGCAGCTACTCAAGTAAGTCGTTTGGGGTCTGAAGGGCTGTTATTAGATGTAGCGATGTGATCCATTGTCTAATCATGTGTATGTCTTCTTCTACCTTCCCTGTATTATCTAGCTGTGTTCCAGAGGGAGAATTGCCTACTGTACCCACTCTACCTTGCTGGGCTAGCAAAAATATAGTCCAGAGCTGCTGCTGTTCGGGAACACTCTGACCACAGAATTTAAACACGCTGCTCTCCTATTCTCACTCAGCCGCTTTCCCTGCTCTTTGTCCCATGGTGATGAATGTATTTTTGAAAGGCTGCTTTAATTTAAGTATAACGTAGCTAGGGCTTGAAAATCTTAAAAATGACTAACTCCAATTGAGGTACTGGAAAATGAAGGTTCTTTCTTACTCTTACCTTACAATGTAATGCCTCAGTTTCAAATAGTTTGTCATAATTTTCTCAGTACTACCCAATTAAATGTCATGGAAGCCTTGGTATATTGCAGTGAGACATCTGTTTTCCCTGAAAGGCAAGCGATGCTATTGTTTTAGCAACTGTGCACCACATAAGTAATCACTTAACTAGACACTGAGATTAAAACAAGGTTCTACCAGAGGTAGATAGGCTACTGAAGAAGAGTCCATTGCTTAACCTTAATTGTACGAGGTAAAGGCTTGCTAAAGTTTAAAGTGAGAGAAAGAATTAAATGACATTTTTTGTGTGTTTGTTTGATTGATTGTTTTAAGGGGGTAGTGGTTTCTTAGTGCAAATTTAGCACTGCATTAGATTACATCACTTGCTATAGCTTTTGACAGTTACACAGAAGCATTATTAATCCAAGTGTCTATCCCCTAAAAAAGCAACAATAAAAAGGTCAGTGGGAAGGAGATTAGCATGGCATTGGATTAAAACATATAACAAACATGCAGCATGTTTGGATAATCAAATTGTACTTGCAGGTGCACATGAGTCACCCATCAGAGGGAGGCTTATTGGTGGTTGATTCAGGAGGGTGTGTCAATTCCAGGTTTAGTCCTCTAACCGGTTTGGGCACCAAGTTGGGAACCCAGCCATCGTTAGAATAGAAAGATGTGCCTAAGATTTTATACCTCTTAAATTTACAGCATTTTAGACTTTTTGCGTTTGTTCACTGAGGTAGGTAGTTTATTGTGCCAACCTGGCCAATAAACACATGTGGGATTAATCGAAGGGCGGAGCGAGCAATGGCTAAGAGAGCCTCGCCATTCTTGTCACTTGCTCATTGATCATTGGACCAGGGTGCGGCTGCCTTGCTTGTTCTTTGCCTCAATTTTCAAGCTACACTACCTGTGGGACACCTAACCCGTGGACTGTGTTGCTGGAATTTGAGGTTCCTTCAAGACATGCTTTGCCACACCATTTAAATTTTTATCTCTTGAGCTGGGGACTATAGGACCCTGTCATCTGGCTGACTGCTGGTGACCTGCCTTGCTGATTACTGCCTGTGCCCAGATAACCTGAATTGCTCTACAGAGAACTGACTACCAGGCGACCCTCAAGACTTGTAGGACTGCCAGTGTCTCATAACTGTCTCACGGGAGTAAGTTGCGCTGAGCCATTTGTACTGCTTCACAATTTAATTAACTGTTTATTTTTATGTTATATATCGATATATCTGTATATATATTTATATAAATATTAACATCCTAGTTTTGTTTCTCTAGAGAATCCTGTCTAACGCATTCACTAAGGCAAGTGTAACCTGCAAGTCTAGGACTGCCAATGATAAGTAAGGATTATAATAGCAGGTGGCAAATGTATGATAGACCTAAAGTGTCTCTCATCAGGCAACCTTGGAAATAATCGAAATCTAAAGGCTCCAGTGCCTTCAGCAGAGTTTGGAATTCCCTTGTTTCTGCCAGTTGTAGCTATTTCAGTTTTAAAAAATTAAGAAGTATTTCAGCTCCCATAATCTATAAGCATCTTTTTTTTGACAAACAAGCAGAATTCTGGTTAACTTCCTTCTGGGGGGCAGACCACTCCCCGTTTTCTCAAAACTTAGTAGAGAGACCCACAGGGTTGCTGAACTTAACCCTGAATCTTCTCATTTCTTCCTGATGTCTGGGGGCAGATTGCTAAAGCTTAGGTGGAGTTATAAACTTCTCTCTTAATACCATTTTTCCTGTGGAACTCCTAGGACAGCCTCATAACTCTTAAAATGCCAGCGTGTTCTCTTGAGAGCCTTGGTTAAGTGTAGTTAGTTTTCTCGTTTAATGTAGACTACTATTTCCGGCCACATTTCCCACTGCCTAACTTATTGCAAAAGACACCAGTGTTTCTTCGGGGTCTGGGGATGACATGTGTCCCAGTTCCCCATCTGAAAGAGCACAGGAGATCCAGACAGATCTCAAGAGTCCTCTCATATCACTACTATGCTTAACACAACACCACCAACCCTATTTGGGTGAGAGCATTCCCCCTCCAAACACAGGTTTCCAAAATTGACCAATCCTTGCTGCATAACCGCGCATGCGCCACACACTCACACACACACACACACACACACACACACACACACACCCTCAACCCTGTCTGGTGAGACTTAACAACCCTGCTCTGGGGAAATTCTCCAATACCTCCTCCCTGTGTTAGGCATAGTTCTCTGGGAAAATGAAACCAGGACACTGATAATTTTACATATATATGAAATATATATAAGTATGTATATATAATTTATATATATATAAAAGGATAGGTTTAATAAACTTAACTATCACACCTGTTCCGCTGCTAAATTCCCTGAAGTTATGCGAATCAGTGAAGACTGTGGAAAAGTCAAAAGACCGCCTCTTGAATGACTTTTGGGATTTCTAAAAAGTGTCAAACTTGTAAGGAGAACCATTTCAGGGTTGGAAAATTCTCATAAGACCTAGAAAGGAAGACCAGGCCTTGGCTCCATTTGTACTGAAATTTGCCGGGGAAAGTTGCCCGAGATGTAAGCTCACATCTTTTTCATATGGCTTCTGACTACTGCCACCATGTCAACTCTGGGACACAGCAGGGCCACAGGGCAGGAAGAGGAGCAGATGCTCAAGAGGGCGGGAGTGCCATCTTTTCTGCTGTCCCTTAATCCTTGACCTCACAGTGACCCACGCAACTTTTACCTTGTAGGTCACCAGAGCAACTTGATGATGGATGGAAGAGACGGCACCCGATGGTTAGATTCCTGCAGTGTCCTGGGTTAGAATCACTTTGCCCCAGACTGGAATTGATTCATTTTTAGCAAGCACGTTTTAAGTAGTTACTTACATACAGAGATACCTTTAAAATGCACAAGATCTTCGCACATAAAGAATTTAAAGAAACACTTACTATATTTATTGGATAATATTTATCTTTAACATTTTTCAACTTAGCTGTAATTCATGAGCCCTGTTACCTTTCAGAGCTCCAGAAATCTTGATTTGGTTTGCTGGATTCCAAGTTCAGCATATTCGTCCTTTTGATAAGTTCACCTTTGCAGAAGTATTTTTGTTAAATATCATAGCAGGTCCACAACAGAAGCTTATCTGTAGGTGACAAGGCATAATAAAGTACATATTTCCTACTGATTATACATATATGATATATAAAATATATTATATAAATTAGATATATATTAAAACATACACGCATGTGCATGTTATCAAATAAAACCCCTTAAGGATTTCTGATGTTGTGTTGAGAAATGATACTGCCTCCTATTAAACTCCCATATCCGTGAGTGTTTTCCCTGAGATGCGTGTGGCCATTACAAGTCATTATTGAACCCAGCTGAAAGGTATACTGTTACATTTGTTGTCATTCTACAGTAAAGAAGAATGGATTAGGTTTGATCTATGTTCATAGGGAGCCTCTTTGGATGTATTTAGAATCTCTTTCCCCGCGGTGAAGCCAGAGGAAGTTAGAAATGCCACCATATCACTTCCTCAGATAGATTCAAGGAATCTTTACAAAGGGAGAAATATATTGAAGAACTCAATTCATAATCTTTGCAAATATAAGAAGTATACATATTCTGATATTATTTCAAAATATGTATTAGTGAATATAAAACTAGTTGTTTTTAAAGTATATGTATATAAAGAGAATAGATTCATAATTGCTATTCATTGTGTCCGTGGAGAAAGTGAAACTGGTACAGAATATAGAGGGACACTTTCAACATTTTATATTATTCTTTTCTCTCTTGCTTGAATAGTTCCACAAAGAAATATGTTGTACTAATTTAAGAATATTTAAATATTATAATTTAAAAGAGTGATGTCCTAATTTAAAAGAGTGACATCAAGTATCACGTATGTTGAGAATCTGTTCTCTTCATCTGTCACTTTGTGTAACCGTGTACGTATTTCTCCTGGAGTACTCTGAGACCTCAGCCTTGTATGTGTATTATCCCAGAATCTTCTGAATAATATGGTCAAAGCTTTCTGTATTTTATCATTTTAAATCTTAGAAGAGACTTGGTAATCGTTCCTCAGTTCATAGTCTTTGCAATTAAATTTTAAGTTGGCCTACTAAATGAATTAAAGAAATCAGATGTAAACAAATGAGCAGATTTATGCTGTCTTTTTGATATACTGATTTGAATTAGTTTTAATGGGCCCCATGGCAGTTTTCTAGTCTATAACTGCTATTAAACAGAATTCTGTAAATTCACTGAAGATGTTTAAATACTCTGTGCAGTAATACAACTGATGTGTGTTACACACAAGTAATAACTGTGGATTAAATTGAAACAAAAACATGCCCCAAAGTTAAGGGGGACAGTTTAATACAGCTTTTATTTTTTTACTTTAGAAAGGTTCATGTATTTTTATTCAGTTTTCTTTTGAGCCATAGAATATTCATAATCGTAGTATTGAGTATTGCCACTGTCCTAAAAGCATTTATTATTACTCTATGTGATTAAAAAAAAACCTGTAAGTCAGTCGTGATAGCATCCTAATTGTTACAGATGAGGAAGCTGAGGTTTAAAAAGGTGGAGCAACTTGCCTGTGCTCATGCAGCTAGTGTAGATCTGGAATATAAGTACCCTATATTTTCTTCTCCGTGTTCTTGAGCACTTTGTCAATGATGTACCTCTCTTAGTGAAACCCTAGACTTCTGCTTATATTAGAATGAGTAATCATAAATTTACAAAATTTACTCAAGACATTTAGAACAGTGACTAGAACATAACAAGTATTCAAGAAATTATTTTGAATCAATGATATAAATACAGTGTTTACATTCTGTAGTATTCTTAATCTTTATAGTAAAGAGAAAATGTGTTTTATAGAGAGGAAAAGACAGAGAGTAATGACATTAGTAACTAATAGCTTTTAAGAATGAAATGGGTAAAAAATGGACCAATAGACAACATGATAGACTGAGAAAAGATTAAAGCTGTCAAGCATTTCATGTTATGGGGATTCCCCAAGCAATACTCAATGTTTTCAGCAGTGAAGAAATAAAAATCCCTATGACCTTCAGCCAATCAGTAGCACATGATCTTTTTAAAGTGTTAAGTATTTAAAATGTAGGTAAGTCCAATCTTACACATGAAATGAAAGTGTGCTTCACTGAAACCATGGTTTTACAAACACTTCAGAGGCATGGAATTGATGGACGGTAGATAAGGAAGACTAGCTAAGAAATGATGCATTTGAATTATAATTTTGTCAAATAATATTGAATCTACAGTAGACTGCCAGAAGAATGAACAAATCTACTTTGGAAGAATTACAATTAGGTAACTTCTTGGAAAGGACAGTGGCAAGAAGTAGTCTATCCCACCTTGGATATATTATGAGGAAGGATCAGTCCTGGAGAAGGACAATGTTCCTGGTTAAGTAGATGATCCAAATAAAGAGTAAAATCCTCATTGAAACAGATGGAAAGTGATTGAAAAAATGAGCTCAAACATATTTATGAGCCTAGCATTGGAATGGCCTGTTTTTCATCCTCTTATACATAGAGTTGCTATGAGTTAAAAACAATTTGCTGTGCCAATCTTAGGCTGGATTCTCCAGAGAAGAAAAAACAGTGATGTATATGATATAAGGTATATCAAGAAAACGGCTCTCACGGTTTTAGAAGTGGGAAAGTTCAAGTCAAGACAGGTTCAAACTCTGTGTATAAGATCTGAAGGCTTCTCCTGATTTGCATAGCTTCAGAGGAGATGAACCCAAATTTGTCAGGAAGACCAGAGGCTAGTGGCCAGAGAGGTGAATTAACCCGTGGTCAGTGAGTCTGATGACTCCCAGAATCAGCAGGCAACATTGCAGGCTGTTGGCTCAAGTGCAAAAATCAAAACATGAACTGATTAGTCAGATGCAGAATCCATACAGAAACAAGCAAGTAAATCTTCCACTTATCTGGAAAGCAAACCATACTCCCAAGACAATTAATTGCATCATATATGTGACCTTAGTAAGATGCATTCCATCCTAATTTTATTCTATTATGGATATTTGTCACTGAGTGGATGTAATACATTGTGTTAGGTCATGTCATGGGAATCACTAGATGTAAACTTCCAAACAACTAAGCATCCTAGATATTGCTTTGAGGACTAATATGCACCTGATCCAAACTACAGTATTTGCAATTGCCTCATATGCATATGACAGTTGAGCATTTAATAAGGAAAACTAAAGAAGATTGTATGCATTTGAATTATGGTGTCATTAAAGAAGATTGAAAGTACCATGGACTGTCAAAAGAACAAGCAAATCTTCCTTGTAATAAGTACAGTCCGAATGTGTCATCTCACATACTTTGGGCATGTTGTGAGGAGAAATCAGACTCTGGGAAAGGACCTCATATTTTGCGAAGTGGAAAGGGAGAGACAAAAAAGAAGACCCACTATGAGCTGAATTTAGACAGTACTTGCAACAACACACTGAAAAACAAGAATAATTGTGAAGATGACATAGGATCAGGCAGTGTTTCAGTCTACTTTATATGGGGTCACTATGAGTTGGAATGGACTGTACAGCACCTAACAAAAACAACACATGTCTATTGAATGTTGTCATAGTAAGTTTTATGGTGCCAACTAGGCTTCCATAGGAACATG
Source organism: Tenrec ecaudatus (assembly GCF_050624435.1). NCBI lineage: Eukaryota > Metazoa > Chordata > Mammalia > Afrosoricida > Tenrecidae > Tenrec > Tenrec ecaudatus. The sequence continues at coordinate 25,025,066 of NC_134542.1, read as the reverse complement.
TGTGTGGCATTTAATCAGGTTGCAGCTTGATTGGAGGGCAACTGAAATAAATGCTTTCTGAGGCCAGCCTCCAACTCTCTTTCTCCCTGGTGATCAGACCAGCATGTTGGTGCTTGAGCTAGTCTTTTGCCTCAACCATGTGTTGCACTACCTGTGGGCTGAACCAACCTGTGGATCACGTCACCTTGCCTTGCATCACGAGAGCTTGAGACTCCATGGGAGGCTCACTGCTTTGCTACTCTCCACTCTACTGACTGTTGCTGCCCACACTGCTGTCTGCTGCCTGCTGAACAGTTGCTCTGCTTGTCTTGCCTGAGGGCTGATTCTGCTCTCTGCTTCCTTGACCTTAGACCAGCAGTCAGCATGAGTTGAAGGATCTTTGGTATATTAACCGTCCAATGAAAGTGAGTTGAACTGAGCCCTTGAAACTGCTGTGTGGACTAATTAGCTGTTACCTTCCTTCTTGCTATATCAACCTGTCTGTCTATCATCTATCTGTCCACATATATGTTCATATGTTTCCTGGTTTTATTTCTTTAGAGAACCCTGCCTAACTCAAATGTCATGACCTAGGCACACCTTATTCTTCAAAGTTACATCTTGGCTCTTTATCCTTAGGAAACAATATTTTGTTTTCCGCAGATATACCCAATGCAATATAACTTTTGATTTTCTGGCTGATCTTTCCATGGCCATTGATTATGGATCTAAATAAAATGAAATCCTTGACAGCATTCAGTTTTTCTCCAATAATCATGAGGTGGTTTGGTTAAATTTTGAGGAATTTTTTTCTTTACAATGAGTTGTACACCACACTGAATGTTGCAGTCTAGAATTTCCTTTAGAAAGTACTCGAAGTACTCTTTACTTCCAGCAAACAGTTGTTTCAGCTGTACATTGCAGGTTTGTATGAGTCTCCCTCTAAATTGATGTTGGATTTTTCTGCATGTAGTCCAGGTTCTCTGATTATTTTCTCAACATACCAATTGAGTAAGTGCGGTAAAAGGAAGCAACCCTAGCCCACACCTTTGCAGATTTTTAAACATACAGTATCTTTGGTTCCGCTGGATCTCCTACTTCTTGATCTATGTACAGACTTCTCCCAAGCACAATTAAGTGTTATGGAACTCTAGTTCTTAATTTTGTTATGAATTGAACATGTAAACTAAATTTTCTTATTTAAATTTATCTCTACCCATGTATAGGGGAAGAAAATTTCAAGAAAGAAAATATTTCAATACAATATACATATGCTATTTACTAACAACCCAAAAAGTTACAGTAATTTTTTTTAATTTTCAGAAGAAAAATAGAACAGGGCGGAAAACTTATACTCTCTGTATTATAGAAATAGTTCATGGTTGAAGTTGTGTTGGCACCAGCATGAATATTATGGGATATTTTGTTGAAATGGGGAATAGAGGGACAGAAGGGAAAATAAATGAAAGTTACTCTTTGATTTGAAATTTTCAGGGAAATTATGTTCATGCATGAACGTTGTCTGCGTTGGGAAGGAGTGCTTTTGTAATTTCCAGTAATGTCCTCCTTTGTTACCCTGGTGCCCTTCACTTCCTGTGCTCTCTGTATGAGGGTGGGGGTGGGGGTGGGGCAATAAAGCCAATGACTGCGCAGTTATCACTGTTAGTGCTGCCAGAGTGGCACAGTTGGTAGCAGAGCACGGACGGTAGACCAAGGAATGGATTTTAAGAATAATCTGATAATTTCCAGGGAGGAAATTGATGTATTTTCAATAAAAATATATTTTTGTATATACATATATATCTGTTATCTATCTATTGCTATATACCCCAAGGAACACAGAAACACACAAGAGGGATGCAGACTTCACCAGTGATCATTATTGGGAACAGCATCCCCTATCTGTCAGTTTGTCCTACCGCAGTGGTCTCCAGTTTCCCTGATGCTGGAAGCTGTGCCACCTTTGTTTCAAATGCCGGCAGTGAAGGTATTTCCCAAGTGAATATATTTCAGTGGGACTTCATAATTAAGACATACTAGGAAGGAGGACCTTTTTTTCCCACCAACATAAATGTCGACATGAACTTGTCTGGATGTATGATGAAGCTCGGTATCATCAGCCAAAATAAGGGCAGAGAGAAATTTTGGAAGAGACCATCAATAGCTCAGATACCAGTTGACCTTGGGCATATCCTACCTGATATTTGGGACCATCTCAAGAATTGCTATGAATAATTAGTCCAGTGTATTAATGGACTATGCAAACATGAATCACCATGACTCTGAGATGAGAAAAGATGATCATGCCTGACGACCAAGACCAACTGCTCTGAAATGCATCACAGTAGAGGATCCTAGAAAGAAGAGGAAAACATTATCAAAGAAACTACAAAAAAAAAAAAAAAGACTGAGTGGTCAGATTTGCACTTGAACATGTTATCAAGAGGGATCAGTTCTTGGAGAAGGAAAGAGTCCATTCTTGGTAAAACAGACCATGAGTAAAAGAGGGAGACCTCCATGAAGTGGATGAGCAAAGTGACTGCAATGACTGGCCTAAATATAGCAATGATTATGGAAAGGGAACTTGACCAGGCAGGGTTTCATCGTTAGACCTAGAGTGTCTCTGAGCTGGAACTGCCCAATCAATACAGTAAGAGTGAATACAGTGCTACAGGTGACTGTGATGAGACGCAGGGGAAGATTAACTCCCGCATAGGTATGAAACCAGTGTATCCCGGGAGTCATCCACATGAAAAACAAGAGGGGCAGGCACATTCCATAAATTAAAGAATGATTCAGGTAAGGCATTACAATTGTGTAAATTCATTAAGTGCACCCAAATCAGTAAATAGATACTTGGGGGTATTATTTTGCACGTGTAGGAATTGTGCATGTTTCTGTCTGGAGAAAAAAAAAAGCAAAGCCAAGCAATGATGATGCTACCAGTATAAATAAGAAGTAAAATATCAAACTAGATATGGGCATGCATGGTCCCTCGAATCTGGAATTTGCCAGAACTTTCTTGCAGCAAAATTTCATAAAATTAATGTTCTAAATAAATAAGATTTTGAGGTTTGGGTCTGATTTCTCTTTGGGCCCTTACTTTGCATCCTCAGTTTCTCACACTGTCACCACCCACTGCAACAAGCACACGAGCTGGAAGTGGTATAAGGCAATGCTGTGAGACATTCCTGCAGAATTCGAGAAGTAGTACTTCCTTGGGCCGAGGATGCAGGGCTATGCAACCAATCTATAGCTCTGTACATCGAAATCAAAGTACTGCAGAGCGCTTTTTGTAAGTAATACAAAAATATTGAATCTGCATAGAAGTTTCTTGTATTATAGAGAACTGCAATCTAGCACAAAAATGGCTCATGATATTCCTGCAACTGTCTTTGGCTTACAGAATAATAAGGCCAGACATAGTATTTGACATCTCCCCATCATATTCTTGAAAATAGACATGATGACATGCATTCCTAACCAGAGATTATGAAAACATCGGGATGGCAATAGCAGGTGGTATGTTGTAGATGTTCAGCATGCTATTTTTGTTATTATTTTCCTGAAAAATTTTACTTCCCAAAATAAATTGGTGTGTTCTATATATACTATTACACAGACCATTACACTGAACCCAGAAAAAGCATGTTTTAACGGGACAGACAGCCTCAATTTGTTCTAATGAAACCCTGATTTGCCCAAATTCTGTCAGTAACCATGGTTTCCACATGATATCCAAAAAGGGTAGCTGTGTTTTTATTTCCTAATACAACTCACTGTGGCACAAAATCAGACTAAGATATGTCCCTGGAAATGCAAAATGGATAAATAAAAATGTAAGAAAAATTACTAAACTGTCCCTTGATAACTAAATGGTTGATCATAAATTGGAGTGTGTCTATGCAAATGAAGTAAATAATTAAAAACTCCAAGAACAGCGTTGACTAGGTGGTTGATGACTGGCAATTATAAAAGCTGAATTTTTAATATGCATACATCTAAGGAGCCAGTAAAAATTAGCTCCCAGACTAATGGACTTGCCTTTCTTCCAAGGCAGAATTTTAATGAGAGCATTATTTATAACAGAGAGCTTAGAACCAGGGTATTCTTGCTTAGTCTCATTTTTTTATTTCCTCTCATTTTTTTCATTCACTGACACCTTATCCATTAAACTATGAACTTCTTTACAGAAGAATAATACTTTATGTGCTAGGAAGTAAAGGTCAGAATGACCTCGGAAATTAGTTACACTAGATATACTCTACAGATGGGCCACTGCAGAGTAAAGAAATTATAAAGTCCATTTTAAATATCCAAGTTATGTGAGCTTCTTTTATATATTCCACAGAATTAAATTGCTTCCCGTGTATGGTTTGTTCTTGATGTGGCCGAACTTATTACTCTTTGACAAATCTCCTATATGATTGTTTCCTTCATAAAATAAAATTAAAAAATCTTTCAGAACAATTAAACCTTATTCTATATAGCCAGAAATGTGCTTTAAGCTTACTAAACATTCTAATGCTCGGGCCTTCTATTTTGTTCTATTGCTAAATTCTTTGAGGCCCTTGATGTTTACATTCACATTTTTGCACACACCCTTGTTATTGGGAATTTCTATTACGAACATCACAGAGTTTGTCATCTTAAAGTTAGAGTATAATTGTCAATCTTCCTGAGATGTCAACTAAAAGTATGCTGGCCCTGCTTCCACGAGTTGTCCCTGCACAGTTGTGATTAAGCACAAGCTTAAGAGATTTTACTGGCAGTGGGACATCCCGTATAAAATATGAGTCAAGCCTAGTCCACGGATGAGTCAGAGGAGAGATTTACAAAGAACTGCTTGTCACCTTCCCATTCTATCCCTTCAACTTTACCCAGCTTTGCCTTAATCCCACATGACCAAAGGACAGTGAAAGGAGCATTATGAGGGGCAAAATAAACCTGTTTCCACGCGTCCAGACAGGTGCCCTTCCATATCATCTTTATAAGCCATCAGCATTTTAAAAGCTTCTGTATCCACTCATAAATAATGAAGGGTTTAGATTTTCTATGAAGTCCCAACTTTGTTTTAAAATTGTAAGGATTTAGGCCCCTTTCTAAACTCCAATATCAAATAAACAGCAAACAAACAAGCACTAGGGTAAAGTCATGATATTTTCACTGGAAATATGTTGAATAAACTGAAGATTGCGATATTGCTGAATGGCATCGTTTGGTAGGTACATAATTTCATGTCAACTTGAAGATATATAATCTTTAGGGGTAGTATTCAACCTGTCAATCAGCCTGATGCTGGCTTCTTGTGGGTGTGGCCTTCTCATAAGGAGGATCCTGGGAACCTCCCTCATTTCTCTGCCTTCACTTTCCAGCTGGCTGATGGGGGGGGTGGGGAGGGGCGGTGGCAGTGTAGAGCCCTGAAGGTGCGTCCACCACCATTGGATCCATAAGACTCTGCACCCATCGGCCTGTGATCTTCCTGCATTCTGCATCAATGCATGTGGTTGCGTGAGTCTGAAGAGGGAATCTGGACTAGGACAAGATTTACAGACTTGATCTGGACTGGGCTGGGATGTTTGCTTGAGATACGATTACGTCTTGATAATAAAGCTCTCTCTTGCATATATATGAGTGTCCCTGGATGTGATTTCCTAGTCAACCTAGCCGAACACTTGTGGGATTATGCATGGAGCTAAAGTCATTCAGCATATGTTTTAGCAAAATTGTTTCCTTTTAATTGCCTACTTTTGCCCTTTGTACTTTTTGATTTTGCTATTTTACCTTTTTCTGATTAATTTAAAAGAATTTTTCACATATTAGACCATCACCCTTTCTTGATTTTTGCAATTGTTTTCCAGCCAATTTACTTACCTTTTAATTTTATATTGTTATTCTGTATGTTTACTCTTTTCTGTGATCATATCTACTCATTTCACCTATGTTGCCTTATTATTCTGTTTAGAAAAACCACCCGCACTATGATGCTGTATGGACACTTGCTTAATCTTTCTATAATGATTGTTTATTTTTGATAGCCAATTAATTTAATTTTTGTGTAGACAGACGTTTGACACTTGGCAGACCTCTGTTACTTCCTAAATAGCCAATTATCAAAAGAGCATCTATCAAATTACATTTACTTTGCTACTGCTTTGAAATATCCTAATTAATAACTTAGGAAATAAGTATCTAATCAAGGAGGGACAAATTACCCAATAAGCAAGGTAAACACATGTGTAGGGCATCAGCAAAACAAGGGAAGCTGTTGTCCAAAGCTGAGACCAATGCACGTCAAGCAGACAAGACCCAAGGAAAAATAAGTGCAGTAGTGGAGGGGACTGCCATTTCAGCGTCTTCCTTATTACCCGCCTCCTGCTCTCGCTGACCATGTAATTGAAGTCTTCAAGTTGTTGTGTCTCTTGGGAGTACTATTTTTAATAAATAAGAGATGGGGTGGACTTTCATAAGTAAAATGTGGGAATGACTTCTGACCTATTTTTATTTCATAAAAGGGAAGGAGGGAAAAACCAAAACAAAATTCAATAATGGCCCAAGGTCAATTCCTCTGGAGCAGGGCTCAGATACCTCTACCCTTTTTCCTCCTCTGTCCATTCTGACACCAACTCTTTCTCATACAACACTCTCGATGTCTCAGCTGGGTCCAACAATTCATTCCTTTGGCCACACAGAACTCATAAACGGTACTCACAGTTATGGGGTTTATTAGAAAAGTGACAGGTTGAATTCAGCATTAGAAACATCAGTCAGGGCAACCTCCTCCCAGCCAGGCCCACAGGCATGCCTCTCGCTGGTCCTTGGCCTCTCGGCCACTTGATCCCAGAAGGCGTTAGGAAGTTCTTTTGGGGATGCTAATAAATGTGCAGAGGGCATGCAACTCCACCATAAGCCTCAGCCTTTCCTTTCTTCCTTCAACTGGCATTACAGACCACTCCATTGCTTAAGGTTTCTTAGAAGTGAATGGCATATTGTTCCTTTTAAAAAAAATAAATGCCTAGTTTCTATATGTATGCCATTGACCATTGTACATAGAATCTAGGTCAAAAAAGGTAATTCTTTGTCTGCTCATCAGGATCCCTGGTAGTGTAGTGGTTTTTCTATGGGCTGCTAAATGCAAAGTCAGCAGTTTGAAACCACCAGCTGCTCCTTGGGAGAAAGAGTAGGCTTTCTACTCCTGTCAGCAATTACAGCCTTGGAAACCCACAGGGGTATTGCCCTGTCCTATAGGGTCACTAAGAGTCATAATTGGCTCAAATGTGAGTGAGTGCTTATCCTAGCCTTTCATTTATATCTTATTTATTTCCAGCAAAAACACTGTGATTAAGCTATAAATTTATCTCACTCCATAAAGAAATTATAAGTAATTAATAATTTTTAACTCTTAGGTTTCATTTCATATGTTAATGAAATGCTGACCCGTTTCACTTGAAATTAATTTATTCTAAAATATTATTTATAGAGTGGAAAGTCTATTTACCACAAGAGTTACAGAGCTTTGAAAAGGCACTATGTATTTTTTTCCTTGTTCTTTTGTTGATGTACAGATCTAACCCTAAACATTGCTGGTTAGTTTCCTTAAGACGGCAGGCACAAAGTCTGTAACTTTTATATGGAAGAAGCCATGGTGCCTTGAGATAGTTTGAGGAACAGATCAATTATATGGAAGAAAACTCAAGTTCGCGGGGAGGAGATGAGCCAGTCAGGGTGCAGTGTAGCAACAATGAAACATACCCCTTTCCTCGAGTTCTTTAATGCTTTCTCCCCCGCCTCTCCGCATCCCCTATTATGATCCCAATTCTACCTTACAAATCCGCTAGACCAGAGGATGTACAGTGCTACAGATCAGAGCTGGAAACACAGGGAATCCAGAACAAATGATCCCTTCAGGACCAATGCTGAGAGTGGTGATACCTGGAGAGTGGAGGAAAGGTGGGGTACAGAGGGGGAACCAATCACAATGAGCTACCTATAACCTCCTCCCTGGGGATGCGGTAAAACATAAAAGTGGGTGAAGGGAGACGTCAGAAAGTGTAAGATATGACAAAATAATAATAATTTATAAATCAAGGTTTCATGAGGGAGCCAGTAGCGGGGAGGGAGGGGGCAAAAGGATGAACTGATACCCAGGGCTCAAGTAGAAATCAAATATTTTGGGAATGATGATGGCAGCAAATGTACAAATGTGGTTGAACCAATGGATGGATGTATGGATTGTGATAAGAGTTGTACAAGCCCATAATAAATTGATTTTTTTAAAGAAAGAAACTGTAATCTATAATTTGTTAGAACCCACAAAGAGGAGTTGCATAGTCAATTAAAGACAAGTAAACCCTGAAAAAGAAAAAGGAAAGAAATAAAAACCCCAAGTTATAATTTGTATCTAAGAAGTTGAAACGGCTGAGGAAAACCATGAAGAAAGTTGTAGCTGTCTCTGGTCTTCCTCCCCATGACTACTCAAAATAGCGTTTATCCTCTGAAATCTTGGAAAGAAAACTGGTGGGAAAATGTTTTCTACAACAACCACCATGAACTTCAAAAACCTCAAATTATTATTTTTTTAGGAAAGTTTTCTTCAGTTGCATCCAATGTAGATGATCATTAATGGGAGATACTAGATTACTCAATCAGTTTAGAAACTCAGCCACTGGGTAAATGTGCTATAATATGAATAATATGTGGAGTTCTTTGAAGATAAAAATGCAGGTATTTGAAAGAAAATTAATTCAACACAGAAATGGAAGTATTAAAAGATAGACATTTAAGGTATCCAGTGTAGAATCCCAGAAATTATGGAACTATTACTCTCAGGAAAAAAATAGAAGAAACTTTACATTGAAAACTTTGCATCTTCCTTAATTTTTAAAATTTAATCAAAATTCATTTCAATAATAAGGGAGTAGAAAAAAACAAATGTTCAATAGTAGACAACTCTGGATTTGAATCTTATAAGAATTCTTATATTTGCATTTCTAAAACAGTTATATATATACATCTGTTAACCCTATTTTGAATATTAATATACACAAACATATCAGGCCCTGCTTTTCTTATATATAAAGTAAAATAAATTAATAAAAAATATTTTTTCTTTATTCCTTTTAAAAACAACAACAACAAAATACTTCAGGGACCCCAGGAAGCTGCTAGATGACTCAGTGAATAACACAAAAAATTCAAAATAAATAAAACATTCAGGGTTGTTTTTAATCCTTAATTTATCAATCTGTTTGTTCAGACATCATCACCATGAATTTGTAGAAATGTATATATTCTCAAACCACGTGCTACCAGGTTCAAATCATAATCACTTCAATATTATCCTGGAAATTTGTGTTCCTAAGTGGTTCACAAGTAATTCTGATATAACAAAATCACTAATCATTGATAAATATGAATCAATATTAAAACAAACCAAAAATATTCTTTAAAAGCATAACTAAGGAAAACCTCAAACCTAATAGTCAAATGTCAAGTAAAGGATAGGGCCATCGCTAAGTGTATACCATATATACTCAAGTATAAGGCGACCTGAATATCAGCCAAGACACCTAATTTTACCACAAAAACTGCATTAAAAATGTGCATTATACACGAGTACCTATGGTAATGCTCTTTCCTCTCTCTAAGTGACTCAGAAAGAATAGCATATGTGGTCGTAAAGCCTGTCTTAGAACAAGCAGCCATCGAAGTAAGGTCAGCCAAGTCCACCATCCAATGTGATAAAAGAATTATTAACAATATGATCCAAGACCAGAGGGTGGGGGTGGGGTGGGGCGAACTGGAGTTTGTAGTCTGGGCACCCAGTTTTCAGAAGGCTATGATGTCAGGGAAAGCCCAACATTCATTTACAGAGTCCGCACCTGGATTCAGCCTCCATTGAACTCCCTCAGTCCCTTGATCAGATATGTGAACAATCGTGTCTCCAGGAAGCGTGCCCTGGAAGGTGGACAGCTACAGCTAGCAACCCAAATCCAAATTTACTGCCATAGACTCAGTGCCGACTCATCGTGCCTCCCCTGTGGGTTTCTGAGCATATATAATTAGGTTAAAGTTGAACATAGTATTTGTTTTCCCTTTTGATCTATTTTAAGTTTGTTCTGGTTTCTATTCTGCTTTCCCTGGATTGAGGTATTTTCCTATTTCATTCTGTTGTCATTGTTGGGTTTTGTATGAATTTATTTGTGAGAAACCCAGGATAGGTAAATCCATAGAGGCAGTAACTGGATTAATAGTCTCTTAGGGTTACTGAAGGGACAGTGGGGAAGAAACAGGGAGCTAAGAATAATAAGTACAAGAATGAAGAAAGTGGTCTACAATGATTGTGGTGATGTTTGCACAACTCGTTTGAATAGGTTTCAACCATGAAAGTATATGGCATGTGAATGACATGTAAATAAAACTTTAAAATTTTTTTAAATAAAGGAAGTAGGATAATAGGCTACCACTCTAATGCACACCTTTCTTGAATTTAAATTATGCAGAGTGCCCTTCTACTGTTCACACAACTGCCTTTTGATCCACGGATAGGTTCTGCATAAGCACAATTACAGGTTATGGAATTTCCACCCTCATGTTTATGGTTCATTCACATAATTAAATGCCTTCGATTGTCAATAAAACACAATAAATATCTTGCTGACGTTCTCTGCTTTCAGCCAAGAACTATCTGACATCAGCAGTGATGGCCCTGTCTTCCTATCCTCTTCTGATTCTAGGCTAAATATCTGGCAGCTCTCTGCCAGTGCACTGCTGCAACCTTTGTTAGATGATCTTCAGCAAAATTTCACTTGCATGTGATATATGTTACGCTGTTATGTAATTTGTGCACTCTGTTGGATCACCTTTATTTCAATGGATGTGGGTGACAGTGAAAGCCCAACAGTTGAATGGGTACAAACACAGATCTCTTCCAGTGGGTTGGCCAGACAGCTTTCTTCTAAATGTCTTGGTATAGGCAACTGAGTCCTTCAAGTGATTCATCACCTTGTTGAACCATTTTGAACACTATCCTATCAATTCCTGGAGCGTTGTTTTTCACCAGTGCTTTCTGTGTAGCTTATACTTCTTCCAAAAGTATTCTAAGTCCTGCCTCTTGAAATGATGAAACATTGACCATTTCTTTTTGGCACAAGTGTATTCCTCCATTATGTATCCCCCCCCGCCATTGTCATTTGCTATTTCCCAGTACATTCGATATTTCTCCTATAGAATCCTAAATTGCAACTCAAGAATTGACTTAGTTCTTCAGTCCTTTTTCTTGAGATATGCTGAGTGTGCATTTTCCTTCGGGTTTATAAGTCTGGATATCTTCGAGTTTGTTGTAATGCTTTGTCTTTCTGAGCTTCCCTTTAGAATTTTCTATGCAACTCCTCTACTTCAACAGCATTTCTTTAATATATCCCCGTTTTATTTGAATAGCGTTTCATAAAAACCCTTAAAGTCATCTCATGTGTATGATCACTTCCCCTAATTTCCAGTGGCTAATGAAATGCTTGTGTTATTTATGTTCCTTTCAGAGAATATAGAATTAAAAAGAGGGAATATAACACATTTGTGCTTATATCAACACTTTCATAGGAAGTTCTCTACAACCTAGATGAACGTCAACTCAGAAGATAATACGTGTTTCCTAGAAATTTTCTAGTTCAACTCTGTCTTTTGTAAATTAAAAGGTTGATATATATATATGGATAAAATATTATAGTAAGATCATATTCAATTTTAATTCAAGTCTGAATGTCACATGGAATTCAAAACTCTACTCTTTTGTGGTAGTTAGATATTATGTCAACCAGAGACTGCTGGATAGAGGCAGAGCTCAACCTGTCAATCAAGTGGTAGCTACTAACACTTCCTTAGGGGTGTGGCCTTTTATGTAAGAGCAAGATAGACCAGAGATGTTTCCCTCCACCATATCCCCTTCCTCCTCACTAGAACTTTACTGGAACTGTGCGTCTGCCTCCAGGGGTGGGGCCTTGTGTCCTGCCTGACCCTCTGCCATGCTTTCACTTACCTTAGATCCACTTGACTCTGAACTCGCCATCCTGTGATCTACCTGATTCCTGCGTCATATGTCTGCAGCATTGGCCTCAAGGTCAGACATGAGTCTGAAGAGGGTCCCGTTTGGACCTGTGGCCTTGAATTGATCTGGGATTGGGCACCTTTTAACTCAAAGATGCGTCTTAATATAAAGGTCTTTCTTATACATAGCCGAGTGTCACTGCTTTGTTTCTGGTGACAGCTCAGACTAACGCAACACTCAATGGAACTTTCAACATTCTTTACCAGCACTTTGATGCAAACACACTGATTCTTCTTTAATATTCCTTATTCAATTTCGAACTTTCACATGCATATAAAGCAATTGAAATGCTCTGCTTAGGACAGGGATACCTTAGTCCTCAGAGTAATCACATTGCTTTTGAACACTTTGAAGAAATCCTGTGCAATAAATTTACCTGATGCAATGCTTCACTTGCTCTCTAGACTGCTCTTTCCATGATCATTGATGGTGGATCCAAACAATAGGAAATCCTGGAGAACTTCAATCTTTTCTCCATTTATCATGATGTAACCTATTGGTCCAGTGGTGAGGATTTTGCTTTTCTTCACATGGAGTCTTGTTCCCTACGGAAAGCTGCAATTCTTGACCTTCATCAGTAAGTGCTTTAAGTCCCCCTTAAATTTAGTAAGCAAGGTCGTGCCATCTGCCAATCACAGGTTATTAATCAATTTCTCTCTAATCCAGATGCCTCCTTCTTCATACAGTCCGATTTCTCTGATTATTTACTCAGCATTCAGATTGAATAAGTTCGGCGAGAGGTTGCAGCCCTGACACCTACCTTCTTGGTTTAAATTGTGTAATATTCCTTTGTTCAGTTGCCACAAGTGCCTTTTAAACCGTGTACAGGTTTTGCATGAGCACAAGGTAGTGTTCTGGTATACCCATTCTTCTCAAGGCTCTCTATAGCTTGTTATGGTTCAGAGTTGAATGCCTTAGCATGATCAATAAACCACAAATAAACATGCTTCTGGTTTTCTCTGCTTTCAGCAAAGATCCACATGACAAAGAAATTCTCTCCCTTGCCCCACATCCTCTTCTAAATCCACCTGAACCTCTGCGCTGTCCCTGTCAATGTAATACTACAATGTTTGTTGGACGATCTTTAGCAAAATTTTATTTGTATGTGATATTAATGATTTTGTACAGAATTAATACAACCATATATATTTAATACATATTATTTAATAACCATACAAATATTTATTATATAAAGTATTGATTTATATAAATAAATATATGTATCTGTAATTATTTCTATATAGGTAGATATATTAAACAATAAAATAATTATATATAATTATAGCGATATGGTTGTATATAATTAATATAATTTTGTGTTTATAATCATACATTTATTAATATGGTTATTATGTTATATATTTTATGTGATCATATAATTATGTTGTGTATTTATACATTAAATAATAATAAATATTTGCATGATATATCATTAAAATGTATAGATGTAAATATTATAGTTATTTGTTGTATAATGTCAATCATGTGGTAGCTTGATACCACCTCCTTGGGGGTGTGGTCTTTTATGTAAGAGCAAGCAAGAACAGAGGAGATTTTTCCTATGTTCCACTTCATTTTCACTTTATATTATATAATTTAATATTGTAGATACTTTATAATTACATATATAATAACAACTAATGTTTTACCATTTGGGCATTACATTAGGTCACCTTTTGGGGAATGAGTACAAATATGGATCTCTTCTAGTCAGTTGGCTAAGTAGCTGTATTCCAAATATCCTGAAATAGATGAATGAATACTTCTAATTGCTCATCAACTTGTTGAAACATTTCAAGTGGTATTTCATTAATTCTTGGAACCTTGTTTTATGCTTTCAGTGCAGCTTGAACTTCTTCCCTCAATATTCATTATAATATTTGACTTTGTCTTCTGAAGCTGACCTTTGACATTTTCGGTTCATCTCCTTTATATCATCTTCCTTCCGTGTGCCATAGCGAATCTATGATTCAGAGCTAGCTTAGGGCTTATTTTTGGCATTCACTTTCATCTTGTCTTTGTTTTCTTTTCTCCTGCATGAGGTTCTTGCTGTCATCCATAGCCTTATCAGGTCTTCTCTCATTAGTGCTCAATGCATCAAATCCGTTCTTGAAATTCCAGTGGGATAGACTCAGGGTCATACTGTTGCTCTCACAGCTATGTTTTAATTTTCTTCCACTTCAACATGAACTTACATATTAAGAATTGCTGGTGTGTTCCACAGTCAGTCCCTGGACTTGTAGCTGCTTCTATTAAGTTTCTCCATCCATCATCATTTGACAGATGTAGTCTTTTGATTTCTGTGGATCCCATCTGAAGAAGTCCATGTGTATAGTCATCTTTTGTTATGTTGAAATATGGGATGTGTTATGGAGAAACGGTTGGTCTGGCTAAATTCTGCCATGTGAGCTCCAACTTTGTTTCTACCATCGAGGCTTATACTGTTCCTTCCTTTTGTCTCCAAAACCTTGCATTCCAACTGTTGCCAAGAAATATTAATGCATCTTGATTGCATGTTGATCAATTTCAGACTGAAGACAGTTTAGTAGAATTATTCAACTTCTTCATCATGAGCCCTAGCGGTTGACTAATAGTATTGATTGGATTTTTAAAATGTAGACAGGTAGAATCATGTGACAGTAGTATTGTACTTCAAGATAGATATTAATATGTTTTTGATGATGAATGCAAAGTCATTACTTTTGATTGTTTCATTCCCAGCAAAGTAAACCATATCATTTTCTGATTCAAAAAGACCAACCCATTTCAGTTCACTTATGCTTGCATGTCAGTTCTTATGTATTCCATTTTGCATTTTATTAATCAAACAGTATTATTAATATCACATGAAAATAAAAATTTGCTAAAGACAGTTCAAATAGCAATTGCCACACTACATTGACAGGGATCTGACAGAAATGCCAAACAACTCCAGAAGAGGACACAGAAAGAGGGATCTCATCACTGACAGCAGATGTTTCTTGGCAGAAATCAGAGAAGGCCAGAAAGATGTTTTCTTTCAAAGGCATTTGACTGTGTGGATTATAAGAAGCTATAGCATGCTCTTATGGAACCTGTACGTAATCCAAGAAGTAGTTATTCCAATAGATCAAGGGGGGAAACAAAACAAGAGGACACTGAATGGTTTAATAACAAGTAAAGTATGCCTGAGTCTGGGTTGTATCCTTTCAACAAATTAGTCAATTTGTATGCTCAGCCAATAATTAAAGAAGATGGATTATATGAAGAATTAGCATCAGAATTGGAGGAAGAGTCATTAAGAATTGGTGATTTATAGATGATACTGTTGTTGTGGGGAGACGTAACGTGTCAAGCCTCTCCACTCTTGCACTGCAGCCAAGAAAGGTCTTAGGCAAGACACACAATTCAGACCAGAGCCAGAGAACGAGTAAGTTTACTGACGTGGATGCGTTGGGCCCTTTATTCATCTGAAAGATCTGACAAAACCTAAAGCTTGACCTTATATTCTGCTAATGGCAGATCTCCCACCATTGGCTAGCTTTCTGGAAATTCTTCTGCTACTGGTTAGTCCTCTCTATTGTCCCTCCTCTTTCCAGAAAAGTAATCCCAGCCCCCCAGCATCACTGACTTCATTCTGAGCTCTTGTCTCAGAACCCAAACTCTAGAATTTCTTCAGTTATTGTGTTGTTGTTGTTTGGTGCCATTGAGTCAGTTCTGACTCATAGCCACCCTATGCACAACAGAACAAAGCACTGCGTGGTCCTGCACCATCCTCCCAATTGTTTCTATGCCAGAGCCCATTGTTGTAGCCGCTGTGCCAATCCAGCTCATGAGGGCCTGCCTCTGTTTTTCTGCCCCTCCACTTCACCAAGCATGATGTCTTTCTTCAGAGACTAAGCACTCCTGACAACATGTCCAAATAATGCAAGGCAAAGTCATTATGGGGTTGTATAAAAGTCCTGCCTCCTCCACCGGGCTATTTCATTATCTTCATGACCTCTGGTCTCTTCCATTGATAGCATAAAGTGTCTTATCTGTCCTTCACTTTCCTTAGTGCTGGAGAGGTATGTGTGGAAATATGTCTGCACCTCTCCCCTGTGTCACAATTTCTGTCACATTCCTTCCATTAGCACCTCTGCTGCCTTGGCCACCCTCTGACTAGCTAAAGATACTAATTTGTTTGTTGGAAGCCCCCCTTCCCCCAAAAAATGAAGCATACATTTATGACCACACGGTTGTCCATAAGGATTACAGTCGATGTAAAGAAAATAAAATTACTCATAACTGTGCCAAGACATTCAGATAAACAGATAAAAGATTGAAGTTGTCAAGTATTTCGTTGTACTGGTTCCATAATCATAGCTCAAGGATATATCAGTTAAGAAATCCAAGGAAATATTGCATTGGGCAAATGTGCTGTAAAAGACCTCGTTCAAGTGTTGAAGAGCCAAGATTTCAGTTTGAGAACTAAGATGCCTATAACAAGCTCATTCCCTGGAGATGTCATGTTTGGTAAGTGGAGGGCCAGAATAAAAGAGAAAGATTCAAAAGAAGATGCATGGACAGAGGCTACAACAATTAGCTCAAACACATCAACATTGTGAGGATGGGTAGGACAATGTAGCATTGTGTTCTGTTGTACATAGGGTTTCTCCGAGCCCAGAAACAACCTGAAGGCACCTAGCAATAACAATTTCAACAAGGTTCATGATTAAGGATGTACTTGTGCTACTGAAAATAATACCTACTGTTTATATTAAATTCAGCCTTAACTAAGTGTCCTGTATTTTTATTTGCTAACACTCAATACCCTCCTGCTAAGGCATTTACAGAAGACTAAAGTCTTAAAGGAATTAGATCCTAAAGGAATATAAATGTGTAAAGCAAGAGGTCAAGAAAATACCCCAAAAAAAACCTCAAGGCACTGAGGAAGAAAATTGTAGTATTTGTTGGAAATATTAGAATTATTACACAGATATTAAAGAAAAAGACACCTTAGCAAGGGCCACCAAAGGTTTATAATCTTTCATTTTTTCATTTATAACTGAAAATGTTTTCCAGGTAAATTCATGTTATTTTGTTCTTCTTCCTTTAACTCTCGCCACTATTTACTTATGAATATTTTCTCTCTCTGGATTTTTAGAAATGAAATTACAGCATGTCACCGTTTGGTGTCATTAAGTTGGCCGTGAAGCACAGCGACCCTGTGTACAATGGAATGATGCGCTTCTTGCTTCTGCACTGTCCTTACAGTTACTGCAGTGTGTAAACCCTAGAGCCCATTGCTGCAGCCACGCTACCGCTACCCTTCTGTCTTGTTGTCAGCTTTTTCCTTTCTCGTCCTGATCTACTCCACTCTCATTCATTGTAATCCTATAACTCTGTTCATGGACAATTTTTCTGAAGTAGATTACCAGGTCTTGGTGCTCGGGTATTTCGGTGTTAACTTGAACCTCTGCTCTTTTGGATTAATTGAATTGTGCCACTCAAAAAATATGTGCTATAAGTCCTATCAACTATACCTGGGGAAAGAAACCTTAGTGCAAAAGCTTGGTGATTTGAACCCACTGGAAAACTGAGATGGGGGAAGTTCAGATATTGTCCTCCATTCATATTTTAGCTCACAAATCCTATGGTGCAGTTTTATTTTGTCCACTATGGTCCCCGTGAGTCAGAATTAACTCCAAGTTTGTGAATTTGATTTTGGGTTTATACCTATGGATATAATCCCAAGTAGGAGTAGAATTTTCCGTGTTAAGTGCTAATAAATCCATTGCAATGTTAACTGTCTTAATTGGAGGAATAAAAAGAGCAGACTCTAAACCAAATTCACTGCCATTGAATCCATTCAGATTCACTGTGACCTTATAGGACAGGGTAGAACAGCCCCTTAGGTGTCAAGTCTATAAATCTTGATGGTAGTAGAAAGCCTTACCTTTCTCCCAGTGGGGCTGGGACTTTCAAGCTGATGGCCTTGTATTTAGCAGCCCCATGAGTAATCACTGCTCCACCAGGGACAGGAACACTAAAACAAGGAAGCACAGAATGGGAAAGATAGATGCCAACTCACAAGAAATCTCCCAAGAACTAAAGCTGAAAGAGACAAGGATCTTCCCGCAGAGTAGGCAGAGAGAAGTGTTCCCTACAGCAGGCAGCATGAATTTGGGCTTCTAATCTCCTAAACTGTGAAAAAATTAATTTCTGCTTATTAGAGCCCCACACTGGTGACATTTCTGTAGTAGCAACACTAGAATACTAGACAGCAGCAGTTCTTTATCATTTATACTACTAAGGATTCCATATGAAGCAGAGGACAAGGAAAACAGCATGAGAAAATACATCACTGTCAGATGTATAAAGGTTTAAGACAAGTTACAAAGCTTTTCAGAATGTGTTATTTAAATATGTGCACATAGATCTATGTCCCCATCCTCATATATAATTATATTTACATATGTACATGCCTTTATTTAGATCCCTATAAATGCTGTTTGCCTCCTAGTTCTTTCCTCTATTTCCTTTTACTTTCCTCTTGTCCCACTATCATGCTCAGGCTTCATTTGGGTTTCAGTAATTCCTCTCGGTTACATTACCCTTGATCACACCCTACCAGGCCTCCTACTCCCTTCTCACCACTGGTTTGGATCACTTGTTTTTCCCTTGTCCCTGGGTTTGTTAACATAACTTCCTTTCCCCCCACTGCCCCCTCAACCATGTCCCTGTGGAACCGTTGGTCGTTTATCCAGCGTATCTTATAGACAGACCTGCGGAGATAATAACATGCACAAAAACAAGACAGAGCAAAACAAAGTAACAACAACAACAACAAAAAACAAAAGCCTGTAGTTAATTCAAAGACTGTGTGTTGGCCTGTAGAAGTGTTTTCTGGTCGAGTCTGATGGGTGTCAACCCTTGGCTCCAAAGTCTATTTTTGTTATTCCCTGGGGACTTTGTTGCTCTGTTCCCCTGGCTGTTCTGTTGTCTACCCTTAGTATTTTGCCTCTGTGTGGTGTCATCAGATGGGGCTCAATTCCCACATTGTGTCTCCAGTGTTGTCCCCTGTTGGGCTATGGGTCAGTGAGAGATGTCGGGTCTCATAGGTTTAGTATTAAGTTAGCAGATGGATACTGGGCCTCCACTCAAGTACTCCCTCAATACAAGAATACTTTGTTCTATTAAACTGGCATTCCATGATGCTCACCTTCCTGACATGATGGCTGAAGACAAAGCAGATGCATAAGCAAATGTGTTGAAGAACGTTGATGGTGCCCGACTATCAAAAGATATAATGTCTAGGTTCTTAAAGTCTTAAAGGTAAACAAGCTGGGGTCTTAAAGGCTTGAAGGTAAACAAGTGGCCATCTGGCTCACAAGCAACAAAGCCCACATGGAAGAAGCATACCAGCCTGTGTGATCATGAGTTGCTGAAGGAATAGATACCAGGCACCAAAGAAAACAAATCAAATCATTGTGAATGAGGAGCAGTGCAGAGTGGGGACTCAAGACTCATCTGTCGGCAAAAAGACATCCCCTTACAGAAGGGTTGTGGGGAGGAGATTACCCAGTCAGGGTGCAGTGTAGCAACCATGAAACTTACAACTTACCTCTACTTCCTAAATCCTCCCCCCCCCACCGCCACTATCATGATCCCAGTTCTACCTTATAAATCTGGCTAGACCAGAGGATGTGCACTGGTACAGATAAGAACTGGAAACCCAGGAAATCCAGGATAGATGATCCCTTGAGTACCAGTGCTGAGAGTGGTGATACCGGGAGAGTGGAGGGAGGATCAGGTGATGGAAAGGGGGAACCAATTACAAGGATATACATATTTACATATAACCTCCTCCCTGGGGGATAGACAATAGAAAAGTGGGTGAAAGGAGACATCGGACAGTGTAAGATATGACAAAATAATAAAATTTCTAAATTATCAAGGGTTCATGAGAGAAGGGGCAATGGGGAGGGAGGGGAAAATGAGGAGCTGATAATAAGGGTTCAAGCAGAAAGCAGATGTTTTGAGAATGATGATGACAACAAATGACCAAATGTGCTTGACACAATGGATGGATGTATGGATTGGGTTAAGAATTGTATGAGCTCTCAAAAAGATGATTAAAAAAAAAGAATATGTTTTATTTGAGTCTAGAATGGGAGGTTGGAAAGAATGGGGTCAAGGCAATACCGAAAGAGGTATTAGTTTAAAAGGCCTCAAAAGAAAAGAAGACACCAAGTCATAAATTTAAGAAATGATATAAAGTTCAAGTAGAATAACTATGAAGAAAATAGCATCTTAGTGTATCATGGTAAAACTGCTTAAATATTATGATAATAAATCTTGAACGGGCCATCACAATTATAATATGAACATGAAAAGAACAAGAAAAGAATACGATATGAACAACTATAAAGTTGTTATAGACTAATTCTTAAAGACAAAATCTACCAAAATTCACACAGAGCAATATAGGTAATCTGAGTAAATCCACACCTTGTAACAAAATGATGTCAATAAATAACTTTCCAAAATAGAGAACACCAGTCTCATTATAGGTTCACTAACAAATTCCACAAGGCATTTAAGGGACAAATGATGCCAATTATCTAAAATTACCTCTAGAAAATAGAATCAAACTAAATAGTTTCTAACTCAATCTATGAAACCAGCATTACTTTAATCAAAGCCGCATTGAGGCATTGCAAGTAAGGAAAACTGCACACCAGTATCCAGTGAACATAGAGACAAAAAATCTATACAAAATATTTAGCAAATCAAATCCACCAATGTATAATAAATAATTATATACCCTGACAAAATGAGATTTATTCTGGATTTCCAAGGGTGACTTTATATTTTAAAAATCCATGTAATTGCTATCAGAAAGGTAAGAAAAAATTTTAAAATCCTTATCAGCAGTCCCCCCCCCAAAAGAGTGGCAAAACTCAATACCTACTCATAGCAGCAACTCTTAGTAAACTATGAATAATGGAGAAACTCTAATTGTCCAACTTGATAAAGCACATTTACCAAGTCCTACAGTCAGCATCTAACATCAGACCTAACGGTGAGAAAGGAGATGATTCCATCCTAAAAGCAGCAACGCAGAAGGCGATCCCCTCAGCATTCCATTTCAGGCCTCTCTGAACTCCTGGTTCATGTGTAACAAGACAGAACACCAAAGCAGACCCACAGTGCTGCTTCTATGGCTGTAAATCTTTGTGCAAGCGGACTGCTGTATTTTCCTCCCATGGCGTGGCTTGTGGGTTCAAACTGCCCACCTTTTGGTTACAGAGGACTTAACCGCAGTGCCAAGTGAGGCTCCTTACTACTTAGTAAAGAAGACATAATCATGACTTTGTTCATGCATGGCATGGTGTCTACATAGAGAATCCCAACAAATTGACAGAAACAAACTCTTGGAATCATTCATCAATGTCACAACAAAACAGAAAGGGTAAGACAGACGTTCATATATTTTGTTACTCAATTTAAGCAAAAATAATACTGGAATATAATGGGTGAAATAATGTTTTATTTTGCTCCTAAACATGTAGGATCATGTCTGTATTCATGTTGGAAAGATAAGATATTACTTTAATCTTAAAACATAGATAGTTGGAGGGAGGGCAGGCCACACCTAGGGAGGTACATGAGAGCCCAGCATAAAGAAGGAGTAGTGGGGCAGGGAGAGGGAGAACCGGGAGGGGGAGAATCCAAATGGATGGTATTGGGGGTGGGTACTAACCCACCCGGGGGAGAGTATCGGTTGTGTCCCCACAGATCTGGAACATGCATATGGACCCCACCATGACACACCAAACAAGGAGGGCAATGCAAAGTACAGAGGTCTACACAAAGAGGCTGGACGACAAGCCGGCCCAAACCAGAATTAGGCCGACCCCCACACTCGAAGGGAATACCACAGAAAACAAAAATAGATCGTCTGGAGTGGGAAAGGAACTGACCCACCATACCACATCCAGAAGGAAGCTGAAACAAAGAAGGGGAAAGGACGTAGTGGAGTACACCTGGGTCCACCAAGCCCAAGGTCGATAGACCAGCTAGAAGGGCCCATCATACAGAGAGGACCATTCAGCTGGCCACACTACGAGATGCGACATCCTGCACCAACACATGGCCCTACAAGCGACTGAGCTGACCCCGCCACACTGAGGCAAACACTGGGGGCATGCAATGGAGCAGTGGAGGAAGCAGAGCAAAGGGATCCCGAGGGAGTATATAGGATGGTCTTTCGGGCCAGGACGTGGCGCCTCACAAGCTACACATAGAAAACACTCCTAAAGGCCAACAAACTGACCTTGAACTACTAGCAAATTTTCTTTTAATATTTGCTATCTTTTTGTTTAGTCTTTTTAAAATTTGTTTTGTTTTTTATCTTGTAAATTTTGTATGTTAGTGGCTTTTCTGCTTATCAGCGTGTCGATGTTGCTTCTGCCAAAGCCATGTTCTTATGTGCCACTTGGGCGCGGTCAAAGTCATATGCATTTTTATGCACATATTCCTATGTCAGCAGGTCCACCTACACAAGATAGGCTGGACAAATAATGAGAGAAGAAAACAACAGGACCAACGGTCCTGGAGGGACATGAGAGCGTGGGAGGTAGGGGAAGGGAAGAGGTGTCGTCCAACACAGAGACAAGGGAACAGCGAATGGTTCTAAACCAGAGGAGGGAGGGGAGGGGAAGACTGGTAGGGAGTGACCAAGAGCAAGGTAACTGAGAGGAATTACTGAAACCCGAATGAAGGCCAAACATGGTAATGGG
This sequence comes from Tenrec ecaudatus, assembly GCF_050624435.1. Taxonomy (NCBI): domain Eukaryota; kingdom Metazoa; phylum Chordata; class Mammalia; order Afrosoricida; family Tenrecidae; genus Tenrec; species Tenrec ecaudatus. Next base: position 25,002,218 of record NC_134542.1, on the reverse strand, counting down.
TCGGGAGGAAAGCAAAAGGAAATAGAGGAAAGGAGTAGGAGGCAAAGTGCATACAGAGAAGCCTAAATACAGACATGTACGTATGTAAATATATTTATGATTATGGGGGCAATAGATTTATATGCATATATTTATAGGTTCAGTAGTAGGGTAGCAGATGGACATTGGGCCTCCTCATGCATAATCCCCCAATACAATAGCACCTCGCCCTGCTAAACAGTCATTGCAGGATACCCATCTTCCCGACATGATCACTGAAGACAGCCGTGTGTGTAAGCAAATGTGGTGAAGAAAGCTGATGGTGCCCTGCTATCAAAAAGATATAGCATCTGGGGTCTTAAAGGCTTGAAGGCAAATAAGCGGCCATCTAGCTCAGAAGCAACAAAGCCCACAGAGAAGAAGCACATGGCCTAAGCGAATACAAGGTGTTGAATGGACCATGTAGCAGATACAAAGGAACAAAAACAATCATTGTGTGATCACCTTCCTCACATAATCGCTGAAGACGAAAGTGTGCATAAGCAAGTGTGGTGAAGAAGGCTGATGGTGCCCAGCTACTGAGAGATATAGCATCTGGGGACTTAAAGGCTTGAAAGTAAACAAGCGGCCATCTAGCCCAGAAGCAACCGAGCCCACACGGAAGCAGCACACCAACATAGGTGACCGTGAAGGACAGAGGAGACCAGGTCTCCAACAACAAATGTGGGGTAGTGGTGAGAATCACATCACCGTGAAAGAGGGAGAGTGAGTGATGGGGACCCAATGCCCATCTGTAGACAGCTGGACACCCCTTCCAGAGGGGTAGTGAGGAGGAGATGGGCCACTCAGGGTTCAGTGTAGCAACAATGAAACTCAAAACCTTCCTCTAGTTCCTGAAAGCTTCCTCCCCTCCCAATCGTCATGACCCCAATTCTACCTTGCCTTGCGGACCTGGTTATACCAGAGGATGTACAGCGGTGCAGTGGGGGTCTGGAGGCACAGGGAATCTAGGACAGACGAACCCCTCAACACCAGCGGTGGGAGTGGCGACACCAGGAGGGAAGGGGTTGTAGAAAGGGAGACCCGATCTCAGAGATCTATGTGTAACCTCCTCTCTGGGAGATGGGCAATGGGGAGGCGGGTGAGGGGAGACGCAGGGGAGTGTAAGATAAGATATAATAATTATTTATAAACTATCAAGGGACCAGGGGTGGGATCGGGGAGGGAGGGGGACGGGGGGGAAAAAAGGGAAACCAAGCTGATTCCAGGAACCCAAGTGGAAGGTGAATTATGAGAATGACGAGTGCAACGAATGTATAAGGGTGCTTTGCTCAATTGATGTATGTACAGACTGTGATAAGAGCCTTACCAGCCCCAATAAAAAGATTTTTAAAATACATAGAAATTATTCAAGATTAAGAAAAACTAATCAAGATAAATAATAGACCTAAAATGAAAATGGAAATCAGTTAACCTTCTAGAATAAAACAGAAGAGAATAGTCAATTTATTTCTGACCTGCACATAGGTTAGTATTTTTTAATATGATGCAAATATGCTAAGATATTTAGCACTGATAAGCCCTAAAATCATAGAAAATATTCAAAAGACTGCAGGAACTTCAGAAGACATTCAATCTCATTAGTCATGATGTAAATGCAAATTGAAACCAGGCAAGTTAGGTACCATCATATGCCCCCTAAAATGCCCTACCGAATAGTAGAAAAGATGGGGAATGCCAAATATTAGCAAGGAGGGAGAGCATCTGGGGAAAGAATGGTCAAATGGCAGTTTTTGTAAAAGCACAAGTGGGGAATAGCCTCAAACATTCATAACCAGTAAAATGACACGGCAACTAGCATATCTTCATATGTTGAAGTACCAAAGAGACATGTAAGATAATGAAATACTGCTTCAATGTGGATGTGTCTTACAAGCATAGTTGAAAATATAAAAAAGTACCAAATGAATCCCATTATATAAAATTCAAGGTCAGTAAATAACTAATCAATTGATAAGGGTCAAAACCCCAGTTTCTTTACGAGGGAAATCGTGCTTGAGGGCAGCATAAGGGCGTTACCTAGGTGGTAGAAAGCTCCAGAGCTTGGACTAGGTGTGTTCAGTATGCATAAATTCATCAACTTAAACTTATGATCTCTGCACTTTGCTGTATGCATGATACATACTTCATTAATTTTTTCTTACAAAATAAAGTAGAAATATGCAGGAAAGAAATTATACCCTTAGGATAAAAATGAAGCGTACTTCCTAGGTAAAATAAAAAGGCAGCCCCACTCATTAAACCAAAGGCAAGAAATACAAACATGGTGATAAGCAAGTGAAATTGATTTATTTTTATCTCAATATACATCATCATAGCTCTTTATGTCTTTTTGTATTTTTCTTAAAGAACAAACGCAGTCTGATGTCTACCGTAAACAGATTGCAAACAGATTGCAAATTCAAGAGCTGTGCTTGAGCTTAGACATTTCAAAAGTAATTGTCAATTTTCTTAGGCAAAGATGTTGCCTTGATTACAACTGATTAGCCAAAGAAAATGTATTTCAGTCATATCTCCTGTAGAGAATAAAAACGTATTAAAATAAATTAAATATATATGTATATTTAAAAGCAGTGTCTTGTGTGAATATCTATATATTCAAATATGTACTTTATAAAGTAGAGTATATATTTAGATACCCACACAGAAAAATATATATTCAACTCCTAAGTAAATGAGAAATAGTAGTGTGGGTAATCCACCAAATCATTTCTATTTGAATTTAGAATACCTAACATGATTTTTGGGCATGTTTATCTCCTTGATTAGAGTTTGTTTAGACTGATATTGAAATTAGTCTGCACTGCTTGAGGACACAACACCTGATCTTCAAGAATTATAGCTAAAACATATTGGTTAACAGAAACAAGCTATCTGGGGATTAAGTATTTTATACCAATAGTCATCTAGAAAGATCAGCAACACATCATTAATGAGAATTGGCTGTAAATTTAAATCCATCATTAAAATAAGGACATGCCTGAAAGTTAAATGAAATTAAGAAATTAGCCTAAAGTGAAAATTAAGCTATGTAAATTGACTTTAATCCTTTTATTTCTGTTACATATGTGTTGAGAGAAAGCTGAGCTATATTTCAAAAGAAAAGGGGGGAAAAGGCATATTCTTTTGACTTTAGTAGGCCAATTTTCAAATCTAGAGTCTGCTCCTTTAAGAGTTGTTTGTATACGATCTGGCCTCTTGTAGTCTTTGTAAGAGTGTATGCAACGCACGGTGATGGCAATAATTTGCACCTACGAGCACGAGTTTAGAGTTCAGGCACGAGGAGGAATCCAGTAAATAAGCACTCCCTGAATCATGAGGCAGCTTTGTGTCAAGGTTAGGTTTATGAATGAAAGACCCAAACCAAACTGTGCCTCCGAGTCGATGCTGACTCATAGTGACCCCATAGAACAGGGCAGAACTGCCTCTGTGAGTCTGTAAGAAAGTGCTACTTTCTCCCTCCAAGTGGCTGGTGGTACTGAACTGCTGACTTTATAGTTAGCAGCCCAATACGTAACCACTATGCCACCAGGGCTCCTATGAATGAAAGCTGTAGATTGTTTGTTTGTGTTTTTATTTGTTGCTGGAAGTCGGTGGCTTAAGTGTAGGCTATAATAGATATGTCAATTGCCTTGTCACTCATACTTACATGGCAAAGGAAGTTGTGGAGATGGACTACCAGGATAACTTTAATCTGAGAAGAGAGAGTTTGGGGTCCAGAAACCTAAAACTAAGAACAATAGGGAGGTTCAAATGAAAAACTTTATTTGAGGTATTACAGTCTGAATGCATACGATGCTGTGTTTATGAGTTTGATTCCATACAAAAATAACCAAAAAAATGAACATGAAGGGGGGAAAATCATTTCATTGAAATACCAGGTCACAAACTTCTCTGGAAACCTGTGTATATAAATTTAAATATGCATGATGAGACATGGAAACCAGAGAGAAGAATCCACCAGGTATCACGAGTGCCTGCATTATCATTCTTGTTTCTGCTACAATAGACATGCCTGTTTTTATTTGCATACACATTTTATTTGATCCTCTGAGCATATATTGAAAACTTTAGCTACAGGGGTTTCCATGTATATCCAAGAGGCCAATTCAAGTTGGAAGTAGAATTTAAGTCAATTTTCTGAGTTTCAGATAAAGGATATTATTTCAGGTATAAGCCTTAGGCATTTTCATTGAATGCCTCAGTGCTACCAAGCAGACCATTGTACTATGGCGGGCACCAACTAGTCACTGGTTCTGGGGGTGCTGAGCTCTCTGCCACCTGCTTTCAGGCAGGCAGGCTGACAAGGTAAAGACCAAGGATGTCCTGACTATTCACCACTTTCAGACTGGGGTAAATGTCAGCTTGCAGTGTGCAGTTAGGTACAATTGATAACTGCCAACGTGCCTGGATGATCTACCCCAGAAGTCTCAGGGAGTTCAATTATCTAAGAAGCAAACTAACCAAATCCTGCTCCTTCCTCTCTACTAGGGATTCAGTCCATGTTTCCTTGAATCTTTCCCAATGCTGCATGCTGCAACGGCTGAGCAACCTGCCAACAATTCTTGGGCAGCGGTTGTGGCTTTTTCCCCCCTCTTTCCCAGCTTCCGTTCTTTTTCTCCTCACGTTAGCTGCCCTGGGCGGGAGGCTCCAAAATAAAGACCCAATCCTCGCTTTATGCTCTGTTTTCAAGGGAACCCAGTCTAAAAGAGACATCCTATTTTTTTTTTTGGGGGGGGGCGATCAACTTCAGTGGCTCCTCTGATAGTATCTGTACAGGGAAGAAAGAAAAAGCAATCACAGCGTGGCTGTTAGGAGCTCATGAAATTCTGTGCTTATGGCCTTGGAGGAGATTATTCCCAGGAAGCAAGGTTCATTGGCTTAAGCCAAACACGCTTTAAGTTATTTGGCAAAGATTAAAAGTGTCATCACCAAAGATTATACTACGATTCCTCCTTCCTTGCACTTTAATGGATGAAAAAATTAATACCTCTATTTTACATTTCCTACTATTGAAACAAGTTAATGACTCCAGCCAGATGATATGTTACTATAAACATGGTGCAGTTCTATAAAAAAAACAAACTTTTCATATTTTCAGTAAAATTGACTATTCTTGTAAATTGATGCAATTAATAGATGTTTACTTGATATTTAAGGATAGCTCACTAAAGTTCAGAATATCCCGCTGATAAAAAAAGAAAAGAAATAAAAGCCAAAAGAAAGTATAAAATATTTCCAAATGTGATTCACTGTATGTCATTACCAAATGTTCTAGAAGAGAAGTTTCAAGCAATGTTTCTATAAAGAATATCTTTTTAAAATCCAGAAATCAACCACTGGTTTAGTTCAGCTCCCTGAAGTAAGGTAGGATGAATACCTGCACAATTGTGAACAAGAGGGCGATCCTCACTGAGCAAGACTGACCAATAGCAGGGCAATGGACTTAAATCTACAACTGATGGTGGAAGATGGCTAGGACTCAATATTGTTTCTCTCTGGTGTATCTACAGTCACCATGAGCCAACGTCACCACAATAGCAAGCATAGAGGACGGCAGCAGACAGCAGTAATGAGAAGACAGGCTAGGGGCTGAGCAGCAGGGTCTGTGTGCTATGTGGGATCAATGTTTAGATCTTTCCAGACGCCTAAAATCTCTGACCCACCATCGCTTCTTTCAAGTTATGATCCATATAAGCAGTCAAATGCAAGCATAGTCACAGATGGGTAAAAGGAAAATGGAAAAAATTAAAAATCAGATTGCCTAACCACCAAGAATAAAACAAAAGCTATGTGGCATTCTACCACACCATTAGAAGGCACTGTGTAGCTTTCTGTATTTCCTTTTAATGCATCCAGCAAATTGAATGAACATATGATATGAGGAACACTATAGAGGCGGGGTATAAAGGCTAGCAAAATTCTTGATGAGTACCTTATTAATGATAATCTTATCATTTAATGGTGACATAACTTCAAAAATAATTCATGTACTCTGAATTAAAAATGCCAAATATTTCCAGAAAAAATATTTACTAATTGAAGTTCTTAAATAAGCAAACTTGGAAAGCTGTAATTCAAGAAAGGGCGTCAAAGCATATGCTTAATCACTGTGTTTAAATTCCTAATAAATTTCAAGCACTACTAGAATCCGACAGTTTCTATTTAAGTGGTAATGTTTCTGTTCAATTATGAAAACAACTGATAAACTTTTTATTGATTAGATGAAAGAAAATTGTGAGATTTCAAGTAAACCTAGCTTTGTTATTTATTGTATTAATTGCTGCCTTTTAACCAACATTTTTGAGGATTAAGAAGAATTTAATCTTTAGAGAATTCTAAAGAGGAGATACTGATTTTTTTGTAGCCTCTCCCAACCCCTTGTTTTGTTTTAAAAGATAACAAATAATTTAAAAATGCAAATCAACTTTGACTAGTTTAAGAAGCTATTTAGGTCTCTTCAGATGAAATGGAGTAACTTAGTTGAAAGAATGAGACTTTGGAATCAGTGAATTTGCCTTTTAATCTATTTTTGCCACTTCTTATGTGTAGTCATGGATAATTCTCTTATCCTGTTAGTATTTCTCTTGATTTTTAACCTAATAATGTTATTTATCATAAACATAATGGGAATTTTTATCATAGAATTTTTAATTACATCTCTTATTATATGACATCTATTGGGTGCTAGGTAAATAGAAAACAAAAGCAAGACCAAAATTTATTGGCAGCAGAATTTTCTGAAGACTTGTAATATAAAAATGATTTAAAATTTTCATTTAGAGATTCTAGTCCCAGAATGTTTTCAAATAAAGAATTCTCCAGAACAAAATGGACCTTTAGGATTCTGTTTATTAAATCACATTTTTCAAGACACAAATTCTTCAAAACTGAGTGCTATCATTGAAGCAAACGTAATCTTTGACTAATGGACATTTTCCCTAATTACATTCACAGTTCTCTGTCAAGAATCACTTGCTTCTTAAGCCAGACGCCTAAGGGTCAGGTAAAGAAAGACAAAGTAGAACAACCCTGGGAGTAGAAAGCCACCTAGGCTTTCTCCCACAGAGTGGCGAGTGGGTTCAAACTGCTCACCTTTCGTTAGCAGCCCAACACATAAGCACGACAGCACCATGGCTCAAAGGCTTGACAGGGACCTTTGTAACTGTGAATCTCAAGACATGGGCTGGCCTATCTTACAATCAGAGGCTACTATTATCCCAAGTACTTGTATCAGAATCCATGTATATTAGGATGGGTTGACTAGAGAAACAAATCCACTCATCTATGTGTAAGAGACAGCTTTATATCGAGAAGTAATTATAGCAAGCAAACATCCCAGACCAGTCCAGATCAAGTCCATAAATCCGTTACTAGTTCATAAGTCTCTCTTTAGCCTCACGTAGTGACGTGCTATGATGCAGAACGCAGGGAAGTCACAGGTTGGTGGGTGCAAAGTTGTGTGGTTCCAATGGCACTGGTCGCATCACAGGACTGACAGCACCAAGGGGAGGCGGACAAAGAGGAGGGGGTTCCCAGGACCATCCTATGAGAAGGCCATGCCCACAAGGAATCACCAGCAGGCTGTGACCTGATGGACAGGCTAAATTCCACCCCTACACTTTCATTTGTCCTCAAGTTGACATGAAATCATGTAACTACCACACCAAGTTTCTCCATTTTCCCTTAATGACTGTGTACCTTCCATTAGTGAAAACATAGGACATCAAGAAAAAAATGAAGCTGTGCAGTCATTAAAGGGTTAGAAGCATTGTCTTAAGAAAGGCGACCTTGAAGAGTGCATTACCTGTGACCATCTTCATCGTGCAAGCATTGTGACTCAGCAAAGCTTTAACCCAGAGGAAGCACGCTTCTTACTGTTGCCCTGGGTCCCCATCACGTTTCTCGAGCGACGCTGTCGTGGCTGGGTGTTACTGCGTCCGCTCACACTCGCAGTGACTCTGTGTACAGCAGAAAGAACATTGCCTCCTTTGTGCCGTCCTCACCGTTTCTACTATTCGAGGCTGTGATTGCCGCAGCCTCTGTGTGGGTCCGTCTGATTGAGCGTGTTTGTTTTGTTCACGGCCTCTCTACTATACTAAACATGGTGTCTTTCTCCAGGGACTGTGTTCTGCTGATAACATGCCCAAAGTGTAGGAGCCAAAGCCTCCCTGTCCACCCTTCTATGGGGCTTTCTGGCTTTGCTTCGTCCAACATAGATTTGTTTTTTCTTATGGTGTCATCTCAAAAAAAACCAAAACAACCATCACTGCCATCTAGCTGATTCAGTCGCAGAGACTCTGTAGGCAAAGACAGAGCTGTAGGGGTTTCTGAGGCTGTAAACTTTCACATGAAGACTCATCTTTCTTCCCCGGAGGGACTGCTGGTTAGGAATAGCTGACATTGCCGTCAGCAGCCCCCTGAATATATCACAGGGCTCTTTCATGACCTATTTAATACTCTTCACCCATAATATGCTTAAGTGAAGGTTTATCGGGCATCTCATAGTTTTACACAGCACAGTTGATCTATTTTTGATTCAACTAATTCAGCGCACTCCTGCTTCCCCCAGTGTTTCCTGTTTCCACTCCTCCTTATTGCCCTTCACTCTGAACTCTTGTCTTGAGGTTTTTACTGCTCTCTTCATCTTAAATTGTTGATTTTTCTAGAATGGAGATGTTTTCAGGCCAGACCTGAAGGATAAGGGCCCATCGCCAGATTTAACCACCAAATCTAGTTTCATTTATGAATTTGAGTCCTGTTCCATTTTTATCCCACTCTATCCAAGATCATATAATATAGTCCTTAAAAGAAGAGTTGGTAGTGGTGGCTGGGCATCATCTAGTTCTTCTTATATTGATGTTGAGGACACTGATCTTTGCATGGTCTATTAAGCCACTGAACTAATTGTCGCAATATGTCATTTGATTGCCATTACTGTTCTTCCCTCGGAGTAGAGACCAATAGTTGGCCTTAGATAGCTAATCACAGGCTTTTAAGACCCTAGGTTGCAGTCACCAAAATAGTATGTAGAACACTGTCTTTGTGAATCATATTCTGCCAGTTGACCATGATATCCCCCCAAGACCACAGCCCCAATCCCCTGGAGCTCCGTTGTATATTTTCAGCAATGGTAAATACACATATACAAGACCCTTGGTCAAGTCTATTTGCATTCAAGATTTTATCCCTACTCTGTCTCCACCTGTTTGGTTTGAGTGTCTATGCAGGCATCTACTTGTAGCCCCTCCCTGTTGCAGGATTGTTTATACAGTAATATTTGCCTCTGTTGCCTTTAACTCTTGAAAATCTCCCAGTGTCTTCCTCTGCTACCATCATTTAAATTGGGTGAATGGTAAGGCAATCCCCAGTAAAACAGAGGTCATACATACACTGGCTGTAAATGACAAGTTGATTTACTTATGGCCTTAGTTCAAAATCTCAGCATCAGATCACATAGCATTCAATTATTCATTTACCATCATTCTTTGTAGATACACATTCTTCCAAGTGGTATATTATGTCCACAGTATTTTTAAAATGGAATACACATTAGCTTTTCCTGGTGTTCTTATATGATGCTGGGCAATAAGACTGACAGGTAAGCAAATTAAATATATGACAGATGCTACTTTACAGGTACATCTAAAACTGTCAGGAACACAGACTGGAGAATGTCTAATTTGCATAGAGGCCTGAAAGAAATGTTCACATGAGGCAAAAACTTCAGCCAACAGAATATGGAAATCATCTAACAATATTATTAACACCACACACAAGTACATTTTTGCCAATAAAGTTCAAAAATTTTGTAGCAATGTATGAATAGGGAGCGTCCAGAAATTTAAGCTAGATTCAGAAGAGAATGTGTAAGGAGGGATCTCATGGTTGATGTCAGATGGATCTTGACTGAAAGCAGAGACTACAAGGAAGATGTTGACTTGTGTTTTATTGATTATACAAAGGCTTATCACTGTGTAAATTAAAACAAATAAACATTGCAAATAGTGGGCATTCTAGGATACCCAATGTCCTCATGAGGAACCCATTCATAAACCAAGAGACATGGTTTAAAAACAGGAAAGGTGTGCATTGGTGTTGTATCCGTTCATCATAATTGTTCAATCTCCATACTGAGGAAATAATTTCAGAAGCGAGACTAGTCGCAGGCATCAGTGACAAAGGAAGGCTCAGTAACCACCTACTAGATGCAGATGACACAGCTTAGCTAGCTGTTAGCCATGAGACTTGAGGCTCACTGATGAAGGTCAAACAATAAAAAATACTTCAATATGGAGTACAAGTCAATTAAAAGAAGCAAAACTGTTCACAACTGGACCAAGAGACAATGTATGACAGATGGAGAAAAGGTTGAAATTGTCAAAGATTTCATTTCACTTGGTCCACAATAATTGCTCATGGAAGCAAATGCAGCAATGTATTGGACACATCTTCTGGCAAAACCTCTTTAGAGTGAAAGTGAGCAATGATGTCACTTGAAGGACTAAGGTGGCCTGAAGCAAGCCCTGGTATCTTGTATTGCCTCAGATGCATGTGAAAGGTGTGCAGTGAATAAGGAAGGTCGAAGAAGAGGTGATGCATTTGCAGTATAATGTTTAATAGTATTTAAAGTAACAATTTCATAACATTCAAAGTATGAACTGTCAGAAGAATGAACAAATCTGTCATGGACCAAGTACATACAGAAAGCTCCTTATAAGTCAGGATGGGGAATTTTCATCTCAGGTTCTTCGGACATGTGATTCAGACACACCACTTGCTAGAAAAGGTGATCATGCTTGGTTAAGTAGAGTGGCATGGAAAAAGATGAAGAAGCTCAAAGAGATGGATTGAATTGGCACAGTGGCTTAAATAATGGCTTTAACATAACAATAGTTATGAGGCTTATACAGGACTGGATGGTGTTTTGTTCTATTATGCAACAGGTTGGAGCCAATTTAACAATTAAAACAACATTTACATAAAGACAGTTCACTGATGGATGTAGCCAAAAGAGAGTAGAAACAAGGGCAATGACTCCAAAGAGTTATTGTGAAGGTCTTCTGTACTGGTCTACTGAGACAATAATTGATTGATTGATGGATGGGTGCTAATCATTTCAGCAATGGTGTATGAAAAATAAGTTAACTTGGACTCTACATGTCCTGTTTCCCCGGTAATGGATCTTTCACTAAATTTTGCCCATTTGTTCTTTACGCTGGCTTTCACAGTCTCTCCCTATTTACTATGTTTACCTCAGGAGCTCTGGTGATACATTGCATTCACCTTCAGCTGTGATCCCAAAGTCAACAGTTCGAAACCACTGGCTTCTTCTTAGAAGAAAGGACTGAACTTCCATAAAGAGTGATAGTCTTGGGAACTCACGGGGCTACCCTGTCACTTAGAGTCTCTCTGGGTCATCCTGGATGCTGTGACAGTGAGTTGATTTGATCTCTAGCCCATCGCTCAGTGTAGGTTCGGGATCTTAGTACTTTTCCTTTAAATATACTAATTACTGATTTTCTACTTCCATCTCTCTCTGCTTTATCATGAAGTGGTGTTTGATGACGTCTTCCATGAGAACCATTTTCCATCAGGCTATTCAAGCAATACTAAGAAACCTTTCACAGTAGCCTCCTATCTACCACATGAAAGACAAGGCCTTGCACAATGGCCTGTGGCTCTAATTATTTACTACTCTAACTTGCTAAAAAACACCCAGCGGCATTTTCCTTATATTTACACACGACAAAGGGTTTTCTTCTCTATGTTTTCAGTTTTTATTTCCTTTATCATGAACACTATCTTCTCCTCCAAAATCCTGCTCCTCGAGATTAACATTTTACGTAAGTCTAAACACATTATTGTCTCCTTTTGCTCTTATCAAAAATTCTATCTTTTTTAAAAATGTGATTTAAGCGTGTATCTGATGAGACATCTGCAAACCATCCCCACAGATTGCAGTTTGACTATGACACCATTTGTTACTGGTTCGTCATATATTGGTTCTGAAGGATCCAATAGACCCTTGTACACTGCATCTGCAATCATAATTCCCAAGGTTCTCATATATTCTTTGATTAACTGTACTTGTTCAAAAGACATATAAGTTTCCTAAATGAACAACTCACTGCCATCAAGTTGATGCCATCTCCAACTTGTCTCTGTAGGATAGGGAATAACGAATGGCTCGTCTGAGTTTCTCTGTTAAATGATAGCCATCAGAGAAAGCATGGTCTTCCTCCCCTCAAGCAGCTGGTAGTTTCTAACGTTGACCTTGAGGAAAGCAACCAAATGCATAACCGCTGCACCAGCAGGCATGAAAATGTATTACTTGCCAACCAAGAAGTAAGGGATTTTGATACTATTTTTTAAAAGTTGCTTCTATTTTTCTATGTGACCTCCCTACATTACTGTCCCAGATGTTTTTTTTAAAAAGCAGCAAATTGGATGGATTGTGCTCAGAAAATATTTTCAGTTGCTTTATTCTGAGAAAATAAATTCATTAAAAGACCTGACATTTTTGACTTTGCAACACTAAATAAATGTAATTTTTTACCACTGAACTCATTGGATGTCAGGTAGTTCCTTGTGGATTCAAATAGACTATCTTAAAGCGCAATGTCTGGAGCCTCTTGTAATTCTTTTTACTCAGAAGGTATTGTAAGATCTCAAAGTCTTCTAATCATTTATGCTCTTTAATGATAGAGCTTCCAGGATTTGACTAAATATATATATATATAATAAATGTATATTCTTATTCTTTATAAAACATTCAAATCTTCTAGCAAATAGGTGGTGATGATAAGTAAAACTGATACTTCAATGCAATCCTATCTTCTATAGTTGCTTTGTCTAAGAAAATGGAGCCCTGGTGATATAGTGACTGTGCATTGGCCTGCAATCCACATGGTTAGCAGTTCAAAACCAGCAGTTGCTCCTCAGGTGAAAGTCTGAGTTTTCTACTCCCATAAACAAGTCACAGACTTAGAAACCCACAAGGGCTTGCTAGGATTCAGCATTGACTCAATAGCAATGAGAGAGAAAGTAATACGATAAAGGGAAAGTAGTTAATATCTAGGACTCTACTTAAAAAAATGATCATTATTGTATGAAAAAGTGATGGTCAGTATACAATTTGCTCTGTGTTTCCTCCTGCTGCACATGACAGTGAATTTTTAGTCACTAATATAAATTAATTATGAGATTATTTATAATAAAGTCATTCAGTAAATATGTATGAAGCAACTAATAAATCCCAGGCAATTGTACATTATAGGGAATACATAGGTGAAAAAAATAGAAAATATCCTAAAAAATGTTGCCTCGAGAACATGACAAGTGTGACTCCACAAAAGAAGTGGAAAACGTGGAACCTGGGGAGAGGGGTGATGGTAACTAGGCAACGGCCACTTAAAAAGGAGGCCCACAAGATGGGAAACTAATTCCCTGTCTGAGAATGTAAACAGCAAAGAAGAAAATGAATACCAAAATTATAAATTTTAGGATAGGATTAAGTCATGTCAGCATAAGTGAAATTTCTTATGTCATCTCTATATTGGGGTTTACAGGCAGAAACAAAATTGGGAGCAACCTTAACTTTTAACTGTTTTCCAGACTAAATAACATATACAAATTAAACCAAAAAAACATGGGAGACCTCTAGATGATCCAAAAGAAGACTATCTCTTAAGAAATAATTTTCTGCATGAACTAGAATATCATTTTTGTTGTGAAATATTTATTTCTAATTATAAATAAATGAAATTTTGTCTTGAAGCATGGTGTAGCATGGGTTAAAGTCTTCCCCCTGCTTTTTTTTCTAAGTGCTTTCTTTATTTGATAATTTTAAGTTAACTCGAGAATATGTAACATCTTATATGTTATGTATAGCTCTCTTTCATTTTTCATTTTTTAATTGTTTTATTAGGGGCTCATACAACTCTTATCACAATCCATACATACATCAACTATGTGAAGCAAATTTGTACATTCGTTACCCTCATCATTCTCAAAACATTTCTCACCACTTAAGCCCCTGGCATCAGCTCCTCATTTTTCCCCTCCCTCCACACTGCCCCCTCCCTCATGAACCCTTGATAATTTAGAAATTACTATTATTTTGTCATATCTTACACAGTCCGACATCTCCCTTCACCCACTTCTCTGTTGTCCATCCCCCAGGGAGGAGGGTATATGTAGATCCTTGTAATCAGTTCCCCCTTTCCACTCCACCCTCCCTCCCTCTACCCTCCTAGTATCACCACTCTCAACATTGGTCCTGAAGGGATCATTTGTCCCGGATTACCTGTGTTTCCGGTTCCTATCTGTACCAATGTACATCCTCTGGTCTAGCCAGATTTGTAAGGTGGAACTGGGATCATGATAGTGGTGGGGGAAGAAGCATTTGGGAACTAGAGAATACTTGTATGTTTCATCATTGCTACACTGTACCCTAATTGACTCATCTCCCCCCCCCTTCTGTAAGGGGATGTCCTGTTGCCTACAGATGGGTCTTGGGTCCCCACTCTGCACTGCCCCTCATTCACAATGATTTGATTTTTTTTGTTCTTCTATGCCTGATAACTGATCTCTTGAAACCTCATGATCACACAGGCTGGTGTGCTTCTTCCATGTGGACTTCGTTGCTTCTGAGCTACATGGCTACTTGTTTACCTTCAAGCCTTTAAGACCCCAGATGCTCTATCTTCTGATAGCTGGGCACCATCAACTTTCTTCACCACATTTGCTTATGCATCCATTTGTCTTCAGTGATCATGTCAGGGAGGTGAGCCCACAATGATATGATTTTTTGTTCTTTGATGACTGATAACTGACATCTTCCATACCACATGATCACACAGGCTTATGCACCCACTTTGTCTTCAGTGATCATGTCGGGAAGGTGAGCATCATGGAATGCCAGTTTAATAGAACAAAATATTCTTGCATTGAGTGAGTACGTGAGTGGAGACCCAGTGTCCATCTGCTAGAAAAGTTCATTTTTAAAAGAGAAATCAACAATAAAATTCAAGAGCTTATTTTTTTTCTTAAAAAGAGGCAACATATTAGTAGTAGAAGTGGATGCGAAGAAAATCATGCAATTAAAAAAGGACTATAATTTTTAAAACTATACTAAAGTATACTACCTATACCTGGATTCTTTCTAATGTATTCATTTAAAAAACTGCATTTATGTGTGGAAGACAAATTTGAGAAAACTTTTGTAGTAGTGGAGGAACTGGAAAGAAAAAACTTCAACAATGCCCAGTAAAGTTTGAAAATAAGATTGAAGATGACAGTAAATCATATATAAGAAGAAAATGCCAGAACGCATGTATCAGGACCAACAGCCAACCAAGCTAAATCTCAGCACTATGGCTTTGAAAGACACACAGAACATCAGTAGACATAGATGTGAAGAGTCCACCCAACCCTACTGCATGGAGTTAGCACACTGTCACCAGCACCCACGGTAGTGAGCTCATTCCCTCAATTGTATACATTCTAGAGAATCATGTTAATTGAACGGATAAAGAAAAAATAAGTCTACAATAGAAAAAGTATACTATATTATAATAAGTAAAAATTTAAGTAATAACTAATTCACCTGTGAAATAAGAAAAGCCTGGGACACTGGGACATTTGAGGAAAAGTAGACTGCGATAATTTAGTGACACACTTATTAGTCCTGTGTGTGAAGGAAGAATTATACAGCTCCATGTACACAGTAGATGCTTCAGAACACTACACATGCAACCACAACAACATACATACACAAATGTAAAGACAGTATGAAATACGTATATGTATATAGGTACACACATTATGTATATATATGCACACATATATACACAATATATATACAGTCCTACTGCCTTTTGAGTTGATTCCCACTCAAAGTGACTTTATGGAATATAGCAGAATTGCACCATATCATTTTTGAACTGAAGGACAATGCCTCATCTTTCTCTTGCAGAGCAGACAAGAAATTTGAACCACAGACCTATTGGTTACAGCCCAGGTTGAATCCTCTGCACCACCAAGACTCTATACATACACATGGACACACATATACACACATAGGGGCTGTACCAAGTTCATGGCATATATACACTCATAGATGCCCAATTATAAAAACTGAGGGCTTTAAAATGTATAATAATTAATGGCTGAAACATTTGAATCGTAACAAAACCAGCAATCTAGAGTGATACTTTAGTACAGAGTACAACTCACAGAATAAAATTCATTTATTAAATTTTGAAAATGGACCCAAAAATGTAGTAATAGACAATCTCAATAGAGCAATATCCTGGGATGAAATGGAATGAGGTGAAGAGATCCATCTTTCAAAACATATGATGTGACCAAGTGGGGTTTATGAATTAGTTGCCACACCCCTTCAAGGCATCAATAAGGAAGACTCTCTTTAAATTATACTTCCACATGAAAATAAAGAAAGGTATTTGAATCCTATTTTTACAGCTATTATAATTTTTACATTAAAATATGACAAAAATTAAATGGGATGAATAAAACTACATCACCAATCTAAGTCTAGAATCTAGAGGTAAATTAAATATTTGCAAACAGAAACGCAGCAATATATCAAAAGGATGTCAGAATTTGGCATATGTATAGTATAAGAATAATAGCTTCTAAATAAGAAGTATATTATCCTTTTCTATATTTTCTTTATTTCTCCAGTCTCCAGCACTTCAACTACAAAGTATTTGATAATCAAATGGGATGAGCTTAGGATTCTCTTGGCCCCTGCTATATTCCTTTGGCCTTTTGCAGTTCCTTACACAGAGAGTGATCTCTAAAGCTTTTCAGCATGTTGAAATTGAGACACTAGTGATAGGTAAAAAAAATAGTTTTTGCATGAAGAAACACGAGTCAGTCATTAATTGGGAAGAGGGAAATAAAAAGAAGTATACCTAATCTTAATATCTTACTTGACTTAGCAGTGAATATTATGAACACAATCCTAATAATGTAAACACAGACTATTGACTTAGCCACCAATGTGATCTCATTAGTCTGGGTGAAGGAAAATGGGATGCTATTTTAAGAGCATTAATATTTATCCAGAATAAATAGAAAATCAAAAGAGAATATCTAACATGCATGCACCAACACTATGGGCAAAATCCATAGCCTTAAACAAACACGTTACTGGTTCCAGAAGCTCAGTACCAAGGTCTCAAGGACACGAGGTCGCTTGGCTCAGCGTAGCCCACAAAGGTCCCTTTTCATGATTGTGAATATAGTTCCACATTTTTCTCACACTCTGTGTAGAACCTTCTAATGTGATTCCTTTCGGAGTGGTCAGTAGTTACAGGCTGGCAGCATCTAATTCATCTGCTCTGTGAAGCTCAGGTCCCCATGGTCCATTAGGCCCCAGGCACCTTCTATTTCCTTCCCTTCGAGTGGCTTCACAGGAGAGACCATCAGTTGCACCTTAGTTGTTCTCACTGACTTTTCAGACCCCCGAAGTTATTTAGCAAAGTAAGATGTAGCGCGCTGCCTTTGTGGGCCATGGCGTGCCAAGTGGAATTTACCCAGCAGAGGTGAAAACAGGAATACAGGCCAATGTTGTGTACAGTCCTATTCACAAGAATCAAACGATGGTACGAGCATCCATGTCCATCAGGAGATGACTAGATAAACACAATGTAGTATGTACATAGAATGGACTACCGCTAATCCATAAAGAGAAATGAGTACTGATATATGCTACAAAATAAATGATTCTTGAAAGAAGTATGCTGAAACTAGTCACTTACAAACAGAAGGACAAATATCACAAAATCCTACCTATATACCACATATACTCATGTATAAGCTGAGTTTTTCGGCACATTTAAAAAATCATTTTATTGGGGGCTCATACAATTCTTATTACAGTCCATACATGCATCCATTGTGTCAAGCACATATGTACATTTGTTGCCATCATCAAAACATTTGCCTTCTACTTGAGCCCTCAATATCGGCAGCTCATTTCCCCCTCCCCGCCCCCATGAACTTATTAACATTAATGCTGTAGAGCTAAATGAGGCCTGAGGTGTCTGATGCAACAACGCAGCCATTCTACTGTGACAGTAAAACCACCAGAAGCACCACACAGATGCATGGACATGGCTGTGTTTGCCTGGGGCTAAATCTTTGTCTCAGTCATTTTTTTATAATCATACTTCTCTGTCCTATCACTTTGCTAAACTAATTTATTTTCAATGTCTATATCTTGTCTTATGAATAACTTAATATTTGTGCTGGATTCTTATTCTTCAGTTTGGTCTCTGGACGAAGCTGCATCTCCATCACCTAGTACTCATTGGCACTGAATTGAGTCTGACCCATCGAAACCCTGCAGGGCAGAATAGAACTAACCCTCGGAGATTCAGAGACTGTAACCCATTGGGGGAGTAGACAGCCTCCTCTTTATTCAACTGACTTACTACTGGTGGGTTCCAGCTGCTAACCTTGTGCTTAGAACCTCAGCCCACCATGTTTATACCACCACCAGGGTTACATAGAAATTTAACATCCCCGTGCTATGCTGGAACTGGCTCAGGCTCACTCCTGAGAGGCAAATGTGGTCCTCTCTTCCCAGCTCTGAAATCGGCCACAGTTGGATGTTTTACACCATAGAAATCAGTAAATGCTACAAGTCAGAACTTCTGTTTCAGAGTTGATTTTATCAGCACCAGTGACTGTACCCCACAACTACTGATTCAGAATCTCCATTTACCAAGTTCTGTCACACATCTGCATAAATATTAAAATTGGAGAAGTACTACACTAACCTACATTTTCACATGTTCTAATCTCATGCTATTATATTGTATTCTTATTAGGATACATATTCTTAAACTCAAATGGAAATATTGCTTGAGTCTCTTTGAACAGATTCTCTTAAGATAAACCTGTTTATGTAAAAATATGTATTTTAGCAACCATCCTCTTTAGAGTATGGTTCCCAAGCTTGGAGGCTTAATCAAGAAACTTCCAAAATTTGGCTGTCTGCATTTCATAATGGTTGCAAACCAGTGATTTTCCCCCTTCCATTTTCCCGTTTTGAATTGGGATGCTTACAGTGGATACCTACCACCTTTCCCATCAGTACGTTTAGGCTAAACGTGTGAGCATAGGCTATGGAGTGGATCGCATCATGTTTCAGTTTCCTTGTGTGGAGTGAGAGCGCCTGGACCCGAGGTGCTGCAGGTAAGAAATTAAATCCCAGGTGCATTCTCCACAAACTGACCCAATTTACATAACCTGTTTCTGGACAATGAACACATATTATCTTGACTGAGGAAGGAAGAACAGCCTTTGAGTTATGGTGCTGGTGAGGATTATGGAAAGTGCCGTGGGCTGCTGAAAGCACGAACACACACCTGTCTTGGAAGAAGTGTAGCCAGCATGGCTAGACTGTGCCTCACACACTTTGGACATGTCATCAGGAGGAGCTGGCCCCTAGAAAAAGACATCATGCTTAATACAGTAGAAGGGCAATGTAAAAGAGGAAGACCATCAATGCCATGGAATGATACCGTTGCGACAACAGTGAGCTGAAGCAACCATCGTGAGGATGGCACAGTACCGACCCGGCAGTATTTGCCTCTGTTGTACACGGGGTCACCATGTGCTGTACTGACTTGATGGCACCTACCAATAATAGTGATTTGAGTTAGAAGGACATGAATTATTGGAAGCTGAAGAGAAAAGACGTTCACAAATTTTGAGACATGCCCTATTGCCTAATGATGGCTTCAGACTCGACATTGTTGGAGGTTGACAAGGGTGATGAGGCTGAGGAGGTGAAGGCATCCGAGAGGTCTTATGTCTGTCTTACTATTTTGGAAAGCTAATTCAGCACGTTTGAATCGGATATTTAAAAACTGAACCCTTTCAAATTGCTTCCATTGCTGGCACCTCACATTTGAAATTCACCTCCTGGCATTTTCCCTCTCTTCTGGAAGGTTATTTTTTCTATGGCTCATAGTTCAATGACCGATTCTTATATCCTTCATGTGTATGCACAGTTTTGCATTTAACATGTGAATTACATATGTGGTGATGGGTGCTCACCTTAGAATATAGATTCTTTATTTTTTTATTACAATCTCAGCCCAAACTTCTAATTGTAAGCATTCAGTTACTCTAACAGTTTTGACACTGGTTGGATGCATGTATTTCCTGGGGCTGCCATAACAAAGGTCCACAATTGGGTGGTGTTCAATGAGAGAAATCTATTCTCTCCCAGTCCTTGAGGCTAGAAGTTCGAAGTCAAGGTATTTTTAATATTGACTTATTCTGGAGAACTTTGAGAAAGTGTCTGCTTCATGCCTCTGTCCCTGTTTCTAGTAGTTTCGAGTCATTACAGGTATTTCTTGCCTTTCGGAAGCATCACTCTGTCTCAGTTTCTGTCTTCATATAGTTTTTCTCTGTGTGTCTCTCAGGTAGGGCGTCTCCCCTTCTTAACTGTTGCATCAGGACCTACTTTATCTTTGTGGCTCGCATGTGCACTTAAGAGAGCACATCTGCAAAGATCCTGTGCTAAGTACAGTCCCAGTCATAGGTATCAGAAAAAGAATGTGAGGGTGTCTTTTTTACAGTGGATTTTAAGTACATATATGTTATGTGAATGAAATCCACCCTTTATGAAACTATTTTCATATTTGAGGGTTTCATTCTTTCTTTATATTCAAACATATATCTAAATTTATATACATATTTAAGCACTAACGTAGAAAATGCCAATGAAGTACGATAGGAAATCATTTGAGACCTCTCATTGCCTCCATGTGTGAGTTGCAGATACTTATCATATGAGAATAAAGTAGACCCTCAGAAACCTGGAAAAAAATATTGTTCTCCACAACATACACAAAGTGTCTTTTTTAAGAACAATACCGGTAAGTGCTTAAGCAAGCCATAAACTCAATAATGCTGTATACCAGAGTGGAGAGAAGTCAACAGATGACACAAAGAAGTGTGGGCCTTTAGACTCTGCTTGCCCTGAGATGTCACCCATTCCCCGTGCTCCTTATCAAAAGCTGGAGGTCCTGACTCTGAACTCGCATAGCCGCTTTCACTGTGTCTCTCTCTGACCCATGGACTATGGTCGCGCTGCATTGTTTTCAATCATTGTTCCTTGTGAAGGCCAGGCTCTATAATTCTCGCAGGAATTTCTCGAGACACCGGTGTCTTCACACGCATTCGTTGTTTTGTGAAGGCGATAGAATGTAGATTCTTTTTTCAAGGAAAAGGCCCTTCCACAGACAACTTTCATTTGTTGGCTTCAATGCATTTAATCCTGTTCTACTCAATCACTGTCTGTATTTGTGACAAAGGGATTGTTTTCATCAGAAGAAATCCCGAGAGAGTTTGCTGCTTGGATGAAATTGAATTAATAAAATATGTTTTAAAGGAAAGCAGTTAATAATACTCACATTTGTCAGTTTCCATGTCATGTGGAGCATCCACAAATTAAAAAATAAAATAAAAACTAGGGGATATGATCTCACAATAGACTTCCCTTCTTCCTTCTGGCTAAGCAGCTTCTTTCTTCACAATCAAACTAGAACGAAGAAATAAGAAATATCATGTGCTCAAAAAGGTTCACAGCAGAAATTTTGTAAGTCAGGGCAAACTAAAATTAATAAATAAAACTAATTAGGCCTGATTTGCATATTTAACTAATCTTAATTACACATGGATTCAGCAAACATTTTAAAAGCTGCAATCAATCTTTCACAGACAGGGTTATTTATATCAAATAAGGAAAACTAAGAGCCTTGTTAATGATTACTCTGCTTCCAATTTCTGTTCCTGTGAGATTATTTCAATAATAATAATAGAAGATATTTTTCTTGAGCAATTGTAAACCATTGAAGTTGAAATTCTTGGGTTTCTCAAGATTTCTTACTAGAGAAAATACTAATGTTACATAACCTACTCAATAACTTTACAATATTTAACCGTGTTCAGTATAAAAGGGAATTTCATAAAATTCTTTTGACATTAAATTTTAGAGGTGATAATTAAAAGCAAAACTAAACCACTATGACTGGGTTGATTCTGATTCAGAGCCACCCTATAATTAAGATAATAGCTATAATAGAAACAAGCTGCACCTGCCTGGTAATAAGTAGTAGAATGTTCTTCTCACAACAGGCATCGATTTTCTTTCTTTCCTTTGATAACACTTTTCTTTGCTAACAGAATTTGACATGGAATATGGAGAGTATAATTGTCTAATAGAATTCTCTTAAAATTCCAACGTTTGGTTTAGAGATAGTATCTTTAAAAATGTATAAAGCGTTTACCGTAACAAAAATGTCTAAAAATATAGCAGGAATGGTGCTTTGAAAAGACCGTGCCTCTTTCCATTTACAGGGTACGTGTGAGGAGCCAGAGAGGGAGGTAGTGGTGGCTAAGAGCAAGGAGGCTTTGCAAGCAAGAGAATACTAAACTCATTTTGAGTGATTTTTAAAAGGCATGGAATTCCGTTCTTGGACTCCAATTCTTAGTGTCCCTTTGATTATAAAATAAAACCATCCTCAGAAGCTAAATCTTTTGCCTGATTGCCTTGAAGAGGCAGAAGGTATGAGTCCTAACCTTTCCTCGCAGCCACGCTCTTCTGTGTGTGTTGATACACATTGGAAATGCATTTTGAGTACCTGCCATGTACCGGCACATAGCTGTGGTAATAATGATGAAGCGATGGAGAAAGTCGGCATCATCCTTGTCATCATAAATCATGCAATCTTCATAATGTCATGGTGTGATAACGATCGCTTATGGAATCCTCACACAACCTGGGCAGCAATCTCAGGGTTTTACAAGGACCTACCTCATTAATTTGTCCAGTAATCACATTGACCCCATGGTGTGCGTACTATTATTTTTTTCCTTTTACAAATGAGGACATCGAGGCTCAATAGCTCCCAAGTCACAGTAAGCAGGATGTCCTGAATCCAAAACCCAAGCAGTGTTCATTTCAGAACCTTTGCTCTTTAAGCCTCTACAACATGCAGGTCTGTTTCGATAGGTGATATCTGAAAACCGTATTGTCTTAAATGCAAATTTTCATTTTGAAAATGTCTGAAAATAGTTCAAAATGAACTTAGAGTGTGTAACTTCCATATTCAATGAAATGCTAAAATATAATGCCACCGTTCAGTTCTCGAAAGCAATTAATGCCCCCAATGTCCGTTAGACTCCTAAAATGAGATTTGGCTAGTCGACTCTCTGGCCTCAATCCCCGCTGGGGTGCTCAACGAGAAGGCCACTGTGCAGTCTCTGCAACTCCAAGGTTGAATTACTCTGCCTGTAAGTGAGAAAGAGTATGCTCATCAGAGCCTGTACTCATTATGCAACTACAAGTGCTAATCTTAAATCCAGTTTTATTTTGTTTTGTTTCTAGAAGAGTTTACTTTGGATTGTACTGGTTACAGAGGCCAGTGTTGGTGATGTCAATTTAGAGGAACTGAAGCTGGTTTTGTTGCATGCAATGGTGGCAGGATGTTCACATCAACCTCGGATGCATGTTCATGGTTGTGAGGCTTTGGCTAACGGAAATCAAGAGCCTGATGCTATTGACTTTGAGAAGAGTGTTCTCCAAAGCTACTTGGCATTGACTAATTAGATGCATCTGAAACTAGTTCTGTTTGTTTGTAACAAGGGTTGTAGAAATGTTACTTATTGATTAAACAGGCTTAAACTAGTTCTTTCTATTTGTTTGTAACTGGCACTGTGGAATTTTTACTATTAATTAGTTTAAAAACTAGTTTTGGTGATACCATAGCCTTTCTCAGTGGCCAAGAGAAGAATGACAAAGCCCAAATCTTTTTTACTTGTGCAAACACTTCACACAAAGTTTTCAATAAATGGGAATTAAAACTAGTACCACTTTCCTATGGAAGGGATTAAGTACTACTATATGTAAAATAATCAACACAATATAAATTTTATTTCCAATAGCCTAAGTTGTTAGCTCTGCAATCTTACTCCAGTAGCACAATCGTCACCACTACAGCACATTCATAATAAATGCAAAATAAGATGCCGAAAAGCACATCCATTGTGCTTTCATTAATCTAAGAACTGAGGTAAATACATGAGACAGCAAAGAGCAGTAATTATATTAGCATAGATCAGCTGTTCTGAACCTGTGAGTCGGGACCCCTTTGGGGGTGTCAAACGACCCTTTCACAGGGATCACCCATTTCATAACAGTAGCAAAATTACAGTTATGAAGTAGCAATGAAAATCATTTTATAGTTGGAGGGTCACCACAACATGAGGAACTGTATTTAATTTTGTTGATTGGCTTTTTTTCATTCCAACTCATTCTTTATTTTATCACAAGCTGTGTGGTTTTATTCAAAAGTATTTAACAAGTCAGTTTTTTCTAAGCTTGAGAGCATTCCACCATTTTCCTTATGATGAAGAACTCTATTAAAGGGTCATGACATTAGCAAGGTTGAGAACAATGGCATAGACTATTCTATGAAACACACAAAGACATAACTTATAGTGGTTGCCTCTAGGGATGTCCTAATATGGAAGGCTAATATTTGGTGATATTTGGCATTAAAACCATATTCTTCATATATAGTTAATAAAAAGCTTTGTGAAGATATTTTATTCAGAAAGGCATGTAGGACTCTCTGATAGGAATTTTTGATATTTTTTCTCAATAGTTGTTATATAAATGTATACTAAAATTTAAAAATCAGTGCACTATGATCCTAAGATTTGTGCAATTTACTTAACTGTAATGTGAATCTAAGAACAATTAATCCTTATGATGCGACCCTGCTCAATACTTGCCCTCTTGAAGTGATGGCTGAAGTTAAGGATACTATCGCAAAGCCTGGTGCCGAAATAAGATGGTGCTCGGCTATCAGAAGGATTGGACCTAGGATCTTAAAGCCTTCTCAGACTAACTGCCATGTAAATGAGGTGCCAGCTAAGCCGACGTGGAAGGAGCATACTAGCCTCTGTGATCCAAGGATTTCAAATGATAAAACCCAAGATCAGAGCAAGGAATTGAATTAAAGCTATAACCCCACACACCCCTACTGCAGAAGGCTCAGGATGGTAGTGAAAGCCAAAAGTCCGTTTGAAGAGCCCCACTTGAATGAAGCCTCCATTGAGTTCCCTTAGACCACTGATCAGCGACGTGCACAGTCTTCCACAGACAGGATGAATTCTAAAACGGATCATTGCAGATGTAGTTTGCTTTAAATTTAACACCTTACCATTTTCTTCCCTCTTGACCCATTTTCAGCTTCTAGTATTTATTACTTTCTGCTTTCTTCTGGAATGAGGGTTTTGGTGTATTATTTTATTGCTGAAGCAGGGATCCTCCCCCCACCTTCTTTTTGTATTTAACTACTGTTTACCAAGTGTCTACCTAAGATGCCTTGGGCCTTTGGAATGCATTGGCTTAAATTATTATTTGTATTAGTTTCTTCTTATGAAATATAGGATAGGTAAACCTAGAGACAGCAACTAGATCAGTAGCTTCTTGAGGGTCTGAAAGGAGAGTTGGAGAATAGAAAATGCTAATCACAATGGATGCAAGACTGAAGAAAATATTCCAAAAGTGATTGTGGTAGCGATTACGCAACTCTTTTTGATAAATTTGAACCATTGCTTTGTATGCCATTAATATGCTTTTAAATATTTGTGCATATCTATTATGGCTTAGATAAAAGACACTTTAACCTATCAATGATAAAATGTTAATTATAGCCTTAAGGGCCATGTCTCAGGTGGAAAGATTCAGTGTATATTTTTAAGTTTGTTCGTTGTTTTTCCAAACAATATAGAATCCATTGATTAAATAAATCAGTCAATATATGGACATTATGTTCACCAATATTATCTCTTTAAGGATTTTTCTAATGATAGGAAATCAACTACTTCATTTACTATTTTATTTTAAGCCTAATTAATAAGAATATTTGAACATTTATTTTGTCGTAAACATCAGGCTTCTCTAGAAAATTTTAAAATTTTTCTACACTTCCCAAGGTACTGTTGACATTTGTTCTTGTGTTCAGTCCAGGAGATTCTGACCCATAGTGAGCCTACAAATCAGATGGGACTGTCCCGTAAGATCTCATATGCTGTGATCTTTACTGGTGGCACCGTGGCTTAGGTGCTAAGTTGCTAACTATGAGGTTAGTAGTTCAAACCTAAGAGCCACTCCTGGAAGAAAGATGAGCTTCTCTTCACCCTCAAGGATGTACAGTCATGGAAACTCTCCATCAGGTCGCTATGAATCAGAATCAATTCAATGACAGTGGATCTGGCTTGCTTTTAGGAATCTTAACTTGAGCGTACAGCCACATCTTATCTCTACACCAGCCACTGGTGAGTGGAACTGCCGACATTTTGGTTAGCAGTGGAGCACTCAACCATGTACCACCAAGGGTCCTTTTGACTTTGACAATAGACTTTTAAAATGCTACGTGGATGAAATAGATCTATATATGTGATACTTGTGCATGCCATGTCATGTTGTCTTATAGCAAAAACATAACTTCAAATTTCAGCAATGTTCATACAAGCGTACGTCAGAGACATTGTGCTTTTGGTTTCAGATCATTGAAATGAGTCTTATAATTTTCTTGGTTTCCCAGTGCAAATAAAAGTTATGTTTCCGCTACATTGTAGTATATCCTGTGTGCAACAGCATTACAAAAAAGTTTGAAATACTGTGAGGATCACCAAAATGCAACACAAAGATCGGAAACAATGGTGTACTATTAGGAAAATGGTGACAATAGAGTTGCTCAATGCAGGGTTCCCAACGCCTTACTTTTTAAATATGCAGTTAAGCAAAGGATAATAGAGCAAGGTAGGCCTGTATGTCTTCCAGACATTGGAGCAAAACTGCGCATCATGCTCACCTACTGATCTAACTGATCCATCAGCCACATTTAGTGCTGTTAGCTTCTGCCAAGGCAAAAGGAGACCTCTGGGGGACACTACACCACTACTGGAATTGTAGGTTAGAGTGAAGGACAAGAAAGGTGTCATATGCCATTTCCACCCACAGTCTTTGGGACAAAAAATCACTACATGGCCCATACAAGCATGCCGCCAAGAGGTGTAAATCATTAGGTGGCAGAAAAGAGGAATTTTAGAAACATTTTGAAAAAGAGTGCTAAAATATTGCTTCTATACTTTTTATGAGCCTTCTTCCACAAAGAGAGTTACATGACATTGGAACTAGACAAAACAGGGGTATAATCTGGACTCTGACACTTCTATCTGTGTTACTGTGGGCTAATCGGTTCTCTTTGACATTTCTAGGATAAGAATTATAGTAGTTATCAGCTCATAGGGTTCTTTCGAGGATGACATGTAATAATGCCTGTAAGACCTAAGCCCACATTCCAGATACATAGTAAGCACTCAGTCAATGATCATGTGTTGCACCCGAAACTAGCAACCATGTCACTATAGTTGCTCACATGTTTAGACACAATGGCAAAATTAATGGACAAACAGGGACCTGGGGTGGAACAGCTGCATCAAAAGAATTAGAGACAAAACAGAGCACAAATTCCAATCATGGCTGATCCCGATGAGTAGAAACAGTGAAAAGAAAACTAAGTAAATAACCATAATTGGTGAGGGTGGATTTTTTAAAACCGATTTTCACTTGTGATCTCTATAACCCTTTCCATTCAACTACTGTTTACCAAATATTTTCCAAAGATGCCTTGGGCCTTTGGAATGCATAGATGGACAAGACAAATTTCTCTGGGAAATTTTTACTGTGAAGATATTCACAACAGAGGAATAAAGTTTTCATTAAGTAACTTCAGTAAGTGAGGAGTAATCTTGCTGTGATTGGATGGCATCATGTTTAGTCCAACCCAGAGTGACCGTAGGTGCAAGAGACAGTCCTGTGCCATCCTGACCGTCGTTCCTATAAACCCACCATCGCAGCCTTGTCAACCCACCTCCTGGAATGGCTTCCTCTTTCCCTCTGCCCCTCTCTTTTGCCAAACACAATGTCCTTCTTCAGGGACTGGTCTCTTTTGACTACATGTCCAAAGAATGTAAGATGGATGCTTCACAGGTGCGCTCTGGCTATACTGCTTTTAAGACAGGTTTCTTTGTCTTTTCAGTGGTCCAGGATACTGTCAATGTTCTTCTCCACCACCACAATTCAAATGTTCCAATTCTTCTTTGCCTTTCTCATTCCACATCTTGCTGTTATATGCATATGAGGCAATTGAAAGTACCATGGCTTGGGTCAGACACACCTTTGTCCTCCTCGAAGTTACCCCCACCCCCTGCTTTCCAGTACTCTAAAGAGGTCTTGTGCAGCAGGTTTACCAAAGGCAAAGTGCCATTTCATCTTTTGACTGATGCTTCCATGAGCCTTGGTTGTGGATCCAAGTATGACAACATCATTGACAACTTCAGTCTGGTCTCCATCTCTCATGATGATCTCTATTGGTCCACCTGTGAGGATTTGGGTCTTTACAGTGAGTAATCCCGAGGATGGCAATCCATGACCTTCACCAGCCAAAGTGCTTCAAGTCCTCACTTTTATCAAGCAAGTTTGTGTCATCTACGTATTGGCATTTGTTAATAAACCTTTTTCCCATTATAATGGCACGTTCTTTATATAATCCAGCTTCTCTGATTCTCTGCTCAACATACAGATTAAGTATGGTGATCGGTAAGAAGGTAAAAATTCCAAGTGAACTTTATGTTAGGCATTGGTACCTCTTGAAACAGTTAAACCCTGGGACTCGGTAAACAGTAAAACTCCAGGGGTTTGGTAAAACAAAGTTACATTTTATTTATAGACTGTCCAACTGGGACATCTTGACTAACTGGTGGGTGGATTTTCTCCTTGTGAGAGTTCAAAAGCCCATGTTTCTCCCATTTTATGCTCCTCCAAGTGAGTTTACATTATTGTGTGGGATATTTTTAAAGATCAAATCCACAATAGGACTTCAAGTCTGGATATATGTCTGAGAGGAAATGAAAAGGTATCATAAACCAGTTCTTAATGCCTGCAAAAATTGGATGTAAGAGTTAGGACGACTAGATAGCAAAGTGATAAGAGATGATGGCAAGAGAGGAGCCAGCAGCCAACCCGTACAGAGACTTCAGACCAGGGTAATATGTTTTTGGTTTCATTCTGAGTAAAATAGTAAAATTTTTTGATAGCTGTCAGAAGATACATGGCATGGTCTGGCTTAGGTTTTGTGCGTCACTCTCCTGGCTCCATGTGGAGGTGCCTTGCCCTGCAGTGGTGAGGTGTGGAAAGGACATAAGTAGGGATAGTGAGTATCTTTTTTTTTAAGAGTGGATGAAAGTTGGGGAAGAAGGGAGGTGATGAATTTAGGCTCCCAGATGTACTTCATTGTTTCTTAAACATGCATTGTGTATTTGAGTAATTGGTGATACTGTGTACATGACTCATGGCCACTGAATTGATTCTGACTCATAGTGACCCTCTAGGGCAGAGTAGTACTTCCCTTGTAGGTGTCCAAGACCGACCGTACAAGTTTACGGAAGTAGAAAGAGTCTTCCTCCATGAAGCAGCTGGTGATTTCCCACTGCTGACTCTTCAGTCAGTAGCCCAGCACATATACCTCTATGTCTTCAGGGCCCCTTGCTGTTTACATAGAGGGAACAATTAATTTGGTAAGGGTCAATATAAGTGAATTGTGACTATGTCCATAAAAAAGTGTGCTTTTGCCATTAAACCTAAGAAGCTGAATCAAACATGTCATTAGCAGGAGAGGGTCTGAGGATGAAAGTGTAGTTTACTGACAGGTTGGCTTAGAGAAAGATGGATGAAGGCACCAACCACAAAGAGGGTGGAGCACCCAATGCCTAGCAACGGTCATAAAGGACTGCACCAAACAATTGCTCATGGTGCTGATGGTGCAGATAAAGAAACGCATTAGGAGCCTGCAGTCCCAGGGGCAGGGATAGGAGGAGTTTCTGAATGAGGGGACAGGATCACTGGCAAACCCACAGCTCCACAGGAGGCAACCGGGGTGGTGATTAACCTGACCCATCTGCCAATCTGCTTTCTGAGAGCTTGAGAGCCCAATGGATGTTCTCAATAGAGAATCCAGCCTGGAGCAGGGTGACACCACAAAGGGATGGGACCTAGGGGTTCAAGAAAGCTCAAATGCTTCTAAGACGTTTTTCTGAGGACACCTGGTTGGTAAGTAGATAAGCAAATCTGAATCTCCATGGAGAGATATGAGTGGAGAGCTCCATTTGGAGATCATCAGCCTGAGATGACACATTCTTATCATCTTACAATATGCTAAGCTCTTACTGTGGGCTATCCATTGGCAAAACACCTATCAACTCATTTCATTCTCAAAGGAAACCTCCATGTTCAATATCATTACAACATTTGTGCACAGTGAGCTAAAACAGCGGTTGAGATCTCTCAGCTAGAAGGTGTGGGGAGATTTAAATCCCGGTTGTCTCCAGGCTCAGAAGAAGCGATACAGGGAGTGCAGCCCACCACTCCGTGACTGAGACAGCTAAGTATCGGAGCAGAGCTTTCTTAAGTCACATGATCGTTGTTTGGGGTAAGACTCTTCCCACTTTTTAATTTCTTCTGCTTCTTTGAAAGAAAACAATTCAGACAAGAACTCATCAAAGAAAATAATTCCAAATTGTAATGTCCTAGATTGGGTCTTGGGTATTGCATTTTATTAAGGCTGTTTGCAGACTGGAATATTAGTAGCCCACATATTCCCTGGACCACAAAAGGAGTCCATTCATTCACTTTTATCTTGGGAACAAAGCTGGAGGAAAAGCTTTTTTACCTTTCTTTTTTTTTTCACTCATGAAACATTTATCTTCAAGTCAGGTTTTGTTATAGCCGCATAAATGTGTTCCGTCAGCATTTCCATTATAACTCCATATTTCCAGGGCTTTTCAACAGTGCCTTAGAGACTCTACTTTGTATTAAAACTTGGCATTCAGAATTTGAATGAGAAAACTACATTTTTCTTACCAATTAATCAAATAGTTTAGAGATACTTAATTTAGAAGAGGACCAAATGTAAAACTTTTATTAGTGTAAAAAATAATTTAAGATAATTTGCTAGTTAAAATATTTTTAATAGCCATACTCACTAAAAAATATAGTATCACATTGTTTTGGGTTTTTTACAGTATTAGTTCTCGAGGGAAATTAACCATAACATTTCTTAAGATAGTGTTAAAAAATTAGTAGCGTCTTAGGCTTTATCTCTTATTTTTTGGCATTATAAGTAATTTACTTCTACTTTGAAGTTCTGGATGATTTGAAGTCTCAGTGTAATTGGTTTAAAGTTATAGAGGATCAGCGCCCGAACCAGAATAACACGGGGAAGGGAATGAGAACTCTGGGAGAAGAGCAAACCATTTTAACATATTTTCATGAAATATAAATTTCTGTGGGAAATGTTTATATTCTCTAAAAGAAATACAAAGCATGGACTAATTTTGTCACTGTTTATTGGAAATATCACTTACTGAACATAACAGCAATTCTAAGATTGAATAGGTGCAGCATGATCTTCTTGTTAATAACATCAGACTGACAGACAACCCCTCTGTCTGTCAGACTGACAGACAACCCTTCTGTCAACCCCTTTTCATGCAGGGCTTTCTCCTAGAGTGTGGCCTTGGCCAATGACGTGTAACAGGAATAAACCAGAAATTGTACAATTTGTGCAATCCCTCACTGTGGTCAGGGGAAATTACAGGATGACCCCTTGAATGGGGGACTCAGAAGAGACAAAGGGAGACCCCTTTTCAAGAGTCTCATGTGGGAGATTGCATTACTGGTGGCCCTCTGGAAAGCCATGTATACTCAACGGGGTGTGGCCACCACCATCTTTGAGACCCTGTTTTGATGCTGTGTAAAATACTTCCTCACTTGTCAACCCATATTCACGCAAATTCTTCAACACAGTCATCTTCCCTTGCTGCCTGGGCAGCTATTAACGTCACCGGAGAGGATTTGAGCTTTTTCTTTCACTGACCAATTAGGTGGCTGCCTGGTAGATTCTGACTCACAGAGAGCAGAACTGCCGCAAAGTGTGTCCGATGCTGGAAGTCTTCAAGGTAACAGACTGACACATCTTTTTAGGGATTTTTGGAGGTGTTGGAGCCAGCCGACGAGTCGAACAGTCCTGAAAAGGGGAGGGAGAATTAAGGGAAAAAAAGACAGAAAGTACTGGGAGGGCAACAGTCTGATGGACTGAAGCGCCCGAGTTTATTCTACACACTCCTTATATCCGTGCAGAAACAACCCGGGGTTCAATAGCTCATGGTTAAGCAAGTACATTTGATACACATATCAACTCTATCTTCTGCCAAGCCAGACATCCTTGAGAAAAATTACCTGTTTTTCCCAGACCTTGCTTACTTTCTTGTCTCCTTGACAGTCTGTTCAAAGCATAAAGTCACAGAAGAAATCAGCAAACACTTAGGTCATGAGACTTCTCAGCCGTTTCAAGGCTGAGACTTAATGGCCTTCAACAAGGAGGTTGCTCTGGTTAGCTGCTGAGCACTTACCCACTACGCCACCAGGACTCTGTCTGCTAAAGTAAGGACGTTATCATACGACTGGACCTAAGCTGTAGATGGATGAAAGTCTTTCCAAGTTTGTGTCTCTTCGAATGATTGATAGTCACGCGGAGCACGAGGACGCACCTCTGTCCCCGTTACCTCATTCTGTGCCTACCCCATCCTTGCTTGGCTTTAGAGTCAATTTCCACTCACAGCCTACTCACTGGAGGAGGAACGCACAGTGGGGTTTCCTGGGCTTTGCTCTATAGGAGCGTTGGTGGTTTATTTCTTCTTGTTCTGTGTAAACTGTTTTGGACTAGGTACATCTAAAATAGAGAGTGAGACAGGAAGAAAATTTCTGAGTAAATCTACCCACCTGCTAACTGACTTGACTCAAGCCATACTGGCCCCTTGGCTGTTCCAGGCAAACTCCTACCTCGGGGAAATGAGCTCGAATGTTCCATCCACACTGGGACTCTTCTCCTTCAGGGCTTGACTAACCTGATTTACTTCAGTTTTCGTTCACACTTTGCCTTTTGAATGAGGCCAAATCAGATCGCTCTACTTGACAATGTGATTTGTTAACTCCCTGACCCTAAAATTCAAGATGCCCCCTGGCTTTGATTTCTTCTCAGGGACTTTGCTGTCTTTAAACACACTATATGTTTATGTTGCTATCTTTCAGTCACCATTATGATGTACGATCTAAGGGAAAGGATTTTTGTTCTAGGCACTACCATCCCCTTAGAAACTTAGAATTATAACGCAGTTAAATGAATTACACGTAAATATTTGTTGCTGGAATAAATTATTGAATATCTGGATTTCAAAACCCATAGAAAGAACCCCACACAAGAGGCTAGAGCTAGCCTTTTAAGCTTCATCTAAAGAATTTGGATTATTTTCTTAAGACTGTTAGGCATCCCTTGAACCCTGGTGTCAAAATAAAAGGCCCCTATGTAGCTCCTTGATATAATTGATTGTGGGTTCATCTCTCTGATCATTGTTTAAACTGAGATTACAACATTTGCAGGTAATTTTAAGTCTCATTATTGTTTGGAAAAGATGAATTGAACAGGTAAATATAAAGTTTCCCTGAAACAAATGCTTATTATCTATTAAAATACGATGGTGTATGCTGTATAGCATTTTATACATGTAATGATAATGCTGAAGTCAGAAATTAAAATGCTGCCCCATAATTAAGAAACAAAAGAAATGGGGCTGCGGGTCAGAGAAAGGGTTTCTGGAACTGTGGTGGAAATGCTCTCCTGAATTCAAAAGTCCTCTACCGCAGTGTCTTCCTGCCCCAGAAAGTGCGCCTGACCCATGCCTTGAAGACCGTGCCAATTGAAAAATGTAGTAAGTGTTTACCATGAGCTCAGTGGTATAAAGCCAGGATGTAAGCATAGATTCCAGTATTTGTGCCCCATCCACAGTCTTATGTAACGCTGAGTGGTCGTTTATAAAAAAGCTAACATCTTCTAGAGTAAGCATTTATTCATTCTATTACTTGAATAAATAATTATACTGAAAGGCAAATAAACACAATTATTTTTTGACTTCGATTTTTATATTAAATGGAGTTATTTGATTTTACTTCTTTTTTTCCCCTCTTTTCCCTAGAGTAAATGTGAGCAGTCGCTTTATGGTCACATGCATTCTATCAATGACGCCACCTTCACTCCTAGGGTGAGTTGGACTCTCGCAATCAATTTCTTTAATCCTTCCAGGTACAAATTACATTTTGAGAAACAGAAATTTACGGGAGATGGTAATTTTGAAACTGGGAGCAGAAGAAAGGATGTAGATCGCATGAGAGGGAAGAGATGGCAGTCAAGTCCACGGAGCAATGAAGAAGTTTAATACACACACACACACACACACACAGGCACACACTTGTCCACTCGCAGACACAATGGACAGTGGAGGCGTGATGTAGACTCCGTCATTGTGTTCAACACTACTGAAACACACAGAGCACATTCTTCCATTTACACTTCATGAAAGTGTATGGTAGACTTGTAGATTTTAAAGTTGAATTCTAAAAAAATACCCAATGTGTTCAAAGGAAATCTGGGAACAAAAATCAGCGTAGGCAAAAGATAATTTTTTTTTCAGATCCGAATAGAGCTAGCTTGATTTGACAGCTTTTCATTTCCACATGACAAGAGTTCAGATGTGTCTTCTCATACATGGATGATATAAAAAGTGTCTTACATTTTGAGGATGCTTTTCAGATACAGATATATCAACATATCTGTATCTGTATAATCAATAGATATCTATCAATGGTATTTAGTCACAAGGATGGTTTCATCAATAATGAAGCCTGTCAAACATTTCCACTTGCTAACCTAATTGTGATGTCTCTAGAAGAGTTCAGAGCATTAAAGCAGATGGATGCATGAAATGTGTCACTTTGCATATGCAGGTAACTTGATCAGACAGATGACCTCTTGTCGCATCAAACTCCATGATGTAATTATAGCTAATATTTTCAGTTGTCTCTAATTTTTAAATTGAAAAAAACGTAATTCCAAATTTCTCTTATTTTCTTCAGTAAAGGGTAAAATGGATATATTACTTACATCTAACTTCAGAAGGTCTAAAAATCAAAACCCAAACTCACTGCTGTTGAGGTGATTCTGACTCACAGTGACTCTATAGAGCAGAACTGTGAGTATGGATTTCTGAGATTAAACCCTGGTGGGCATAGAAAGCTGCATTTGAGCCGGTCATTTTGAACGGCTGATCTTGCAGTGGGCATCCAACATGTACCCACTGTCCCTCTGTTACCACATCGTGGTCTTCTTTTCCCAACAGCTGTGTTGGGATATAATTCACAAATCCTACAATTCCTTAGTTCAGTCTCATCAAGGAGAGCTGTGCAGTTGTCACCCCATCGACTCACAACATTGTTGTCATTCTCTTACTCATCAATATTGCTTCCCGTTGCACCTTAACCTCCCCGCCAGCCCAAAGAACCACTAATCCAAGTCTCTATTGATTTACCGACCCAGATTTCATACAGGAAACATTTAAAAAACAAAAATTAACCATAATAACAACATAAAACGGGTAAAAAAAGCTAAATAGAAAAGAAAGCTTACAAAATTCAACCTAGAACGAATTTAAATGGATCCTGGGGGTTATCAAATGATGGGGTGCTGAATTTGAACCTAACCGCATCTGCAACAACATACTTCCCAATGCATTCCTTGTGAGAGCAAGGCTATTCCCATCTCTGGTCCATGGTCAGAAGGGATGCACCTGGGCCTTAATCCACGTGCATTTCTCTTTTACTTTGTTCGTTTTCTTTTCACTGAAATAGCTTTAAAATGGGTCTAAAAGAGATCAAATGACAAAATATTTAATTTTTGCCTAACTACATTTGCCGTAACCCACTTTACAATGTGCTCTGTCTGATAACAGGACTATTCAGATCCTCAAATATATCATAGCAAACAAATGCATGCTGTTTATATTTAAAATAGTATAATGAATAAAACTGGGATTAGTCAAATTGAATCTTCAATCAAAAACTAAGGGTGATATGCACTAATTACTCATGTTTTCCAGAGGAGTATGATAAATATGAGTTCCAGATGTCCAATGTCATATCAGTATGTTTAACCAGTTTTTGTTAACAGATCTTCATGTTGAAATGGGTATTAGAACACCATTCCAAAACAGCATCTCAAAGCCTCATTGAAACTTTCCATTAATTTATCTCTTTTGCACTGCCAATATGTTGTAGCTATTAAGAAGTTGGCATTTTATTTTGGTGATTACTACTCGTAGGTGAAAATATGATTACACTTTATCAAGGGCTTTGTAGAATCTGCTTTGTTCCATATGGCTGCGAAGTAATGTCAACAGTTGGCAAATATGAGTGACAACAATACAGAAGACATAGAATCTCTGAGGATGCCGCATAGTGATGCAGTTCACATTTGACTAATCCAGCAGGAAAGTTATTATAATAAATGTAGCCTACAGTGTACGTATGTATATATATATATATATATATATATATATATATATATATATATATATGAGAGATTTGAATTATTTAGTATTAGCCTAGCTAATTGTTTAATGACTTCAGGGATGTGCATTCAAGTTATATTATTCGTTAAAACTTCATTAATTTATTTAAACACAGTTTTAACAAAATGCTGAAATTTTTATTTGCCGGCATAAATGACAAATGAGTCCGTGTTATCTAGCTAGCAACCAAGAATTACAAATGTGTAATATCACACATAGTATTAATGAATAGTCCACAAGAAAAAAACCTATATAGATTGAATCTTATTTCTCACCATATTATAATAGTAGATTGCTGATACCTTTTATTTATGACTTGTTTTATGTTGGAAGGAGATGCTTATTTTGAACTTCTTTTTAAAGTAATCAATAATACAACATTTTAAGAAACTATTAAAATCTTCGAATAAAACCACTGGATAAATCAAAACCAAATGGAAACCAAAGAGAGATTACGAAATATTACAAAGTAGGAGTAAAGGAACAGCTCCCTGCTCTTCATTGTTCCTGTAGTTGGCCCTCAGTTTGACTGTGGTGGCCATTCATTTGGTCTTTCAAAGGCTGTTGCTGGTCGGCTCCTGGAGGATGGCGTGGCGGCTGAGTTTATTTCTATGTGGACATGCGAACTCTTCTAGGAAGCATGGGGTCCCAGTGGGTATGTTATGGCTGCCTGGTAAAAGCGGGTGCACGCTACAAGTTAAATCTAGCTTTCCGGTTTCCTTAAGTAAACCCTAAACAGCACTTCCACCTCACTGAAATCTGTAAACCACTGAAACTACCTCTGTCATCCTCCCAACCCTTCTCCCTTCACTTATAATGCTGTCGCACTCAGGTACTTCAGCCGGTGTTCCAGCAGGTAAGCGAGGCACTCAGTGCACGCACGTTCACCCAGCCCCGCGGCAATGCTTACCTGGAAACTTGAATGCTTTGACCCGCATCAGAGTGAATTAAGATGCAAGACAAAACTAAAGTATCAGAGTGGTTGATTTCTTTAATTCACTTGAAATCTATGATGCCAGTGTGCAAATAACTTCTTATACACGTGGCCTCACTTTGCAATTAGATTTCCCTCTTACGTTCACTTTTCTACTATGATTGTCTTTTTAAAATTTTAAAAATGTATTTGTCCTTTAGATTATCTTTATACTTTTTCTGCAAACCTGTTCTCCCTCTCACAGCCCCTCTGCTCTACAAACACTCTAGTATCCTTAAAACATTCTTTAGTTATATATATGTATAATACTTCATATTAAGTTCCCAATCTATCATAACTGCAAGCATTTTCTGCACCTCTCTCTAATAAACAGAGGAAGAGTGTATAAGAGACTAGGGCATTTACGTACTTCCATATACATGGTAAATATGCTTATGTTTCTTCTTCTTTTTAAATTTACATCGTTAATTATCCCTAGCCTTTACCTTCTTCACTTGTCTGGCAGCTTATCACACTGTGGTGGTTTGTATGCTGCTGTTATGCTGGAAGGTTTGTCCCTGGTACTTCAAAGGCCATCGAGGTCACCCCAAAGTGAACAGGTCTCGTCAAAGCTTGCAGACTAAGGACAGACAACAGAGGAGGAATATGCTGTTCACTTCTGAGGACACGAAAAAGTTTATGGACAGATTCAAAGCACTTTCAGAAAACTCATGAAAATAAAAGAACAATGTAGCCAATAGTGCTTGAAATTGAGCCCCTCAGGTCTTACGGCACTCAAAATACTACTCAGGAAGAGTTATCTTCTCAACATAGAGTCGACCAAAATGGTGTGAATAAGCAACGCTTGTGGGGGACCTTGATGTGCTAAAGGAAAAAGACTCAAAATGAGAATAAACATTGGCAAACAATGATTAATAACATGGAAGGAATGAGTCAGCCAGAGTGCAGTAAAACATCAGTGAAACACACAATATATCTACAGTTCCTTGAGGCTTGCTGTTCCCCCACTGTCATGACCCCAATCCTACCTTTCACTGCGAGTTAGACCAGAGCATGTGCACAGGGACAGATAAGAGATAAGATTCAGGACACATGGAAACCAGGGACAGGAATGGGAATGATACCAGAAAGGCAGGGGGAAGGTGGGGAAAGGAGGGGAGGAAGAGGGAACTGATCTTAATGGTCGACACTAAAACATACACTCCCCTCCAGGGGGACGAACAAGAGAAACCATGGGAGAAGGGAGACAGTGGTCAGTGTAAGATATGAAAATAATAATAATTTATAATTTATCAAGAGGTTATGAGGGTGGAGGGGGAGAGTAACAAAAGAGCTTGATACCAAGGGCTCAATAGAAAGTAAATATCTAGAAAAGAATGATGACAACATATGTACAAATATGCTGGATATAATTAATGTATGGATTGTTATAAGAGTTGTAAAAGCCTCCAATAAAATGATCTTTTAATTAAAAAACAGAAATTTGGAATGTATGAAGTATGAATCTAGGAAAATTGGAGCCTATAAAAATGTCTCTCCCAGAGGCTTCTGCACAATTCTGTGCATCAGGGCTGTGTTCTCTCTCTCTCTTTCTCTCTCTTTCTCTCTCTCTCTCTCTCTCTCTCTCTCTCTCTCTCTCTCTCTCTCTCTCTCTCTCTCTCTCTCTGTCACCTCTCTCTCTCTCTCCTCTCTCCTCTGGCTCATGTTCAGTTTACTGAACGCCTTAGGAAAAAAATGAAATTCATTAAAAAAATCAACCTTCTAGATATTAGTAAGCTAAAACTGACTGAGTTGGCTATTTTGAATCAGAAAATTGTGGGTGCATTATGTTCGCAATGACACAATCAAGAGAATGGCACTGTGTTCCTGATCAAAAGGAACATTTCAAGAACTATCTTGACATGCAATGTTTTCTGAAAAGATTGTATCTATCTGTCTTCAAAGAAATTCAATCATTATAATTATCATTGAAGTTTATGCACCAATCTTCAATGCTAGTGATGAAGAAGTTGAAGAATTCTACCAACTTCTTCAGTCTGAAATTGGTCAAAAAATAAAGATGCATTGATGATCGCTGATTGGTATGTAAAAGTTGAAAACAAAGAGGAAGTAATTCTGCTGGGAAAATATACTTGGTAAGAGAAATCAAGCTGAAGACTCCATGGTGGAATTTTGCAAGACTGATGGCTTCTGTTTCCCAAATAGCTTTCTTCAACACACAGTGGGTGACGGTACACAGGGATTTCCCCCGGTGGAATCCAGAGCAATCAAAAGGACTGCATCTGTGAGAAGAGATGATGGAGAAGCTCAATATTAGCAACTGAAACCAGGCCAGGGGGTAACTGTGGAAGGGATTGTTCATCTGTAAATGTATGTAAAAGCTAATGAAAATAAAAACAAGTTCAGGAGGGGTAAAATATGACCTTGACTCTTTTGCCCCTGAATTTTTAGAATATCTGAAGAGGAAATTTACTGCATTGAACAACTAATGACAGAAGACCCGGTGAGCTGTGGGGGGATATCAAGAACATCATTTGTGAAGAAAGTAAAAGGTTCTTAAAAAGATAGGAAAGAAAGATAATATCAAAATCATGTAAGAAGACACTCTGAAACTTGTTCTTAATCATTGAGAAATGAAGAAGTGGATTGAATGACTGATCTTGTGGAAGTAGATCACCTGGCCTTTCTTTAGAGGCTCCCCTATAGGTAGATTCAAAACTTGAACCTCTTGACTAGTATTCTAGAGTGTAAACTATTTACCCCAAACAGGGGTTATGTTAATATGCTGATCCTATATAAATACATCATAGGAATATCTTGAAAAGTGTTTGAACAGCCACCTGGGCACCAAAACCTATCAAAGTTGACACATAAAATTAATTATATGAGTCGACGTCTTGCCAACTTGGCACTGATCCACATCTCATGAAACATTACTTCATTTCCAAATAAAGATATTAATAAAGTCATACTTGACCTAACATCAGATAATGATTTTGCATAAAGACAAATGTTCACTAATCCCTTCCCCAGAGAAAGAGAGCCCTGTTTGTCTCAAAAGCTCTATCATCTTGTTGCTGTTATTTTTGAGTACTGTCAAGTCAGCTGCTACGCATACCTGCCCCATGCACAATTGAGCTGAACATTGCCCGATTCTGCACCATTTGCGCAGTTGCTATTGGCACCCATTGTTGCAGACACTGTGTCAGTCGGTCCAAAGTAACGTCCTCCTCATTTGTTCGGGCTTACTGTCTGACTCCAGAATCACGCATAGTTTATGGCATATATTTAATATTAAACATTCAGTAAATGGGCAAAGGTTTTTGGTTCAGCATTGTGTGAGTTATAATATTTGGGTTATAACAATACACAACACTCACTAGGTTAACAAGAGGAGTGTATTGTTTTAGTATTGGTGAATTTCAGAAAATGGGACAAATTCTCGCAATGATTTATCAGGTGGCAGATCCAATTTCGTGAAATGTTACCAGTTTTATCTTTCATATATGTTTCAGCTATGTCTTAGGCTACCTTCCCTCTGGATAGCATTTCGAACGAGGCAGTCTCTGGACTTACACACACTCTCTGTCTCCAAAAACAC
Organism: Tenrec ecaudatus; assembly: GCF_050624435.1. NCBI lineage: Eukaryota > Metazoa > Chordata > Mammalia > Afrosoricida > Tenrecidae > Tenrec > Tenrec ecaudatus. The sequence goes on along the minus strand of NC_134542.1, from coordinate 24,960,999 downwards.
CCAAACAAAACAAAACAAAAATGCAGTTTTTCAGCCCAAACAGTAAGTGCAATCCTGCATTCCATCTTACTTTAGCGACGCGTGTCGATCACAAGACGCCAAGATTGGCAGGTGATGATTTTCTGACGCTCACCTTAGTGTCCATTTGGCTAATGGGAAAGCTGTGCAAAGTGACTGTGATTATGCTGATTAGCATATGCTAATGAATCTCATCCCTGGGGAGACTGTTTGAAACAGAAATCAGGTAGAAAGGAAAGTCAATTACAATCAAATAACATTAAAAAATAGTTTATAGCCATTTAAATGATTTGGTCTAATTGTAGATATCAGCAAGCAAAGGTAACAATAAATTTGAAATATTATTTAGTGACAAATTCAAACTAGTAGTATTTATGTGGTCAACCAGTATCTTAGATGGCTCACAAGGAACCTTGGCTTCTTGGGTTTGTTTCTCTTTGTGGTTCTTTCCTATAATTAATAAAACATGAGTGATGTGGCCCACAGAATACTACAAAAGTGATCATTATAAAGGACGTTTGCATTCCACACACTCCCCAGTCCGTCCCCGTCCTCACCGCCACTGCTGTGCGTGCCCATTAGGGCGTCCACGGTGTCAGTCTCTGTCGTGGAGGGTCTTTCTCTTTTTCGCTGACCCTCTACCCTGTGCTTTCCTCTCGAAGCTGCTCCCACTGGGTAGCGTTTTAAAAGTGCACGAGGCAATGTTTCACCACACTCACTAGTGAGGAAGGTTTTGACTGCTCTTTTCCCAAGAGAGGGCTGTTCATTCTGCAGGCAGTCCGTGGTAGATTTGGTAGTCTGAAGCAGTACCATAAGCCAAAGGCAGCTATTATGTATGCTTCATTCATTCTTATTCATTATCGAGATTCTCCAGAGGAGGCCATTGAAAATGCCGCAGCTTAGGTCAGACACTGGGAGAAAGGCAGGGATTCTGATTTCCTTAAAGAGTTACACATTTGGAAACTCACAGGAGAAGTTCAGTTCTGTCCTACAAGGTCACCATGGGTTAGAATTTGCTCATTGGCAGTTGTTTGACATTTGGGTTTCGCCCAAGCACGTTTTCAGCTCCCAGAGTAACATCGTTCCTTTTTAAAGATCCTTTATAGTATATTGGCCAAACGAAACACACTATTTGATTTTTTATCTGTTGCTTTATGAATGTTGATTGTGGATCACTCGAAGAGCTATATCTTAAGCCCCGGGCAAATGGAAGGAATGGAAACTTTCTGTCAATAGGTCTGTGATGCCAGCTGTGGGATCATCTTGGAGCAGATTCTACAACTCCAGATTACTCATCGTATGACTGCAGCCCCAGCCCGTTTGATTTACTTCATGGGGGATTTCTGATCCACATATAACAAATGTTAGCGAGAGCTGACACGTTATAAAACATTCACGTTTTATTTCATTTTTTATAACGATGTATACTATCTGTCAACTTGTGAAGGGGTGGAGTCTAGCCTGAACCATTATGGTACTTTGGGAGTCGGGTACTAGAGAAACAGATCATAAAGATGGGGAGTAGATGCTTATTTCACCTCTGCTTCAGGTTGTCTTTTCCTCTTTGGCTAGCCAGGAGTCAGACATGGCCAGGCAGTTTACTGGGTTCTTTTCTGGAAAGAATATGGGGTTAAATTTTTGATTATTTTATTTGGTTATTGTCTTTGGTTATTCCTGTTTGAAACAGAGAAAATGAGTGTGATTAATGTATATTTTGAGGTCGGGGGCTAAATCGCCAGTTGAATTTCTCAGAGACCATGCTGCTTACTAAAAATGACTGACAAAAGGTCAAAATGGCTGACACAAAGCCTGGCCCTGGCTTGGTTCAGTCAGAGGCCTAAGGCCATATTTCCTATCAATGGAACCATTTGGGTTAAGATAAGATAGATACCAATTGAACTTGATTGTGATTGAGTTCAGGATATGGCACTACTAGATTTATACTGTTGTCTTCTGCCTATTGTTATTGATAAAATGATTATTTGTATGTAAAAATAGAAAGTTTGTAAAACTACTTGCCTTCAGCCATTAAATTGGAATTTAAGTGGGTTAGGACAACCTTCAAAGAAGACTCTAAAAAGTTAAGCCCCACCTTGTGCTTTGGAGCACTCAGGGCATTTGTATTCAAAGAGACTTGCCTAGGGGGCTGTTGACAGACTGATGGAAAAAGAACTTTGGCTTTTTGAATTTTGAACTACTGGTTTGTGCCCGGGGCTGAAAAAAAATTGAAGCCACAGAAGGAACTCTACACTCTAGGACTTAACTGTTAAAGGTAGACTTCAGCAGGCTGAAATGCTGGTTGGTGACCACATGGGTCAACCAGTTGAGTGGAAGTGAGAGAAATGCAGCAAAAAAAGAAAGAAATGCAACAATAAAGAGATGGGTTGAGTCTAACCATCAATCAGGTCATAGCCAATGACACCTCGTGTGGGCCTGGCCTTCTTCAGAGGATTCTGAGAACTCCTGTATTCCTCCCTGGGAGAGGGTCTCTCACCCCCCCCCCCAAACACACACATATGCACGCACGCACAAGCACACACACTCACTTGCTTCAAGACATTCCTGATGATAGGCTAGACTCCTCCCCTTCACAAATCTGTAGATTGTGCAACTATCACATATATAAATACACATGTAAACACATGTGTCATTAATATAAGAACAGAAATAATTTGTGTAAGTGAAAAGCCATCTTTAACATTGAAAAAAATACACATTCTTCAGTATTGCTTGAAATTATAGGTATGTATAACTTAGGTAATTTTGAAACAATAACTTTTAAACTGTCCCAAGCTAAAAACATCCTATTTTAAAATATTTTCTGGTTCAAATTTACAAGTTGCCAATGGCATAATTTATATATATATATACACACACCTGAGTACTTTTTTCCATGTGTGTTGCTGTTGTTAGGTGTTGCTGAGTTGGCTCTGACTTACAGCAACCACAGACTGAAACCTGGCTAGGTCCTGCCCCAGCCTCCCCACTGTTTGCAAGTTTAAGCCCCTTGTTGCAGCCACTGTGCCAGTCCATCTGGTCTAGGGCCTTCCTCTTTTCACTGCCCCTTCACTTTGCCAAGAAGGATATCACTCTCCAAGGCCCTGTCTCTCCTGACAGCATGTTTCCAGTGCGTGAAACAAATCTGGCCATCCTGTAAGTATTAGCCATCCCATTCACACCCCAGCCCTGCTCTGCAGATTCAAATCCTCTCCGGTTAGCTGGCATGTGATCATTGATTTCTAAAATTAAGGTGGAAATTTTCTTCCTACATAACCTGCTCTTGTCATCCAATACATTTTTTTGAAATAGAATAGTTATGAAAAAGTATTTCATCTTTTTCCTATCTGTAATTGAGGTTTTTCTCTATTATCAATCCTCTTTAGAATATTTAAAAGCTTTTATCTTGTATTTATAAAAATTTACTCTACTTTTGCTTCCTGATAGGTTTCACATTCCAGCTCAGTCATTTTCTGAAAAATTCTCACTGAAGATTCCGAGACTATTCCAAGAATATCCCACTTTGCGGATAAACAGGCTTCCTCTCTAAACTTTTGCATAAAATACTCGATCTTCCATAGGCCCAAACAGCTTTTGGATAGGCTCTTCATTTATCAGATTTTCAACTTTCTTGACTTTCCATATCCTGTGAATGTTAAAGTTACTTAATTCACACATTATTTCTTTTACTTAAAAAGCCAATGGCATGCTGACTAAAATATTTGTTTCCTTCTTTGGGACCCTGTTTACCATTCACAAGGCACATAATTCTGTACAAATCACTTAGCTACCCTGTAAAAAGTATGTTCAAAAACAGTGAATATTTGACAATACAGGTAATGTGTTTAACATAATACCTGACCACTATATAATGCTATTATTAATACTGTGCTTACTGTTATTGGAATTATTTTTATTCCTACTATTATTGTTATTATTAGTGGAGTTGATAATTATCTCTTTCTAGATTTTTATGTTTATACATAACAGTAACTGATGGAATATATACGCAAATAAAAGGCTTTCTGTAATTAGTTATATCCCATTACATAATTTTAATTCAATATAAATATTGTAGATCTAATATCACTATATCTACATCTACATTTACATCTCTATCTCTTTATCTATATCTACATCTACATTTATATCTGTATCTATCTCTAAAATGCCAGAATAAAGATACAAAAATAATATTCTAATGTTATTCTAAGCAATACATTGTGGAACTATGCTAAACTTGATTTAAAACACATCATTAGGAGTATTTTGTTTCTATCATATAAAATATAGCATTTAATATTAGGCAGTCCAGAATTTTAATTATATTTCCATATGTTACCTACTTTTCCAGTGTGTGGATATGAATTCATTAATGAATATTTTTTTCTTTAAATTAAGGGTGCACAAATACCTGCAACTTCTATCCTTCTACCTTTTTAGCAAAATATATAGGTTTTCTGAAAGTCTGACTTTTTGTTTTCTATCCACGCGCAAACAAGAAGTTACTTAGTACAACAGGCCATTTTATATAAAAAATGTAAATAACAATTAGGTCATTCAGCCATTGATCCTCTGAAGGACAAATGATGTCAGGCAGTACTTATATACACACAAAAATTTCAATTTTGTTTACTTCTTCAGCAATCCAACTTGATGTCAGCTACCATTTATCAGGACCAATAATATTGATATTTAATGTCAGTTCTTATTCATTACTATGCATCGAGGATGCATAAGTCAAAACTTTTAGATGTGCAGAAACTAAAGCAGGTTCAGTCTCTCTAGGGAAAATGGAACTCAAAACACAATCGAATATTAAGAGATTTATAGCATACCATTTTGATTTCATATAATATTTGAATTATTTCACTATGCCTACATATGTAAACTTTCTATCTTTTAAAATCACCATATAAGACACAATATTTTCAGCTATATTTTATGAAACAGCCTCCTTTCCCTACAACTTCACAAAGAAAATAATTTCTTGTAGAAGCAGAAACCACTAATAACAGCAACAAAAGAAAAGAATGACAATTTGTATGAGCAGGTGAGGCTCTATGACAACCCAGAAATTGTTAGCTTTCTTAGTTATTTACAGACTTAAATTTCTGAAAACAAAACAAAGAAAAGAAAGAGAGGTGAGGCTCTATCAACTTAGCACTTTAAAAACAGTTGTTTTGTAGAAAGCAAATGTTTTGAGAATGATGATGGTAACAAATGTACAAATATGCTTGACACAATGGATATATGTATGGATTGTAATACGAGTTGTACGGGCCCCAGTAAAATGTTTTTTTAATAGTTGTTCTAATTTATTACTGAATGTGTAGACCTACAAACTTGGTTTTCTTTTCTTTTTGTTGTTAAATAAATCCCAAAATCAGATAGGCTGTTTCTTGTGTTTATAACTTTACTTGTTGATTCTATGGAAATTGGGAGGACCACGATGAGATCATATTTCCTGAGATCCTGTCTTTGAGATGTTAGATGAATAATTAATGTCTACAAGTAAAGATAATCACTGTGATTACTAAGATGTTCCAAACCCAAGCCATGCAAATTTTCTATGGCTCCTTTGCATGAGAAAACTGGACAATAGAAACAGGTAACCTGAAGAAGAATTGATGCATTTACACTAAGGTCCTGGCAAAGAATATTGAATAAAAAATTAACATCCAGAAAATGAAACAATCTGCCTCGTAGGAAGTAGAATGTAGAATCAAAATGTATTTTAGGTGCAAGCATGGCGAGACATAGTTAATGTGGACATCTCATCAGGAGGGATCAGTGTCCCTGGAGAAGAATACGATGCTTCAGGAGACGGTATCAAAAATAGGAAGATCCTAAATTAAATATAGTGACACAGTGGCTGTAAGGCATTCAAAGGATGGCCCAGGTCTAAGCAACATTGTGTCTATTATACCTCGAGCCACTAGGAGTTGAACCCATCTCAACAGACACTAGCAACAGTACCAGCGCTCTTGAATGAAACATGTTTTAGGTCACTTTAGAGTAAGCCCACAGCATTATCTGGGGCTTCTCAAATGTTTATTTATACAAAAAATGCCCTTACTGTGAGATGTGTAATCGAGTACTTTGGGTGAGTAATACCTTCATTTTTTTTTTCTTGCCCACAACTTCTTGGCACAATTCTTGAGATAGAATTTGATCACTGACTATTAACAGATGTCAGAAAGTCACTCTGTAAGACCTGAAGGGGCATTCAGACAGACCCAGGTACAACGATGGTCTCTACGGCATATCAGATTAATTGTATATTAGGGAAAATAAAATATTAATTTTAAATGTATTATATTTTAGAGAACCCTGATGACTGTTTTGGTTATATGGCTCCCTAAAATAGTCCATATATTTATTGCTCTTATAAAAATTAATTTCAATGCTGAGAATATTTAGCCATTGAACTTGAGATCGTACAGAGTGCTGACGTCTCAGTAAGACAAAATTTACAACATAAAGATGTTCTAAATTGCATGAAAGTGCACAGATACCTAAATTCATACATTTCTTTTTGGCTATGATGACTTGATTCATTCTAAATTTGCATGTGGTTTAAAATTTGTGAAAACCTACATGTATGATTAAACAGCATGAATTCTTTAAAGAGGGTGTCTTACTATGATAATGTTTAACATATCAGATCTTGTCTGATACATAACTAAAGACAAATATATATACTATACATACAGTATATGCTTATAGTTAAATATTCAAGTATAAGCCAACCCGCATATCAGCACCTAATTTTACCACAAAGAGTGCATTAGCGCTGATGACACACACAACTATCCTCTAGTTCTTTGGTGCTTCCTTCATCCCATTGTCATGACCTCAGTTCTACCTTACAAATCGGATTAGACCAGAACATGTACACTGCTACAGATAAGAGCCTGCAGCACAGGGAATCCAGGATAGATAAACCCCTCAGGGCCCACATGGAGAGTAGGGTGGGGGAAAAAAGGAGGAACCAATCACAAGGATCAATCTAGAACCCCTCCCAGGGAAATGAATAACAGAAAAGTGGGTGAGGGGCAACAGAGGGTGATGTAAGATATGGAAAAAATAATCTATAACTTATCAAGGGTTCATGTAGGCAGATGAACAGGGGAGGTAAGTGAAAGAAATGGGAGTGGATATCAGAGGCTCAAGTTGGAAGAGAATGCTTTGAAAATAATGATGGCAGCATATGTGCAAATGTGCTTGACACGCTGGAGGAATATATAGATTGTGCTAAGAGATGTAAGAGCCCCCAATAAAATAATTTTTTAAAGTGCTGAAAAACTTGGCTTATACATGAGTATATATGGTACATTAAATTCCTCAAAAAGATAATTACATGAAAATGTGATGATCAAATTTAATATAATTTCCCCCCATTTCTCTATTTCTTTATTGACTAGTCATCATCTGGTGGCTAGCATGTTACTGTGATGCTGGAAGCCATGTAATAGGTTTCAGTGCACTTCCAGACTACAGCCATAAAAGGAGGATGGAAAAGTGGTCTACTTCTGGACAATTAACCACTGAAGACAGCTATGAACAGAAGCAGAGCATCATCTGATGCAGTGCTGGAAGATGAGCTGCTCCGTTTGGAAGGTTATCCAAAAACCACTGGGAAGAGCAGACCCCTCCAAGTCAGTCAAATGTGCTGACCGATGCTTTCCAGATGGGACAGACCAACTCGATACCGATACCCAGGGATTGCCCCCTCGGATGCATCCTGTTCAATTAGGAAAGTGGTGGGAGGTGCCATTTATTACATCATTCTTCCTTTTAAGGAGCAAGAGGGATCTCTGTGCCCAGTGCACCCAGGACCCCCTGAGGGACCCTGGACAAGAGGGAAACTGTTGCTTCAACCCTGAAGCAGCCCAGAGTATTCTACCGGTAGTAGAGGCAGCGGGGGAACATGGTCCCCAAGCAATTTACAAACCTTTCACCCTAACTGAACTCAAGCAAATTAAAAGTGACTTGGGCAGTTACTCTAACAAACCCAACAGTACATAGGACACTTCCAGCACCTCACCCTAGCCTGTGATTTAACCTGGAAAAATGTCGTGATCGTACCAGGACAGACCATGACGGATTTTGAGAAAGAACGTGTGTTCAAAGGTGCCAGAAAGTTTGCAGAGGAATTGCATGTGATGAATGAAAAATACCCTGTAGGGGAAACTGCTGTACCCTTCACAGACCCTGTGTGGAGTTACAGTGAGCCTCAGCACAAGTGGGCACGGGAACATTTTCTGATGTGCATCACGGGTGGACTAAAGTCAGGCAGGCAAAAGGCCATTAATTATGCCAAGGTGACAGCGATTCACCAGGGACCTACCGAGTCTCCTGCAAGCTTCTTAGAGAGGCTAAAGGAAGCCCTAAAGAATCATACTGCTTAGATATTGACTCCTATGAGGGGCAAGTCTTGCTCAAGGACAAAGTCCTCACCCAGGCTGCACAGGACACTTGCAAGACAGTCCAAAAACTAGTGCAAAGGCCTGAAGGAGCTACTTTGGAGGAGATGGTTGCTTGTGCCAACACGGCTTTTTACAATAGGGAGCAGGAAAGCGAGGCTCAAGCCAGGGAGAAGGAGGAAAGAAAGGACATTAGGCATGCCCAGATATTAGCTGCACTCAATAGCCGATGCCTGTCGAATGCCTCCCAGGTTTCCCAGACTTTTAAACCAGGTACCAAGTGCTACATTTGCCGGCAACCGGGTCATTGGGCTAGGAACTGCCCTGACCGGAACGAATCTCCTCAGACGCCATGCTTCCATTGATTGCAGACTGGCCACTGGGCTGTCCTCTGTCCTAAGGCCCAAAACCTGGAGGGGAGGCACCCACAGGCCAGCTGGCAGCTGACAAGGGAGGAGGAGAATTGAAAGCACCTGGTATGGACGGCCCAGCAGCAAGAGCTTCCTAGTGATACCTGAATGTCCAGCTCGTCTCATAGGTCGAGACCTGCTGTCCAAGCTGCACACCTGCAGTTATCGGACCTCATCCAGGTCCCTCTACAGCTTCCAGTTGTTCCTCACAGTGGAGGAGCCTCAGATTCCCCCACAGGAACCGTGGGAACAGATGGATACTCCTGTGAGCCACTGGATGGTCTGAGGATGATATTTCATCACCATCCCAGGACAGATGAAGGCTGCACAGATAAGTCTACCTCAAACCCCTCACAGCCTTTAGGCCAGTGAATACCTTTCCTCCGTTCCTGTGTTCACAATGACCAAAGTCTGTGACACTAACCTAACTTCAAGGGCGCTGCCACCTTACAATCTTACCCATGTCTCAGTTAATCTGTTCACCTGTTGTTTGTTTGTTTTCCAGTTCTCAGGTTACAAAGGCCTCTAAACCTAGTGTGCCAGCTTCAGGACCACCGCCTCCAGAAAAACCCACCACGACCTTATCTATCCTGGGCTCTTAATGGACAACCCCTTCTAACAGAGTAGGAAGGGTATGGACCCAAAACCCCACTACGCCCTTTTGTCAGCAGGAAGCAGCTAGAGATGTCGTCGTCCAGTACCCCAAAGATTTGGGTCCATATCTCTTCAGGGGGGAATGTTAGGTAGCTTAGCCTAGGGAACTGGGAAGTCCATTACGCATGCCCTGGGGAGCCAGCAAAAGACAAAAGCTGGATTTTCCCGCCGGTGGGCTTGGATGGGCGTTACATCTGGATCAGCCCACCTGGGCCAGGTGATTGCAATTCAGCCAATGGGATCGACCTGGGGTCGTTCACCACACCTCCCCTGGGAACCTTTAAAAGGCAGGGACCTGAAGGGAGAGGCGCTCTTGGGCTCTTGGGCTCTTGGGCTCTTGGGCTCTTGGTCTTTTGGATTGTCTTGCTTGGTGGTCTTGTCGTCTTCGTGGGAGGAGAGAGATCCTTGCGTGACCTGGGGCAGTCTCTGCCAGGCTGCATGGTCAAAGGAATCTTATGGGTGCCGCGTAAAACCTGATGCTTCTTTGAACTTTCATTAAATTCACTTGGATCACGAAAAAAAAAAAAATGTGCTGACCGAAAAGGAGCAAAGCTTTCCGGGTCTTCATTTGATGATGAAGCAGGACTCAACATGAGAAGCAGCACCCATGACATCCACTAATAATTGGAGTATCGAATGCACAAAGGATGAACCTAGGAAAATTGGAAGTCCTCAAAAAATAAGATGAAATGCATAAAGATTGATATCTTAGGTACTATGATCTGGTGGCATAGAGGTTACACCTTGGGCTGCTAACTGCCAGCTCAGCAGTTCAAAACCACGAGCCATGCTGTGGAAGAAAACTGTGGCTTTCTACTCTCGTGAACAGTCCCAGTCTCAGAAACCCGCTGGGTAGTTATGAATGGAATCAAGTCCATGGCAATGACTTTGAATTTGAAGGATCTAAGTGCAATAGTATTGGCCATTTTGAATAATAGAATCATATGATTTATTATCTCAGGAACGGTATCCAACGAAATGGCATCCCATTCATCCTCAAAAAGAACATGTCAAGATCCATCTTAAAAAGCAAGGAAGTTTCAGATATACAAGCAAGATTAGTTAATTAATTAAGAATAATTAATCATGTGAAAGTTGGAAGGATCAATAATTGAAAATTATAGGCCTGATGATAGACACAGAACTGGAGATTGTGGAACCGGATTTTGCAAATCTAATGACAACTTCCTTGCAGATACCTTTTTTTCCAACCACAGAAATGGCTACTGTGCAGGTGGATTATCTGTGATGATATTCAAGGAAGGAAATTGACTACGTCTGTGGGAGAGATGATGGAATTCAATATCCTGAGCCAAAACAAAGTCAGGTACTAACAGTGGAATAGACAATCAATTGCTCTTATTTAAGATCAGGTTGAAAATGAAGTCCACAAGAGCCAAAATACAGCTTTGACTATATCTCCTGAGGATCTATATATGTCAAGAGTAGATTTGGTTTGTGGAACAATAATGACAGAAGATGAATTGTAGGATGATATCAAGAATATTCATACATGAAGAAAGCAAAAGGTCATTAAAAAGACATGAAAAAAAGAAAATGGCAAAGTGGGTGTCAAAAGATTCTGAAATTTGCTCTGAATATAGATTAGCAAGTTAGTGGGAGACATGACGAAGTGAAGGAGCTGAAAACGAAGTTTGAAGGGGAAGCTCCAGAAACTAAAGGATTATAGTGAAATATGCAAGGAACTGAAGTTAAAAGCCTGAAAGCAAAGCAATGTCACTATTTCCCAAGCTGATAGGACTAAAGAAAAATTAAAGCCTCAAAGTGAACACATTGGCAGATGCTATGGTCTCGTAACAAGGTGGGCTTATCCATGGGTCATTGTGCATGCAGAACAAGGGCATCTGGCGTGGCTTGCCATCAGGAAAGGTCGGTGTCAAGGTTGCATCCAGTCATCATACTTATTCAATCTGTGCCCCGAGCAAATAATCAGAGAAGCTCGGTTATATGAAGAAGAATTTGGTATCAATTTGATAGGCAGATGACACAGCTCGCTGAAAATGAGCACTTGAGACAGTTGCTGATGAAGATCCAGGAATGCAGCCTTCAGTATGGTAAAGAACTCAATGTAAAGAAAACTAAAACCCTTACGACTAAAGTGATAGAGAACATTGTCGTAAATGGAGAAAAGTGGAAAGTTTTCAATGATTTCATCTTACCTGAATCTGCAATCAATTTTCATGGAAGCAGAAGGCAAAAGATCAAATGAAATAGGACTGGGCAAGTCATCTGCGAAAGAGCTCTTAGAAGTGTTGAAGAAAAAGGGTGATACTCTGAGGACTAAGATGTGCCAGATCCAAACCAGGATATTTCCAATCGCTTCATAGGTATGTGCAATCTGGATATTAAACAAGGAAGACTGGGCAGAATGAATGCATTTGGATTAATATGCTGGTGGCTATAACAAGAATCTCAGACATAAAAAGTAATTTGAGGAAGCACGGTACCGGACAGTATTTCATTCTGTTGTGCATAGGCTCATGTGGGGATGTAACAGATTCAATAGCACCTAGCCACAATAACACAATCATTCGCATAACTTTTACTCTGTTTCAGCCCATTGTTCCAGCCACTATGTCATTCCCTCTCACTGCCAGTCTACCCCTCTTCTTGCTGATCCTCTACTTTACCAAGTGTGTTGTTTGTTTGATTGTTTGTGTGTTTGTTCTCAGTGAGAGACTTATTCCTCCTGGCGACATATCCAAACTACCTGAGATGAAATCTTAGCATCTTTACTTCTAGGAGGGTTCTGGCTATACTTCTCCAAAAGCATATTTATTAATTATTTTAGCACTCCACGGTACATTTCATATTCTTCCACAACAGCATCATTCAAAGGCATCAATTCTTCTGCAACACTGTGTCATTTCATCTCGTCCAGACCCTTCCTTCCTCTTTTGTCCCAATCACATTCTCATAATATTGCTCCCCACTATACCCTCCTATACAGTGCTATCAAAATTACTTCTTACTAGATTATGGCTGATGGGTATGTAACCGGCAGCTCTAGCTATAGAAGCAGACAGCTCTCTTTGCTTTATCCCTTCTCACAGCGGCATCCAGCCCCTCTCATATCTTCCCCCAATAGTAGTTGCGCATAAGGGGCCATATCCCCTGAGCCTGGATTAAAAAGGTTTGCCATACGCCTGAATTTTTGGCTTGGCTACATTAATATTATCCTTAATTTTGCCTTGATGGCTTTCCATGTGTAGAGAGTAACTACATTGCCCTGTGGCTCTTTTGACTTTAATCCATAAAACAAAAGGGGGGATGGTGAGATACAGAAAGATTTCTTCCCAGGTTGTCTCCCCAAAATAGATGCCAACCCTAAGACGCTGTTTGCTACACATGGTAATCGACTTAAAGTTTATGCTCCCTAAGGTTTTCAGCCATCTAGAGACATCAGCCTATGTCATTTGTCCTGCCCTAAGTAGGGCCCCCTCCCTTCTGATAAGGATAGTAATTGTCTCCCTGAAGGAGAGTCCAGAGAGAAGGGCAAGTCCACTCAAGGATGGCCAAGGTCAGGCTGCCATCTTGACTCTAGGGTCCGCCCATCTTGTCATATGTGTACCCTAATCTCTCCCCTTCCTGTGACGTGAACACCCCTAGCTCATCCCCTTCCTGTGATGCGTAAGCCTATTGTGCAGCCCCTCCCTGTGACGGATGTGGTGACCTGTCTTCATGCCCCTAAGGATATGTAGGCCTTGGTCAGAAATAGAGACGCTCTCTCCCCCTCCCTGTCCTCCCGCACCTCCATGTGGACCATCAAGAAGGGCTAGGTGAGCATGCTATTATGAAATATGTCTGACTCCTTCATTTTACTCTCTGCTATCTTCTATGACTTTACTATCATCTTAATATATATTATAACCGTACAGTTGTGCCTGTGAACCTGCGAAAGTAGTTAGGTAGGGGCTGGTCTCTCCTGACACCCCTCCACTTTACCAAGCACGATATCCTTCTCCAGGGACTGATTTCTTCTGATAATATACCCAACATACTGAGAAGAAGTTTGGCCATCTTTGTCTCTAAGAAGCATGATGGCCATTCTTCTTTCAAGACAGATCTGTTTGTTTTTTTGGCAATCAATAGCACTTTTAATACTCTGTAGTTCAAATGCAAGGATTTTTCTTGGCTCTTCCTTATTCAAAGCCCAACTTTCACATGCATATGTGGTGATCATAAATACTATGGCTTGGGGTAGGTGCACCTTAGGCCTCAAAGTAACATCCTTGCCTTTCAGCACTTTAAAAAGAGGTCTCATGCAATAGAGTTACCTGATTCAATGCATCATTTTATCTATGGCCTGCTGCTTCCATGAGTATTGATGGTGGATGCAAGGCAAAAATGATCTAAAAATTCAACCTTTTCTCTGCTTAACATGGGGTTACCTATTCATCCATTTGTGAGGATTTGTGTTTTCTTTACATTGAGTTGTAAATCCATACTGGGGGCTGTAATGGTCCACACTTCCAACAGGCAAGGCTCCCATTGACATGGCACAGCTCGTTAATAAGCCTTCGTCCCATCCTGATGTGAGTTCTTCATGTAATGCAGCTTCTCTGATTGTTTGCTCAGATATCATCTATATTGAAGGCATTAGTCTTTGATCTTCATCAGTTAATGCTTCAAGTCCTCCTCACGCTAAACCAGTAAGGTTGAGCCATCTGCATTTGGTAAGTTGTTAATGAAATGAGACTTCCTCCAATCTTGATACCCTGTTCTTCTTCATATATATTTGAGCTTCACCAATTACTTGCTCATCATACAGATTGAATAAATTCGGAGAAAGTATACAATCCTAATGCACACTTGTTATCATTTTAAATTATGTAAAATATAATTTCTTCAGAGTACTCCATTATTGTAATTTTATATTTTCAAATAAATATAATTGTTTCACTAGTGAAAAAACAAATCTAAGATTTCTAGAATAATTAGCTACAAACAGAGCCTATACAATCAATAATCCTTTTATAGTATATAAATTTAGCTCAATATATTTAGTTCCACGCTCTAATCCAGTTTTATTAATCAAATGATCATTTTCAGTATATTTTATCAAATTGCTTCAATATAGCAACAGCCAAGCATAGCCTTTGCTAATAAACATGCACCTTCCTATAAGCATTATGGTGACACAATCCTATCCATAAATTAACTTCTGTATGTTCACAGTAGAACTACTTTGAATTTATGCACCTGTACTCACCTACATATTAAGAGAAAATAAATTTGTTACAGCTTATTTTAGCAATTTATTGCCCTGAACACCATATTAATCAATAGTAATTGGCCACTTGAAAGGAAAATTTTGCCAACAAAAGTAACACCTTAGGTTACTATCACAATAAAACATCTACCAGAATTCGTGTGGGTTTAAATGTAATATCTTCTGCCACGATCAAAGAGAAAATTGTTAGTATTGTTAAGTACAATAATTAACATTCTGCTGATTAGTTTTATATTTCCATGAGGGGTTGAAAAGGCCCATCTGTGAAAATGCGGCATCCCATGACCTCAGTAGTATTTTGCAACCACTCCAATGAAAATTTATACCATGTGCATGGTGTTCAGTCTATAAATATTTGTAGTACTGGATAAGGCACCTACAAAATCATATATTTTTCCAACTAGGGAAAAAACACCCATATTGAATTGGATATTTTGAAGTTTACACCTAAGTTAACAGGTGATGTGGACATGCAGGATTCCGAGTCCTTCGCTGTCCTCTGGTCACGGCAGCGGCTGAGTTGGGCTTGGGTGATTGTGTTTGCCTGTCCTCCCGCGTTCATTACTCTGGGAATATAGACGAGGACCCACTCCTCCCTTTGATAAAGGACAGCAGATTGATGATTTTAAGTGCCTGCATCATTAGAATTGTCATCTGTGGTGTACTGTTTCAAGTGCAGTGACAACTGTGGCTAGCTACTTCTCTGCAGGGGGTCCAGTGAGCCTCAGTTCTTTATGGAAATTTATGCAAAAACTGCTCCAACACCATCACATGCTGTTCATTTCAAGCGCCAGAAGAAAAGTTCTACTTTTTGATTTGCTAAATTCAAAGAGCAGAAGGGGAGTGTTCTGAGATACAGGATAGCAGACAGAAAAATTAATCTGTCCAGAAATGGAAACAGTTGGAGAACAGAGCATGCGTACAGTTTCAGGTGCGTTCAATGAAACACTCACCTACCTTTTTTGTTAACTATCTACAAATGACTATTTCTCTAAAACAACAAGAAATATATTTCATTTATCTTCTGAAATGTAAGACACAAGTTACCCAAGATGATTCCATCTCTCAGAAAGGTTTAAGACGATAGTTTATTCATTTTCTGTATGGGATTTCACACCTTCTCTATCCCTCTCACTGTACCCAGTCACCTCGCACTGTGCTATTCTACAAGGGCTGCTTGTCTGGAAAATATTTAATGAATGATAATCATTTATCGTAGTCCTTAAATGAAAATCCAATCCTTCATCAGCTTTTTATTGCATGTACAAATAGCTTAGGTCAACAACAAGTAGTTGGGCAACAGAAGCAGAGGAAATGCTTAACAGTTGAGAAACTGGTATTTAGAAGTTGAGGAAATGGCGTGGGAGCTGCATCAGACCTCCCCCCAGCCGCAGGAGGGAGAAGCCCAGTCCACACCAGCCCAAGACTGACAGCCACATGGCAGTGGGCAGACATGCTTCCACTATCTAATTTCCCCTAGCTTGCTCTGACACCAACCATTCTCCCCAAGACAATCAACTTCTCGTACGGGTTTGAAAACCCATCGTAATAGCTACATATAACAGAGACAATATTCATGATTATGGGAATTAATTAGGTAAGTTAACAGGTTTTCACAAGTCAGGATCAATAAGCATTCAGGATGCAGTCTTTTATCTGTAACGGTGCCTCTTCTCTGCCAACAGCCACGTCCCTCTCTGGTGCTCAGTCTCTCAACCACCTGATCCCTTGGTCTGTGTCCACTTCTGTGGGCGCGGGAAGCCCTTGTCTCTGCCTCATGATCGGAATGCTGCTCCTCTGCTTTGCCCCAGGTTTCAGCCCGGGGCCGAGGCTCTATCTTGTGGTCTCACCATGGCGTGATCCCTTTCGGCAGGGATCTTGCACATGTTCCACTGATGTATCTTCTTCTCTGATGGTCACTGGATTCTCTCAGTTCTTGATTGTGAGCTGACTCTCTCATATGCAGAGGAAGGTCCAAACTGAGCATCTCCTCTATTAGAGTCTCACACACCCTATTTGTATGATCCCACCTAATTATCGGGTGCGAATTATAGAGAAATGAGGAGCCCTGGAGTGTGGTAAGTTTAGAGTTGGGCTGTTTACAAGGTTGGCAGTTGGTACCCATCGGCCACTCTATGTTAGAAAGATGGTGTCTTCTGCTTCTGTAAAGATTTTAGCGCCTCAAAAAGCCACAGAGGCAGTTCTGCCCTGTTCTATACTGTCTCTCTGAGGCAGAATGGACACGTGAATGACTGTGAAGTTATTTGTTTTATTTTTGAGAGCGAAATGACTAAAAGTACATATTTTCAACTCACCTCAGAAATATGTGTATATCTTTTCATTAATAAGTAGTGTTACCCATCATCATGGGTAATTCAGGCAGCAAGATTAAAGAAGTTTCATCCTCAAGTAAATAAAGCCAAACTCACTGCCACTGATTTGATGCCAACTCAAAATGACCCTATGGGACAGGGTAGAACTGCCCATGTGGATTTCCAGGACTATAACTCTTTATGGAAGTGGTAAGTCCCATCTTTCTCCCTAAAGTAAATGAGTATGGTATAATCATTTTATATAATGATGGCTGCTTAGCAGAAAATAAGGTGTTAGGGAGAATAAAACTTCCTCAAATTATAACCATTTGAAGAAAATGCTTTGTGTTTATGTAAATGTGAATTATACGGTTGGATGGCTACATTTTTTGTAAATAGCTGTCCTATTATAGTTACTTAAAGAATGGGTAGGAGAGTTATTGACAAGCTTTAGCTCACCATTATATTTTGCAGTTTAATAGGAAAATTGACAGGAAAAAGTATAAAGTTCTGAAGTCTCGTCAGGCTTTTCATTGTCTGGCTATGTTCGTCCATAATACACACCCCTCTTCTTTCCGCCCACACCTCTTAATTTCAGTCAACTTCTTGTTTCCAGGTCAAATAATAATATAAATCAACATTAAATCATTGGAGCTCTAAATAAAGACCTTCCATGTGGTTTACATATTTTCCCTTATGTATCTGACAGATAACCTAGAATATTGACCAAACTAGACTGGGCTTCAAAACACAATGATCACTTGGAGGTTTATGGATTTGGGAAAGGTGCGTAAGCTCCTTCAGTCTCATCTATCCATCTATAAATGGGCACATAACTATACATTTCATGAATTTATTAAATTAGTCATATAGGGTGCTGAAATTTTATAACTATTCTTGAAATTTGTTCTTGCATGTTGTTATGGTCCCTGTGAACTATTTGGGAGGTGCTGCTTGTGCTTGAATGCGAACCATCCTGTTAGCAACTAGAGCACCTCTAAGTGATGACAAGGTGAAAATTACAGCCAAGCAAGCCTCCTGTCACATGTACAGTTGTCATGAAAGATAGAACTGCACAGTGATCAGAGGGCATTCATTCATTTGGTGGTGGAAATAAAGCGTGCTCAGTCAATGAGTAACTGAGTCCTTTGCCGTGAATAACAACGTTGGGACTCTAATGTACTGAAGGCTCGTAAACCTTGAAAGTTTGGGTCTAGCTGGTAGCACAGGAAATAGGCCAACACTTTCTGTCTGAACACTTTTTTCTGATTCCCTCCAATCATCTCAGGCGATTTTCCCCAGTCCCCTTGTGGCGTCACTTCATTGCTCTTCTATCCCTGGTCATTGTAACTTGTACCAAATGACTGACTGATGTGGGTCATGCCAAAAGGAATATGGGAATCTAACATAGAGATTGTTTACTTTTGCCTTTCCATTGTGGCTACATTGAGCCATCTCAGAAGCAGGAACAAGGGATGTCTTAACCAAAATGAGAAGAAGGTCACAAATGGTTATTTCAAGGAGAAGCGTAGTTCTGGTCCCTGTTACTCCATTTTGGCCTGAAAGATGATTTTTTTATTATTAGAAAAAGGGGGATTCTATATTTCAGAAAATATATAATTACAATGATAAAGTAGTTTGCTTTTTAAAATGTTCTTATATAGCAGATTGTTTTGACAATATAGTTATTTTTTAAATGATTTATATACTTAAACGCAGGATATAAGAAGTGTAGTCCTGGATGGGTCATGAACTTCATGTAAATGTGTAGGCAAATTTATAACTTCTCTAACTTCTTAAGGTTTCTTTCTATTTTTAAATCTATTGATTTGGACAACTTTTCTCTTTCAGAAATATCTTGATAACCACTAACATTTTTGTTAGAAATTGGGGGGAAATGATAAAGTATGAAGGTATCCTTCTGAAGGCTTTTTCAGGAAACAAGAATTTGATCTTTCTGAAATTTGAAATATACTTTATTATTCAATACTTGCTAGCTAACCAAGACAGAATGGAAATCCTGACTTTGACAGACACAGTGATGCCAATCTGAAATAATTTAACACCACTCTATTTTCAGATATTGAGCACTGAGTGTCAGTTTTTACTTTGTATCTCATAGCTTGATTCTTTCATATCCTATTGCCCTACTTTGACATTACAGTATGTTGCTAGGTAGAAACATCTTAAAAGACTACTGCAGCATGACAAGAAAAAAAACACTAAAGGCCTACATGACTGAGATCTCCTACGTGACTGCCTGAAACGGTGCCAGTAATGACACTGAAATGAACCACGCTCACATGAGAGTCAGGAAATCTACCTTTTGTGCTTCTAGAAGAGGCTCATTGCCAAAGGCAGAGTGCATTAATTTCATATGCCAAGTTAGGGATTTCCATTTCTCCTTGAATAAAATGTTAGTTTTGAAAATCGTCCTCAGAGTAGGAAAAATCCCCACCAAAACTCATGACTTCTTACTCATTTCTTTAGATATGGAAATTCACTGATTTTGCACCATATGTAGGTGGCAGGGAAGATGGGCCAATATGCTCTATACTCAAGCAGAGCTGTAATTTCCATTTATGGAGCATCAGTAAAAGAAAAGGCATTACCCTAAGCAGTGTTGAAGATTCAAACAAATACTAGCTACCTTTCCATGATGAGATACAATATGGTTAAATGGTCAAGATCTATACACAAAATAGATAATGAGCTACCTATCTATATAAATTAATGGAAGATAGCCACCAAAGATGGCTAATTAAAACGAGTGGAAATATTTAGTAAAACTCTAGAGAGAGTTCAATGACAATGACAACAAGCTTCACTTTGCTTATCTAACTATAGAAATAATGTCACTAACTCAAATATTTGCTGTGTGTAGAAGCCCAACACTGAATGTAAATGTCCTTTATCCAATGGCCCAATATGATTGCCATTAGTTAAATGTGGATATTTTAATTTTAATTAATTACTCTTAGTTAATTAACATGAGCCACAATGGAAAGTCACTGCTTCGGCCACAGTATTATTATTTCAAGTGCTCCATAATGAAAAATGGAGGGCAATGCATGTGTAAGAGAGGTGTGCAGAAAGAATAAAGTAAGTTCGGCTACACCAGGCTCTTTAAATTCAGTCCTTCTGCCACAGGACCTTAGACCTCACTCTGCCCTCTTCCGATATCTAAGACATATTTTGTTCTCACACATTCATGTCTTAATTTAACGGATATAATCCTAGTGGAGCAGTCCCCCGCCAGGTTATTCATGCCACAGCAGCCTTACTTCTAGATAACTCTTGTGTAGTCCTTTTTTTTCTCTCTCCTATATAACTCTTACTAAAATTTAATGTATTCGATTTTCACTTGAGTATTAAATGCATATATTGTATTTATTGCATAGTTCTCAAAATTCCCAAATGAAACTGACCGCATCTAATCAATGCCAACTCAGGGTGGCCTCATAGGACAGGGTCAAACGGCCCCTTTGGGTTTCTGAGAGTGTAACTCATTACAAGAGGTGGAAGCCTCCTCTTTCGCGCATGGAGTGGGTGGCTTCAAGCTGCTGACCTTACAGTTAGCAGCCCAGTAGTACAATTTTTCCATTTCAACAGTAAGGACCAGAGAAAAGCCCATCTTTCTCCCACAGGGGCTGATGGTTTTGAACTGCCGCCCATGAAGATCAAAGCCCAATGTGTAACCACTACATCAGCCGGCAAATTCACAAACATACACATTCCATGCAGCCAAAAAGCATCTGACACATAGTATAACCTACATTTGTTGGAAGAATTTTTTGGTTTTCTACTGACCAACAAATACTTGCCTGCCAGTTTTCCCCAATGCTTTAGGTTTCTTCCTTTCTAGCTTTGCATTCGATGAATATTCCCAAAATATACCTTCCCTTTTCATTCTAATTCCATAAACTCTGCTGTATTGTGCCGGGATCCTGAGGAAATTATGTAATAAGCTAATGCTTAATGCTGCACAGACCCATCCTAAGAGACTCAGTAATGTATCAGTACTAAAAATGTTTGAAATACTAATTTTCCTCCTAATGAGCCTAAACATTTTATTATAGTTATACCTTAATACCAAGTTGCAGGTCATTACCTTCACATATTGAAATCAACTGATATTTCAAGGGCTTAATGTTTCTGCCATTTGCTTGATGACCCCTTTTCCTTATCAATTTACACTGTAGAATTTTACAAAAAAAATTAAATTACTTGACAAGTCTTATGCATGATGTTTTGATTTCATTATTTATTTACTAAAATACTCCTTATTGTGAAATTCATGCCAATCATGTGGAATATGAATGATTTTAATCGTTTTTATTTTAATACTTTTGTTTAATTTTTACATTATAAATTTCTGTCCAAGGTGAATTCATTTTAAACTTTGCTATAGAGAACAATCTATTCAATTGAATAATTAATACATTTATTTTAAATCTCTCTTTATAAGAGACCATATCAGGCTAAAATTATCCATTTGGGCTACTAATCATGAGGTCAGCAATTCTAGAGTTACAGATTTGGAAACCAGACGAGCAGTTCTACTATGTCCTATGGGGTCACTATAAGTTAGCATCGACTGATGGCAGTGAATTTTTTGTCTTGCTTTTATTTATGGACCATAATCTATCCCTTGTCTGTCAGTTTGTTGTACTGTGGTGGCTTGTGTGTTGCTATGCTGCTGGAAGCTGTGTCACTGGTATTTCAAATACCAGCAGGTTTCACCAGAAACAACCGACTATGAAGAAGGAATAGACTATGTGATTATAGTGAAAATGTAGTAAAAATCTTGATTTAGTGATTATCAAATTACAAAGAGCAATAGATCATTGCCCGATATGTAGAAAAACTTAAGAAAAGCAGCAGAACACTAGAGATAGTGTCAGAAGATGAGTCCCTTAGGTCCTCAAAATATGACTCAAAGAGAGCTGCCTTCTCAAAGTACCGTTGACCATGAGGACCTGGTTGGAGCAAAGTCTTTTAAGACCTTTGTTTGCGGAAGTGGCGTGACTTAAAATAGTTGTAAACATCCCTTAATGATCAGAATGTGCATATGAGTATGAATCTAGGAAAACAGCTTAATTTTTAAAGTCATCAAAGATGAAATGGAGCACATAATGATCAATATCCTAGACACTAGTGAGCTAACCTGAACTGATATTATCCATTTCAAATAAAGATAGCATGTAGTTTAGTGTTCAAAGAATGAAAAATTCAAGAGAATTGAAGTCATTTTTCACATCCAAAAAGACATTTCAAGGTCCTTCTTGAAGTAAATGCTTTCTGTAATATAGTAATATCTATATACAAACAAGGAAGTCCAGTTAACACAGCAAGCTTTCAAATCTATACAAATATTACTAAAGCCAATGACCAAGGTATTAAATAATTCTACCAATCTCTTGAATCTTAAATTGTTCAAATATGAAATTAAGGTGCATTGATTATTATTGGCACTAAGAATGTGAAAGTTGGGGACAAAGAGAGTAGATGGGAAACATGTTCTTGGTGGTAGTTGGGAAATGTGGTCTTGGTGATCAAAATGAGCAGATCACATGATTGGATTTTGCAAGACCACTTCTCCATTACAAATATCTTTTTCAACAATATAAAAGACGTGCACCTCACCAAACAGAATACACATGAATCAAATGGTTGAGAATCTCAATATTTGCAGCCAAATTAAGCTAGGGGAAAATTGTCGAGCATACCATCAATTGCTCCTATGTAAGTTTGGTTTGGAGCTGAAGAATTTATTAACACAAGCCCACCAAAGCAAAAACATGATTTGAGTATATCCCACTTGAATGCTGAGAACATCTCAAGAATAAGTCTGACATTTTGAACACTAATGATAGAAGACCTGGAGAGTTATGAGATCCCACTAAGAACACCATTCATGAATAAACGAAAAATCATTAAAAAGAGAAGAAAAGGTCAAAGTAGATGTCAGAAGAAAATTTCACACTTGCTCTTGATCACAGAATAGCTCAAACAAATGGAGGGAATGATGAAGTAAGAGAACTGAGCATCAAGTCTCAAAGGGCAGCTCAAGAAGATACAGGATTATAAAGAATGTGCAGAGAAACCTGGAGTTAAAGAAACCAAAAGGAAGATCACACAGCATAGACCCGGTTGAAATAACTAAAGAAAAATTAAAACTGAGCTGCAATATTGAAAGACTGGGAAAATATTAATCAATTCAGGAAGCATCAAAAAAGATGGCATGTAATATTGATGATTGTAACACCCCACCCGATATCATTGACCAACAGAGTTGTATTTGTATAGAGATATTGGAATGTGTTAGATATGTCAATCAAGAGTATTAAAGCAAATGGATGGAAGGCATACTGGGTCACCATACCAAAAAGCACTGGAAGATGTTTAACCACTATGAGCAGTACCACACAATCAAGAATAGAAGTACTGAGGGGAAATCCAAGCTGTACTGAAGGTATTACCTAAAGACAAGATATCAGAATTGGAAGAATACCAAATCAAATGTTTTAACAAGCTGATGGAGCATTGGAAGTACTTCCATTTCAATGCCAAAAAAAAAAAAAAAACAGAAAAGAGAAACCAGACTAACTGGAAAAAGATCCATAACTGTGTCCATTTCAAAAGAAAATGACCTAACACGTAGAAATTTTCAAGCAATATAATTCAATCACAGGATTTCATCTTGCAAGTTTTGATAAAGATCATTCAAGAACTGTTGCAGCAGTATAGTATACAGGAGTTGCCAGAAATTCAAGCTATATTCGGAGACAGACATAGCATGAAGGATATCGTTGCTGAGGCAAACTGGATCTTGACTGAAAACAGATCACATGAAGAAGAGTTTCGCTTGTGTTCTTCTGACTACGGAAAACATTCAACTGTGTGGATTATAACCAACCTTGAATATCACTAAGGCAAACGGGAAATCCAGAACCCTTCATTTTGCTCAGGTAAACCTGTACGTGATACAGACCAACTGCATGGATTAACACGGAGCATTGCATGGATTAACATCAGAAACAGTGCATGACAGGGCCATATCCTTTCACCATACTTATTCCATCTGTGTGCTGAGAAAACAGTCTGAGAAGCTGGACTATATGAAGCATCATGTGACAGCAGACAGGAGGAAGGCTTATTACATTAACAACGTTGGATCTACAGATGTCACGGCCTTCTTGGTGAAAGCACTTGCTGGACTTGAAGCGCTTGCTGATGAAGATAAACAATTACCGCCTTCAATATGGATTACAACTCAATGTAAAGAAGACCCAACTCCTTACAACTGGAGCGATAGATGACCTCGGGAAAAACATAAGGGAAAAAATGAAGTGGCCCAGGATTCCATCTTGCTTGGATCCCCAGACAATGCTCATGGAATGAGTGGTCAAGAACGCAACCAACATACTATCCTGGGGAGATATGCTACATAAGACCTTCGGAAAGTGTTCAAGAGTGAGGATGTCACTTGGGGGATGAAGGTGTGCCTGACACAGGCCATGACATGTTGTCTCATATGCATGTAAAATTTGGATATTGAATAAGGAAGGCCAAAGAAGAATCAATCAATTTGAATTATGGTGCCAACGAAGAATCTCGAATGCACCATGGGCCGCCAGAGGAACAAACACATTTGTCTCAGACGCAGTACAACCAGAATGTGCCTTGGAAGTAAGGATGGCAAGTGTTCACTTCAGATATTTTGGACATGTTATCAAGAGAGATAAATCACTAGAAAGGGTATCGTGCTTGGTAAAATAAAAGGGCAGAGAAAAAGGAGTCCCTTGATGAGATGGATTTACAGAATTATTGCCACAGTCGACGCAAACATAACAACAGTTGTGATCATGGGTGCGGGACCAGGCAGGGTTTCATTCCATTGTACTTAAGGTCCCTATTTGGAACTGGTTTCAAACCAACTCAATGTCAACTAGCAACAAGGGACTACATTGTTAATTTGCAAAAATATTTCACATACATTGGTTGAGATTACGTATTTGACAAATACCAATTTCTTTTCTAGAATATATTTTTATTGATTGAATCTTGTATATTTTCATTTTTTCATAATTTCTGATTTAAAAAAGCACTTCCATTGAGTCAGTTTAACTCATCGGGACCCCACGGACACAGTAGAACTGTCTGTGGATTTCTGATTTTGGAAATCCGTAAGGGCACTAAAAGCCTCACTGTTCTCCTTCAGAATGCCTGATGGGTTTGTACAGCTGGATCTGTGCTTAGAATTAAGTCCAATGCATGACTTACTACATCACCAGGACTCCTCAATTTCTGATAACATCAAAATAAACCCAACAAAACAAAACAAAATCCCAAACCAAACTCACTGCCATCAAGGCAATTCAGAGTCCTGGCGAGCCTATTGGCCAGGGTAGACCTGCCTCAGTGAGTTTCAAAATTCACCACCACTCCACATTCCATTAATACCCCTCCGGTTATTTGGGAAAATTATCATTTTATTTCTAGGTTCAGTAAAAAGGTATGATTGTTCTTTCTTTTTGACAATGGCTTTATTTCATTATTGTCTAATAATTTTCTTGGAGTCCCTGTGACGCAAAGGTTCATAAGTGGAGTGGTAACTCAAAGACTCCTCTGAAAGGTCTCAAGCCTGGAAATCAATCTCACTGTCCTCAAGTTAATGCTGACTCTTGGTGACCTTATGGAGCCGAACAGAGCTGCTAGACTGTGGATTTCTGAGATTGTAAAGCTGCCGCATCGTTGTCCTGCGGATCGGCTGGTGTTTTGAGTTGCTGACTTGTGGTTAACAACACAGGGCATAACCACTAAGCCATCCCAGCTCCTTCCCAGGGTTTGTTGTCGTTAGGTGCCGAGTAGGCTCTGACCCGTAGCGACCGACCCCATGCACAACAGACGGAAACACTGCGCAATCCTGTGCCATCCTGGACATTGTTGGATGCCCGAGCCCCGTGGTGGGCTTTCCTGTCGGTTTGTCGCACTGTGCGGGCTGTGTGTTGCTATGTCACAGATTTGCAAATGCCAGCAGGGTCACCCAAGGTAAAGAGGTTTCAGCGGAGCTTCCAGACTAAGTGCAGACAACAAAGGACTTGGCTCCCGCTTTGGAGGAAGACGCTGCTGAGAACGAACGGGTACGTGGGGCGATACATCTTCAAGGAGGAAGAATGCCTCGTTTTTCCAGT
The DNA here is from genome assembly GCF_050624435.1 of Tenrec ecaudatus. Lineage (NCBI taxonomy): Eukaryota > Metazoa > Chordata > Mammalia > Afrosoricida > Tenrecidae > Tenrec > Tenrec ecaudatus. The sequence continues at coordinate 24,934,728 of NC_134542.1, read as the reverse complement.
CAAAGGCTTGACACCTCCGTGGAGGAAGTTCTATCTGCCGTCCTGAGGTCACGGTGATGCACCCTCTACTCAATGGCAAAGAACTGCACCCACAATTATCTCCAGTAATGATTCTTCACTTAAATTTCTGTTTTCTTGATGCTCTTTCACATGATTTATATTAACAATCAATAATACAATTTAATAATACTTTATTGTTGTGCTTGCCAAATGATTTCATTTTCCGTTATTGCATAGTGTTAAGAGTTATAAATTGCACACAATGGTATTTTCTTTATTTTTAAATCTGTGTCTCATTTAATTGGCAAGTGCAGCCTATTTGTGGGTGTCCTTATGTGTTGGGAATGCTTATATATTGACAATAGTGGTTAGTTATGACAGCATGTTATATTTTTAAATAAACACATCTATTCTCTTGTACCTTACGTTCTGAGTTCGGTTTACTTGTGATTAAGAATAGGGTTAGGTTTGAGTTAAGGTTTGGAGTAGGAATTTCCTCTTTTTAAAATCAACAGTTTAATGCAGCACCTTGATTTTTCAATGTCTGTGCTCACAGACGTTTTTATCTCTGGAGTCAAACCATCTTTCTGGTTCAGCTGTTCAGTCGGAACACAGCCATTAACAGCTCTGTGATATCGTTAGGTTTAAACTCTTCATCTTTGACTATCTGAAAATGCTGCTAGTCTACTGAGTACATCATTTTAAGTTGTTTTCTTCTCTGTTAGATTGTTATTTTTTTTCTTCTTTTTTGTTTTACATTTTATAAGGGGCTCAGACAACTCTTACCACAATCCATACATATACAGACATCAATTGTATAAAGCACATCCATGCATTCTTTGCCCTAATCATTTTCAAAGCATTTGCTCTCCACTTAAGCCCTTTGCATCAGGTCACCCCTTTTTTTCCCTCTCTCCCCACTCCCCCCTCCTTCATGAGCCCTTGATAATTTATAAATTATTATTTTGTCATATCTTGCCCTATCCGGCATCTCCCTTCCCCACCCACCCCCCCTTCTCTGCCGTCTGTCTCCCAGGGAGGAGGTCACATGTGGTTCATTGTAATCGGTTCCCCCTTTCCAACCCACTCACCCTCTACTCTCCCAGTATCGCCCCACACACCCCTGGTCCTGAAGGTATCATCCACCCTGGATTTCCTGTGCCTTCAGCTCTGCCCTATCCAGTCCTGCAAGGTAGAATTTGGATCATGGTAGTTGGGGGGAGGGCATCCAGGATCTGGGGGAAAGTTGTGTTCTTCATCGGTACTATATCGCACCCTGACTGACTCATCTCCTCTCCAAAACCCCTCTGTGAGGGGATCTCCAGTGGCCAACAATTGGGCTTTAGGTCTCCACTCTGCACTTCCCCCTTCATTCACTATGGTATATATATATATATATATATATATATATATTACTTGATGCCTTATACCTGGTACCTTTGGCATCTCGTGATCGCACAGGCTAGTGTGCGCTTCTTCCATGTGGGCTTTGTTGCTTCTGAGCTAGATGGCCACTTGTTCACCTTCAAGCCTTTAAGACCCCAGACATTATCTCTTTTGATAGCCGGGCACCATTAGCTCTCTTCGCCACATTTGCTTATGCACCCATTTGCCTTCGGTGATCGTATCATGGGGGTGTGCAGCCAATGATATGATTTTTTGTTCTTTAATGCCTGATAACTGATCCCTTCGGGACCACGCGATCACACAGGCTGGTGTGTTCTTCCATGTGGGCTTTGTTGCTTCTGAGCTAGATTGCTGCTTGTTTATCTTGAAGCCTTTAAGACCCCAGACACTATCTCTTTTGATAGCTGGGCACCATCAGCTTTCATCACCACATTTACTTGTTCACCCTCTTTGGCTTTAGCAGTTGTGTCGGGAGGGTGAGCATCGTAGAGTGCCAATTTAATAAAAGAAAGTATTCATGCATTGAGGGAGTGCTTGAGTAGAGGCCCAAGGTCTTTCTGCCACCTTAATACTAACCCTATAAATATAGACACATAGATATATTTCCCTATCCTCATATATGTATATTTGCATATACATTTCTTTGTCTAGACCTCTATAAATTCCTTTGACTCCTAGCTCTTTCCTCCCTGTTAGAATGTTATTGTAATAACTTTATAAGAATTCATTAAGGGCAGAGGTTGGCAAATTTTTGAGAGAGATGAGCTAATCTTGTCCCTCAAAAAAATTTTTTTAAAAAACTTAAGAGCCATAAAAATAGTTTTACAAACAAATAAAATCACCATTTTCAGAATAATATCCTTTCATATTTTTCAATTTGACTACAGGGCCGTATACATATACCAAATGAGCTCCATATGGCTCTAGACCCATATTTTTCCAACCCCAAGATCAAAGGTAGAAATTCACTCCATAATTATTTATTGAATGTCAACAATATGCTGCTGTGTATATGGTGATGCATTACTAAGCAAATCTAGGTACTTACACACTTAGAGTTTACACAATTTTAATATGTGCAGCATTGATTAGATGAGTATATTTTTCACACGATTATTCTCCCATGAAATAAAATTCTGGGTAAGGAGGTGGTGTTGACCAACCCAGGAACAGGTTGACCAACCCAGGAGCAAGTGATCCAAAATTAGTGGCATGGAGGTTGTGAGAGGCCTGGTAGGGATTCAGCAAGGGCAATGTAACCGAGAGAAATTACTGAAACCCAAATGAAGGCTGAGCATGATAGTGGGACAAGAGAAAAGTAAAGGAAAAAGAGGAAAGAACTAGGTGACAAAGGGTATTTATAGAGGTCTCAATACTGGCTTGTACAAATATAAATATATTTATATAGGAGGGTGGGGAAATAGATCTATGTGCATATATTTATAGGTTTAGTCTTAAGACAGCAGATGGACATTGGGCCTCCACTCAAGTACTTAATTAATGCAAGAACACGTTGTTCTATTGAAATGGCATTCCATGATGCTCACCTTCCCAACACGTTCACTGAAGACAAATGCATGCATAAGCAAATGTGGTGAAGAAAGCTGATGGTGTTTGGCTATCAAAAGATACAGTGTCTGGGGTCATAAAGGCTTGAAGATAAACAAGCAGCCATCTAGCTCAAAAGCAATAAAGCCCACATAGAAAAAGCACACCAGCCTGTGTGACCACGAGCTCTTGAAGGGATCAGGTATCAAGCATCATAAAACAAAAAATCATATCATTGTAAATGTGGGTGAGTGTGGAGTGGAGACTCAAAGCCCATCGGTAGGCAACTGGACACCCCCTTACTGAAGGGTTGTGGGGAGGAGATGACCCAGTCAGGCAGGGTGCAGGGTAGCAATAATGAAACATATGACTTTCCTCTAGTTCTTAAATGCTCCCCCCCCGCCCCCACTATCATGATCCCAATTCTACTTTACAAATCTGGCTAGACCAGAGGATGTACATTGGTACAGATAGCAACTGGAAACACAGGGAATCCAGGACAGATGATCCCTTCAGGACCAGTGATAAGAGTGGAGATGCCTGAAGGGTGGAGGGAGCGTGGGTTGGAAAGGGGGAACCGGTTACAAGAATCTACGTATTGCCTCCTTCCTGGGGGATGGACAGCAGAGAAGTGGGCTGGGGGAGTGGTCAGACATTGTAACATATGATAACATAATAATAATTTATGAATTATGAAGGGTTCATGAGGAAGGGGAGAGTGGAGAAGGGAGGGGGGAAAATGAGGAGACAATATTAAGGGCTCAAGTAGAAGGCAAATGGTTTGAGAATGATGATGACAACAAATGTGCTTGGCACAATGGATGTATGTATAGATTGTGATAAGAGTTGTATGAGCCCCCAATAAAATGTTTTTAAAAAAAGAGTAGGCACATCTCCACACACATGTATAGAATCTCCTGGTGTTCAGCCTTGAAGAATCTTTCCAAAAGGGAACCTAAAAATCTTGTGTATTTAGATATTGGGTTCTCAATTGAGAAAAGAAAATGGAAATAGAAACTATTTAGTAGATTCATCGGTATTAAGTTCCAAAGTATGATATTTTTCTTTCTATAATGATTAAAACCCTGTCTATTTTCTGCCTGACATGCAAGGCAAAGGTATATTCATAAGGACTCTCATATGTTCTTACTATAATGACATTTTAAGCGTTTTTGAAAAATACCCCCGAACCACAAAAATATATTAATGTACAAGATTGTAAAGCATGTTTTAGGAAATGACCTAAAATCAAAATACATGTTTATATTAAGACATAGTATTTGCTTACAAAACTAGTTATTGTATTATAATGGCCTCATTAGTGCCCCTGTTGTCAACCTTTCTTTCTGCAACGTAGAAATACACTTGGGACCACTGTGCAAGGGGAGCCCCTACACCTGTGGGTCTCTTTTAAGCTGTTGCAAAGCCAGGGCCTCCAGCAGTTTTTTGAGAACACAATTGATGATGTATTCCTTCCCTATTTGATTATTACAGACTTCACTTGATTCCATTTTTAATTTATACATTATGCAACAGTAATTTTATCATAACTTTTCCAACTCATAGTAATATATTTTAGTAATATTGAATTTCTTAATTATGAATATATTTATGATCTTTGATACATATTCCTCATTGCTCTCAATATGTTTTTAACAGACTAACTCGAGATAGCTTTATCCATAAAATGTGCTAGTAAAATTCATAATTAGTTTCTTTTCTCAGACATGGCTTATTCCAGTAAATGATGTTTACGTTGGAGGTGGGAGTCTATACTGGCAATAAGAAGGGGGGACACTCCATTTTCATCTCAGCCATACCCCCTTTGTACTTTGTCCACTTCCACTTGTGTTTTTTAACTCAATTGATTCTTTTGTTGATGACAAACAAATAAACAAAAACAAAAATCTAAGCTTTAGCTAATTTGAATGCTACTTAAAAATATTTTGGATCATTTATGAGTTCAGGCAACAATCGCTTCTCTGCCTTTTGGCTATGATCAAGGGTGGAGTACAGGCAACAGTGATCATTCTCTATGTTTTTTGTTTTCATTTATTCAGCTAAGTACTCAAGATGGACAGCCTACCGTGTAGCAGGATCTATGATAGATTCTAGCAATCACGTGGTATAAAAGACATTCAGATTTGCATCTGAGCTTCTCGGAGTGCTCTGTACACATTCACTTTTAGTGTTTCTCTCTTTAACATTAGTAGTGGTACCTCTGTCATCATGGGAAATAAATTTTATAGACGTTCACAGAACTCTGTTGTCTTAGTCATTTTCAGATTATCACACAGTTCTACCTATCATAAAAACAAACAAATAAAAATGGAAAACTATTTTCTTTGTAAGTTTTCTTCCTTAGTTTTGATAAACTGCCTAACTACAGTTGGCTTTACTCACAGTCTTGTCTATTATGTATTCTTCTTCTGTGGTTAGGTGCCATTGTGTCAACCCCGACTCCTGGAGACCCAGGTACAAACGAATAGAGCACTGCCAGATACAGTACCATCCTCTCAAATGCTCTTACACTCTAGCACATTATTGCAGTCCTTGGGTCAATCCAGCTTGTCCAAGGTCTTCCCCTTTTTCACTGCCCTCCACTTCACTGACTGGGTCAGCTTTCTCCAGGACTGGTCTCTCATGACAACAAGTCCAAAGAACATGAGACAAAGTTTCTTCATCCTTGTCACTAAGGAACATTCTGAATGTCCTTTTTCCAAGACAGAATCCTTTGTTCTTTTGGCAGTCCATCGTACTTTCAATATTCTTAACCAGCACTGTAACTCACACGCATCAATTCTTTGCTCTTTAATGTCCTTTCAACTGCGTATGAGGTCATTGAAAATACCATGGCTTTCAGGCTTCCCCCAGACCTCAAAGCCGCACCCTTGCTTTCCAACACTTGAAAGAGGGTTTGGGCAACAGTGTGACCCAACGCGATATCTCCTTGGATCTCGTGATTGCTGCTTCCTTGAGCATAGATTGTGGGTCTAAGAAAGGTGACATCTTTGACAACTTCAGTCTTATCTCTAGCATGATAGTATATATTGGTCCAGTTGTGAGGATTTTAGTTTTCTTTCCTTTGAAAGTATTTTCAATCCCTGATCTTCATCAGCAAGTACTTCAGGTGCACATTTTCAGCAAGCAAGTCTGTGTTGTCTGCCTACCGAAGATTGTTAAGCCTGCCTCCTTTCCTCACGCCACATTCTTCTGCATATAATGCACCCTCTCTGATTATTTGCTCGGTATACCACACACCTTTCCTGATTTTAAACCATGCGGTATTCCCTTGTTTGATTCACACAACTGCTTTTTGTTTCATGTACAAATTCCACAAGAACAGAGTGAAATGTTCTGCGATTCCCATTCTTCCCAAGGACATCCATAGTTTGTTATGATCCACAATGCCAAATGCCTTGGAATTGTCAATAAAACACAAGTAAATATCTCTCTGTTAGTCTCTTCTTTGAGCCAAGCTCCATTTGGCATCAGCAAAGACATCTCTTGTTCCTGTCTTCTTCTTATTCCAGCCTGAATCTCTTGACAGATCTCTGTCAATGTACTGCTACAATCATTGTTGGATGCTCTTCAGCAAAAGTTTACTTGCATGTGATATTAATTATATTGTGCTGTAAGTTGAGCGTTCTGCTGTGTATTCTAGAAAGGGTTTTTAAAGTTTCTCCTAAGTAGTTACTTCTCAGCTCTCATCAAAATGCCCCCGAAGCCTCCCATGAGCAGTTTAGGTAAGCCACATCCCATTTTCTTCTGCTGCTCACGGAGTTTGTCGATGGGCCCTCAGTGTTCTTGAGATGGGAGGGGAACAACATCTGTATTGTCAACTCTTATGTGTATCTGGGCTAGTTAGAGCCACCAAGACTATTACAGAGGGTTTCAGACTAACATAAAAGCTCTGGTGAACATCTAGGAACCTGGTACTTCTGTGATGAGAAAATATGTGCCGCTGCTTCCATATGGAAATATATATGCCCTTCTGTTACTACCCTCTCTGTCCATTTACCTTCTTCCTTGCCCTTATGCATGTTATCAAACAGGTCCAAATAATTCTGAGAATTTCCTTGTCCTCTGTACCACAACAGGAACCATTTATTTGTCTTGAAATATAGGATTGAGCCTTGTCTATACTACAGTACTGTGGTGGGCATTAGATCTCTCTTACCCACCCATTTGAAAATTTAGCTAAGTTATCCCTTCATAACATGTATCTTACAGTTATCAAATCTACAAAATGATTTGTTTCTAACACTAAATTATTATGTATATTTTGTTATTGCTGTTGTATACATTAAAGTCTATTTCAATGCACAGTGGCTCAATGTGACAGAGAACTGTCCCCATAGGATTTTCTTGGCCATAATTTACAAGGAGCAGAGCATCCCTCTTTTCCTCACACAGCCACCTGGGTGGGTTTGAACTGCCAACTTGTCAGTTAGCAGCTGAGTGCTTGACCGTTGCATTTTTGCATAATTCATATTGTGTTGTGTGATGCTGTTTTGAAGATCCCTGGGCAATAGAAAAATCTGGCCTAAGAATGTTAGTTGTTTAAAAATATTTAAAATTAGCATATAGTTGCGTATAAACATTTAGTACAGTAGTTGTCTCATTAAAACATTTAATAAATATTGGTGCTTAGTAGTCTTATATGATCAGATAATTGTACATTTATCATTTTACAGCAGCCACGCAGATATAAATGTGAAAATATTTTTCAAATTTAAATATGAATGTCTACCCCTTACAAAATAATGGAATTAATTTTTATATTTTATTTTATGTCCTCAAAATTTCATCCTCAGTTGAGTAAAGCATACCTTAACATTGCCTTTAATTCATAACAAAAATAGACTATCAATTGCATCACCTGCCTTTGTTGAGAAGTCCGTCCAAATTAAATTCTAATCAAAAGGTGTTGGCTCTGTCCTCTAAATTTTTTTAAAAAAAACAACTGCCATTTTGTTACATCTGAAGTATGTTTGAAAGCATTTATATTGTCTGGATAGAATTTCTTCTGACTTCTAACAAAATATGTCCTGCCAACACTTAGTGCTGTTCTTTCTTTTTCTGAAATGAAATTCAGCAGTTTCATTTCAGAACCACTTATAACATGTTTACATATCGGAACCCTTTCCAAGTACTTCATGTTCCTTTTAGGTCCTAAGAAAGATTAAACATCCCATTTATTAGATTGGCGGTAGGACTTTGTATTGCTTTGTCAGTGACGACGGTTACAGAATTTAAAACCTAGCAGCATTTGTTTCGTGCCTGGTGTGTGCAGGGAGAACCAGAGAGTTCATTTGGACTATCAAACAGAATGCGCATGTTTTACAGAGAAGATGAAATCCATGGGGTAAATGAGAAGAAAATTATGTGAGCTAAACACAAAACGATCCAAAGGAAACATTTATACAATAATGTATAAACTTACTATTTTATAATATTTAGGAAAGATGTGAATGTGTTATTTAAATTTGATTTAAAATCATTAAACTGGAGCTGAAAGGAAAACCATGATTTGAGTGAAGTACAGTACATGGACTTCTCATAACCGCTACTTGCAGACCTGACTTGACCCATCATGACATATTCAGTTGATGATAGGACCGAAATGGAATGATGTGATGATGATGAAGAGTGTAGACTTTAAGAGGCTGAAGAACAGAAATCCTTTTTACTTACCCACATCACCCCCAGTCCCTGACATGAAGGAACAGCTCAATAAACAGGCTAGCTCAATAAACAGGCTAGCAAGGAGCATGTAGACCGAAGATGGGGCTAGAATTTTTATGTTGGGAAAATACACACCCTTTCTTCTTTTTTTTAATCTTTTTCTTTTTATCCTTTTATTGGGGGCTCATACAACTCTTATCACAATCCATCCATCCATCCATTGTGTCAAGCAGATTTGTACATTTGTTGCCCTCATCATTCCTAAAACATTTGCTTTCTACTTGAGCCCTTGGTATCGGCGCCTCATTTTCCCCCTCCCTTCCCACTCCCCTCTCCCTCACAAACCCTTGACAATTTATAAATTATTATTTTGTCATATATTACACTGCCTGACGTTTCTCTTCACCCACTTCTCCGCTGTCCGTCCCCAGGGAGGAGGTTATATGTAGATCCTTGTCATCTGTTCCCCCCTCTCCCTCCCCTTCCCTCCACCCTTTCTTCTATATGAACTCATATGACATTCCTTCTGTTTGCCAACCCCTCTGTCCACTTACTTTCACCCTGCCCCCACTTCATGTTGCCAAACAGGTCCAAATATTTCTGAGATTGTTTTTCTGTCCTGTATACCACAAGAGCCATTTCCTGAAATCAAGTTCACTTGGTTCTAATAGCCGGAGACTTTTGGTTAGAAAAAAAAAAATCTGTTCTTACATTCATTTGTTTTCCTACCGATATTTAAAAAATTTGCTCCATCCAAGGTAATTAATTACATGCATATATGTGCTTTCAGTGTGATTTTTTCCTATTAAATTTTTTGCTAGTTCTAATGTGTCAGTCACATATTGTATGCATATACTTGATGTATGTCTAATTATGTGCAAACAGTACCGGCGGGCATGGGGGCGGGAAGCCCACCCTCTGCTCTGCCTCACTGTCGCACAGCCTTGGCGTTGCCTCTCTGTAACGTCTCCAACCAGTCTAGCAACCGCTTCCGTTCTTGCTGGGCTCCATTGCTGTGCCCCATGGTCTCCATGTGCCTCTAGTTTCAGCCTCCACCACTTCAGACAGCGATCTCCAAATGGCTCTCCTTCGGATGATCCTGGCTTTTTCTCTGCGTTCCTGCGTCTGAGGTGGCTCCTATAGAGGTGTGCTTTCAGTCGTTCAGGGGTTTCCCTCAAGGAAAACAAAGGGTGGTCTTAAGTCACACCCTTTACTAAACTGGAAACTAGCCTGTGTCCCAGCCTAATCCTGTGATAGTTCTCCTACGAAATTGGCATTCTAACAAGGTCATAGAAACTAGCGTTTGCAAAAAGAATTTGCAAAAACGATCATGGCTAGAAGGGCCGTATTAAATAATTGACTATATCTCAACAGGGGGATGGACAGCAGAAAAGTGGGTGAAGGGAGACGTCGGACAGAGCAAGATATGACAAAACAATAATTTATAAATTATCAAGGGTTCATGAGAGAGAGGAGAGCGGGGAGGAAAGGGGGAAATTTAGGACCTAGTGCCAGGGGCTTAAGTGGAGAGCAAATGTTTTGAGAATGATGAGGGCAATGAATGTACAAATGTGCTGTACACAATTGATGTATGTATGGATGGTGATAAGAGCTGTATGAACCCCTAATAAAACAATTAAAAAATAAAATTTTGTTTTCTATGATGGCATAATTATAAAAAATGGACAGGCATAAACTTATTTTATTACGTCTTCCTATATCCTTAGAATAATCAGAAACTTTCCTGAAAAGTCATCATACAAAATTTATGAAAGGATTCTAGATATTTATATTACAACTGTTATTTAGCAATTTTAAATGTAAGATAGAGTAGGATAAATATATTTTAGGTTACCTACCAAAGAGCCACTCAAGTAAGTGGCGACTCATAGTGACCCTAACAGGACACGTAGAACTGTAAGTTTCCCGAGACTAACTCTTGAGGGAGCCGAAGCCCCCGTCTCTCTCGTGAGGAGCGGCAGGGGTTTGAGCACAACGTGTAACTGCAGCCCTACGAGGGCGCCTTGTGTTAGAGACATCATACAATCTTGAATCAAGTCCTTTGTCTGTGACATTTATGTGTGTGTTTACGTATTCATATCCCCCCCTTTTCTTAAGGGCCACATGATAGCATCCTGCGATGCGTGCGGAGTTGTCAAACTGTGGGATTTTCGGAAGCTCTCAGCGGTTGTGTCTATCGATATAGGTCCAAGTCCGGGAAATGAGGTGAACTTTGATTCAACAGGTAGGGTACTTTACTCTATAACGTTTGTAATCAAACTAATAGTTGAAAACTTGGTTCTGAAATGATTTCCCATTGCCAGGTAAACGTTTTGGCATAGCCTCTCATGTAAATTTGTATTCTGAATATTCGATACCAGTATATTACATTGTTTTATTCTATATCACTTTATGAAAGAATTGTGCATATAATACATGTAAAGAAAAAGCATGGAGATTACTGTGTCCTGATATAAATAGCACAGGTTCCAGGGCCATGCAGAGCCGTGGGTTTTCCATTAACATCACCATCTGAGGTAAGTCGTTTGAGTTTTCTGAAGTACCTTGGAGTACACAAGAGCAAGAAAAGTTTGGCAAAAGTGTGAACTTGGACTATTATTTTGAACAGAATTTTAATCTTAAAATAAGTTATCCCACATTCTTTATGCTATTAAATTAATTTGAAATATGTATTCATCTTCTTGTTGATATAAGCTCTTCTTCATACTTTTACATTATTATTGGACTGTGTATAGCATTTTTCTGCAATGATCTTAACATTATAAATCAGATGAAACATGCTATCTAAGCTGATGATGATTACACTAGCAGCTGATGCTAAAATCCACTCAATGATTCCAGTTGTCCATTTAGAAAATTAAACATATACTTGTATCTATATTTTTCATGATAGCCTTTGATAAATAAAAATGTTTATTTTTTATTAAGTAATGTCACCTCTTTTATTGCAATTGTTCTGTCTGGTTTAATCTGTTAAAAATTTTGATAATTTAAAAATATGTTTGAGCTACTTGTGGTAGTTAATAAATGGATAGATTTCAAATACTTGAATTTTATATAAGAAAATAAATTTCATATATTCAAATATATAAGCTTAAAAATATAAAAAATAGAATGACATAAATGTATGTTACTCCTGTGTATATATGTATATACACACGCACACACAAGCACACACACACACACGAAAGGAAACTTTTATTTTAAAATGTTCCATATTAATCCTTTAATTCAGAAAATACGAATTTAGCATGAGCAATTCCAGAATCTGTGTTTTGTTGTACTGTGTTTGTTTGTCTGTGTTTTGTTGTACTGGCTTCCAAATATTTCTATCATAGACCTGAAACTGAAAATACAAAAAAAAATTGGTATTCTTATCAAAGTTTGTCTTCTTCACAAACTTTAACATATTTCCATGACAGGTAAGTGTATCAACCACACTAATACTATTGAACTTTTAAAAAATGTTTTAAGTCAAGTTCTTGTGATTAACATATTTATGGCCTGCCAGAAGTAAAAAAAAACCACACTGTACTGAATAGAATATCCCAACTATGTGACTTTCATTCCATGAGATGAAAGCCTATTATAATTTAAATTTCTAATTTCTGATACACAAAAGTCTGCACTGGCATTTAGGGTTTTGGCGTTTTAACCTGGTTTTCATAAATTTTCTCATATAGTCAAATCCCTTTTTATTATCTTGAGCGATTTTCTTGCATTTTGAACTCTGAAATCTTAACACTTCTGGCTAACTTGTCTCATAAGAAACTAAGAAATGTATGTAAGTTTATAATTATTATAAACATGGGCTAACTTTTAAGAATCACTGTGAATATTGAATATTCTGTCACTTGCTCTTTACTGACCTTATTACCCATCTCAAACGTTGTTTTTTTCTATGTAGTCAGGCAAACTGGATGTTAAATAAATGTCAGTCTCTATCTTACTCCTTCACACGTCTTCTGAAGTCTTTACAAAGTCTTTGATACAACAAACTAATTTTCTCTCTCTGATGACTAATAGGATCTTGTTAATGCATTAATATTTAAAGCTATGAAGATCAAAAATAAAACCAGGAGCAACATGAAAACACATAGGATGTAACCTAGCATAACTGGTAATGAAAATAATTCATCAATTTGAGGAATATAACATCAATCCAACCTTCCCATCCCTCTTCGAGGAACCTACCATAGTTAACATTGATTCTGTGTGATCAGGGACTTAATACCGTATGTTCTTTCTCATTGAGTCGTATCAAATTTCTGCCGTTTATTTAAAAGTTGGAAATATAGAAAAATTGGAGGAACCAGAGAGAATAGGCACAAGGTCTGATCAAAGTCTGAGAAAATAATAATTTTTTAAAAATTTACTGCCATTGAGTGTATTCCAACTTGTGGTGACCTGAAGGAGAGAAGAGACTTGCCCCTTTGGGTGTCTGAAGATGTAAAGCTTTATGCAAGGAGAAGACGTCATCTCTCTCCCTCAGGGACTGGTGGCTTCTAATTGCTGAACTCTGTTGGCAACAGGGCTGCTTAAAGTTTGAGCGCAGTGGTGAAATCACAAAGTCAAGTCCAGAATGGCGCTGATTGTAAGAAGAATGTCAGTCCAGAGCAAAGCAAAGCTGAAGGAGGACAAGGAACGTCGCGATCTTCTCCCATCTGCATACACTGAGGAATGTCTTATATTTTAAATTATTATTTTAAAATATCAAAAATATATCATGAAAATATTTCAAATGAGTGTAAAGTCAAAGCCTATTTAGTCACCTGACACTTATATAAGCCCATATGGCATAATCATTTTTTAAAAAATAACAACAGTATACTGATAATAGTATATTGACTATTATCACAGTGAGAGAGAGAAATTAATATTTACAAAGGGTCTGCATTAGTTTATCTGTGTTTCCATATTGAAATTCTGTGATAAAATAAAAAATGCATGATTAAAATGAAAACGTGTGATTGCATATACCTAGAGGATTATCTCATTATTTGTCACAACTTAATTCATGAGAACAAAGCCATACTTTTGGACATGAAGAAGAGTCATTGAACATACCCATCATGTCATTATAACACCATTTAACACATTTAACACACGGTTTTGATAACATTCTGTCTAAAATATTTAACACAAAGAATGTGAATAATTGATAAATAGTCTAAGTGATTCTCTTAGAAACAAAATGTGTATCTAATCATTTTTGCGTGTCTCTGGGTCAGTCTAATCGAAGAGCATCTTGAGATTACGGGGTGTGCTATTGGAAAATCTGAAAACACCTGTTTACATATGCAGCAGCTTGTCTTCGTAAATAAGGGATCTCCTGTCGCTGCAAATCCAACATTAAAGAAAAAAATTGAAAGTAGAACTCATTATATTAGACGAGTGAAATTGTTGCTAATAACATCTGATTTCAGTTTTATGTATATCAATCTTGCCTCATTGTTTATTAACTTCATAAGTGAATGTTTCCATCTTAATTTATTTATACTTTGATTTTATTTATAGGCTTTATTATGAAATAAGAATCCTGAGGGTGCTGTGGGTTAGTTGGTGAGTTGCTAATTCCAAGTTTCACTGTTCAAATGCTCCAGTCGCTCCATAAAAGGAAGACAAGGCGCTAGAGCCCCTTAAAGGCTTGAGGTCGTGGGAACCATAGGTAGTGTCACCATGAGTCCCAATCGACTCAATGACAGTGTGTCTTGTTTTAAAACTTGGCTTTATTCTTAGTGTCTCTTCTAATAGGTAGCTTTGATTCTATGTATGTATAATAATACATTATACAAAAGGAGAATACCAAAATCTATTGTTATACAAAAGGATGATAGGCCGTAGTGTATAGGAACCCTAATATACCCACTGCCATAGGGAAATCCCCACTCATAAAGACCTTGTGGAGCAGAGCGAAACTGCCCTGAGTTTCCAAGGCTAGAAGCATCTTAGGTGGCAAAACCTCATCGTTGTCCAGAGCGGGGCTGGTGGGTCCAAAGGACTAACTCTGCAGTTACAGCCCAATGCAAAACCCACCAAAGCTTCCTTCACACTTTGAGGTTTAATCATTGTTTCACCGCCTTTAAGTTTTTAGGCAGTCTCCTTAGTCTCTCTGATAAAAGTTTCCCCAGAGGTGTCATGGCGGAGATATTTGTCTTGGCATTCAAATGTGAATTAAAAGAAATCGTGCATATACCAGTACTATAAGGAATTCTTACCAAAGACGTCTATCGTGTTTTGTTTTAATTTCCTAAAGCTGAAAGGGTGGAGTGGGGCATCTCAGAGGTCATTTCATTCATTCTTGGGCTGAGAAAAACATGTCCACATAGTAATGAGAAAGTAAACAGACAACCAAGGCTTTATACTGGTTTAGGAGGTTCCCAGTGAAAGCATAAATACTGTCAGAAACAAGGATCAAGCCTCCTCTTTATACAATAGTGACCTTGACCTAAGAATATAAGATGTAAATAACATGCGCACAATCTTATATACCCATCGCACATACAAATCAAAAAACAAAACAAAAGCCCTCACTGCCACCGGCTCGGTTCTGCCTCATAGCACTGACCAGGACAAAGTAGAGCTGCCCCTTTGGGTTTCTGAGATTTCAAATCTTCACAGGAGTAGACAGCCTCTTCTTTCTCCCACGGACCAGTGGGTGATTTCAAACTATGCACTTTATGGTGAGCAGCACAGTAAGTGGCCCATATATACAGAAAACCTAAAGATACACGAAGCACCCACTAATGTTTAGCTTTTCTTTAGATACACCAAGTCATCCTCTGACATAGTCAGAAGAAAAGTTACATGTGAGATAGCATAATGTAACTTAAAGTTTTACTACCAATGTGACACCTGTGTCACACATAGATCATCTGTGTTTACATATATTACCTGTGCTTTATAGATATTCATACACATAAGAAGATACAATTATGACCCATTTATTTGTAGTCATAGCTAGTTCATTTTCATTAAACAGAGAGCTTCTGTGTAATATAATCTGCATATTTTTTGCAAATATTCACTATCTAAATAATATCTTTCTTGGCATACTCAAAGTTCTATATATTTTACCATTAAAAATTTATTGCTATTTCAGGATATATTAAATTGAATTGCATGGTGAAAGTCATAAAAGTGAGCCGTGAGAATTTATACATTTCTCTACATCTCCCATTTCGGCGTTTTTGTGTAGTTTAGCAATATTTCCCCTTCCTTTGTAAAAGGTAATTCCAGTGAGTCATTTGCAAAGAAGTCACGTCCTTAGAAAATGCAGGGACTGAAGTTTGAGCCAGATGGGGACTTTCCAGTAGAATGCTTATCAGCATCAGATCATCTCAATGGGCGAGTTTCCACTCTGTGGAGAAAACCCAAAATACTCTCCACAGGCAGAACCACACTGGGGAGGGGGACAAATAAAAACCAAGGGTGAAAATTTCCTAAACCAAACTCACAGCCAGGGAGTCGATGCTGACTCACAGCGACCCTACCGAACTGCCCCTTGTGAGCTTCCACGGCTGTAACTGTAGATGGAAGTAGAAAGCCGCATCACTGTCCCAAAGCAGCTGATGGTTTGGAACCGCTGACCTTGCACTTCCCAAGGCTGAACTCCTATGCCAGAGGTGATAGACGCCCCACCCCGCGAATGTTCAAAATCCAATCAGATTACCCTGAAGCCTGAGTTTCATATTTGATATTTCAGTCTATGGCCGTAAAGGCTACATGGTGTCATATTAAACAACCAAGGAATACTGGTGGTGCAGGGGGTTAAGCATGGGCCCGCTAACTGCACTGGCCCTCTCAGGGGACAATGATGTCAAGCCTAGGAACCCCGATGGGGCCGTTCCCCTCTGTCCTAAAGAGAGCTGGCAGTGCATTGCCTCCGGGAACAGCGGACTGTGGTGGAGCGACCTCTAGATGGTTGTTGGTGATACCGGACAAAGGAACGGGGGCAATTCTAGGAAATGATATTCCATAGATCTCTTGGAAATCTAAGTGTATGATTAATATCTAGTATGTGGTTTACTCTTCTCCACTAAAGGAGCAACATGCTTTCTCTTTGAATCATCAGTGCGCTCTATGGAAAGGGCCATCTTGCCATTTGAAGATGTTACACTGTTTCAATGACATCAGCCTGTCGATGAATACATCCAGTCTCGCAGTTCTGTGAAAGCCTATATAGGTTTTGTTTGGTTTTTAATCACTAGTTCTAGGACGTTACTTAGAAAAAAATTTGGAGATTCATTGGGAGTAGATGTGGGCTTTATCTGTATTTTATCGTTGATTGTATCTTACGGGGGCCTTCAAATATTTGTGGAAAAATAGAATTTAAAGAGTGGAATTTTTCCATGAACTTTTTAAAGTTCTCTCATATTCTT
The DNA here is from genome assembly GCF_050624435.1 of Tenrec ecaudatus. Classification (NCBI taxonomy): domain Eukaryota; kingdom Metazoa; phylum Chordata; class Mammalia; order Afrosoricida; family Tenrecidae; genus Tenrec; species Tenrec ecaudatus. The sequence goes on along the minus strand of NC_134542.1, from coordinate 24,917,683 downwards.
GATAAGCCAGAAACTATTTTTACTTTCCACATGTAAAAACGTCCTGGTCACAGTGGGAGCGCCTTAACAACTTTCATCAACAGCATTTTAGACAAAAATATAGGGACTGATATTCCGAGTGTTGCCCAGTGTTAAAGCCATGAAGGAGTTCAGAATGAACTCCTGCGCGTTCTGACTGGTGGTGCTTCTGCGGCCCTGGCTTGCTCTCATCCGCGGTTCTTAGTCTTCTTGGGAAAGGAACGCGGCAGGCCAACAGCAGGCAGCAGCGAAGCATGGCCACGTTTTATTGAGGGTGGAAGCACAGAGGTTCAGCGAAGCACGGGGCAATTTCAGTACACTTCAATGACAGGGGCTCAAAGAGCAGGTCAGGGGAGAGGTGTAAGCGCCCTGCCTGCCAGGAGGTTACCCTTTTACCGTCTTCCTCTTACCCCAGTGCCTTAACCTCCTCACTGGGCACTGAGCCAGCTTCTTTGTGGTTGTTTTGATGGTCAATTCCTCATCCCCAGAGTCAGGCTCCCTTCTCCCCTTTCCCCTGATTCTAATCTAACTAATTACCTCACAGTAGGTGGACCATGCCAACACAGCTCACATTCAGAGTCATGTCATTTCTGACTAACAAGGATGAGTCTGGGACAGCGCAGAACTGCCCCGTGGGGTTTCCAAGGAGAAAGATCTGTACAGGAGAAAGCCTCATCCTGGGGGCTTCAAGGTGCCAACATGGCGGGTAGGAAGATAAGGCGCACCCCACTTACGTTACCTAGATTGTGAAGCATAGATACGAATGAAAGTTATTAATTCTATAAAATAGAGTCAAATTTATACATGTAAATAAGTATTTTCCTTTCAGTTAGTATGCTTAAAAGATCATACCCTTCATCTACTGATAATATCACTGCACAAACTAGGAAGATTTTCTTCTTGAATTGTCTTCACAGTTCACATCTTGTCATGTCTTAAAACAGGAAGATTATTCTAATATCCGCAGGACCCTCAAATACTTTATATGAATTTGGATTGAATTTATAGAAAAAGCTAGACATTATTCACATATCGTGAAGTAAATAAGAACATTTGAGTCCTCTCTCACTCACTCACTAAGTGACTCTCTCAATGACTCACTCTCACTCACTCTCTCTCTCACTCACTACCTCACTCACTCTCTCACTCCCTCTCTCACTCACTCACTCTGTCACTCTCACTCACTCACTCACTGACTCTCTCTCACTCACTCACTCTCACTCACTCCCTCACTCACTCCCTGACACTCACTGACTCACTAAGTCACTCACTCACTCTCTCACTATCTCACTCACTGTCTCACTCACTCACTCACTGACTCAATAACTCACTCTCTCACTCACTCTCACTCACTATCTCACTCCCTCTCTCACAAAAAAGAAAAAAAACAAGAAAGAAAGGATATTTGAGTCAAGTATAAAGTGAGACTCTAAGAACATATATTAATATTTTTCAATGGTCTGTTATGCAGAATTGGGCAAGATACTTAACCTCTGTTGTCCTCCACTATATCATTTCTAAAATGAGAAATTTGGAATAGGTAATGCTATTATTGGGTTTACAACATAAATGTTGTACAGTTAGTTGAATATTGGATTTTTCCTGAGTTCAATATAGTTAGGCCATGATATTCTGAAATAAAAGTATTCTAAAATAAAACTATCTTATAGAATTTAAAACTTGAAAATAAAACATCAAAATATAAATTGAAAGTTACACTGCCCTTTAAATCAGAAGGTAACTTAATTTGATCTAAATTAAATTTTGAAAATTGGGCCCTCAGATTTAAATAACTGCAGTGTTGTTGAGCAAGATTGAACTTATTCTTGCACACACAGGAGCAAATTTAATTCTTGAGAGCAATAGAAATTTTGGCATAAAAAGTGAATAATGCACTTCAGATTTTTACAAATTGGATTAATGAGAAGATCAAACTCTTCTTATAGGATTATATGCTAGAGTAAGAACATGGCCAATTCCAAATGAATTAGAAAAAGTAATAACTGCTAACCTTAGACATCATAGTATTTTACAAGTGTAATCTGCTATCGCAATTGTAATGGCCTGGATAACATAAAGACAACACACACACACATTCATTTCTCAAATGTTTCCTAGTTCTCTGATGTAGTTACACTTGAAGAAAAGGGATACTGTGTAGCATTAGAGGCATGTTTGTTGTTAGGGGAATGTTACTGTTGTTGTTAGTTGTCATTGAATTGATTCTGAATGACAGCAACCAGGCAGGAGACTAAGCATTGTCCAGCCCTGCACGAACCTCACAGGCACTGCTGTGCCTGGGTCCATTTTTGCAGCCACCACCTCAGTCCAACAAGCCCTTGAGGGCTTTCCTCTTTTTCACCTACGTCCTGTTTTTTCCAGTTAAGAGAATGACCCTTATTGATAACATGTCCCAGGAAAGTAGCTTGATGTTTAAAATCATTTCTGTTAAGGAACATTGTGGCTATATTCCTTTCCAGAGAGGCGCCTTCTGCTGGAAACCCATGGTCTATTCAATATTCTTCGCAAACTCCATAATTAAAAGGCATCAATTCTTCTTTGGTTTCCCTCATGTATTGTCCAACTCTTGTATGTACAAAATATGATTGACAATGTGAGCCATTAAGTTTGAGAAAACTAATTGAAGTATTTAGTAAACAAAATTATTTGAAAAGTGTTTCTGAAAATATCTTCCCCTGGATCTACACACTTGTGAAGGCTGTGTTTCCATATCTCTGAGCTTTCTATGAAAAATCAATTGCACTTCCATTTACACCATGTCAGAATGGCAGTGTTGACATTCTTTCAGGACACAAGTCATGTTTCTTTGGAATGTTCTTTGAGTTTGAGGGGGGAGGGGACTTTTACAGAGAAAAATCAGGGCTCTAGGATTGAGGGAACAAGGTTTCCCAGTGACATTTTCATAAGGTAGCCTTTGCTACTCCGGAAGAATGGACAGGGGCATTGTCGTGGTGGGGAAAAAGCCATAGCATCAATGTGCTCTCCAATTTTCATAAAACTTTATAATAAGGCCCTAACTGAATTCTGTGTCCTTCAAGAAAAGCTAACACGATTACTTTGGAGTCCACAAAAGAAGTCTAACAGAATTACTTTGGGATCCAGTTTGGAATCTCGATGAAGAGTCGCCATCACCTTTGATATTTAGAGTACACTGAGGCAGGTACGACCTGGAACCTTAGTAGCAGTGTTTTTGTTTTACTTCCCTCTTACCATGGCTGGCTTCAAGTACACTTTAGTCCTTGAAGGGGCAGGTTTACTGTGAACCATGCACTTTTACAGCAGGTCTTCTGTGTGAGACACAATGTTTGATTCCTTGACGGTTCCATCCATAGGTGTTCAATGTGGAGCTAAGTCAAATGAAACCCTTGATGACTTCAGTATTTTATTTTCTCCATTTATCATGATTTCCCCTATTGGCCCAGTTGTGGGGATTTTTGTTTTCTTTTAAAAAAAAATTTATTGGGGGATTGTACAAGTCTCATCACAATCCATACATACATCCATTGTGTCAAGCACATATGTACAATTGTTGCCATCATCATTCTCAAAACATTTGCCTTCTACTTGAGCCCTTAATATCTGCTGCTCATTTCCCCCTTCCTCCCGCTTACCTCATGAATCCTTCATATTTCATAAATTATTATTATTTTGTCATATGTTACACTGTCCATCTCCCCTTGCTCTGTTCTCTGCTGTCCATCCCCCAGGGAGGAGGTCATTCGTGGATTCTTGTCATCAGTTCCCCCTTTCTACCACACATTCCCTCCACCCTCCAGGCATCGCCACTCTCACCACTGATCCTGAAGGGGTCATCTGTCCTGAATTCCCTGTGTTTCCAGTTGTTATCTGTACCAATGTACATCCTCTGGTCTAGCCAGATTTTTAAGGTAGAATTGGGATCATGACAGTGGGAGGGAGGAAGTATTTAAGAACTAGAGGACAGTTATATGTTTCATTATTGCTACACTGCACCCTGACTGGTTCATGTCCTCCCCACAACCCTTCAGTAAGGGGTGTCCAGTTACCTACCAATGGGCTTTGAATCTCCACTCTGCACTCACCCACATTTACAATTATATGATTTTTTGTTCTTTGATGCTTGATATCTGATACCTTTGACAGCTCGGGGTCACACAGACTGGTGTGCCTCTTCCATGTGGGCTTTGTTGCTTCTGAGCTAAATGGCCACTTGTATATCTTCAAGCCTTTAAGATGCTATACATTTTGATAGTCAGGTACCATTAGCTTTCTTCACCACATTTGCTTATGCACATGTTTTTCTTCAGTGATTGTATCAGGAAGGTGGGCACCCACAAATATGATTTTTAGTTCTTTGATGTCTGATAACTGGTCCCTTCTACACCTCGTGGTCACACAGGCTGGTGTGCTTCTTCCATGTGGGCTTTAATGCTTCTCAGCTAGATGGCTGCTTGTTTATCTTCAAGCCTTTAAGACCCCAGATGCCACATCTTTTAATAGCCGGGCACCATTAGCTTTCTTCACCACACATGCTCATGCACACATTTTTCTTCAGCTATCGTGTCGGGAAGGTGTGCATCCTGGAATGCCAATTTAATAAAACAACCTTTTCTTGCATTGAGTAAGTGCTTGAATGGAGACCCAATGTCCATCTGCTGCCTTAATACTAAACCTATAAATATATGCATGTAGATCTGTTTCCCCACACTTATATAAATATACTTAAATAGGTACATTCTAGTCTTCAGTCCTCTATAAAAACCCTTTGTCACCTAGTTCTTTCCTCTATTTTCTTTTACTTTCCTCTTGTCCCACTATCATGCTCAGCCTTCATTTGGGTTTCAGTAATTTCTCTCAGTTACATTGCCTTGCTGAATCCCTATCAGGCCTCTCACACCCTCCTTGCCACTGATTTTGGGATCACTTGTTGCTCCCCTGTCCCTGGGTTGGTCAGCACCACCTCCTTACCACCACCTCCCCCTCTCTTTTGTCCCCTGGAACCATTGGTCCCATTGTTTTCTCCTCCAGACTATTCATCCAGTCTATCTTACCTAGCTAGATCTGTAGAGATAATACTATGCACCCAAAATCAAGCCATTGCAAGATAGGCAAAATGTGAGAACACAGCTATGACAACAAAAAAGAAAACTAATTACCCATGCTGGGAGAGTGGAGGGTGAGTGGGTTGGAAAGGGGGAACTGATTACAAGGATCCACATGTGACCTCTTCCCTGGGAGAGGGACAGCAGAGAATTGGGGGAGGGGAGACTCCGGATAGGGCAAGATATGACAAAATAACGATGTATAAATTACCAAGGGCACATGAGGGAGGGGGAGGGGGAGGGAGGGGGAAAAAAAGAGAACCTGATGCAAAGGGCTTAAGTGGAGAGCAAATGCTTTGAGAATGATTGGGGCAGGGAATGTATGGATGTGCTTTTTACAATTGATGTATGTATATGTATGGACTGTGATAAGAGTTGTATGAACCCCTAATAAATTGTTAAAAAAAAAAAACTAATTACCCATAGAAGAATAAATTAATTAAAAGAAAAAAATTAAAAAGGAAGAAAACCCTGTAAATACCGTATATACTCGTGTATAAGCCGAGTTTTTCAGCACAAAAAATGTGCTGAAAAACTGGGGTTCAGCTTATACATGGGTTAGCAGTACCCCAGCGAGGTGTAACATCTCGTGGGTGATTGCCTTTCCTCTGCTGTTCATTCAAAGCCCCGCTGACACTGCAGGGCTTGGAATGTTTGTTTACTCAACTCTAAGCAATCAGAGCTGTTCTATGACATGGACGGCTCCGATTCGCAGAAGCACCCATAGGGATTCACTTAAGCTGGCAGCTGAACTGGTAAGGATGTGTCTGTGGCTGTGCTCCGTCTCTCCCCTCTGGTCTCTGTGTAAATTCACATCCTGCATTTTCCACCCTAGGCTTATACTTGAGTCAATCAGTTTTTCTGGTTTCCCAGGTAATAATTAGGTACCTCGGCTTATACTTGGGTTGGCTTATATTCGAGTATATATGGTATATCACGGTCTGATTTTTGATCTCTAGGCCTGTCCTTCAGTCAGGTCCGATGGGGTGCCATGCTCTGGCCCCAGAGTCTGTCCTTTGTACTCCCTCAGGGTCTCCCTGCTCTGCTCCCCAGTTGCTCTGCTGCACGCCTTTAGTGGTTTGCCTCGGGGTCACAGAGTCAGTCTTGGCCAGTCCCGACACTGAGTCTCCAGTGTGTGATCTTCTTCAGTAAGTAAGCAAGGTCCCCACTTTGCTTTTATAAGCAAGGTTGGGCCAGCTGCATATCAAAGGGGTTAAGGGGCTTTCCTCCAATCCTGTTACCACCTTCTCCTCCAGATAGTCCAACTTTTCCGTTCATTCACTCATCATACAGAGTGAATAAAAATTGTGAAAAGATATACCCTGATACACACCTTTCCTTATTTTAAACCATCAAATATCCCCTTCTTCTGTTGGCAAAAACCCGCCTCTTGTTCACATAGATTCACTTGAGTACAATTGAAGTTCCAGAATTCCCATATCCTAGTGTTCTCCATAATTTGTTAGCATGCACACAGTTGGATGTCTTTGCATACTTGATAAAACACTGTTAACTATCTTTCTGGTATCCTCTACTTATAGCCAAATTCCACAGTAAAGTATTAGTGCTAGGCCTTGTTTCTCACCCTCTTCTGAATCTGACTTGATTTTCTTACAATTCCCTATCAATAATTTTCATAATCGGTTGCATCATCTTTCTTTGAATTATGGATCCTTTTGACCATTGGCTACGTAGTTTTTTAAAATTTTGTCATAGATGAATGAATGCTTCAAACGTTACATATCGTTTTCAGATCAAAAGAGCCTTTGTTTACTTACAAAAGTAAAGTATCTCTTTAAAAGTTCTTGGCGAAATGTTTTGAGAATATTGAGGGCAATGAATGTACACATGTGCTTTACACAATTGATGTATTTATGGATTCTGATAAGAGTTGTATGAGCCCCTAATAAAACGATTAAAAAAATTCTTGGCAAAATTTATGTACTTAATTATATTCAAACAACCCAAATCTATCACATGTTCAAGTCGTGAAATATTCCAACAGAGTGCCATTAAACTTAATGAAGATTTATTTTGTAGTGTTTTGGTAAGAAACATTTTAAAATAAATTTATGGTAGTTGATATAAATTAGTAAGATTAATCCTCATGCAAATGCAATATTATTTTTCACTGCATTTCAGATTTTTGCAAAGATTTGTATCTATCTTGATAGCAAATGCAATAAATTAATCACATAGCAAACTATATCTTAATATTATCTAATAAAATATTCCTTATATATAATTAACTCTAGCTGCATGTTTTCAAATGTAAGTAAAAATTATATGTTCATGCTCCAAACTAACCTACTGCCCCAGAGTTTATTCCAACCATCATAGGTTGTTTTTAAATATGGCAAAAGATATATTTTACATAAATTTTAATTAAGAATACAATATTTTAAAGGTACAGTAAAGCCTCCCAGTTTATTTTTTAAAAGGTTAACAATCAGTATTCAAAAGGAAGGTGATACTTTGATTAAATATTAATACATTGAGAAATTGGAGACCATATATACTACCATTGCTCAAAGTCAAGTAGTTCAAGTAACAATTTAAGTATTTAAAAAATGTTTCCATAAAAATTAAATAATCATCATTAATATCCCAAGATAATTCTTGTTAATAGGCTAAGCCTTTTTGAGAAGTCACAGTTGAAGAGATGTGCAAATCAGCTCAGAAAAAATAGAGCCCTGCTCTTTGAGATGGAGTGTGCGCAGTTGGCTCTTGTTATAACTTGCAGCTATATTTATCTTAAATAGAATTTCAAGCAATATTCAAATATGATTTGCTCTAATCTGATTAAGTGGAGAAATATATTCTACCTTATAATGCAAGAAGATTGCCCATAAAATTGTTAAAATTATCTTTGAATGATGTACCCGTTGGTGCACGCCACCACAAGCACGCCCCCAAAATTTTAAAATAAATAAATAAAAGAAGCCACATACTGGTAAAATGGAAATAAAAGCTACGTGAATGTTTTGAAATAATGAGATTGATGAACATCAGTGCGATAATAGATAGGCTTCCTACTCAAGTCTTTCATCATTCTTTTTGTTGTACTTTGGTTCATCAAATAGTGGATTTCCATATTTTTTTAAACAAATGTGAAATGAAGCCTGGTGGCAGTGTGGGTGAGGTATGGTGGACTGTTAGCCACAAGAGAGGAGATTCAAAGCTCCCAGCTGCGCCACAGTTTAAAGGATGCTGTCTGCTCCGGGGAAGATTACAGTCTCGAAGCTCTCTGGTACAGGGTTGCCCAGTCAGTGTGGAGACAATGTGTTTTAAAGAACGGGTTGAAGAATGTGATCCTTTGTGGTTTGAAGCATATGCGTGTTGATAAGCATATATAATTACTTTTCCATATATGTGTGTCAGAATTTTCACCTAGTGTAGTTTCTGATGGATTCTACTCAATTTCTTACGTATGTTTTTAAATACATCTCTAACAGGTGTCCAGTCCTGTCTGGTGGCCCATTCTATCCGTCCACTAGTTTATATAGACATTGCATCAGTGGGGGACTACTGTTTCCTATATGTCTCCGTTGCTTCAAGCAATGCCATGGCCCATGGCTTAGACCGGGAAGGGGTTCCCTGTGCCCTGTGGTGTACAATGTTCCAGTGTTTCCTAACGATGGTCACGATGTTCTTCAGAATCACGCTACTAGGTTGAAATCCTTCGACAATTATCAAGCTAGAGTATCTAATTTTGTAATTCTACCACTATAGTGGCCATTGTTTAAATTTCCTTTCTTCTAATTTCTAGAGAAGGAGCCCTATAGTGGTTCACTGGGTTAAGCACTGGGCTGCTAACTGAAAATTTTGTTGTTTTGAACCTGCCAGGCACTCAACGGAAGAACAATGAGACAGTCTGCTCTATACAGTCTGCAGCCTCAGGAACCCTATAGAATAGCTCTCCTTGTTCCTATAGGTTCACTGTGGGTCCAAGTCAACACGATTGCAGTGGGTTTGAGATCTACTGATGAAAAGTACCCCTTCCCATTCTTGTCAGCCTTTCCATCTTCCTCTCTCTGATTTCCCTTTGCCCGCTTCCCTCTCCCTGCCCTCGTGCGCTTGCTGTGGCAGTGATGAACGGGAAAGTACTTTCCACGGCTCCGCTGCCCACCGTCAAGTGACTACAGGAATCATGCTAACTTAATTAGTTAAAAGTCAGTTTGGCCATTCCACTTGCTATAAACTTGAGCCATCTCAGAAGCAGACACCGGAAATTTGGTGACCACCATGAAAAAGAGGCAGCAGCAGGGTACAGTCGAGAATCTAGTCTGAAATGACTGACGCAGTCGAGGTACTTGAGGTCACAGCACTGAGACCCTGAGACAGAGCAGAGCAGCTGCTCAGACCAGGTAGCAGAGTGGGGGGCTCACTTCTTGCCTCGGAGAAGAGGTAGCGGCCGGGAACCACGTGGCTGAGGAGCTAAGGACCGGCGAAGGGCATGCCCGCCAACATGACTCAGAAGTGTACGGACAACGGAGTTGTGAATGTTGTCGGTAATTTCAGTTTGGCCATTGCCAGGAATAATCTAAGCTAGGTGACTGTTTTCCTTTCATCTTTATAAGCATCCTGCATCATTCAATATTTTGCCTTAGAATCCTTTGACATGGCAACTCAAGCCTTGACTTTTCTCTCCAGGCATTTCGGCTTCAGACGTGATTGCCATCTGATTTATTTTGGCCTCCTGTCTTGCATGTTTCCTTACAATAACTGACTGTCTTCTCAAGCTTCCCTTTGAAATTTCCCATTGAGTTTTTATTTCATCATTTCTTCCATCTGCTTCTGCCACTCTAGGGTCAAGAGGAAAGTTCAGTCTTTTCTGTCATCCACATTAGTCTTTTCTTGTTTTCCTATCTTCTTAACGACTTTCCTCTATGTGTGCTGCTCGCTTGATTCCATAGGAGCCAAGTCCTCTACCGTTAGTGTCCAAGTCAAATCTGCTCTTGAAATCCAGGTGGAATACAGTCTAGATTATTTGTTTGTTCTCATGCAATGTTTTCATTTTCATCAGCTTCAATCTGAACTTTCACGTGAGCAATTAAAGATCTTTTCCACAGAATCCCCTGACCTCCTTTAGGCTGTTGCTATTGAACTTCGCCATCCTTTCTTCCCACACACGTAGTCAATTTAATTTCTTTGTATTCCATCTGATGAGGCCATTGTGTGATGTTGGGGAACAAATATATTGCAATGATAAAGTTGTTGGTCTTGTGAATTTCTTCTATCCTGTGATTTCCAGATTTGTTTCTATCTTCAAGCGTATATTTTCAAATTGCTGTCTTTTCCTCTTTGTTTGCAACTTTTGCATTCCAGTCAGAAGTAATTGTCAATACAACTTGATCACATGTTTGAGCAAGTGTTTGGGGCAGCTATTTCAATAATTGCTATATTAATGGTACTTCCTTGTAGGCATCCAAATTTCCTAGTTCTATACTTGGGAGTTCCATATTCTGATGATTAATGTATGTTTGCAGCTGTGTCTTCTCATAGAGAGTTGTGCCCCATCAACAAATAAAGGTCTGGCCACTTACTCCATCTGCATCAATATGGTCAACTCTAGTTTGAGGACGCAGATCTTCCTCAGACCTTCCATATCAAGGGACTCGGCTTCTAACATGATATTTGACGATGTTCTGCTGTTATTCATAATGTTTCATTTGTAAATCCTTCAAAAGTGGATTATTTCTTCTTCAAAGGCTGTTCTTAGTCTGGAAGCTCCCCTGAAACCCGTTCACCACGGATGACCCTGCTGACATTTGAAATGCCGGGGATATGGCTTCAGCATCACAATTCCACCAAGTTACCACAGCAACAGACTGGCAAACAAGTGGTAGACTGTCCTAATAGCAGTGAGAAAAGCCCTCAGAACATAACCAACACCACTGCCATGGGGTCTGTTCCAGCCCACAGTGGCTTCTCTAGGGCAGTTGAGGCTATAGCTCTTAATGTAGTAAAGTAGGTAAAGAGAGACATCGGTCATTGTAAAACATGGCAAAATAATAATAATGTACACATTATCAAGGGTTCATGAGAGAGGGGATGTGGGGAGGGAGGGGAAAAATGAGAAGCTGATACCAAGGGCTGAAGTAGAAAGCAAATGTTTTGAAAATGATGATGGTAACAGATGTACAAATGTGCTTGACACAACGGAGGGATGTATGGATTGTGATAAGTGTGTATGAGCCCCCAATAAAATGATTATTAAAAAATGTTAAACATAGAACTAGTTCAAATATAATATCTCAAATTCATACAGTAAAACATGATGTGACTATTAAAAAGCCACAAACATGTAGATATTGAAGTTAAAAGATAGGTTTTTATGATATAGTGAGAAGATGAAAGTAGATAGAATATGGTATATTATTTCACAATAAGAACACTGATAGATAGATGAGCAGACAGACATTATTCACTGGCTCTATCTATCTTCTCATTCATCCTAAACTCAACTCTTATCACCTCTACTCTCAGGAAGGCTGACTTGCTCATTGAATTACAATTGAACTTGACCCAAACTAGGCCCTGAGCAAAGAAGAGAGGGCATGTGGAAAGACACAGATCAGAGTGTTTATTCTTTCTGTTCTAATGCTGTTAGGGTGCATTTCTGGAGCCTGTTCTGAAACTATAACTCTTGGCAGGCAGGCCTTATCTAGGCTACAAGTTATCAACCTGGCTCTGGTTATTTCCTCACCTAGTTCCATAAAATCTAGGGTTAGTAACTGCGTCCCACAGTTCCTCATTTTTGTGCTTACTTCCTTAATGTATTCCTCCAATCTTGTCTCCTTTATAAACAGTCCCCTTCATTAATAAGCCCTTCAAATATCTCATTAGAATATGTGATTTTCATGTCCTGCCTGGCCTTTGTGACTGACACAGACATACAAAAATTCCTGGCATTACAGACCTCCAAAAATGTATGTACATATTCTCTGTGAAGTGCTTAACTTTAATATATTAAATATTTGAAAATAAATATAAAGGTATACACCACATAATTTTCATTTAGGCAATGTCGAACAGCATGTACTTTGCTCATGGGCTCAACTCTGTATGAAAAATCCAAGGTGCATAAAATGATCCACAATAACAGATGGACACAGTTTTGTGACATGCATCAAAGCATTCTTATTGCTCTATTATATGTCAAAGATTATTCAGTGCATCTGGGAATTATTTTTTCAATTTTTAATGCATGCAAAGTTAGACTATACACTATTCATGAAGATACACATTTTAATGACCTAAGGCCTGTACCTAACTGTTCTAATTTACATACAAATTCAATTTAAGGACAGGTTTAGAAAAGGGATTTCACACTGTCTAAATCACACGATGTCCTATTTCATATAACATGAAAATTAAGCAGCACATGTCTATAATAATTTTAAATATATACTAAGGGAATAGAGTTTTTAAAGTCTTTGTATATGAAAAAGAAATACCGCATGCAAATTAGTAATGCTGGTATGAAACAATTTAGAGCTCTGATCTTTTAACTTCTTGTTGTAGTTGGAAAAATGAATCCTAATGAACTCTCTCATCCTATCCATGTCCTTCCAAAATTAACTAGACAAAATATATCTTTAGTTTACTGGTTCACTAAACAGAAAAGTATTCACCAAGCATGAAGTACCCACTCCCTCAAAGCCTATGCATTCTTATAATACTACAATGAACTTTAAAATTATGAGGGCCTACGCCCAAGACAACATCCACTATTATAAGTCAATTCTCCTTCATATCAACCCTATAGAATGGAGTAGGGCTGTTCCTTAGGGTTTCTAAGTCTGTAAATATTTACATAGCAGACAGCCTCTTTGTTCTCTTTTGGAGAGCCTAATATGTTCGAACTGCCAACCTTGTGAGTTCCTTCTTAAAAAGACGCATAATAACATATTTACACACACAAAATTACTGTGTACATAGTCACAGGAACTGTAAGACCACCTGATTATTTGAACACAGTAAAGATTGTGGAACTTCCATAAACTTCGTAGTGGGCCACTAAAAGTTAAGCTTATTCATGTTGGCTAATTTATTTTTTTTCTTTACAGAGGTATTTAAACTATAATTAGAAAACTCATGGCTCCAGGTTTGGATTATAAAGTAAAAACTCTCCAACCGGGATACCCACAGGAGGCAAAGTGTGTACATATGGACAATGTATTAAAAACTAATTGTAAGATGTCGTCAGACTTGAGTGAATAACTTGTATATTACCTGGGTGAAACAGTGGATTATACATTGGGCTGCTAACTGCAAGGTCAGCATTTCAACTCCACCAAGTCTGCTTCCTGGGAGAAAAATGAAGCTTCCTCCTCCCAGAAAGGTTGACAGCTTCCCAAACCCGAAAGGAAAGTTCCACGGAGCCCCCACGGACACTAGGGGTTGGCCTAGATGCCACAGCAGGGAGCATGGAAGTATACGCATGCAAGTAGGAAGGAATACCACTTCTCTATTGATAAGGAATATCAACACAGGAAACTATCGTCTTCCACCTATGTCTGTACATTTTTGAAGGTAGTGTATCCATTTTAATCTTTCCCTGAAGAGTCTGTATTCTTTGATTTGTGCTAGATCAAAATGGTAGCTTGGGCATCCCAGGGGACTAGAATCATGCTCTTCTTAAATGTTCTTTAAATTATTGAACAAAGAGAAGTCTGAAAGTGAAAAATCAGGGCGATGGGATTAATGGAGCAATGCTGTGCTCAAAGCATTGTTCACACACACACACAAAAATGCTAGTCACAACTTTCCTAGACTTTATCTCACCGAGGTCGTTTTTCATTGTTACACCCTTGTCCCATGTCTTTCCAAAAAATCAATTAAGATTACCTATGGGAGAATATAAAAACAGTCTCCCGAACCTTGTGAGCTAAACTTTCTGCCTTGAACTTCACTAGTCTAGAAGATCCTCCCAAAAGGCTGGTTTTAATAGGGCCTTCTCGGGTAGACATCATCACAAGACAAAGCCACGTGTGTTACTAAGAGAACTTGGCTAGAACCATCCACTGATTGCAGACACATGTTTAACATTGTTTCCTTTGGAATAAATCTGTGCATGTATGGTTTGGAACCATAGTCAAATATTTTTTTACCTTCTTCATGTGTTTATGTGGGACATATATGTGGTATAAATAACCCTCATAGACCTCTCAAGAAATTATTGGCATCACCTTTTTGTTAGAAGGAATAACCTAATCTCCTTGCATATTTATTTATCATTTACTCCTTGTGGCTTATGAAGGAGCTGTTCAGGGAGAATTAAGTCATGCTTGAAGAATTAAAGTTGGAATTGAACATTTTCACCAATTTTAAACCTAGATATTCAGGGTTGTACATTATAAGAAATATTCAATTTCTCATATGAGTGATTTTGGAGTGGTGTCTCTTCTTTTGTTGGTTTACGATGGGTTAAATACTTTGTTAAAATAGTAATTTGGAGTGTTTATGATTATATCTTAAATGTCATTTTTTCTGGGATTGGTATTTGATATGTAAATAAAATTATTGGGTAGTGAGAAATGTAGTTTAATTTTCTAGCACTGTAACTCTTCATTTTGTACGACACAAGAATATGTTCATAATGTGACTCTTTTTCCTATGGAAGTAAATTAAAATTCAGCGTATAGTTTAGAAGTTGGTGAAATGTTTATTTTAACTTTCTTTTGAGCTGTGTTGTCCCAAAAGCCAGGCAGTATTTTACATTTTGGTCATTTTTCATTTGCTGAGATAATGGGGGGTGGGGGGAACACTTCACAACCGCAGGCGATTGCTTTGAGCTCTAAGCACTTTGAAGAGATTAGCTCCATTGATATTCTCTTCATTTTTTTAGAGAGAAATGCTGCCTTCTCTTGAGTTTAGGAAGACAGACAGCTATGGAATAGAAACTGCTTTTGTCTAGCAGATTGTATATGAAATATTCTCTTCTCAAAGACATATATGAAACATTAGAAAATTGTCTGAGATGATTGGGAGGTTCATTACATTGACTAGTTAATTTTGTTTGAACCAGCAACATTAAATTTGGTACTATTTCACTGTAAAAGTCTTAAAGGTCTCAGATCCTGGATTGCATTTTTATTAAGCCAGTCAACTTGGTGATGAACAAGTTAATTATGCTGGGGATAAAACATGGGGGGAGGGGAGAGATCCTCATGATCTTTTGCCAGTAATACCGTGAAAAATACACAAGTGAATTATTTGCCCACCTAGTAGAACTTAGCTGGACAGTGACCTGTCCCTCCTGTTTGAATCCACTCAAGACGTCTTTCTTTGATTTTAAAATGTTACAGTTTGCTAGAATTCAGATGAAGTCATATAAAGAATAGGAATTTATGCCACATGGCATTGTGTTGTTAGTATTTCTGAGAGGTATGCATAGCAAAAAACTTCATTCAAATGACCTTTATTTTATTAAAGAAAAAGTGTCTTCCAGGGGAGAAAATTTTATATATATCTCCAAAGAGCTGCTATCCCATGTCTGGCTTAGATACAAGAGCTTCATCTGCTGATTAGCTTGCTCCTGCAGACAGTAAGTTAGAGTGACACCTTCTGAAGGACATCATATTCTTTCCTTTCTGAAATCATCCCTTGAAGTTCAACAGCTCAGAAAGTCTCTGTCGCCTTTGTGCTCCTTGCTCTGTTGTACATACATAAAAAGGAATATTGCTTTCATTTGGAGGAGGTAATAAAAACCTGAGATTTGGGGAACAAGGTTATCATCAAATAAGACTTTTATTTATGCTATTCAGACTGCCTGTCTTCGGGATATCACAAGTATTGATCAATTCAGGTCAATTGGTTGTGTGGAATAGAAGTGGCATGGTATAAGCTTATGATTATATCCTCTGGTTTGAAACTATGAATTTGATTATATGACATATTGCTGTAACCCTCTTTGGCTTTTTTTTTTTAACTGCCTGTGCACTTGAGATAATCTACCTGTACAAACTCTAACAGCTAGTTTACTGGGGAAAGAACTGTAATGTAATTCTAGTCATTTCTTCAGAATGTTAGAAATTAAAACCTCCCACTGCCTTCATTCCTAGAATTTCATAATTCCAACCACGAGATAATCATTAAAGATCCAGGCTCCCATATGGCACTTCATTGGAGAATCAGGGATGGATGTGAGATTTCTTGAAAGACAATCTACAGTCAGAAAAATGGTTAGCCTTCCTTTTTGTTTTGTTTTTTTACAAGAATGCCTTATTTTGCCCTAGAAACTAGAGCAAATGTATCTTTCCCCCAAGATCCCCACAATGTTCAGAATAGTATGACCTAAGTTAAAAAAAAAGTAATCGGTGCTTTTGCCATTCTCTTTATAAATAACTTCTGATGACTACTCATTAAAATATTAAAGTTTACTCTTTTTTTTTTAGCAATTACCTGACTTCTAAAAGAAGCATGGCTTTCTTCACCATCAATCTTAAGGATTACTCTTACACACTAGAAGATTTTATTTTATCCTGTTCCATAGGCTGAGCGTTTCCATAAATCATAGGTTGAAGAATTAGCCTTGAAGATGGAGTCTTGAACCTTATGACAGATAGTGTTACTTAAGTTATTTTTTAAAAATGATCATTATTATATATATATATTAAAATATTAATATCAGAAAGTTCAGTTAATGTTATCTAGATATCTTGACATCATGTCAGGTGCAGAAATATATCAATTAAATAATAAATGGCTTAATACATTAAAAATTTCCCTCTCATGCACACCAGTCAAAAAGTCAGAGGACTCAGAAACCCAGGTGGTACATGGGTCTGTGTACTCATCTGTGAGCTTCCCCATTCCTGAGAGCTCTGCCCCATGTAGCATTCCAATAATTCAGACGGACAAAAGTGCTTCCACTGTCCACACGGCAGCTTTACGTGTACTCTGGGTGCCAACATTTAGTCCAGCAGGCAGGAGAAGGGAGGAGAGCACAGGAGAGCCTGCTCCTTAAGCATCTTTGCACGGATATAAAATAAACTAAACATTTTCTTCATTGAGACCAAACTTCTTCAATAAATAATCACTTCATTTTATTGGCAACAACAAGCTTCGAGGACTTCCCTTATCCCTTGGAATTATAGCAATTTTCTACCAACGATAACTAATACTCCGTGGAAGAGCCCACACCTTATGAATGGATGGAAGATGATTCTGAATGATTCAGCCAAGAATAAGATAGATCGGACTAGAGTTGCTTTGCAGAATTCAATAGATTCAGAAAGTTATAAAAGTCTCCTTTCTCGTGGCCATAAGCAAACGGTTTTCTTTGCTGATGTCAAGGAGTATTAATGTGTTCATTATTTGACATGTTTAATTTCTTTGGATTAATTAATAAATATTGGAGATTATTACTAGATATAAGCATCTATACAGATGTTTATTATTTATAACAACTATATATAATCTATAAGTATACTTTATAAACATCTATCTATACCAGAGGGATATTAAAATATACACATTTGTTCCCCACCAAGAATCCATTTTTCATGGTGCCCCAAGATGATATGCAAGTTTCGTAACGTTTTCATGGTCTTCAAATACATTTTGTGTATTCAAATAAAACAGCGCCGTCCCCTGCCAATGAATTATGAGGTGGAATAGATCCAAAGGAATGGCATCCAAGAGGACACATTATGAGGTACTCTCAGGGATAGAAAACTGTTCATGAGAAACAATAATGTTACTTCAGGTGGAGGTGACTACCCGCTCTGAAAGTTACACCGCAGGACTGTAGAAAATTGTACGAATCACAGTGGAAACGCCTCCGAGTGGGTCTTTACATGTCCCTCTTATCAGTTCACTCTACCCTGTAGTTGTGGGCCTATGAAATTGACCTTCAAAGGGTTATTTTAACAATTGCTGTGTCCATGCTCAAAGAAAGTGAAATCAACTTGTTATTTTGTAGATGTTAAAAGGTAAGCTAAGGAAAAAGATTTCTTTTCATTTTCTTTGATTCCAATAGAGGCTTCGTTGCACATCCTTTGCTCCTGGGTGCTCAATAAGGCCATCTCCCCTTGGCTTTCTATAAAGCTTCTCATCGAACAACAGCGTGCAGTAATGGTCACTTTTGTTGAAAGCATCATAGACATTCTTACTGTCCCATGAGAGATGCTATCGTGATTTATACTGTGTACATGTGCTTACCCACGTATCTTTTTAAAGAATTGTTCAGTTAAATAGAAAAATAGTATATTTTTCTCTGAATTTGAACAGTTTTATTTTTTTAATTAAGTAGTAGAGCTCAAGGGAGAGCATTTTATGCAAGATTCCTATAAATGATATTTCCGTAGTAGACCTTATCAGTTTATAATTAGCACTAAACTCAGGGATGTTTACAAATATGGAATAGTATTAGAAAATGCATTATGTTCCAACTACAAAGATCGTGTTTGAAATGATACTCCAGTTAATGACACCTCACCAAATGGGACACGATAGTTTTATAAAAACGGAAACGTCTTTTCTTATTCATGAGAAAAAGCTATTGGTATGTTAAAGACGGTGACTGTATTCCAGATGAAACAATATTATTCACCCTATTGTTCAAGCTCAAAATTAATAAATAGTTAAATAAAGAAATGGAAGATAAATAGGAATATAAATAAACCCAACCCATTGCGTTGAGTCAGTTTCCACTCAAGGTGACTGTGGGACAGAGTCGCAAAGCCCTGTCGTGTCACCAAGATTATGAAATTTACGGAAGTTCGCTGTCACACTTTTCTCCAGGGGAGCAGCTGGTGAATTTGAACTATGAGCTGACAGGCAACAGCCAAATGCGTTGTAGTGCTTAACATTGAACCTTACCAGAGTTTAAACTATAGTCCCCAACCCCTGAATTCTTTATAACTTCTTTTTCTAAATATATGGACTGTCTCCAAGTCCGATCCATTTAGCTTATGAAGTTGCTCCGAAATCTTCAAGAGAATCATCTTTAAAAAGACTGATCCCCTTAGCCCGTTCCTCACGTGGCTCTTCCCCGACAGAATCGGTTGACACCATTTCAGACTGCAGATTTGAGATTCCCTGCTCTGTGAGTCCCCACTTTCCCCTTTTCTGCATGGCAACGTTGTATTCATTCTTCAATGCTCTCCTTAAATAGCATGCTGGGATGTCATCCTTCCCTTTTTCCCCACTGCAGCCTTCGGGCAAAATAAATTCCTTCCCAGGCTATGTTCTCCTTGAACTTTGTACAGATCGCTATGGATTACCACCTTGTCTTAGCAACTGTTGGTGTTTGGTGGACCATATAACCTAGAAGATTGAATTTCTAGAGAAAAGCACCTGTACCTATTATTCATTACTGTTTCATGGGCATTTTTACTGTGACTACTCAATAACTGTGCACGGAATTACTTTGAGTTTATTTTTATTTTCAAGTAAACTCACTCTAGTCGTCTATTCTGACTCCTACTAACCTTGTAGAGCAGAATGGACCTGCTCCACAGGGTTCCCAAGGCTGTAATTCTGCAGGAAAGCAGACTGTTACCTCTGCTTCTTCTTCACCCTACAGAGAGGGTCCAAGCCACTGATACTACTGGTTAGCATTGAATGCTGTAACTGCAGCACCAGTAGGGCCCCTTAATGCCAAAATAGATGTGCATAAAGTAGAAAACATGCTGGAACTATCAGTGACCTGAGCCATTTCCATGTAGTAATTAAGTTTACCTAAATAATTCAATTATTAAAATTATAATTACAATGATATAATTGTAAATAGGAGGAGACTGACCTTTCAACTGCATAGGCTCTCCCTTAACTTTCCTAGGATCGAATTTTTGGTTTTCACAGTGCTTAGATCATTGGGAAGACAATAAGGATCACACTAGCGGAAGCCCTTTGCAAAAAGAAAACGGAAGAAGCCAGAGATGTGAAGATGGAAGTTAAGATTCTTGCTTGTCAGTATAGGTGGACCAGCTTATTCTGTAACTAACGACTTAGCGTTGTGATTCAATAAGTCCTGATAGTGCTTTTAGGACCGTCAAATCGGCACTGCAATGGGTTTTTCCCAAAATAATTATAAAGATCGTGAGTTTGTTCATAGAGAATTAATATGACTAAATACTAATGTCCTTGTAATAAAGAAATGTTTCAAATTCAAGTGATAAAATCAGGATATAGATATATGTGTAGGGATGTCTACACATATGAATTTTGTATCTCCTTACTGGGTGTATTCATGTGTACAACCCTATAAAAGAGAGAAATGTGGGTGTTTGTTTTCCTCCCTAATATTTTTTATAATAGTCTTGTTTAAATTGTATTAACAAAAAACATTTTCAAAGAAATGTTATTAAAACCAAATCTAGTTATATCTAATCAGAGGTGTTTTTTTTTTAAGTAACTGTTTTTGCTTGCCTGAGGGACCCTTTCTCAGACAGAAGTTATTACATGTCTGCAAACACTGTGGTATATTTGTATAATAAACTGATCTAGAAAATTGGAATGGAGGAGTTGTATAAGTGCTGCATTAAGTTTGTAAAATAATGAAAATGATGGTAATCAATGTGGAAAACTGTGTACATAAAATTGGAAGCAGATGCTAATACACAGGTGGTTGAACAAAAAATAATATGGGCCTGGTTCAGAAGACTCGTGCTCAAGGAACATCTGGCTGTGTGTGTGTCTTGTCCCAAAGCTAGAATTTGCTAATCAGAAATAAAAACAAGTAATGTGTTGAGTGAATATAGTTAAATAAAAAACAGTGAATTTCAAGGTGATAATTCAGTTGGCATTATTTTTAAATCCCTATAAAGTAATAAGGCTGATTTACATGAGCTATGCATTAAAAAGATGTTGGTAACAGACATGCTAAAGATATGATATCTATGTCACTAAGTTTATTTTATGACACACGTGGTTTATTTTGAGAAATGCATATTTCAAAGCCCTAGTGTCTGATGCTAAACCTTTCTTTCATAAATTTCTCATGACTTTTGTTCACAGGACACATTTTCTAGAACTTTATGCTTCTGGAAGTCTTTCCTCTAAGAATACCACTTACTGTAAACAGTATGGAAATTAAAGCGCATCTGGGTCTGTAATAGGTGCTTGTAATTTTCATTTGATTTATGACCATTTATGTTGTGAACTATGACAATCTACTATGGAAATAACCTTCTTAAATTTCCGCCAAAACAAATATGTGTTTTCAGGACAAAAAAAGACCTTGTAGCTATAGCGTAGGGATATCAAATATTCCTAAGCTCCCATGACTAGCATACATCTAGAAATACATAGCAAAGCAAAAGTTTTGCTTTGAAAAATTTTGTTTTGAGTTTGTAAAAAATTTTTAAAAAACCACCTAGTCTCTAGGAATCCTGTACTAATATGTGGTCTTCACCATTTGCCAAATTACAAAGAAGCAATATACCTGTGTTCTTAGACTGCGTTTCCGGAATTGTTTTTATTGCCCTCACTGTTTCCCTGAGTTTCGTGCTATCAAATTGTATAATTACTTTTTTCCCCTATGAGATCATAATATTGTGAGCATGTCGGCAATGTGTCAGGAATAATTAGGCCCCATAATGCAGAAGCCCCCATGGATAAACAGCTTCTTGTGTAGAAGAAACTAATTACTGTAGGACGGTCCATTTTACTAGCAAAGGTCGGCTGTTTGTAGCCATCTCTTTCCTCAGAGGAATAATTCAATTCCTCTTTCATGAAGCAATAACCCCTGGTATCAAAGTAACTTCTTTCATAAAGAGTCTTTCTTGGTTTTTCTTTTAGTGCCCTCTGAGGATGAGCTGTTACTGTTATTGGGTGACATCCAGCCACACTTCGTTGTTATGTCAATCCGTTTGGTTAAGGGCCTGTTTTACCCATCATGCTCTTCTCAGGAATGGTTCCCACCTGACAGCGAGTCCAAAGTTCAAGGCAAAAATCTTAGCATCCTCACTTCTAAGGAGCATTCCGGCTGTACTTCTTCCATGCAGGTTGGTTTGGTCTTCTGGCAGTGCAAGGGCATTTCAATGTTCTTCATGAATGTGATACTTCAAACGCATCCCTTCTTTTCGGTTCATCTTCATTCTTTGTCCAGCATCCACATGCATACCTGGTGACTGGAATACCAGAGCCTGGATTCGATGCACCTTCGTCTGAAAGGTGATACTTTTGCCTTTTAAAAGCACTTGTTTATTGATGATAGAATCAGTAAATTTGACAACAGGTAAACTAAGAGTTAAATAAAATTATTCTGAAAACAATTCCCTCAACAGAAAGAATGTGTTATAAATGGGCGTGAAAGGATTTATGGCTACTGGCTTTCTCTGGGTGAATAATTATCAGACTATATTTATGAATACCTGTGATTCAGGGATTACTGGCAATATTTAGGGAAGTATGAGGTACCCCCCCAAACAGATTTTTTTTCAAAGCTACGTACTTAGAAATTTTTTTTTTAGGAAACCACCTTATCATCTTCAAAATACTCTCCAATACACTTAATAACATTTGTCAAATCTTTGGTTCCATTCTTGGAAATATTTTTGACGTTCATCTGTTTGGATAGCTGATAGCACCTCCCTCATTTTTTTTCTTCACCTCTTCTACT
Organism: Tenrec ecaudatus; assembly: GCF_050624435.1. Classification (NCBI taxonomy): domain Eukaryota; kingdom Metazoa; phylum Chordata; class Mammalia; order Afrosoricida; family Tenrecidae; genus Tenrec; species Tenrec ecaudatus. The sequence continues at coordinate 24,894,988 of NC_134542.1, read as the reverse complement.
TGTCAAATCACTATCCTTTCATGTCCCTCTTCATTCTTGGAAATAAAAAGAAGTCCCATGAGAGTGAAACTGCTTTTATGAAAAAATTCACGGTGCCCAGAGAAAACCTTCTCAGGCTATGCCACTGGGTGCACTAACTCACTGTTAAGTTTTAACCAGTACTGCAGCCATTATATGAATCCATTTATTGAGGATCTTCTTCTTTTTGTTGACTCACCTCCTTTACCAAAAATTACATCCGTCTCCAGGGCCTGGTTGTTCCTGAGAATATGTGCAAAGCACAAGAGATCTAGTCTCCCCATGCTCACTCTTGGGAATTCTGGCTGCATTTTTTAAAGATCATTACTGCAGAAGTCCATGATACATTCAACAATTCAAAAGCATCAATTCACCCCTGGTCTTCCTTATTCATTCTCAAATAGCCACATGCATAGGAGGCATTTGAAAATACCACAGAATGGGTTAGGTACACTTTAGCTCTCAAAGGGACATCTTTCGTTCATTCTTTCTTTTCTTTTTACATTTTACAAAGGTCTTTTGCTGCCATGTTTTTCCAATATAGTAAATTGTTTGGAAGTTGATGGCTGTTGTTGTTAGATAGAGCGGTCCTATGTCCGGCACCATCTTCACCATTGCTCTTATGTTTAGCCCCCTGTGGCAGTCACTGTGTCAATCCATCTCACCCAGGGCCTTGCTCTTTGTCGTTGTCCTTCACCTCACCAAGCGTGATGTCCTGCTTCAGGGACTGGTCTCTCCTGACAATATGTTCAAAGTATATTGGACAAAATATTACCATCCTTCTAAGGAGCATTTTTGCCATGCTTCTTCCAAGACCAATCTGTTTGTTCTGTTGGCAGTCCATGATCCTTTCAATAGTCTTCACCAGCACAGTAGTTCAAATGCATCAGATGTTCTTACATCTTCCGTATTCAATGACAAACTTTCTTGTCTTTTCTTTATTATTTTTAATATGTTATTAGAAGCTCTTACAGATATTATTATAATCCATAGTTCCATTAGATCCAGTGTAATTGGATCATTACTTCCCTCATCATTTTCAATACATTTTCTTTACTTCTTAAACTCATTCATATCAACTACCCTTTAGCCCATATCTCCCCACTCTGCCACCCCTGACCTCTCAGTATATTATATATTGATATTTTTCTGCCTTCATTTACACCATCTTATATATCCATTCTTCTTAAATTCTGACATCCATTCCCTTTGAGTGGGGTTATACAGTCATCATAGTTATCTGTCCTCCCTTCCTCCCCCTCTCTTCCTGTATCGTCAGGACGTCAATACTCGCCTTACTGTTTCTGAGGGACTCCTCTGTCTTGAATTTTGTGCATCTAAGGATCTTGTTTGTACCCATGTGTATACACAGGACTTGCAAGATTAGTGAGCAAAAAGTAGGGCCATAAAAGTGGGAGGAGGAAATTTTGAAGAACTAGAGGGAACTTTCACATACATCTGCAGCAACTGAAAAATACCATGGATAGGGTTCGGTGTACTTTAGTTCTCTTTGCCATTTCACGCTTTAATAAAATGAGTCCTTTCATCCCTTGACAACTACTTCCATGAGCACTGATTGTGGATGCAAGCAAGATGAAATCCTTGACAACTTCCTCTGTTTTTTGTATTTATTGTGTGGATTCTGTTTTTGTTTACACTGAGTTGTCATTCACATTGAAGGTTACAATTCTTGATGTTCATGAGCAAGTGCATCAGGTTCACCACAATTTCATTTCTATATCACAGCTTGCTCTATTGAGCCTTCTTCAGATTATGATGCTGCATTCTTCTTCATGTAATCCAGTTTCTCTGAAGATTTGCTCTCCATACAGATGGAATAAGCATGGTGAGAGAATCAAATCCTGACACACACCTTTCCTGATTTCAAACTGAGCCGAGTTAGCTCATTTCATTACAATGCTGACATTTTCTTCTCAAGCTGCCCTTTGACATCTTCTCTTCCTATCTTGTACTTCTTCATCTCTTCCATTTGCTTTTGCTACTCGATAATTAAAAACAAGTCTCGGAGTCTCTTCTGACGTCCACTTTGACCTTTTCTTTCTTTCATGTCTTTTTAACGACCTTGGGCCTTCATCATGCATGGTGTTCTTGATAGCTCCCCACAGCTCATTAACCCTTCTGTCATTCGCATCCAATACAACAAATCTGCCCTCAGATTTTGGATAGGATATACTCATGGTTGTATTTTGGCTCTTATGAACCTGCTTTAATGTTCTTCAGCTTTATCCTGAATTTACAGATGAGCAATTGATGGCGAGTTCTGCTCAGCCCTTTGCCTTACTTTATATTCCCCACCGTCTGTGCCTACTGATGTTGTCAATGGGATGTCTGGGTATTCCATCTAGAGAAGTGCACGAGTTTAGTTGCCTTTGTGTTGTTGAGAAAAAGGTATTTTCAATGAAGAAGTCATCCTTGCAAAATTCTATCAAGTGATCTTCACTTGAATTTCTATCACTAAGGCCATATTATCCGACTGTTTCTTCCTTCTTGTTTCCAACTTTTTGCAATCCAATAATTATCAATGCTTCTTGATTGAATATTTGATTGATTTCAGACAAAAGACATTTGTAGAATTCTTCAGTTTTTTTCATCACTACCATTTGTTGGTGGTGCAGGAGGAATTTCCCTGCATGGGGATAGACCTTATTCTGTCATAGGCAACATTATATTTCAAGACAGATCTTGAAAGGTTCTTTTTTCACTATAAAGGTAATGCCGTGAAATCTTGATTGTGTCTCTCCTCCCATCGTAAACCATCTGACTTTCCTATTCAAAATAGCCAATACCAGGCCACTTCAGCTCACTAATGCCTAGAATATCAACCTGTATATGGTTCATTTCCTTTTTACTTACTCACAGTGTTCCTAGATTCATACTTTGCACATTCAAAGTTCCTGTTATTAATTGATGTCTTCAGCTGTTTTATCACATTTTAGTTATGCTTCACGAGCAAATGAAGGCCCCAAAGGTTTTACTCCATCCATATCAGTATGATCAACCCTGCTTTGAGAAGGCAACTCTTTCTTCGTTATATTTTGAGTGACTTCTGATCTGAAGGACTCATCTTCTGGCACTTTCTCAGACAATGCTCTGAGGTTTTCAGTGTCCAGTGATGTTTCCTTTGCAGCTGTAGAAGAGCTTTCAGTGGCTAATTCTTCAGAACAGGACATGCTACTCCAATAGGAAATCCGATTCCTTATTCATAATCTGTTATTAGTCGGCACGCTCTGCTGAAACGTGTCCATTGTGGAGCACCCTGCTGGTATGTGAAACAGCAGCTCACAGTACAAGTGGAGGGAACATGGATGGTGGGCACAAATAAATGAAACCTTGACAACTTCTCTGCATTCTTCATGTGTTGTGATGTTGCTTTTGGTGCTGTTTTGAGGATTCTTGTTTTATTTATGTTTAACTATAATCCACGCTAAAGTCTGTAGTTTTCATTCTATTAAAAAAACCATTTTATTGGGAGCTTGTACAACTCTTATCACAATCCATACAGCTATCCATTGTGTCAAGCACATTTGTACATTTGTTGCCATCATCATTCTTAAAACATTTTCTTTCTACTTGAGTCTTTAGTATCAGCGCCTCATTTTCCCCCTCTCTGCTCCCCCTCCCTTATTAACCCTTGATATTTTGTTAATTATTATTATTTTGTCATCTCTTACACTGTCTGACCTCTCCCTTCACCCACGTTTCTGTTGTCCATCTCCCAGGGAGGAGGTTATGTGTAGATCTCTGTAGTCGGTTCCCCCTTTCCTCCCCACCCTCCCAGTATTGCCACACTCAGCCCTGGTCCTGAAGGGATCATCTGTCCTGGATTTCCTGTGCTTCCAGTTCCTATCCGTACCAGTGTACATCCTCTGGTCTGGCCAGATTTGTGAGTTGGAATTGGGATCATGATAATGGGGTGGGAGGGGGTGGAGAGGAGGCATTTAAGAACTAGAGGAAAGTTGTATGTTCATCGTTGCTGCACTGCACCCTGACTGGTTTGTCTCCTCTTTCCCAACCCTTCTGTTGGGGGATGTTCCGTTGCCTACAGATGGATCATGTGTCCCCATTCTGCACTCCCCCTTTGTTCTTTGATGCCTGATACCTGATCTCTTAGACACCTCTGGATCACACAGGCTGGTGTGCTTCTTCCATGTGGACTTTATTGCTTTTGAGCTAGATGGCCACTTGTTTACAATCAAGTCTTTAAGACCCAAGACGCTATATCTTTTGGTAGCCGAGATCCATCCAAAACGGTGGTGAGGAAGGTGTAGGAGGCCTGGTAGGGCATAATCAAGGGTAAGATAACCAAGAGGAATTACTGAAATCCAAATGAAGGCTGAGCATGATAGTAGGACAAGAGGAAAGTCAAAGGAAAAAGAGGATAGAACTTGGAGGCAAATTGCATTTATGGAGGTCTAAATAAAGGCATGTACATATGTAAATATATTTTATATATGAGGATGGGGAAATAGATCTACATTTATATATTTATAGGTTTAGTAATAAGGTAGTAGATGGACATTGGGCCTCCACTCAAATACTCCCTCAATGCAAGAATACTTTGTTCTATTAAACTGGCATTCCATGATGCTCACCTTCCCGACAGGATCGCTGAAGACAAAGTGGGTGCATAAGGAAATGTGATGAAGAAAGTTTTTTATCCTTTATCAATAATTGATTAAGCAAGTTTGTGTTATCTGCATGACATAGGTTGTTAAGGAATCTCACTCCAATCCTATTTCTGTGGTTTGTTTTATATAGTCTAACTTCTTAAGTAATTTTCTCAATATGCAGATTGAATAGATATTGTGTGAGAGGATATAGTTCTGATTCACACCTTGCTTGATTTTAACATTTTCAAACTCATCTGTTTGAATAGCTTAAACCTTTTTTTGTCTTCGCCTCTTGTCTGTCATCAAAATCACTGCCCTATTATGTCCCTCTGCATTCGCAGAAACCAGAAGAAGTCACAGAGAACTAGGTCAGGTGGATGTGGTTCCTGGGGCAAAGGAGACGTGCTGGGTGGATGTGGTGCCTGGGGCAAAAGAGACGTGCTGTTTTTTGCTAAAAGCTGGCAGACTGAGATGGCTGTGGGAGCAGGTGCATTGTCGTGGTGGCAAAACCACCTCCACACATCAGCCTTTTGTGTATCACCCACTCTTATGCTATCTTTTCAGAACTTATAACTAGCGCTTGATTAGCAGTCTGACCAGATGGAACGAATTCCAAATGTACTACGAGTTGGCATTTTTGGTCATTCAGGAAATTGACAGAAGTCCAGAATGAGATTTGTCATCAATTGATATTTCACGTCTTTTGAAACAAGAAAACCACTGTACACTTGAGTTTTTCCCATAGCGTTGTTTTTGTAAGCTGGGTTCAATATCACAACAGCTTCTCTGGCATTTTCCCCAAGCAGGAAACAAAATTTCACAGCCACGTGCTGTTCTCTTAAGTCAGTCAGCCATCAAAAAAAAAAAAAAAAAAAAGGAGGTTCAAGTGAAACCACTTTCAGAAAATAATTCACTGTGATCAGAGAGAAACTTCCCAGGCCAAGCCACTGGTTTCCTCACTTAGAGTACATTGCTAGATACACACGTAACCGGAAAATTGTGTACTTGAAAGCTCAGCCCAGTGGAGCTTGTCTCCATTTCTTTCTTGAGCTGTCCTTTGCAATCTTCCAATCAGCTCTTTTATTTCATCATTTCTTACCTTTCCTTTACCTACTCTATGTTCTAGAACAAGTTTCATTCTCTCTGACCTTCGGACTTTTTCTTTCTGCAGTCTTTTTAAACGACCTTTCTCTTTGTTTAGTATGCATGATTTATTTGATGTCATCCCACAACTCATCTGGTTTTCAGTCATCAGTGATCGTTGTGTCAAATTTATTTTTGAGATGGTCTCCAAATTCAAGTGGGATATACTCAAAGTTATACTTTGGCTTTGTTTGTACTTGTATCAGCTACTTAATGTTCAACTTGCATATAAGAAATTGATGGTCTATTTAGCAATTGGACCCTGGCCTTTTTCTGATGGATGATATTGAGCCTCTCGACAGATGAAGTTGGTTTTATTTCTGTGTATCTCATCAGGTGAGGTCCATATGTATAGTCACCATTTATGTTTTGAAAAAAAATGTATTTAAATGAGTAAATTTTGGGTTTTACAAAATTCTATCCTGAGACCTCTGGCATAGTTTCTATCACCAAGTCATATTTTCCAATATTTTTTAATAATTTGAGAGAGCAGAAGTAGGTAAAAATAATTCATTTAATTTTTTTTCAGAAAAAAAATATACTTGATGTTATCATAGTTCAAATATTACTAAGCTGTTCTGTTTAGTAGTTATTCAGAAAGATGTCGAATTTATCTGGCTCTAGGAAGATAAATAGCATAGATGTATGTGCAACTGCACAAGGAAGCAATGTTCTCCACTATGCACCTTCCATTGTGCAACAAAGTAATGTCAATTTTACTAGCTACGAAGAAGCATATTTTTAAAGCAACTACTATCACATTACCTGTGTCATGTAAGATATGGAAGCAATTCAGGGAAAATTTGGAATTTACTCAGGGGTCCGTGCTCCTTTGGATGTTTAATAGATTCATCAAGGGATGAGGGAAGCAGCTGTGAAGTGCTGGATTTATCATATTTTTAGGGAATCTCCCCCAGAGCAATGTGAGAATGCTTTGTTTAACCCTCTTTCTTTGCATAATGACACTGTGCTCTGCTGTTAGCAGGTAATGGTTGATGGACCTCTGTGTAAAAGGACCATCAATCCGTCAGAAAACCCACTGAAGACTCAGAACTTGTATGTAGTCCAGTTATAATAATGCCTGGAATAGCATTCATGGTTTATATAGTTCCAAAATAAATTTTAATAAGCTACAAATAGCATATAACTTCCACTCAATTAACTGACTCATGAACCTTCTCTAAGAATCTATCTTCGCGCTCGATGACCCCTAATGGAATAACAGCAGGTGGCATCCAGGAAACCGCCCTATATTTTAATAATATCAAATAATCCCAAAATACAAAGTATCTAGGCAATTAGAGGTGAGCTAAGCAAACACTTAATATTGAAATGAAGTACAAATTGTGAATAGTGTCACAATCATGGATACTATGAAAGTTATTCTGGGATTAACTTTTCCTTTCATAAAAATAACTTTTCCTGAATAAGTAACAGCTCAGGCTTAATGCCAAAGTTCAATCCAAAATAACCTATGACCTATGAATTTTGGCTAATTTAAACTCACACCAAATTTAAATGGGATTTTTTGGTTGTTTGTTTGTTTACAGCAGATTTCATTTAAAGTTGTCCTTTCTGTCAGTTGAATGAATCGCTAATTGGCTTAATTGCCAGTTTTATTAAAAATGCAAGTACTATCTAAGAGTAATGAACGATTTTCTACAATTGATCCCTGGTCTATTTCTGATTGGCATGCTTGGGGAAGAAAAGACTTCTGGGTAAATTCACTTCCTTCCTTAATATTTGTTTTTCCAACTACATTCATAAATTATTCTACAGAGATATAGCAGAAATATTGTTTCAAAGATATTAAGTTATCGCTAGGCAGAATATGGGTTGACAGCAACATATGAGTAGGAGTGAAAGCAATAAAGGTGGGCAGGTGTGGCAAAGGGATGTGGAAATGAGAAGCAGAACTTAGTATCCACACGTTTGGGTGCTTATGACACAGCTCTCTCCATAGCACTGGTTTTCGTAGCAGCTTCAGTGTTTTAAGTCTCTCTGAGCCCTTGTTCCTGTTCCACTCCTAAGAAAGATTTAGCAAGAGACAAAATTCAGACCAGAGTCAGGGAAAAAGGTTTAAACAGAAAGAGTAAGTTTATTGAAAGGAATATTTTGGACAAGAAACCCAAAAGGGCCCTTAGCTAGTCTGAAAGGCCTTATGACTGTAAAGCTGGACCTGACATTCGGCTAATGGCGGACTTCCCACCATAGGGCCTGCTGTCTTCTGGTTGTCCCTACTGGACTTTCTCTTTCCAAGCACGTGCACCCCAGCACCCCACAATTCCAGACTTCATTCTGTGCCCTTGTCTCAGACACAAATCTCAAGAGTCTATCCAGTCATTTTGAGAGTTGTGTGAACATCCTGGTTTTGCCCCCCACCCCCACCCTCAGATCATTTCACTATCTTCAGTATCTGCAGGGTCTCTTCTATTGATAAGGAAATCTGTTTTATCCTGCCCTTCCCTTTCTTTTGTGCTGGCGGGGTATGTGCAGAAGTGTCTCCCCCTCTCTTTGTGTTAAGATTCCTGACAGATGCATGCCATTATCACCTGCTTTCCCCTGGCTACCCTCTGACTAGCTAACAGTGCCGAGTTGACAGAAATATATCAATTCAACACAAATAATGAGCAAATAAAGGAAGATCATACATCTTGGCTAAAGACAGTGATAAAAAATGGGAGGCCTATGATTTGGTATGGCCAAAAGTAAAATTAAAATGATGGGATTCTCTGTATCAAGGTAATCCCAGGGACCAGTGGGGTTAGGTACACCTTCCTATCTTGTATAAGGTCGTTTCTCTCTCTATTCGTGATACTCCTGGTTACCAATACTGCTCCATTCACCCAGTGAAGGAATAGAATCGAAGAGTGTCTAAAGCCTATGCCATCCAAAGATACTCCCTAAATATAGCACAGGAATTGCTCCGGCATATCCCTGGTTCCTTCATGCTTTTCGCTTTTCCTTCTCTCCAGCTTTATTTCCTTTTTATTCATCTGTTTAAACTTTATGAATCCCAACTGCTTGTAATTCTCTGCCATTATCACTATCCTAAGAATTATAATTGTAGTATAGATTGTCATTCAAGCAAGTACCAGATAGTCCAGATGATGGGTTTAATTATTGCATTAAAGTATAAACATAAGAAATGTTGACAGGAGGGTTCTGATCTCGTCATGTTTCTGGTTTAAAGCTTCTCTGACTGACGTATCTCCTGCATCACAGTGACTGGTGCATTTTGGAGGTGGCTCCTAGCATCACAACTGCATGCAATTCAGTTCCACACACACATACATCTACTCTCATATGCACACTTAGTAGCAACAGAAGTGGAAATCTCATGAATAATGCAAATGCAATGACCATTTAAAACTGCCCTATCTAAGACTTTTATGGTCCATAATCTTCTATATACTTGTTTTCCACTAGAATGATCATGGAGTAAAATGAGCTGACAGTTTATGTTTTTCTCTTCTTCCTCTTTTTTTATAAAATGAAATGGAAAAACTATCAGAATAAAAGTGAAAAAATAAAACAAGATTTTATGAAAGTTTATAGCATATAATAAGCTCTGTAATTAACAGTTTACTGAATTTATTATTCTTATATTTTTTAGAGTTTAAGGAGTTAGTTTCCTAATTTTCACAGTGAATAATTAGTCTATTAGCTGACTAGATATTAATAAATGTGGCCTTTTCAGCAAGTATGCTCCAAAATAGATGTGAGTAATTAACAAACAGAATTAAAAAATAGACAGAGGTGTGCATTCTACAACCAATATAGAAATAAAATAAGCCTTTCTTATCATTGGTTATGTCGTAAACTTTACGTGCTACAAAATGCTAGCTGTGTGTATAAGATATATGTATTTCATGATAGAAATGAAAAAGATCCCAAAACTTTGAGTTAAAGCTAGATATTTTGTTTTGTGTTGTATTGTTTTTATGTCCAATCTTTTTTTCATTAGAGATAGTTTTATAAAAAGGGTAATTTTACATTAAGAAAGCATTCCTACCCAGTCCAGTCCAAGCCCATAAATCCAATATTAGCCCCCATGTCTGCTACCAATCTATAAAGTCCTCTTCAGACTCATGAAACACATGCAATGACACCAAATGCAGGGCGATCACAGGCCAGTGGGTAGAAACTCTTTGGATCCAGTGGTGTTGTAAGCATGTCAGTGCTGGCAGGGGTCTCTACGTGGCTTCTCTAGCTTCAGAGATCTGTTTACATCAGGGTAAGTTTATGTGTCTTTTCCAGCTCTGGGAATGTTGCATGTGGTCTTGTCAGCTGCAATGTCTCCCAGGGAGTGAGGAGAGAGAGAAAAAGAGAGAGAGAGAGAGAGAGAGAGAGAGAGAGAGAGTTGTCTCCATCCAAGGAGGAAATACTGATATCCCAGAATTCTCAGGAGGCCACGCCCATACAGGACCTCCTTGGTTATATCTTGATTGACAGGCCGGACTCCACCCCTTCACTCTTAATCCTCTCAAGTCCCAAATTGACACCAAATTATATAATTACCACAGACCACCCCTTGTCTATTTGACACTTAACATTACTCTTTAGCTGTCTATAATTTTCAAACAAACAATAATAAAATCATATCTGTACCTAGCAGGATAAAACTAAAATGCATATAATTCAGTATGTGCCATCCTCATTTAAACATAACATTCTATAAGTGAACAAAACAAAAATATCCTATGCCTAACAATTGCAGTTAAGTAATACCTATACCTTAATCCTATGAATATATTCTCACACCTATGAAAATTTGTAAGCCCAAGACTTCATGCATTTACCTACCCCATTTTGGGTATCCAGTTTCTATACTACCCACTTATATCAACCCAGTGCTCTCAAGAGATTATCATATTCTGTGATGTGAAGAATCTTCATTCCAATTGGAACCTTGTAAAGTCCGCATCCATAATCAAAATCAAGACAAACCATCCACAAACACTGCAGCAATATGCACCAGTTCACAGGCTCAAATAGCTTCTCATCTGATTCGGTTCTGGTACACCCAATGTGGGCTGCCTCACTTAGCCTCACCAGAGTGTCCAGTGGTCACCTTGCCTTAGACCATCGTCCCATCACAAATTCTCAACAAACCTAGCTCCTTGTGCTAGGTAATGAACTTCAGACCAGTCAAATTGCTCTCATTTTCTCCTCTAGTTCCTTGTAAATCAGGTCCATGGGTGTCAGTGGCCAGACTCAGCCCATCTCTTTATTGCTGCATTTCTCCCACTTCCACTCAACAAGTGGATTCAGGTGGTCACCTAGCAAGCATTTCAGGTTACCCACAGGCTCTCTTTAACATTCTATCCCAGAGATAAGTTTTCTTCAAGGTTCTAGATTTTTCCAGCTTCGGATAAAAACCACTAGTTCAAGATTTCAAAAAAAAGACAACAAAAAACACAGAGTTCCTCTTCTTTCAATCCGTCAAGCTTGCCCTGAGGAAAGTCTCTTGGAAGGAAAATGCCCTGAGTACTACAAAAGACTGGGAGAGGCCAATCTCTTCAGGGGCTTCTTTGCCAGAGTGTCCTAATCCCTTTAAGGATTCGATTTTAATAGCTGAAGACAAGTAGGCTTACAAGCTATTTTCATACTTCCCAATAAACATTTCTATCAATCATTATAGCAATAAAAAGAAGAAATCAGTATAAAGTAGAATCAGACACTAAACTCAATTCTTAAAGCAGTCAAGTTCAATCCTTATTTAGCTTATCTAAATCCTTATCTAAAACTATTCTATTGATACAAAAATCTGGGATTAAGTCTCTGAGAGCCATTTTGACCTTCTGTCAGCCATTTTCCCTAAGCAGCGTGGTCTCTGAGAAATTCAAATGGCAATTTCTACCCTTGAGCTCAAAATATACATTAACAACATTCATTTTTGCCATTTCACACATGAGTAACCAAAGACTATAACCAAACAAAAGAATCAGAACTTAAACTTTCCATGTTCTTTCCAGGAAACAACTCAGTAAACTGCATGGACATATCTTAACCTCTGGCTAGCCCAAGAAGAAACACTACTATCATGCAGAGGTCAAACAAACATCCACGATCCATCTTTATGATTTGTTTCTCTAGTACCCTGCTCTCAAAGTACCATAATGTGTTAGTCCGGGTAGACTAGACAAACAAATCCATAGAAACCCATGTGTATAAGAGAGAATTTCATATAAAGGGTAATTTTTGTTTGTTTGATTGTTTTAAATCATTTTATTGGGGCTCATACAACTCTTATCACAATACATAAACCTATCCATTGTGTCAAGCATATTTGTACATTTGTTGCCATCATCATTTTCAAAACATTCTTTCTACTTGACTTGAGCCCTTGGTGTCAGCTTCTCATTTTTCCCCCTCCCTCACCCATCGTCCCTCCCTCATGAACCCTTGATAATTTATAAATTATTATTGTTTTTTCATGTCTTACACTGACCATGTCTCCCTTCATCCACTTTTCTGTTGTCCATCCCCCTGGGAGGAAGTTATATGTAGATCACTGTGATTGGTTCCCCCTTTCTCCCCACCACCTTCCCCTTCCCCTCCTGGTATGGCTACTCTCAATATTGGTCCTGAGGGGCTATCTGTCCTGGATTCCCGGTGTTTCCAACTCTTATCTGTACCAATGTACATGCTCTGATTAGCTGGATTGGTAAGATAGAATTGGGGTCATGATAATTGGTGGGAGGAAGCTTTAAAGAACTAGAGGAGAGTTATATGTTTCATTGGTGCTATGCTGCACCCTGACTGGCTTGTCATCTCCCTTTGACCCTTCTGTAAGGGGATGTCCAATTGTCTAAAGATGGGCTTTGGATCTCCACTCCACACTCCCCCTCATTCACCATGATATGATATTTTGTTCTGGGTCATCGATGCCTGATACCTGATCCTATCGATACCTCATGATCACACAGATTGGTGTGCTTCTCCCATGTGAGCTTTGTTGTTTCTCAGCTAGATGGCTGCTTGTTTATCTTCAAGCCTTTAAGACTCTAGATACTATTTCTTTTTATAGATGAGCACCATCAGCTTTCTTCACCGTATTTACTTATGCACCCACTTTGTCTTCAATGATCCTGTTGGGAAGGTGAGCATCGTAGAATGCCAGATTAACAGAACAAAGTGTTCTTGTATTAAGGGAGTATTTGAGTAGAGGCCCAATGTCCAGCTGCTACCTTAATACTAAACTTATAAATATATGTACATAGATATATTTCCCCATTGTCATATATAAATATATTTGCATATGTACATGCCTCTATTTAGACCTCTATAAATGCCCTTTGCCTCCTAGTTCTTTCCTCTATTTCCTTTTGCTTTCATAAAGGGTAATTGTACATTAAGAAAACATCCCAACCCAGTCCAGTTCAAGTCTATAAGTCCAATATTAGCCCATATGTCTGCTACCAATCTATAAAGTCCTCTTCAGACTCATGAAACACATGCAATGATGCCAAATGCAGGACAATCACAGGCCAGTGGGTAGAAAGTCTTTGGATTCAGTGGCGTTTTAAGCATCTCAGCGCTGCTAGGGGTCTCTACCTGGCTTCTCTGGCACCAGCAGTCTGGTTGCAACAGGGTAGCTCCATGTGACTTTGCCAGCTGAGGGCACTAGTGTAATCCCATGTGTCTTGTCAGCTGCAATGTCTCCCAGGAGTGAGTAGAGTGAGAAGATGTCTCCTGCCTCCAAGGAAGGGAAAAAAAAGAGATATGTCCAATCTTATATAAGCTGTAGGGTTATAGACTTACAATATACATGGATATTGGGGTGCCATATTGAGACCAAGACTGAAGAGAGTATTTAAGGAGATCCTGTGATTTTCATAGCTATTCTGCTTTTCAGTGTTGGGTAAGCCCTCCGAGTCTTATTTTGGCTCTGAAACTTGACCTCTCCCATTGTTTACATTGCCTTCATTCGCATAGTAGTCTCAGCCTGTGGACCTTTCAATGCTTCCCTAGCCCTTACAAAGAAAAGGAAAAAAAAGGAAGAAAATAGCTTTTTTGTATGTTTCCCATATATCCTTTGAAGATTTCCATGCAAAGACTTCATTGACCCACCATGGATAGAGTCCCCTGTCTAAGTTTGTACACAATCAGTTAAAAGTGACTGAGGTAAGCTTAAACCACAGGAGAAGTGATTAAGGCATGATTTTGCCTGTTTCCTCATAAAACTGCAATTATTCCAGTACAGTGTAGACCCATGCTATTATGCTCATGCCATTTTCTAGTCACTTATTTATAAGAATCTAAAATGCTTATTCACAATGCCTTATACCAGCACCAGATTATCGATCACATGTTAACATGAAACGAATATACTAGTAGTGTGGTATGTTTCTTCTTTCTAAACATGGTGAACATATAGTGTTTCTTTTGTCTAAATGACAGATGTATACCTTTTGACTTTAAGTGGGACACTTAAGTGCAATTTGATCATAATTGTCTAATATTAAGACCAAGAATCATTTTCTATACATCAATATAAACGTAGTGAAAACAGTTTTAAGCTTTCCTGAGAAAACTCATACCCCTTTGCTCCAGACACAAGGAAATCAGTAGAGCAGTTGCCTTGGTGACTCCGTGCATTGTGGAACAGGTATGCGCGGCTGGGTCTTTGGTGTCAGCGATTTTCCGGAGAACAGATTGCCAGGCTTTTACTATGAGTATTCCAACTTCCAGTTCATCTCACTGCTGTTGAGTCCATGCTGACCCTCCCTTTGCGTTTGGAAGACCAGGACTGCGAGTGGCTTCACACTGCCAACCAGGAGTCCCACAACCCAACATGTGACCACGACACCATGTACTTATTCGTTTCCTAAACACCCAAGAATTCTGATATCCCTCCTAGTCAAAAGCAGAATCAAACCCCAAACCCGGTACCATCACGTTTATTTACACATATAGCAACAGTAGCATATCTGTAGTAAAAAATGCAGCCCAGTTTCCCCTTAGTATGACTTAATTATTTGTGCTAATGCATTAGACATGAATATTTGTTTTATTTTGTTTTGTGGCAGGAGAGGGGCAGAGGCGCTATATAACAGTAAAAACTTAAGTATTTTCTTTTTCACTCCCCAATGTTCTAAAGAAGCACAGAGGTATATTATAAGGGCAGAAATTGGTTATAACCACTTTTGGAGCAAAAAACAAAAGGGCATAATTAGATAAAAATCTTTTTGCCTGATAGCTTGCAGACATCTGCCAGCAGTTTGGGTGTCTTTTAAAGGGCATCACATGACTGACTGGCCTCATATCAGGAGTTATAGGTGTAATTATTCCCATATAATTCAACAAATCACTTTTATCACTGAAAACCTAAAGCTTTCAATGTTTCGCTTTTTAGTCCTTGAGTGTTTAGGAAGATAGTGATATGTGAAATGAGCATTAATTTTAATATAAAGTCTTCACTAAAATTTAAATATTTTAATGGCAAATTACAAGTGATGTTTTCAAGATATATATATTTATATATATCCTGTTTGCATTTAGTAGTTTGCAAAAAATCTAAAAAAATACAGCGCTTAGACTTTCTGATAATAAACCTCAATAATTGGTTGTGCTTCTTAACATCAATAATTCACAGGGAGAGCTGAGTAAAAATTAAGGCAGATTTCTGTCACAAAATTTGATTTATTTGGAAAGGCTGAAACACACTTCCAAAAGGACTCCCTATAGGCGCAGCACTGTTCCCTGAGTACATTCCCCAGTCCTCCCGCATGGATAGGACGCTCAAGGAAACATGCAGCCTTTCTGTGCTTGGGTCAGCCTATCTCATAAGGCTATTAGAGGCATACAATGAGACATTTTATGTAAATGAGTGGGCATTATTCCTATCATGTAATATGCACCTGATAATTTATGGCTTTATTGTAGAGAAGCTTATTTCTTAGTTACTGAGTAGAAGAACTTTGCTTTCAGAAATGAGCATATTAATTTGGAGCAAAATAAGAAAAGTAGACAAATTAGCATAAGCAAATATAACAGGATTACATGCTACTGTGTAAATGTATATTTATAAGAGGGGGGTACAGAATGATAGTAAGATGATCTATATAGTAGAAGTAGAGACATTCAATAGAGTTATTTCTTTAAACATTAAACCAATATATTGCCAAGCACATGTATCATTTTATTTCAAAGAACAGAGAGCTTGCCATAAACTGGAGTGGTTTGAATTTTCACTTAGCTGGTAGGACTTGCAGGGCAGGTGAGAATTAAATTAGTGGTGATGTGAGCAATTGTCCCTATGCAGTTAAGTGTAGTTAAGGACAAGGGGCAAAAAGCTGAATGAGGAAAAAATTGTGTGTGTGTGTGTGTGTATATATATATATATATATATATATATATATATATATATATATATATACACTAAATCATCAAATCAATTCTGACTCATACAGAGAGACTTTATAGGGCAGAGTGAAACTGCTGCAGAGGGTATAAGGATAGATTTTATAATACTTCAAGAAGCAAACTGCCACAAATGTTGCTCTGGGACAGGCTGGTAGATTTGAACCACTAACCTTTCGGTCAGCAGACAAATGTTTAACCACTGTACCACCAGTAATACTGGACAGACAGATATATATTCACAGCCTTCCAATCAATTGCAACTCATAGCTACCCTTTCAGACACAGTAGCAATATTCCATCTGTGTCTGGGGAATATTGTTATAGAAACACATTGCTTCACATATCTATCACAGGAATGTTGGTAAGTTTGAATTGCCAGATTTTTGATTAGCAGCCTAATGCTTAAACCACTCTGACATCAGGACTATATTGTAACCAAGAATCAGAAAACAGAGGAACTTGAGCATTATATTAAGAGTAGTCCCCATCACACACACAGCTTGACCATCCTTTATGCCTTTATTTTCTTTCATGTTTTCACAACTTAAAATTTTATTATTTTTGTATTTACTTGTTTCAAATATTGCTCTCCCACTGGACTGCAAGTCCCATGCAGGCACAGTCTCTGTCTGTCTTGTTTGGTGCTCTATGTAGCAATGCCCATCACTGTGCAGAAATAGTATCAAATAGTCAATGTTCCCAAACCAAAAACTGAATAAATAAATTAATGAATCCATCTCAAACTCACTGCCATCAAGCAGATTCCTACACATGGAAACTCAATGGGACATTGTAGAACTGCCTCCTTGGGTTCTTAAGACTGTAGACTTTATAGGAGCAGACAGCCTCCTCTTTCTCCCTTGGAGAGCCTGGTGAATTTGGACTTCTTAACTTGCAGTTAGCGAACCAATGAACACCCACTACACTACACTATCAAGATTGCTTAATAAATGAACTAAGATTAGAGAATGAACTCTTTCAATAGTTTATTGGGTAAAATGTAAGGTGATATTATCAAGTATTAATGGAGCATAGTGGTTACACATTCAGCTGCTCTCCACAAGGTCAGCAGTTCAATACCACCAGCCACACCTTGGGAGAAAGAAAGGGTTTTCTCCACTCCAGTAAAGAGTTAAAGTCTCAGGAACTCAGAGACAGTTGCCTATAGGGATGCTGTGTATCAGCATTGACTCAATGGCAGGCTATTCATCAGGATTGACTCAATGGCAGTGAGTTTATTCCACCATGCGGCCTTCCATCCTATAACTGTTCTCTTGAGTTTCTACTGTCACAAGGAGAAGTCATCAGAGCCTATAGTGAAGATTGAACATTAAGAATCAGAGTTTCTCTGCCTTGTTCCTACAGGCACCATTGAAAATTATCACAAATTAGACTACTTTCAAGAACAATGTCCTTGGACCTCCACTCAAGCACTTACTCGATGCAAGAACATGTTGTTCTATTAAATTGGCATTTCAGGATGCACACCTTCCCAACACGATTGCTGAAGAAAAATGTGTGCATAAGCAAATGTTGTGAAGAAAGCTGGTGGTTCCCGGCTATCAAAAGATATAGCATCTGGGGCCTTAAAGGCTTGAAAATAAACAAGTGGTCATCTAGCTGAGAAGCATCAAAGCCCACATGGAAGAAGCACACCAGGCTGTCTGACCATGAGGTATAGAAGGGGCCAGTTTTCAGACATCAAAGAACTAAAAAGCATATCAGTGGGTGCCCACCTTCCTGATATGATCATTGTGCATAAGCAAATGTGGTGAAGAAAGCTGATGGTGTCTGGCTATCAAAAGATAATAGTATCTGGAGTCTTAAAGGCTTTAAGATAAATAAGTGGCCATCTAGATCAGAAGGAACAAAACCCACATGGAAGAAACACACCAGTCTGTGTGACCACGAGCGGTTGAAGGGATCAGGTTTCAAGCATCAAGGAACAAAAAATCATATCAGTGTAAATGTGGGTGAGTGCAGAGTGGAGACTCAAAGCCCATTGATAGCCAACCAGACACCCTCTTACTAAAAGGTTATGGGGAGGAGATGTGCCAGTTGGGGTGCAGGGTAGCAACGATGAAATATATAACTTTCCTCTAGTTCTTAAATGATTCCTCCCCCCACTATCATGATCCCAATTCTACCTTACAAATCTGGTAGGCCAGAGGATGTACATTGGTACAGATAGCAACTGAAAACACAGGGAATCCAGGACAGATGACTCTTTCAGGACCAGTGGTGAGAGTGGTCATGCCTGGAGGGTGGAGGGTATGCGTGGTAGAAAGGGGGAACCGATTACGAGAATCTATGTATGGCCTCCTCCCTGAGGGATGGACAGCAGAGAAGAGGGTGGGGGGAGACATCAGACCGTGTAACGTGACAAAATAATAATAATTTATGAATTATGTGGGGTTCATGAGGGAGGAGGGAGTGGGGAGGGAGGGGAAAAAATGAGCAGCAGATATTAAGGGCTCAAGTAGAAGGCAAATGTTTTGAGAATGATGATGGAAACAAATGTACATATGTGCTTGACACAATGGATGTATGTATGGATTTTGATAAGAATTGTAAGAGCCCCCAATAAAATGATTTTTTTTTAAAGAACAATGTTTTACAGTTCTGTGGTCTAGAAGATTCAGTCCACTGTCTCATAGCAAACTTATGTAGGATTTCTGAGTCTGAACATTTTTGGGGGAGCAGATAGCCCCGCTGACCTTGTAGGTAGCCCCATCTTAACCCTCAGAGCTGTCAAGGTTCCTCGCTTTATAAAAGGCAAGACAAATTACTGAGTCAGCACCAGGAGAAGACACCATGTGAGAGTTCATCTAAAGCACAAAGAGCATCAAGAAATCAAGGGCTATCAGAAGCTGGAGTTAAGGAAAGGTTTTCCCCTATCATCTACCTACGACTGAGTATGAGCAACATTAGAGTTGACTTTAATGAACCTTCGTTTGCTGGTGGGGCATAACTCAAAATGAGAAGAAAGTACTGTGAACATCTATTAACTATCAGAAGGTAGAATGTACATAGTATGAATCAAGAAAAATTGGAAGTCATCAAAATAAAATAGAGCATGGAAGATAGCTATCCTTGGCATTCGTGTGCTAAAATTTCAAAAGGTTATTGGACATTTTAATTGGATAATCTATGGCTTCCAGTATCAGGAACAAGAAATTGAATAAGAGTGGTATTACTCTCATTTTCATAAATTACACAATGCTGTATGTGATAAGATAATATCTAAATGCCTACAATGAAGTCCAGAATATAAAACTGCTATTTGCTTACTCACCAAGCACTAAATCCAGTGAAGACAAAATTGATGAATTCTACCATTTTCTCCAATCTGAAATTCATCAAACATGTAATCACGATCTATCATGTACAGCCCTATCTATGATAGAATAGTATCCATTCTCCTAAGATAAAGTCTAGTTAAAGCAGCTATCAACTATTAAGGTCATTAATGAAAAAATTGAGCAATTCTACCAACTTCGTCAGTCTGAACTCAATCTTTCAACCTAGGAACATTAATAACTACTGGCAATTGGAGTAAAAAATTAAAAGCCAAGGAAGGATCAACAGTTGGAAAATATGTCATTGGTGATGGATTGGTTGGAAATTGCCTGATACAATTTTGCAACATCAATGACTTCTTCCCTGAAAATACCTTTGTTGAACTACATCATCAGTTAGTATACACGATGGCGTCACTGTATGGATTACACAGGAATAAAATCGACATCTTCTGAGGAAAGAGGTGATGGAGACACTGGGTATCATCAGACAAACAAGGTAGGGGGTTGACTGTGGAACAGGACATATGCAAGTTCAGGTTGAACACGAAGACCATTGAAGCAGGTCCACAAGAGGCAAAACCTGATCTTGAGGATATACAACCTAAACTTAGAGAGCATCACAAGAACAGGTGTGGCACATTGCAAAGACGAGAGGACTTGTGGGGGGTGGGGCACCAAGATGCTCATACATGAAGAAAGCAAAAGGCCGTTAAAGAGACAGAAAGGACAACAAAAAAGAAAAAGTCACCAGAGACTGAAAGTTGCTTCTGAATGTCGAGCAGCTAAAAAGAAAGGAAGAACGTATAACACAGAGCCGCTGAACAGGAAATGGCAAAGGCAGCTTGAGAAGGCAAGGTAAAGCATTGTGGTGAAATGGCAAAAACTTGGATTTAGAAAAACAAATTGGAAAAGCAAGCTGAAAGAACTGAAGAAGAAAATTAAAATAATATCCAGTCTTGAATTCCACTATTGAAGGGGATTCTATGGGCACAGAACTGAATGAAACAGGATCCAGCAAAAAGGATAGAAGGGACACACAGACAACTGACTGGATATACAGATCCATAGTAAACTAGATATTTGGATTTAATTCCTTTATCCTTCAACAACTAAATATTCTTTGGTACCAAGTCTGCATAGACTACTTCTTCATAAAAATGTAAAGTCTTGCCAATATAATTGCTCAGTCTTAATGCTCAATGTAGCTTTGCTGTTACATTTTATTTCACCCCTTTTTAAATAAACAATTTTATAGGGACATAACCCTTGAGTGATAGTTAGGGTTTTCTTTGCTAATATGGCACTTGCAAGAATATATGTGTGGAGTTTAGCCTATCAATCAGGTCACAGCTTCTTTGGATGTTGACCAGCACCTTCTTTGGATGTTATCCGAGGTAAATGGCCCTTGGAGACCAGCTTCCCACTCTACCCCTTCTGCCTCCACCTTCCTGTTGAGGAGTCACTCTGAGAACTGGGAGAGTCCTGTGACGTGGCCACCAACAATGGATCCACACAACCCGGTATCCACTGGCCTGTGATCTTCCTGTATTATGCCTCATTGCATGTGGCTTCATGAGTCTGAAGAGGGAATTGTGGACTAGGATCGGATTTATGAACTTGTTATGGACTGGGCTGGGGTGTTTTCCTGATATAAAATTACTTCTTGAGATAAATCTCTTTCTTACATGAGTGTCTCTGGATTTGTTTCTCTAGCGAACCTGGCTTAACACACCATGCGTCATATGATCCAATCGTTCGATCATATCAAGAAGAGTTGTACGATCATCACCACAATCAATCTTAGAACATTTTCTTCTTTCTTGTACTCATTGTTATTAGCTCTTCATACCACCCCCACCCTTCAGTTTCCTCTGCCATGTCCCTTAAAAAGCCCTTAATTCACCGACTCTATTAATTTACCCATCCTGGATTTTATACGATGAAAAACATAAATCAAAGAATAGCAGAACCAACAATGATAAAATAAAATGGAGAAAAACTTCAATTGGAAAGAAAACAAAAATTTTGTGAAAAACTAGAACCTAAAAAATGGGCCCAAAGGAACATCAAATGATAAGGTGTTAGCTTTTAAGCTACCCACACCTGCCCTGATCCAGTTTACAGTGCACGCTGTATGGGAGCAAGGATATGCACACCCCTGGTCTATGTTCAGAAGGGATTCACCAAAAGCCTGCTCCATGCATGCTTCCCCTTCAGAAGTTACTAATATAACTTTCAAATGTAACAAAAGGGGGAATCAAATGAGATGTACCTGTAACAAGGCCATTCACGTTCCTTGACTGTAGTCAGAGGGAATTCAGCGCAGGCTTCACCTCTATGTGTAGATCCTGCAAATGGATTCTCAGCTCCCACTGTCTTCCCTAGCCTTCTGCAAAGCAAGTGTTCACAATTTAAGCCCTGATCTCATTGCCTCCTTCTGATTTTGATGATATGCTTTACCATCCCTGGCTCACACAGGCAGGTGTGCTTTTTCTATGTGGACTTAGTGGACACCTCACTGAGATGGCTGCTTGACAGAAAACAAGCCTTTCAGACTCAGGCACTACTCTTTCTGATAGCCAGGCACCATCTAGTTTCTTCACTGCATTTTGTTGTAGCCCCAATATCTTTAGGGGTCTCTTCCTGAGGGCAAGTATCAGGCATGGCCATGTCATAAGAATTAATTGTTCTTAGATTGAGGCTAGAAGTAAGTGCAAGCATAAAATCCATTCATATAACTATGGTTTATATGTCTCTGGTTCACATTAGGAACATCATTGCCATTTTATGTTAGAGAGCATTATCAATCAGGAAGATGGGGCATGACGTCTTTCTGTTGATGGTATTGTTAATTTAGCCAATGGTAAGGGGTTTAAAACACTAACTTCTGCAGTGCTGAATAGGAGTTTTAGAAATTTTATTTTTAGAAAAAAATTATGCTGAATTCCCATTTGTCAGCATTCTTCAAATGAGAGCATCTATTAATGCAATCAATCCTCCACTTCTTAAACAGCAGATTTGTCCTTGTAATGTGTCCTTTATTCCTATCAGAGTCACCAAGTAATTTCATGAGGCTCACTTATTGAGCCAAGCATCCAGTTCCTTATCTCTCTCTCTCTGCTTCTACTACGGTGAACATCTGAGGATGACCGAGGGTAAAAAACAAAAACATATAACATTTTAAACCGAGATTCATCTCTCGACCAGGAGAGTGCTCAAACCTTTATACAGAAATCAAATGCCTGCATCTTTTGCACGTTTTAAAATAAAGGCTTACATGGGGAGACCTTTGTAAGACTGCCATGTCACGTGACCCTAAAGGCGATCTCAAAAGTGGAAGATGTCAGCTCTGGTTTTCCATATTGAATGCGTAAACAACGTTTTTACACTTTCTCCATGATATTTTGATAGAGTGCTTGAAAACACTCTGGGGAATAGACAAGTTTATTTTATTAAGAGGCTTCAAAAAGTAAATTGAACTATACAGCTAATTTCTTTCCATGTAAATGAATTTATTCATATATTGGAAGGAGACTTTTTCCTTTCTCTTTTTATAAAAAATGAGCTTACATATATTATGTTTGCATTGTCAAAACTGGCAACACTCCACTGTGAAGACTACAGAATTCACTCAGAATTTTCACAAGTTCGGGTTTTATAGTTGGCATTAACAAAATGATGGAGAATTTTAATGAATGAACCAATCTTTAAAACAGCCATCCTTCCTGGGAATGCTCTTCCATTTCCCTCGTCTTCCTTATGCAGCCCCGCCGGGACGTTTTCTTTCTTTTAGTTTTTTCCTCCCTTGGTTCCGGCAGTCAGGTGGCAGCCACTCACCTTCCTTCTTCAATGCTCCAGAAACTTCCTCTAGTCGCTCCTGTGCGCCTGCTTAGTACAGACGCTGGGTCCTCCCTCTGGGAGTGTCAGAGGGGAGAGGAAGCAGACTGCGAAGAAGATCTGAACCGATATTCACATGGAACATGAAAGGACATGTGCAGGCATTTTAGCTCCCAGGACTTCAAACTGGTCATGACGTTTGACTCCCTATTGATAGTTTCTATTTCCACCCCACATATACCGACTAGAATCTATATTTAACAAGATCTCCAAGTCATGGATATAGAAATACTTTTTCTTTTAATATTTATTTACAGTTAGTGTAACAAACAGGAGTTCAAGATATGGGGTGGAAATGAAAATTCATAGCAGGGCATCAAACTGGAGTCGTCTACTTCTCCCAATATCTTCCTCTCATGTGAGAAAGTGTTTGATTTGGAATATATGTAGGAGTGATGGTCTTAGCCTTTTAGAGGAGTGGAGGCCACTTGTTTTATTCATGTATATGCTAACATTTTGGGAAACATTATGTATCCATAACATAAAGGTGATATATAAAATGATTTCATAAATTTAAATGATCACAAAATATTTCTTACCTGGCATCTTCCTTATTATGTATGCACATACAATCTCCCACCCAATTACTTCTGACCTATTACACCTCTGTGTATTTTAGAGTAGAACTGTGCTCCATAGACAGATAAATAAATAACTGATAGAGAGAGAGAGAGAGAGAGAGAGAGAGAGAGAGAGAGAGAGAGAGAGAGAGGACAGGACACCCATCAGAAACATGGAAACTTACACAAATTCAATATTTCTTGCCAAAGCTTACTCTGAAAATGCAAAGCAGGATCTATGCATTCTCAAATTTTTCCTTTAGCACAGAGGAAACAAGCAAACAAAACAAACATTGAGCATCCCCCCTCAACCCCCTCAACATGTCTAACAATTTTTTTTAATTAAAGAACTGCCATGGAGTCACTTTTGACTCCTATTTACCCTGTAGAACGGGAGTTCTGTGTGGGTTTCTAAGGCTTTGACTTTCTGGGATTAAGTAGAATGTCTCAATCTTTCTCCCATGGAGAGGATAGTGGCTTTGAATAGCTTTACCTTAGGGTTGGTAGTCCAAGGCACAACCCACCTCACCACCACGGCTCTTTGTGTTATACCCAGTGCAGTAATATACTTCGCTTTTGGAAAATCAGAGAGCGGGGAGATGGGTGTGATTGAGAAAGGCTATTTGGAAAGGGAAAACTAGAAAGTATCTTTGCCTCTTCTATATTGTCAAGTCACCATCCTTTCATGCCCCTCTTCATTTATGGAAACAAAAAAAGAAGTCACATGGAGCAAGGTCATGTGAATAAGGTACATGGGGCATGTGTTTTTTGGCGTGTTTTTTGTTTTTTTGCCAAAAACTGGCACACTAAGATGGCTGTACAAGCAAATGCATTGTCATGGTGGCAAAACCTATCCCCTGTCTGCCACAAATCAGGACTTTTTTGTCACACACTGTTATACAATTTTTTAAGAACCTCTAAATAGAAAGCTTGATTGATAACCTGAGCTGGTGGAACGAACTCCAAATGCATCCCTTTGAGGAAGCTGATGGACATCCAGAACTAAGTTTGTCATCAATCGACATTTCACCATTTCTGAAAAGAGAAAACCATCTGCATGCGATTTTTTCCCTTCGCACTGTCCTTGTAAGCTGTGTTCAGCATCACAGCGGATCCTCTGGCATTTTTCCCAGGCAAGAAACAAAATTTCACCGCCACACAAGCTTCTCTTAAATTGGCCATCACAAAAAACCAGGTTCCAGCAAAATTTCTTTAAAACCATATTCACTGTGATTAGATAGAATCTTCCCAGGCGATGCCACTGGGTGCACTAACTCAGAGTGATTTGCTAGATGGTTGCTTAGAGGGAAAAATATGTACTACAGAAATTCCCCCCAGTGGAAGTTTTCTCCAATTTTTTTTGGTATCCCTTAGTATACTTTTACATAAGTTGTAACATTGGAAAAGCCTCTGTATTATGTCAGGTTCCCCTAGAACAGAAGTCCTCAAGCCATGGGTCACGAACCTTTCACAGGGTCACTCAATTCATAACAGTAGCAAAATTACAGTTATGAAGTAGCAAGAAAAATAATTTTATGTTTGGGGGATCACCACAAACATGAAGAAATGTATCAAAGGGTTGTAGCATTAGGAAGGTTGAGAACCACTGCTCTAGAACACAATGAGAAACATAATGAATGAGAGAAGCAGGCTCTAGAAGGAAGAAAGGAGCCAGACATCCATATCCTTTCTGCTGGTCTTACCTAAGCCTGATCCCCACACAGAGATCCAAAGCGTCCACAGCACCATGGAGTTGTTACACTTTGAGACAAAGTGACCAGGCATGGAGCCCCCACTCCAACCAGTCACTGAAGGTAGGAAGACACCTGGAGGAGAGGCCCAGCCGAACTTCACAGGCACTTTCAGACAAAAGGGCCAAGCCATCCGCAATGGCCAGGCTCCGCAGTTGGGGGATGGATGCTGCACTGGCAATGTGCATAAAAGGGACTGGGAAGAATCTCCAGTACTTCTGCCATGCTATCAGGACAGTCCGATATATTTGTGTAATCAAAATGTTAAGAGCTTTCATTAAAATTAAAATTAATTTACATTTAATCTGATGTGAGATTTTTACTGTGAGAGAAAGAGAACAAGAGGGAGGGGGCAGGAGAGGGGGGTGAGAGAAGGAGGGGGAAAGAGGAAAAGAGAGAGATTGATGGCTCTTTTGCTAGAGCTTAAAGTTACTGCTGCCAAGGTCTGAGACAGTGGTTCAGTAGGGAAAAAAATTCTAAGAGTAGTATTCGATGTGTGTGATTTACTTGCTATGAAACCTTGAGTAGTTATTTAACTCTTTTGAATCCAACATATCTCTGCAACTTCACTAATAGGAAGGACATGTGGCTAATTGTGACAATGTGTGTGAGAAGAGCAAGATACTCAATGGTGGTATGTGCCCATACCTTACATATGTATTGTATACCCCCCCCATTTGAAGACCTTAGGCATGAGTGGGACATAGATAAATCTGTGGAAAAAATAGAACTAAATGATAGCAAATTTTTTCCCACAAACTTTTGAAGTCCTCTCATTCCTTTGTGGAATAGAAAATAACAACAGCAACAAAACCAAGCGAGAAAATGTGCCTGTGGCAGCACCAATGTCCCTTCTTCAGGGAGAAAATTAAAACACTCACCCACACACATGCAAGACCATCCACTCAACACAGAGACTCATATCTGCATATTTTTTTAATCACACTTCGCTTGTGCTTTGTATTCTACATCATAAAGACTTCAGATACTTCTAAAGCTACTAATGGAAATTGTCTGTGGCCCTCCACTTCTGAGGAGGGCACTTGTCCCCTTTCTAGCTCCATGGGCTTGCTTCCCTGGGATAGCTCTGGGTCTTGGACCAAGCTTTCCCCAGGCTTCAGAGCTTCCCAGCACAAAGAGCCTGGATCCAGAGGACATATTCTCCTCTGACTTGTTTCATAGCAGGACCAAGCTCCTTCCCACTATTCGATTCCCTCTCCTTTTTAATCTCTTGTAAAATAAAAGGGAGTGGAGGCCACACCCACTTCAGATAAAGGCTAATCCCATGAGATTATACCATGCAGATGATTACATCATTGCATACCTGCCACATAACATCATTGTTTAAAGACTACACTGCTGTGAATTATAACAGATCCATGTTGACATATATTTTGGGAAGACACAATTCAATTTATGCACCATTGTACCGGCAAAATTGATGGACTTTCTATAAAGTTTTATAGAGTTTCTCTTTATAATATCTTCAGATATTCCAGTTTGCTGATAGTACACACAACTGGGACTAGCAACACCTTTTAGACATTACTGACTTCTTTAAAACCCACTGCCTCTGTCTGTGTGTCTCCGGGTCTGTTCTGCTCTTGTTATAATTCAAAAGTGAACAGACTAAGCACCTACCCATAATGCCTGACTCTCATAACCAAGAAAACCCTATTTCCAAACATGATTCTACTTATAGGTATAGAGGCCAGAGAATCAATATATATCTACCTACCTACCTGTCCACTCACTGAAGGAGTCCTAATGGAGAGTGGGTTGCACATTAGCATGCTAGCCACAAGGTGAGCAGTTCAACTCCACCAGTTCCCTCTGTGGGAGAAAAACGAGGCTCTCGGCTCCCATGCATATTGTACCTCTGCAATCCTCAGGGACAGGTCTACTGGTGGTCAGAGTGATTCCACAGCAATGGGTTGGCTGGCTGGTACTTACCTATTGCCTTTGAGTGTGAGATCCAAGTAAGTTAACAGCCAATTCACAGTCCTGATGATCATTTTAAGTATAAAAGAAGATATACCAAAAATTGGTTGTTATTTAATGTAGTTAAAAATAAGAAAAGAGGTAAACACAACTAGATTGTTATGAGAATGTTTTATAATGTAAATGAAAAGTCATAAACAACACATGACAGATATAATAAAGCTGTGATGTAAGATAGTTCCACATTGCTTCTTGATTGGCAGCCCCTTGCAGTACACTTCCCTTTTATCTGAGCCGTGATTTCCTCTTTGCCATCTTTGCACTGGAGGAGCAGGCTCATGCTTCATTAGAGGCAGGGCAACTAGACAACATTCAGTGTGTTCAAAAGGTAGAAACAGTTAAGGGATAGCCTTCCATGAACGTACTCTGTTCATCTTTGAAAAAACCCGTTCCACTTCTGCAAAATGTACAGCAATTAATCTGACAATATTTCTAGCTCTGTGGACACTTTCAGGAATTACATAACTCACTCATAATATCTTGAGGGGACTGGGAGTCTAACAAAAAGCTGAAATGAATGACAACATATCACCTTCTGTTTGTTTCGCCCTTTTTTCTCTTTACATGATATGCTTGTTTACGAAAGTAACAAACCCAAGATATAATAAGAGTGTAGTATTTCATCAAAAGTATAAGGGATTATATGAAGTGAATAAATCAGTATTACAAGCACAGTTCTGTCTAGTGCTTTTTTATATACCTATGGCAGGAATGAACTTCTCTACGTGTTGAGACAACACGGGTGCACAGATGACTGGTCAAAAGAGTAAGGGATGTAAATCGGTGATTTCCACACTGGGAGGCCACCCACCTTAGAGAGAAATCTGATTATAAAGGCCATTTAACAACCAGTCCACCACACTCAACACATTAGGTATTGGTTCTGTGAACTGGCTGAACTCCGTCACGGCATTGCCATCTGGTTGTTTCTGGTTCAACCTCGTGTGGGGCTGCTGGGATGATAAATCTTTACAGGGACACACCACCTTGCTCCCATAGAGTGCAGGTGAGTTTGAACAAGCGACTTTGAGGTTAGCAGTGCAGCACTCTCCAGCAGTGCCACCGGGGCTCCGTGACCCGCGCCTGGAGGGGCCCAGATCAGCCCATCACTCTAGGCCACACAGAAAGCAGATCTGGGGGAGAAATCAGTGATTCAAGTTTGTGTTCATTAAGCTTGAGATAACCAAATGAAGGTAATGAGGTAATAAAAGGAAGATTAGCTATGTCTATGCCTAGATCCTGGAGGAGAGTTTCAAACTGAAGTGAAGAGTTTAATGTCCTCAACATTTAGATTATATTTAAAGCCAAGCATACAAATAAGGTCTAGGATAACAGAGAGGTCAGCAAAAAAGTCCCGGACGGAACCCACGGAGCCCCAATGCACAGTGCTCTGCATACCTTGCCTCACTGATTTCCTTTTAAAAATTACAAACTAAGTGTTCAGACATAACTGGGACCAGAATAATCCTGTTTAATGATAATGGAACTGTCAGAACGGCAAGAAAGATTGTACTACATCTTCTTAAATTGAGATCCACATTGCATGCCACGACCACCCTCCGTACGTGGTCAGGAAAGGAGGTGGGGAGGAGAGAGGAGCAGAGAAGAGAGAGAAAGAGACACACCATCGTCGCCCTTTGTCCTGTGAACTCCTGCACTCTTCTCTCTTGCTGACGTCTTGGCATCTTGTGGTCTGTAGTTTCAGACATCCTGGCATAAACGGATTTGGCATCTTGATGCCATGGCCCTCCACATCTGGATGAACTTCACGATAAACAACTGGAATAAAACAGGAAAACGACCCTAAGATAGTGTCCTTAGAGTCTATCCTAAAGGAGTAGGTCCCTCCGACTCCTTAAGGCAATGCCGAATTTTGAGACGGCTGTCATTGCCTAGTTCAAAGTTACTTCGACCCAGAATATTTTCTTCATTTCAGTCGAATGCATACTACAACTCAAAGGCAAAGTGTGGGGGTTGCTTGGAATTTATACTGAACAACTTCAGAAATGAGAGATAAGACAAAGCCATTCTAAATGCCTATTGCATTATTAGTAGTGTGGTTGAATGAAAACAAAATGCATCATATGCAAACAAGGTAAATTCCTTAATTTAATTGGATCTAACATTAAAGTATCAAAATCAGAACACTAATTTAGCTTGATCTAAAAATAATGTAGAAGAGAGCTGAAGGGTAATATAATGCAGTGAATCATATAGCACAACATAATCCATCAAAACCACAGAGCCTACAATTTCTCAGATTTATATTAAGTTGAAAAATGACTTCAGAATATGTGCTTAAGAGGAGAAGTGATGAGAACCCTAAGCTGAGGAAAGACTCTGTTATACCAGTTTCATATGATAACGTATATGTCCGACAGCCACAATTAATGACAGTTAAAGGATTAAATGGCCCTGGATATAGAGTTAACTGAAGACAGGTCCACTTGTCAATAGGAAGCCCTGAATCATTACTCAGAGAATGTTAGGGCAATTAACCTGACTGTATCTGCTCAATTTTCAGAGCACAAATGAATGTTATACAATGAATGTAGGTCAGAAATTGACTTACAATATTACTTGGAGTTCTGACACAACATATTTAAATTAAACATTATTCAATCATAACTTAGAAATCAATGAATAAATCTGAACATGCAATTTATAGAGCCAAAATAAATGGGGAAAAGCCTTACTGATTTTAGATTCACAGTTTCGGTTCTAATATCATTTAAAACTCATAGAAAATCCCTATTGAATTTGTATTCATATTTTTGGCATTGATATCATTTAAAACCTTGTTTAGAAATCACTGAATTTCTGAATCAATAAAGTTCAATTTAATATAAAACATTATTCTTTTGGACACATTCTACAATGCTAATAGAATAAATAGCAAATCTCCTTTATGGATGAGCCCAAATACATACTCATACTGAAAAGTATTTTAAAATATAAATATCATTGTCCCAATAAATAAATGTCATTTACCTTATTAATAAAAGTGTTCTAAGTGCTCCACACAACTTGCTTATAAACATTTCTCTGTTTTCTGTAAAATAAATGTTTTTAACAAAGATGGCCAATATTTTAAAAAATCAAATTTAAATTTTGAATGTTGTGAAAGTCATGTTATCACCTTAATTTTCACTTCTTTTGTCTCAAACAAATTGTTTTTAGATCCCATTTCTTTGGAAACTTATCTGCTTATTATTTAAAAATAGCCCATGTTTTTTAAGTTATATAATTCCTTGCACATATCTTACAGATTATCTCCATTTCATTGCAAATGATGTAACAGAATTGATGAATTATATAATGTTTCTTGAGATCACCTATACAAGTATAATTCCTAATTTGATCAAATCTTATGTTTTAAAAATATAATAAAACTTTTATTACTTTAAATCATAAATGAAACAAAAATAAATTGAAAAGTTAATGATATACTGCTTGTAATACATTAAAAAACTCATAAAGTATAAATTTCAGAAATGTAAAGATATAAATTCTATTTTTGGCAGAATTAAAAAAAAATTCTACAACAAATATAGAAATTAGTTCTGTGGTCACTTCGTATGACCTCGAATGCCTTCCCTTTCAGCCCAAAAGGAAGGCAATGATGTTCCAGAAGGAAAAAAGGGAAATATTTTACTCAAATAATGGTTACAGTACAGGAAAGTGTTATGTCCTAACCACAGGTTCATTCTCAAGGGATTTATTTCATCCAACCAAATAACAAAGCAAACATTGAATTAACTCTGTGTTTAAGTTTTTGTTGTTGTTGCTTTTCCAGAAACTGGAGAAAAGCTCACAAAAAGATGCTGTAAGTACCATGAGAGTTTAGGCTCTGTTTGACAAGCAATTAGCAACATAATTATAAACATATCTATGAATGTGGTGGAGCGTAGAGGGGCAAAGCTAAGACAATGTCTTGCACGTACCCAAACACCTTGGGGAAGAAGTTACTGAGTGTGGGGTCTCAGTACCAGTCTGCTAAGATAACACCAAGTTTGGTAGGCACAACAGTCCAAAGAGACAGTGTTCTGCATGCTTTGTTGGCACGTAGCAACGAGAACCTTGAAGGCTCATGTGCAGCCACCTAAGGTAAAATACTGTTCTGTCCAAGAAAAGTGACGAAAATAGAAGATACGTGGAAGCAATGAATTCAACACCCTGAGACTACAGAAGAAAAATCTGGTGACTGGCTAACATAACCAACTACTCTGAAATGTAGTGTGTGTGTGTGTGTGTGTGTGTGTGTGTGTGTGTGTGTGTGTGTGTGTGTGTGTGTGTAAAATCTCCAGGCTTTTACTAGACCAGGAAGATGAAGCAGGAAAACCACAGAATAATGGATGTCAGCAGATAAGTCCTGTAGGATTTATCCAAGGGTCAGTAGGCTCTGATGGCTCTCAGAGTTGGCAAGCAATATGGCCAGGCACTGAAAGATCCTGGGGTGGCAGTCAATATTATTGGCTCAAGAACCAGAGATTGATGCAATCGATCCAGAAAGCAGGCCAACAGGGGAAAAAATGAAGCTCCCTCTGATGTCTACTTATGTAACAAATAGATAAAAATCCCTTCAAAGATATCATCAGGTTAAGACCCAAGTAACTGCTTGGCTCACACTCAACATGGAATTCATTACATGGTATTAGATCACATTAAGGAGGTTTCAAACTGCCAAACCACTGAGAATTCGGGTGCAGCCCAGTTGACACAAAACATAACTCTCACAAACACCCTCTGAGAATTTTAACATGCCCCAAGAAGGACATTATGCATACCCCCAAAAATGGAAATTGAATTTGAGCTTATCTTTTAAAAAATCTTAATTGGCATATAATTCACATACCATACATTCTTCATAAACCCAGCTTCTCTGATTACTTGCTCCCCATACAGATTGAGTAAATTTGGTGAGAAGATGAAATCCTGACTCATCTGCCTTTCCTGATTTTCAAACATGCAGTATTTCCTGCTTCTGTTTGTACACCTGTCTCTGGATCCACATACAGATTCTGCATGGGCATAATATAGTGTTCTGAGATTCCCATTCTTCTCAAGGCTATCCATAATTGTTATGCCTTAACATAGCCAACAAAACAAAAACACACATCTTTCTAGTGCTCTCTGCTTTGAGCCAAGATCCATCTGAAATCAGCAATGCTCTAAGTCCTCTTCTGAATCCAGCAGGAACCTCTGGCAGCTTCCTGTCAATTTTCTGCTACAACCTTTGTTGGATGATCTTAAGTAAAATTTACTTGCATTTGATATCTACAATAGTGTTACATAATTCATACATTCTCCCTGGTTATTTTTCTTTGGAATGGGTATAACTGTGGATCTCTTTCAGTCAGTTGACCAAAAAGCTTGGTCAACTTCCCAGTCTTCCAAAATCCCTGGCATAGATGAATGAATGCTTCCAGTACTTCTTCAGCTTGTTGAAACATTTCCATTGGTATTCCATCAATTCTTGGAGCCTTGTTGTTGGCTAGGAGCCATGGTAGTGTGGTTGTTATATGTTGGGCTGCAGACCATATGGCTGGAAGTTTGAAACCCCCAGCAACTCCAGGAAGAAAGACTGGGCTTCCTACTCTCACAAACAGTCCCAGTCTCAGAAACCCACAAGGGGTCATTGCGTCAGCATTGACTGACTGTCAGAGAGTTTGTTTTTTGGCTTTGGTCATGTAACCCTGGTGATGGAGTAGTTCCACTGTGTTCTCTCTAATGAGCGCTATGGCAGCGACTAAATGGCAGTGAATTTGGTCTGGAGTTTGGTTTTTGGCTAATGATTTCCGTGTAGCTTGAACTTCCTTCAGCACTATTGGTTCTAGCTCACATGCTGCCTCCTGAAATAGTTGAATGTCAGCTAATTCTTTTTGGTACAATGACTGTGTGTATTCTTCCCATCTTTTGATGCTTTCTGAATCATTCAATATTTTTCCCATAGAATCTTTAAATCTTGCCTCTCGCGGCTTGCATTTTGTCTTTAATTCAGTTTACGATATACTGAGCATGTTATTCTTGATGTTCTAACTGTAGGTCTTTGCACATTTTGTTATATTTTATTTTCTTTTTCAGAGCTGCCCTTTGAAATTTTCTGTTCAGTTCCTTGACTTTGACTTCATCGTTTCTTCCATTTGCCTTAGCTACTCTGTGATAAAGAGCAGGTTTAAGAGTCTCTTCTGACATCCACTTTTATCTTTTCTTTCTTTCCTGTATTTTTCATGACCTTTTGCCTTCTTCATGTATGATATTCTTGATATAATTCCACGGCTTCTTTATTAGTATTCAATGCATCAAATCTGTTCCTTAAATTATCACAAAATTCAGGTGGGATAGACTCAAAGTCATATTTGGTCTCTTGTTCTGGGTACTGGGATACCTAACACTTGAACAGGTCTTTAGGCATGATTTTGTGATTGTGATAAGTAAGACAGACAGACAGTGGGGCCCAGGGGCTCCTTGTCCCATGTCAGCACTGAGAGATTGGATGTCTTTTCCATAATGGAGCATACAGATCTTTCATAAGGCTTGCACGTCATACAGCAAACATAGTACATAGTCAATGGGTAATATTATAAGGGGATAGCATAATAAACCAGCCATGAAGTGAGTCATCATCTTGACCTAGTGCTCATTGACCTTCAACACCCCTGAGCCCTCCACAGGGGTTTACTACATTTTGCAATGTGGGTTCCTCTTATAGAGTCTGCTTACTCTTATCTACGGATAACCTCCAGGCACAGAGACTAGCCAGATGCAGGAACAAATCAACCTTTTTGGGAGCTCCTTTAGAACCATTCCTTTGGGGGGAGTGTTATTGGAGGAACTGTGTCCCGCCATGAGAATAAATATGAAGATTTTTTTATATCTCATAACCGTGAGGGTATTCCCCACCGGAGTCGACTTTCCTGACATATAAGTATGAGCATGGATGATTTAGCTGCATTACACTCATATTCAGTCCCTCAATTTTACCACAATATTTGTGGACTTGTTTTACATTTCTTCAGTTTTAACTGGAGCTTGCCTATGAGCAATGGATGGCCAGCCACAGCAGCTTCTCGTCTGATTTTAGCTGCTAATATTGAGTTTGTCCATCATCTCTTCCCACAGATGTAGTCAATTTGATCTCTGTGTAGTCCATCTGGAGAAGTTTATGTTGTAGCCATTTGTTTTGCTGAGAAAAAGGTATTTGCAATGAAGAACTCATTGGTCTTATGCAATTCTATCATGTGATATCAATCTTCATTTCTATCCCCAAGGACATATTTCCCAACTATTGTTCCATCCCCTTTGTTTTTAACTTTTGCATTCCAATCACTAATAGTAATCATTATATATTGATTGCATGTTTGATTAGTTTCAGATGAAAAGACTTTGGTACAATTCTTCAACATCTTCATTGCTAACTTTGCTGGTTGGTGAATAAATTTGAATAATGCTTGCATTGATTAGATTTCCTTGAATGTGGACAGATATATTCAATATGCAGAGTGTAGACAATGCTATCACAGAAAGCATTGTACTTCAAGAAAGATTTTGAAATGTCCTTTTTGATGGTGAATGAAATACCATTCTTCTTGATTATCTAATTCCCAGCATAATAAACCCTATGATTTTCTAATTCAAAATGGCCAATAACAGGCCATTTTCAACTTTCTGGTGCCAAGAATGTTGATTTTTTCTGCGTTCAATTTTATTTTTTCCAACTTCCAATTTTCCTAGATTCATCCTTGGTGCATTCGAAGTTCTGATTATTGATTGATGTCTGCAGCTTTGTCTCCTTTTTTATTTTTTGAGTTCTACCCTATCAGCAAAGGAAGGGAGGTCTCTAAGACTTTACTCTCACAGCCTTTATTTATTGTCATTATTCTATAAGATTCAAAACACTGTTGAAAGTAAGAAATGACAACATTTTTAGGCCTGCTTTTTAGACTGAAATACATGCATTGTTGACTCCTACAGATTAAAACTTAAGTAACTGAACAGTATTGGGGACAGGGTAAAACTCCGGCTAGACAAGAGCATGTACTTGGGTACAGATAAGAGCTGGAAACACAGGGAATTCAGGGCAGATAAACTCCTCAGGACCAATAATGAGAGTAGCCATACCAGGAGGGTAAGGGGAAGATGGAAGGAGAAATGATCTACATATAACCCCCTCCCAAGGGAATGGACAACAGAACAGTGGTTAAAGGGAGACATTGGCCAATGTAAGACATGACAAAAGAGTAATAATTTATCAATTTTCAAGGGTTCATGAGGGCGGGAGGGAAAAAATGAGGAGCTGATACCAAGGGCTCAAATAGAAAAGAAAATGTTTTGAAAATGATGATGGCAACAAATTTACAAATGTGCTTGACACAATGGATATGTGTATGGGTTGTGACAAGAGCTGTGTGAGCCCCCAATAACATGATTAAAAAAAAACTTTCAATAACATGTATTCTCAAAGGCAAAAGGTATTCTCTATTGCCTGTCAAATTAATATCTGCTACAAACAGCAAAAGAAGCATTTAAGTAGTAAATACATGGTAGGCTAGGCCCGCGATTCATTGGGTACCTTCAAAGCACGAGGTCCAATCCAAAGTGCAATGTCATCCAATTCCTTAACTTCGGGATAGCGGCTCTCTGCTTCTGCTCACACTAGGGCATGTCAGCCCGAACCCAGGGAGTATGGTTCCTTGCAGCTACTGCTGCGGAGTTGAAGGCACAGTCATTTCCCTTGGTGGGTGTCCACCGTCAGTCTTTCTTGTGTGGCCTATGAAAGATGTTGTGCTCTTCAGACAGAGAAAGTCTAATTTCTCTTTGTATATCTCACACAGTCACCAAGGGCTGGGTAGATGTGGCATCACATTAGGTGCAAAATGCTGTGTATATTGTGTTCTATATAAGTATTTTTAAGAGTTTTTTCTCTCCCAATTTAGCTAATCTTATAAAGATCTTTAAAGGTCAAGGGACAGAGACTGTCTAGGATTTCTGGGATCGAATGCTCAATGTATTCAATATCCAAACAGACTCATATATCAGAGCAAAGGAAACAGATATTTGCTGATTTTGCCAGTGATGCAGTGCACAGGGTCACAGAAGGTTTTGCTGCTATCTGCTAAACCATAAAAAAAGAAAAACTAAAAAGAATTCTTTTCTGAAATCTCCCAACAGGTGAGGTCTGTGGAGAAATGTAAAACAGAGTTATCTAGCTATAGCTATTTCATTATTCTTTTGCTAGTGTCCCAAAAGATGATTTCTTTAAACTAATTTAAAGAAACAAAATAGTTATATAGAATATGCATATTATCAATGTATGTATGAGGAGCCTTCAAAAAGTGGAATTAAAAGATAATTAGATTTTCCCACAAACTTTTCTAAGTCCCTTTGTGTGTGTGTGTTTGGGTATGTGTGTGTATCAGGTTTAAATTATGATAAACATTGATGATAACCAATTCGTATATAAAATTCAGTGTTATTTTCAATGATGTGTTTACTTATCTGCTTCTCAAAAAATGTCTTAGAGTTGTTTAAAAATTTTAAGTTGAGACGACATTCTATTTCATCCCCTGTTGTTTTTATTTATGTTGGAGCATAAGTGTCACAAACAAACACAAGAGTCTTTTTGTGTCTGACTCAGCAAGCTGCCGTTGCTGAGTCAGTACCATTAGGCGGACAGCACACCGTGTCTGTACAGTAAACCACTCTGGAGAGTGTAAAGGCTGTGACTTCGGGGAAACAGTCCCCATCTTCTCACACGTCTCTCAAGGCACCTTTTGGGGGATTTAAACCTTTAACATTTGGACCAGTACCATTGGACCAGTACCATTAGACCAGTACCATAATGCTTAACCATTTGCACAACCCAGAGTTTCAATTTTTTTACATAATTTTGTTGGTGGCTCGTACAACTCATCGCAATCCATCCATACCTCCATTGTATCAAGCACATTTGTACATTTGTTGCCATCATCATTCTGAAAACACTTGCTTTCTACTTGAGCCCCTGGTATCAGCTCCTCATGCTTCCCCTCCTCCCTGCTCCCTTCTCCCTCATGAACCCTTGATAACTTATAAGTTATGGTTATTTTGTCATGTCTTACACTATACAATGTCTCCCTTCACCCACTGAAGGATCTACATGCAGAGTTTCATTCTATGTTTGAAAATTCCATGTTTAAGTGTCCTTTTTCCCCCAGCAAAATCTAAATCTCAGTTGTACACTAACTTGGCTAGTGTAAAGATTAATAATAATAACTTGAAGGCCCATCCTACCTGAAGACATGTATATTTTTATTGTGGGTCTCA
Source organism: Tenrec ecaudatus (assembly GCF_050624435.1). Taxonomy (NCBI): domain Eukaryota; kingdom Metazoa; phylum Chordata; class Mammalia; order Afrosoricida; family Tenrecidae; genus Tenrec; species Tenrec ecaudatus. The sequence continues at coordinate 24,857,009 of NC_134542.1, read as the reverse complement.
AAAAAATTATCACACTGCTGTCTAGTTACAATGACTCATGGGAACGCTGTGGGTGTGAAGATGAGGTTTTCTCCCACATGGTTTTCAGTGGCTGATCTTTTAGTAAATCAGGGGGCTTTTCCCCCTGAGGTTTATCTAGTCAGAGTCAGATTTCTAACCTTTTATAAAGCTTGTTATCCTTGCAAATTTTAAAATATCAAACTATGCTAAATAAAGTCTATAGGTGTTGAAGGGTATTAGAAGACTGATCCAAACCAATGAAACAGAGAACTTACAAAATCGAAGTCAGAGAACCTCTGGATGAGACCCGTTTGATGAGCTCGGGTTCTTCCAAATAGAAATTGCTCTGCCCTTGGACTGCTGACATAAACATCCAAGTCTGCTTCAGAGCCTCATCACTGGAAGATGATTTTCCTGGGAGCGATTCCCATGAACTTCTATGGAATTTGGACTCCAGCTTGTCTAGATGAATGGTTTGTCTGACCTTGAACCTCTTCTGGAAAGTTGGACAATGCCAAAGTCAAAATATTAACCTTCCAATCAGAATTGTGTTTGGGATCTGATTTTTCTTCTGCCCACCCTAAGGTGGCAGGTCCTCTGCTCATCCTGTTGCACACTGTCACCTGATTCATAAAATAATAGCAATAGACAAGGCTTTGACTTATTTGAAACTTTATTTGTTTTGTTGTTGCTTTTTTTAAAAGAAAGGTCTGGATCAATTGAGATGTTTAAATTCTAAGGAAAATGGTTCAACAAAAGCTTAATCATCAGATAGGGTCCATGCAGATCAGATGCTTTTTAAAAAAAAAATCACTAGCTACATTTTATTAAGTGTAATTTACCAAAGCAGCAATGAATTTATGTTTGTCCCCTTCCTCTCTTATTTGTTTCTCACCCCATTACATCCTCCACTAATAAATTGGTACTGTAGAAATGTGCAGTGAAAATATAGTTAATTCCCATTCTGAATTTCAGCTTTTACTCATTAAGAAGTGGGTCCTATACCTTCACTAGTAGTGCTGGTCTATCTACATGTTGCAATCTCTTCTTGTCAAGTGAAAAAAAAATCCAAAGAGTTAGCTTTATTTTCACTGAGGATCTTTCTTTCTTATGCTGGACTTTTCTATTTATACACGACCAAAATAAAGGTTTTAAAAGCTCAATATTTTCCAAACACTTTCTACTGATGAACTTATTTTATGTAAGGGTTCATAAAAATACTGCTTATAGTAAAGTAGAATAATGATTGGGAGCATAAAGGGTTGACTCTGGGTTTCCTGTGTTCTAATTGCTGTTTATGTGCCAAAAGACGTTACTTAACACCCCTGCTACCCGAACCAAATAAAATCGAGGTGATTCTGAATCATGTCAACTCTGTAGGACAGGGTACAATTGCCTCTTTGGGTTTCTAAGCTCTAATAGTTTACAGGAGTCTCCCAAGGAGCCGCCGATGGTTTTCAACTGGTGACCTTGCATTTAGTAGCCCGACCATAACCATTATGTGCCATGAGCACGCTTTACTATCCTTGTAAGCTTCCGTTTATTCTTCTGTAAAATGAGGATTATAAAAGTACCTACTTGAGAGGATTGTAATGTGGAAGCAAATATCTGATCTGAGAGATAGCCGTGTATGGTAAATATTTAGGAAGTTAATGTTAGTTGACTTTTTTGGTATTTTTTATGATCATAGGATGATGTTTTCTATTTCTCAAACTCAAGTTTTCTGGGTTATGATTGTTATTGCTTGATGTTTTGTTGTTGCTTTTCTCTCTCTGGATGCTCCCATATACAGATCTTCTTTTTGCCTCAAATGTTATAATAACATTTTTAGTCCTCTTAACTGAAAAGATTCTTTCAGTTAGACAACAATTTCAGTTGTCGGAAACTGAAACAACAGTTTCAGTTAGACAACAGAATACATTTATTCCCAACTACCGCACTATGCCTAAACATGGCCTTCCACACCCCTGCAGCAGCTACTGGCGTTGTGATAAGTGCCTCATCTTTTCATTTCTTATATCCTAAGTACACATTTGAAATTCTGTAAAATGTCAAGGAAAGGACAGTCCCCCTTCTAATGTTAGAGAAAATTACAGCAGTTTATCTGAGAAACCGATTTCACCTGTGTCCCAACTGCCTCAGCTCACTCCCTTACACACTGATGCCAGACTCTTCAAAAGTTACACTGGCCAAGTCTTCGGTTTATTTGAAACTTTGAAAGCCTGATTGATCGAAATGTGTAAATACTCTGGGAAAGTGGTCCAACGTTTAGACAGTGATGAATTAAGTCATGGGATGCCCTCTGCATTTCTCTTTCTTTCTAACACTTTGAAAGAATATTATGAAACACACACACACACAGCAATGGCCATTGAGTCCATTCTGACTCAGAGTGTGACAGACAGAATTGTTCCCTCGGGCTTCTGAGACCGAGCTTGTAAATCTTGAAGGGAGCTGTGATCCTCAGCTTTCTCCCACGGAGCAGCTGTTGAGTGGAGCTGCTCGTCTGGCACCTACAGCCCAATGTGTACCAGGGCTCCCTACTATGGACCATGAAAAGGGGGATCCGTGTACTTGGAGCTGGCTCGTCTCCTACCGCAGCAGCCAAGCATCCTTGATCCGATGCATTTTTCCCAACATGATGAAGACCCCCAGTCGCTTAACTGCAGCTTCTGAAAACCTCGTGGCAATGCCTGTCTCCATCTTGCTTAGAATGATTAGCACATCTACTTCATATTAAGCCTCTGTGAAGCGATTAACCTGAGATCTTCCAGAGTCAATAAGATTACATGATTGATTAATTTGACCCCAAGGGCACATCCTTCAGGAAAGCACATATGTTTATTTTTTTAGGTAAAGATAACTCCACGGGAAGTTGTCAAAACTACTTATAATGTTTGTCCCCTGACCTTCCCAACCTCCTCCTTGCACTAATCCTCCTTGACAAGGAACAGGGAGACTGTGAGGTCTGCAACAAACACATGTCAAACAGGATCACAATCAGCAATCAGTTTCCCCTCCTGCTTGATCAGCTGCAGCGAGCTGTGACTTCCACCAGCTGAAAGTCCGGGACGGTGAGGGAGGGAAAAGGGAGTCATGTTTGCTACTGATTATCTCAGATATTTTTCTAAAGTTTACACAAAATCGTCTATTTTCTCACCCTGGTGACAGTCTTGAAAATTTGGTAATATCTTTTGGGTCACACTGAGCAGTGTCTCTAATTTAACATGTCCTGAATTGCATTTTAGCATCTAATAAGAACACACATAAATAAATATTTGACTAGAGCTTAACAAATCCACATGACTGTAAAATGCAAACTCTAGGCACTGCAAATAATTGAGAAGAAAGGGTTATTTAATAAATGACTTGAAGGTATTTGGTTACTCTATTTAGGTGACCGTGATGTTTATAACAGTAGTGAATTCCTACTTTATACTATTCAGCAAAGTGGATTACAATTGGATTAACTTTAATCAAATATGATCATAACAGCTGTGAAAGAATAAGAGGAAAATAGCAGCAAATCCTCATGTCTCAGATTGGCTATGAAATGGGGAAGACATGAAAGAAATAGCAGATCTCTTTTGGAAGTGGAGGCACTCTTAGAAGAGAGACATGAAAAGTCATCCCTGTGTCCATGACCCGTAAAAATAGCACCAGTTTCATCTCCAAAATTAACCTGTGCGTGCCCTACCACACAGGTCCACCAACACGGACAATTTAATCCAAGCCCATTTCTCTCCCTCATTGTGGCTGTGTGTGTGTGTGTGTGTGTGTGTGTGTGTGTGTGTGTGTGTGTGTGTGTGAATATTCCCTTCATTTGCTGCCTAAACAAGCCTGTTGGCTCTTAGCCTTTCCAGAGACAGATTTCCCTTCCACAGAGTCACAAATGATTTCACGGTGGTGATGGAAATTGATTTCACCTGGTTTCTGTCTAGCTCTCACACTAAATAAATAACACATGAAGCACATTCTCCAATCATGCCTTCAGTGCCATGTAGTCTTGGATCAGATGGGGTATAAACCTCTCCCCACCTTATTAAAATATTCACATGAAACTACTACATATTCCTGTACCTTGAGCAAAAATGATGACCTCACGTCATGCTTGCCACACTCAAAGCAGTCTCGCAACAAGGCCAGGCGGCTGCACACGCATGCACAGGGCTATGGCAGGTTTCTCACTGGGCTACTGAGTGACATGTTGAATAATTCAGTGCATGGGAGCTAGCCTAAGAATTGTAGAATTTTTACCAGCGGTCTTTGTCTACACCTACTAGATAAAAATAGCACCGCAGAGTAAAGACAACCAGAGCAAACAAAGAAAACTCTATCCATGAATTCATTTTAACCCCTCATTCAACTGTGAACCCTAATCTAAGAACAATCAGATCTCAAACACTGTCTGTTACATATGCAGCCCTACTCAATACTATCCCTCACGGAAGGATCACTGAAGATACGGTGCCATGGCAAAGGGTGGGAAGAAATCATATGATGTTTGGCTATTAGAAAGAATCACATCTAGAGACTTAAAAGCTTTGTCTTAAATAACCATCTAAGTGATGTGACAGATAGTCCCACCCAGAAGAAACAGATCAGACTGTGTGATTGAAGAACTGTACATGACAAAATCTGAGAGCAGAGGAGGAAAATGTGTAAGAGTTTACATTCTGATAACCCAGTCTACAGAAGGATGGCGTGTAAAAACCCAACACCCATTAGTAGAGGCCCCTCAGGGGATGATAACCCTCCATTAAATACCTATGGATCATTGACCAGGGATGTGAAAAGTCCTGCCCATATACAAAGCACATCAGAAAACGAATTATTGCCAGTATAGTTAGCATCTTAATATTTCTTTTCCCTTTTAATTATTCTTAATTTTTTTCTATTTTTGTCCCTTTCTGCTTTCTTTTGGAGTGAGAAAATTAACCAATGACTATTGAATAAGTTGTATAAAAAAACCCAAACCAAACGCACTGTCATCCTTACAATGCCAACTCACAGCAACCCTACCACGCAGGGCACACCTGCCCCTGTGGGTTTCTGACATCGCAACTCTTCACAGGAATGGAAAGTCTCCTCTTTCGCCCTCAGAGCCACCGATGGTTTTGAGCTGGTGGTTTTCAACTGCTGCTCTCTGCCAGCAGCCTGCAGTGGAACCACTACGCCACCAGAACCCCTTGACCAAGTTGTATGGAAATTGTTCAATGGAAAGCTAATTTTCTACATAAACTTTCATGGAAGACACAATAAAATTATATTTTTAAAAATCTCTAGACTGAAAAGTATGTGTGGGTCAGAAAGAATAACCTTTAATTGAGAATCTCCTATTTAGAGAAAAGAAGTTGTCTGGTGACTTAAAAAAAGAGGAAGAAGAACGAGAACAATCCCATTTATTGTCTGTGTGCTTATCCCTCCAACGAGGCGGTAAGAGATCATGAGTAGGCAGGAGTCAAGCTCTCCACTGGGACTGAAACTGACTGTGCAGGATAGCCTCACCTATGCTGTCTTTTGAGTTCAACTTTGTTGTGTGTTGGTTGTACCCAAATCTTGTTTTAGATTGTGAAGCACTTGATAGTCATATCTTATTTACTTAGACTGATGTACATGTTGAAGTCTGAAGTTTATACAATCTGGAATCATCTTTTTAAGAGCTCCCAAACCAAAACCTAACCTATTGCAATTTAGTCCATTCTGAATCATCATGCCACTAAAGAACAGTAGAGCTTCCCTTTGGGGATCAAAGCCTGTAGATCTTTATAGGAGGAGAAAGCCTCATCTTTCTCCAGAGGAGAGACCAGTGAGTTCGAGCTGGTGACCTTGTGGTTAGCAGCCCAATGTGTAGCCGATTGTATCACCAAGGGTCTTTTCTTTTAGGAGAAACCATAAAATTTGTTAATATAAAATTAGGTCTAATATCTAAAATGAAATAAAGATATCACATTACTGGGGTTTAAAATATCAGATATGCTTTTGCTAATGCCTCTTCAGGAAGTTTACAAAAGATGCTCATGTTGGAATATTTCCTCATACTATCTTTTGGGTGGGATGATGGGGGTGTCTGATGGAATGAAGGAGAAACACTTAGTTGCTTGGCAGTTCAAATCCTTAAGATGCTCCGGAGTGGCTGTGTGAGACAAAAGACCCAGCAACAAGCCCCATAAAGATTTCAACGTAGGGAATTCTCGGTGGAGTGCATTTGTGCAGTACAAATTTATTTTCCAAATTTGGGTGAAATACTGTAGCTTGGTTTTCCACTTTCACAAAATATGCTAATTGGATTCTCATCTGATTTTACAATTTCCCATTAATGAAGATCTAAACAGGTATATTTAAAAACATTAGATGGCTTAGGTTTTGAGCTTATTCTTGGATTGTCTGAAAGTATTGAGCTGAATATAAACAGCTAATGAAAATTCTGCATAGGCAAAGGGTATATAAAAATGCAATGAATGTCAGTAAAATTATACAGTCACTTTTATAATCATCATTTTATAGATTACCCAATACAAACCTCATCAGATGTTAAAATCCATCATTTCAGTTGATGGAAAATGAGTATAATAGCCAAGCCACAAAGTTAATAAAAACATTTCAAAGTTTCCGTTATTAAAAACTCAGAAAGGTTAACATTTTAGATGTAAAAAGAGCAAGACACCAATCGATGTAACGGGAGATAAAGGGTAAAATATGCAACGCTCTGACTCTACCAATCCAATTACTCCTGTTTCTCAGCATCTATCAGGCAGTCATAGTTTAGTGCTCTCCCTCGACTCGCTTGTCTTGCCTCTTATCTCACCTCCTGTTTGCACTTCGATTGACTCAGGGCAAAGGTACGGCAAAAAGCAAACGATATGGTAAAATTAAAGAAAGAGCGCTGTGTATTTGAAAGCATACAAGTGTCCATCGCTGACTGCATGGCTCCGGTGTTTAAATATGTTTGAGCTCTAAAAGTCAGACCCCAATCCGTCTGGGTATTTTTAAATGGTCACTTCCAAACCTAAGTACAGTTCATGGAAGTTTGCATCTGTTGCTCTAAAGAGTACCTAACAGCTATGGCAGTGGTTCTCAACCTGTGGGTCACGGCCCCTTTGGGGGTCGAAGGACTCTCACAAAGTTTGCCTAAGACCACTGGAAACCACACAAACTTTTCACAGTATATAATTACATATTGTTTTGTGATTAATCACTATGCTTTAATTATGGTTAACTAGGTTCAACTTGTAACAATGAAAACACATCCTGCATAGCAGATACTTACATGTTGATTCATAACAGGAACAAAAGAACAGTGATGAAGTAGCAACGAAAATTGTGTAATGGTTGGGGGTCAGCACAATATGAGGAAGGTTGGGAACCATGGACCTATGGCCGTATGTTAGACTTTATCTCTGCCAGAGCACACAGCAGGCTACCTGTTCTTCCTGCATGCTGAAAGAAAAGTCTCTGCTTGGGGTGGGCTGTGTGTCACGTTTCATCACAGTCTAAAAACCTCTGCTTCTTCATCTGCAGTTGGGAATGGCAAGTGCTAATTTATAAACAGCCCTACAGGGCAGCCGTGAGGATGGAAGAAAACTGCCCTGTGGGCACCCTGGGGTTGAGTTGGTGAGTTTTATTAGGACTTTTGAAATTGTCCTGAATGAAGCTGCTTGTGGGCAAAAGTTAAAATTCACTGCCACTGTGGTTCTCAACGCTCTCTCTTCCAACTCCTTTCTCCTCTTAAGAATAACTGAGGATGCAAAGAACTTTTGTTTATTTGAGTTATTTCTTTTGATACTTGCTGTATTGGAACTGTAATTTCCCTAGTCATAAAAATACCTATCAATTTATATAAGAAATTCCTAACAGAAGTTAACATTTTATGAAAGATAAATATTTTCCAAAATGAAATTAGATAGAATATGGGCATTGTATTAATTATTCAAAGAGACTGAGCACCTCATATTTGCTTCTGCATTAGCTCTTTCAACACGTGCTGTTTCTGTTGAAACATACAGAGCACAATTAGGATTCATAGAGGATCTGCGCTGGTATTGGGGACCTTGCAATCTTCCTGAGAGCGCCTCAGGGATTCCAGGGATCCTGGAACCCTGCTCCGAGGACCATTCTTTTAGGGTACAGAAGCAACTGGGGAGAAGAGCACGGACACCATCAACATTGACTTCAACCCACCCCCACCCATGAAAGGCCCCTGCAGCTCCATGGGTCTTTCCTGACCCTTCTGAAGAAAGCTGCCCGAAGCCAAAGCTGGGGAGTATTCCACAAAGCTCTGGGATATGGTTCAGGAGGACCTGTGGGATCATGGTGACAGACAGGGACACCGTAAAGAAGACCTGCTGCCCTTGTAACATGTTTCTGGCTGATCATCCCTGGTGAAAAGAGCTCTGGTGGGGTAGTGATGACGCAATCGCCTTATGAGCAAACTGTTGGTAGCTCAAGCCTGCCCAGTAGGTTGGGAGAAGAAAAGCCAGGTGATTGTCTCTCCTAAAGACTGCAGCATAGGAAAACAACCGGACAGTTTTATTCTATCTTACGAGATTACTCTGAGTCAAAATAGGCCACACCTAACAACATGGCTGGTTTATCAGGGTGAATGTAGGAAACAGAACATCACTTATGCACCTCGAGGTTTCTGTTGGTTAAATCTGGGAGAACTGCACAAGAAAACACTGGGGACCCAGACACCTATCGATTGTCTTCAAGCTTTCTGTTACCTGTTTCTCTTTCGACTTGTCACAACTTATTTCCACTTCACTCTGCTCCAAGGTGATCCCTTTCCGTAGCCTGCTAATCATTTGACGAAAACAGCTGGAGAGAAAAGATGTGCGCTACTTGTTCAATAATCATATCCGTATTATGAAGGGCTTTACTATATTGCGTTTTGGTGGGTAGTTTGAGTTGACTAATTATGAACTAATGTACATACTAGGGAGGATTATTGATACAGTGGTTACCTATGAAGCTGTTAACAGCAAGGACCACAGTTTGAAGCCAGGAGCTGCTGTGCAGAAAGATGGTACGTTCTACTCTACTGAAGAGTGGCAGTCTGGGAAACTCCTGGGGATGTGCTCCCTGTACCATAGGGTTGTTACGAATCAGCTGCGACTCAATGGCTGTGAGAGTTTTCTTTTGTTTGTTTATTTGTTTTGGTTCTTTTAAGTGTAGATTCCAGATATATGTCATTATAACATTTAAAATTTTCCCGTGGCCCTAAAGATGCAGAGCATGCAATGATTGGTAACTTTGTTGAGGCTTGCGTTTGGAATATGCTGCAGAATCCATGAATCATTAGATGGTGAAAACACTCAGACACACACACACACACACACACACACACACACACCTTGGTAATGTAAATAAAGAGAAAATGAAGCGATTTACCTCTAACGTATGATTCTTGCTGAGCAAGAATTTATCATGAAATGACTAAGGGTCCCAAAATACCACTTAATTGTATCATGTAAACCTTCTTTAGGAGCTCTGGTGGCCTAGTGGTATATTAATTGACTGCTAACCACAAGATCAGCCGCTCAACCCTACCAGCCGCTGCATAGGAGAAGATGAAGCTTTCTGCTCCCATGAAGAGTATCAACCTTGTATATCCTATGTGAGCCAATATTTACATTCATTTTAGAATAATCATTGTTTGTAATTCACAGGGTATCTTATGGTTTTGACTCTTTGGGGAAAAGCTAATGCTTAGAGGAAGGTACAAAGTAAGTTTTAATCATACTTGCTACTACTTTTCTAAAAATAATTTTAACTTGAGAGTAGTGAATCTATCAAAACTTTATAAAGTAAAGCAGAAACAACATATCAAGGAGGGGCTCTGCTAACTAATACTAATATCTTCCCTGTTTCTGTGAAACATTGTACTAGCTATAATTTAAAATAATCTACAAACATAGGAATATTGCCAGATAAACTGTTAATACTTCCTTACAAAAATTAGTACAAAAAACTAATTCCAAACAAAAAGGGGGGGAATAAAAGAAAGGAAAGGAAATACAATTTATTGGGTGTTTTCTCTATCCTGGGCACTAATGTAGCCAGTAGGGATAGAATGTCGATAATAGAATTGGAATCACATGTTGTACAAGACAAAATTGTATTCCTTAAATGTCCTCAAATTCCCAGGGGAAACATTTCTAATTTCTCAGATTGTCTTTATGTTTACTGTAAATTACTTGAATTTACTACCAATGGAATAGATTGTTCTTTGTGGCAAGTTCCCACATGATGATTCTCATCTGAAACGTGAGGCCAATTCTTTCTTTCTTTACTACCTAAACTTTCTTCATCCACTCCTTAGCAGATGAAGGAAGCTCACATAGCATAAACCTTAATAAACTGAATATCCATGAACAAGGATAATTTAAGCTTGTTCTCTAAAGAAACCTTATATTTTAATTTTATTTTTTCATTTATTGAAACAAAGTATTCTTTAAGGAAATTTTACACATACACATAAAACATGATCAACATATTAACATTAATAGAATACCAGATTTAAAAGAACATTTTAAAAATACAAGACTATAAATGTGAGCATATACCATGCTTAGCTTAAACTATATTATCAGTAACTATTCATACTTTTTAAAAACATTTAAGACATTTCTTAAAAGCCTTGAATCCTTGATCCTCTTGTAATTATATGTAAACCACTTAGAATCTTTACCTAAAAAAATCAATTCTGCCTCTCAGCCAAAAAACAAAACAAAAGCCGCAACACAATATAGTTAATGTGGACTCGTAGTGACCCAAAAAGTCAGAGTCACAATTGCCCTGGTAAGTTTCCAAGACTGAAACTCTTCTGTGGGAGCAGAAAGCCCCCTTTCTCCTATGGAGCAGCTGGTGGTTTCCAACTGCTGACCTTGCCGAAATCACAGCCCAAGGCATAACCACTCCGCCACTAGAGGCCCTCCTGCCATCCATAGCAGGATGGCAATTTCCTTGATTCTTCTCCAATTTCCTCGATTCTTCTGACTCTGAGTATGCATGCTTCCAGTTATCCACATTTATCAAGGAGCCACAGAAATACGTCAAGATGGGCTCATTTCCGTCTGCATTTGAGTTTCTTAGATTTTAAATAGTTCTCCATCCTCCTGAGAAGGAAAGACTTGCAGTATAACCTGAAAGTTATACCATTCCCACCTTGAAAACTGCCCATTCACAAGCCTCAGATCCTGTCAGAATGAAACACACATTCTGATTTCGAATACCACTTTCTACCTACCTCTACTCTGGATTTTGTGATAGTTGAATATGTTAAATTTGGATTGAAAGTTTAAGGGAACTCACAGTGCTCATTGTGTGTGTTTCTGTAATACTTGGGGCAGTCAAGGAAACAGTAAATCCACAGCAAGTAATTATAAGATCAATGAATTAACTGTCAAGGGGATTTTTAAAAATTACTTTTTTTAAAAGCAGTAAATTAATGTGATAATACAGATATCATAGGGTATGTGGTGAATTTGTTTTTTTCTCCTAACCTCTATCTTTTGGAAATATCCCTTTTTTGTTTCCTGTGACTGGGGGAAAAATGCTCAAACTCCTTAGCTTACAGGTGGTCTTGTGACCCAGGACCTGCTGTAACAATTGAAGAAGTCCTTTCGACCCTATGCCTAATCAGGATGGTAATATGGTAAGAATGAATCTGCTTCTTTATTTTGCCTTTAGATGCTTGGAGTTGATTATGATACACATTCACCGACATGATGACTGGAATACTGTTTGCAAATATGTGCTCCCTCTACCAGGCATATTGACCAGGCTTGTATTCTACAACACTTTCTCAGCCACCACAGCTTGTTAAACACAGTGAATTCTTCTATCACTTCACCTCCTGCAAAAAAATTCTTTACTCCCACAGTTCAATTTTTATTTCTTTTTCAATGTTGCCGTGTGAAATATGTCAACTTGACACTCCTGGGTAACGATGGTTGCGGAGCTCAACCTATCAATTGGGTCACAGCCTGATGTCACCCCCGTGGTGTCATAAGTCTTTTTGTATATGTGAGACAGACCTAGCAGAATCAATGTCTCTTTGGCCCGTCAACTTCTGCCAGAACTGGATCTTGCCTCTGGTTGCCCAGTCTCCTGTTGTGTCACCTGCAGATGCCAGGAGCCATCAGTGGAATATCAGTGGATTTATTTGATCAACTTTGGGTGCATCTCTGCATCCACCAACCTTTGCCCCCTGTTGACTCTACTTCTCCCATCCTTATCTCATGGCTCACTCTCCTGTTGTATCACCTGTTGATCCCAGAATCTATCAATGAACTACCATGGATGGATTCATGTGGCTGACTTCAGATCTCTTCCTCTGCTAGCCTGGGCCCCAGCACCTCCTCCATTGTCTCTGCTTCATCATCCTGCTTCTTCCAAAACTCAGGAGAAGCCTGACTGGAACTAGAACTGAACTTACCAATTTCCATAATCACATAAACTATTTCTTATAGTAAGTCTCTTCCTCCATACAAACACATACTAGTGTCACTGGTTTTGCTTCTCTAGGAAATCAAACCTAACACACTGTGTTTCAAATATCATGCATAGTACAAACTATTTTTACACACACTTCTACATAATAGTGTTTTCTGTGAAAGCTGCCTCATTTTTTCCCTTTATTGTCTAGTATTTGAGGATTTTTTCCACACTCCATTCTCTTTTGTATACATGGCCTGTGTCTCTATTTTCTCTTAAGATTTTTTTCTCTTCTTTTAGCTTCTTTTTCTTATTCTAGAAAAAAAAGGGAAACCCACATTTATATCAGAATTCAGCAATCTAGTATTAAAAAACAAACAAACCACTTACATGGACAAAGTAAGATTACCGTATGTCATTGATGTTGGTACTGGTTTAGCTTTCTCTATTAGGCCTCCTTGCTAAAAGAGAATCTGTTGAGACTAAATATCTATTCATTTTGTATATATTTATTTGGTTTCTGACTTTATGATTCCTTATAAAAGGATAAAAGGATAAAACAATATTTTCATATCCCAGATCCCGTGTACATCTTAAACTAGCATTAAACCTCTTTATGTATCAGAGGAACACTAAAGTAAGCAAGTAAGATATTTCACACTTTATTTCCCAGCATGTACTATTAATGTATACTCTTCATATCTTTAGTTTGTTTTAGAGAAATGCAGTGCCAAGACTTTTTTGACCATTTGATTTTTAAGTATCATTCAACATTATTTATTGTAGCAATTATTTTAGTATCTGTAAAGTGCCAATTGTAAGAAAAACTGTTCGAACTGGGAAAGATTTCAACAATAACTCTAAATAAAACATATGTCTGTGTCTGTGGCATCCATTTATATTGAGAAATGATACTGAATGTGACACGGTATCATCACTGATAACTTTGATTATTAGCCAACCATAAACAAAAAGTACTACGTGCTGAGAGTTACTTTTCTTTCTATCACCATGTGATGAGATGATGTACTTGGAACCAGCAATGAATGATCTAGCTGTTGAAACTCTTGTTAATCTTTTCAGTCAAATTATAATCTAACTTATTTTTCTCAAAAAGAATGTCTTACCACTCAGCTTGGGACACATAAGTTCCAAATGTTTTCTTTTAACGACCTTTTTCAGTTATGTATTTCCTGGCATGCTCATGTATTTCTATAATGTAATTAGTAGAAATATACCTGTGTAATAAAGCCCTGTGATGAGCCCAGATAAACATATTTTCAAGTAGCTTTCTGCCCCCAAAATATATAGGTAATTTCTGCTCTCCTGCATTTAGAATTAACTGGAAGCTTCCATAGCACACTCACAAAATACACCCCATACCAATTAATTGGTAACCTTTGGAGATGGGGTCCTGGATTTTGTTTTATTTATAGTTATATTTATATTTATTCCTCCCAGGTAATTCTAAGTACAACCAAGGTGAAATATCATTAGTTTGGCCTCAATGAATGTTCAGAATCACTTTGTTTAATTTTCAGTCATTTGTTGAGAACAAGTTCTTTGACAAAAAAAAGACATTCACTTAACATTGATGGAAAATGGCAAATGTTTTCTTTTTCATTTTTAATTTGAAATATGTTAGAGAAACCCTTGATTGCAAGCATCTACATTTTAAAAGATTTACATTTTTATAAACTATTGTTCTCATTTGAATCTTCCTGGCCCGGGGTGGAGGGGGAGCATGGTGGGAGGGGCATGGTGGAGGGGAATATGGTGGGGAGGGGGCTGGTGGGGAGGTTGTCACACTGGGAGGCAATTAATGTTTAATCTTAACTCAAAATGAAAGTGCTGGAGAAAGACTTTGGGGCATTTAGGTCATTAGCAAACACCAGAAATTGAAGTATTCATTGCAGTATACATTATAATAATAAATACATTATTATGAGATTTATTTTCCTGAAATAGTAATTTTCCTGTGTAGGCACTTTGTAATACTTTATTTTTCTAGCATGGCTATTTTACTTATAAACTTATTTCTGAGTGCAGTTTTTGTATAAATAACATGAAAAATTAAACAATAAACACATTAGAGAGGGTTTAAGAAGAAAGATACCCTACCATTAGGACTAACAATGCAATCTATTGGAAAGAAGTGTTTGCTTATGAATACCATAGCAAAATGAAAACAATCCCCACACTTGTGATTACAGGATTTTACCATTTTAAAAATTATAAGCTTGTTAATTCCTGCATCGATCCCTGGTGGCACTGTGAGGTAAATGTTGGGCGACTAGCTGCAGGCTTGATGGTTCCAACCCACCACCTGCTCGGAGAGAGAAAGATGAGACTGTATGTGCCCATAAAGACTTATAGCCGTTGAACCTCTATATAGGATCATTTGGAGTCAGAATTTACCAGAAGACAGTGAGTTTGGGGATATCTGTACCTCTACTTTCAGACCACTGTATTTAACAGTATTTACCTCTGTTGCCATAGAAGCCTCCCTGTTTTTTCCCCTGCCTCCATCATTTTAAAATGACCTAAATATAAGGTATTTCTGCTTATCAAAAACCCAAATTAGTATAATGTACTACTTTGCTACAATAAAATAAATTGAATCTTTTATCTAAAAATTGTATTTCCAACTACTTGTCCATTGTTTCTCTGCCACTGAGTCTACTCTTACTCATAGTGACCCGCTAGGAGAGTGTAGAACTGCCCCTGTAGGTTTCTAAGACGGTCACTTTTACAAGAGTATAAATCCTCGTCTTTCTCTCTTGGACCGGCTGGTGGTTTCAAAGTGCTGACCTTGTGGTTAGAAACCCAGTGCATAACCTACTACACCACCAGGGCATCTGTGTTTCCATCTGTAATTTATGAAATATTATAAACTTGTAAATATTATTTTAAAATCAAATGTCAGGTTTGTTCTAATCAGGTGCATCAAGGAGATGTAATTATTAGTAATAAATAATAAGTTCTACCTTTCCCTTTTTAACAAGCTTTTGGAGGAAACAGACAATTGCTTGAATATCCTACTATTCAGTTTTTCCCTTTTTAACAAGCTTGTGGAGGAAACAGACAATTGCTTGAATATCCTACTATTCAGTTATGGATTTCAGGAGAGAGCGTATTTTAGTCCTTAGACTCTCAGCAAGGTTGCCCAAAAGAAAAGACATGTGAAATGGGTCTTAACTGATGAGATTTTTTAAATAGACAGTGAAATGAGTTGAGGAATCAATAAAACTTTTTAAAAATTCTATGAAAAAACAGACTGATATGACAAAATAATAATAACTTTTACATTTTCAAGGGTTCATGAGGGAGAGGGTAACAGGGAGGAAGGGGGAAATGAGGAGCTAACACCAAGGGCTCAAGTTGAAAGCAAATGTTTGGAGAATGATGATGGCAACAAATGTACCGATGTGTTGACACACAATGGATGTATGTGTGAATTGTCATAAGAGTTGTACTAGTCCCCAATGAAATTAGAAAGTCACAGGATCTGAAGGATGTGTATAATGTGTTCTGTCCATGGGAATGCAATCCCATTGGTTCCATTTCTGCAGAACATTCATATGAACGAAGGGCTCCACACATCCCCTGTAAACAATGGCAAGCCATCACGCAGGGTCAGATCAGACTTGCCATCACGCAGGGTCAGATCAGACTTGCCATCACGCAGGGTCAGATCAGACTTGCTTTTAGACTGCTGGTTCCTTAGGCAGCATTCCTTGACCTGACACGCTTTTGTCTCCTTACAGGCATACCTGAATTCCCCTTACATATTTGTCCCTTTGGTAAATAGCAGAAGTGGTTCACAAACAGTGGCTTACTTTATTTACAATTAAAAGAAAACCATGACATTTCCAGGAAGCTATATTAGCCCATGTTAATGATTTCCACTAAATGTTATATGCTTTCTTCATCACTATAACCTTGATGTCTAAAATGCAGCCATGTAGCAAATACAAATTTATCTTATTACAAGACCGCTCAAAAAGGTTTGCCGTTTGTGAATGAACTAACAAAATGCACACCTCCTCTGAAAAACTTGGGAGTCCAGTCACAGGAGAGAGATGGAAATCAAGGGTCTTCCTTGGAAAGTCATGTAAACAATCACCCTGAGCGAAGGTTAGCCTGTGTGTTTGCTTGATAAGAAATGGACCTATGGTAAATTTCTAAGATTTATTTTATAATCCTTGGAACTTGTTAGAGAGTGGGTGATTTATTTTTAGAAGTGTGCTACAAGAATATTAGAAACATTCCTTCGTTCAAAGAGTATTTAAAAAGGAAGCATAAAAAATAAAAGAATAACATTAAATTAAAAGGTAGCAGACTGGGTAAGATCTATTCCAGGTACAGAACAGGCACAACGGAGGAAGAGCCTATCAATTCCAGACCTTAGGAGGCTTACATCCTAGGGGAAGTAGATGGGAAAGGGGATGAGAGGAGCGAAGCCATGACCAAATTAACTAGTGCCCAAAATGTCAAATGGCAATGGGGATGGAATTAAGAAAATAGGAAAGAAAGAGGAGCTGATACCAATGGCCCAAATAGAAAGTACATTTAGAAAATGATGGTGCAACACATGTACAAATATGCTTGATACAATTGAAGTAGGGAATGTTAAAAGAGCTGTAAGAGCCACCAATAAAATGATTTTTTAAATATTTTTTAAAAGAAGAGTCTTATAAAAGACATATTTACTAATAACCTTTAAACCATTCTTCCAGATGAAGGATTCTGAGTTCCTTCCAGAACAATTCTTAAGTTTTAAAGATGTTTCCCAGGTTTCAGGGGCAGCAAACAAGTTCAAAGTGGCTGGAAGAGAGTGAGCTTATGCGAGGAGGATACATGTTGGAAATGCGGCCACAGCGTGGGGAGGCATGAGGTCAGGAAGATGAGCAGAAACCATGGGGATTGCGTGGACTTTGGTTTGTACTCTGAAGCAATGGGAATGGAGCTTAGAAGAACGGATCCATCTGCTACTGAGACTAAATTATGGACCCCGGGACACGAGGGCATGTAGTGTTAGCTCACTTGGGAGCTGGTGAGAATTTTAACTCCGCTGATGTAGTTGTTCGGCCAATCGAGGTGGTTCCCACACATAGCAACACTCTGTGCAGCCAGACACCACCAGGTCCTGCACCAGGTTCATATCAGTCTTCTGTTTGAGTTCATTTTTGCTGTCACTCCATGCTGTCGTTTATTGATGGCTATCATCTTTAGTGTCCCTCTACCAAGCATGATGTCCTTTCCTGAGAACTGGTCTCGCCTGGTAACATGCCCAAAGTACATCAAATGAAACTTTGCCCATCTTGGCTTCTACGGAGCATTCTGGCCATACTTCTTCCAAGACAGGGTTGCTTGTTCTTCTGGCTGTCCATGGTACTTTTAATATTCTTGGAGAGCACCATAATTCAAATGCATCCGTTCCTCTTCAGTCTCCCTTCTTCAATGTTGAATGTTCACTGTGGTGGAGTGGTTACACATTGGGCTGCAAGTCACAGGGTGAGAAGTTTGAAACCACCAGCTGGTCCACAGGTAAAGAAAGATCAACCTTTCCACTCCCATGAAGAGCTACGGTCTCAGGAAAACCACAGAGGCAGTTCTCCCCTATTCTATTGGGTTGCTATGGGTTGGAATTGGCTCGGTGGCAATGAGTTTGTTTTTTGAGTCTTAGTGGTGGGTGCATTCATTTGATTAATAATCATATTGACTGAACTCCCTGATATGTGGATAGATGTGATCCAATCTGGGCCAGCATGGTCCTACTTCAACATAGATCTGTAATGTCCTGTGTGAGGAGGAATGCCATGCCTTTCCTCTGGAACCTGTCATTCCCGGCATTGTAAACCATAGGCCTGCCTAATTCAAAATGGCCACACCAGTCCATTGTGGCTCACCTGTGCCTAACTCTTTATGAGTCCTGTTTCATTGATGACTCTCAATTTTCCTAGACACACATTTCATACATCCCAGGTTTCAATTATTAATAAATCTTTGCAACCATTTCTTACTTTGATTCATGCCCCATCAGCAAACAAAGGTCCTGAAGTCTTATTCCTGAAGACAGTATTCCACCCAAGTTGCTATGGTAGACTCTAATTTGAGAAGGCAGCTCTTCCTCAGTCATATTTTGAGTGCCTTCTGACCTGAGGGGCTTGTCTTCTGGCACAGTCTATAACAATGTTCTGCTGCTGATCATGAGGTTTGGATACCTGGTATGCTCTGCTGCTATCCATAAAGTTTTCCGCGGGATAATTCCTCTTAAGTCAACAGCCTGTTCCTTCTTCTTAGTCTGTTCTTAGTCTGGAAATTCTATTGAAGCTAATTCACGTTGGGTAACGCTGCTGGTATCTGAAATATCAGTGACTTTGTTTCCAGCATCACAGCAACACACACGTCACCACAGTTTGACAAAATGACATAAAACTGGTGATTGAGAATGAAAGGTGGGAGGCAGATAGTGTGGGCATCCTAGGTATATTTTGAAGACATGAGGCTTGAATATCAATATGTGAGATATCCAATTATTATCTGCTTATGTATGAAAATTATATTTGGGTTCATATTAAAGTACCTAAATTCCCCCAAACCTCAACAATAACATCAATGTATACTTTATACCTCATCTCTACCAAGGTAATGAATCATATTTTTACCCTTGACCTCAATCATCAAAAAAGGCAAAGACAAACTTTTGTAGTTGTTGAATATCTATCTATCTGATCTATGTGGTAACCATGAGAAAATTCATTTTGAATAAAAATAAGATATGCTTCTTGAACTGTTAGTAAGGATAAATGTGGAAAATGAAATATAACCTTCCAATTTCTAATGAGTTCCTGGCTATAAAAATATGCTTGTTTTCACTAACTTTTAAAAATCAAAACATTGAAAGTTTAATCTTAAATGCTCTCATATTTATTTTAAGTATTTATACATTTTATTTTAATTGATATCAAACAATGGCTAAATTGGCAATAAAATGTGAAACAATAGTACAAAGACAACAAGGATAAATCTACTTGATTTTTTAAAATTTCAATAATTGAAATGTTTGAAAGCTTCATACTTCTATATTTTAGGCATTGATACTTTTAAAATACTTTATTGGTATCAAATAGTAGTTAAATTGGCAATAAAATATTAATAAAAGCAATCCAAAGATATTAAGAATATTGAGGACTTCCCCAAAACATAATAATTCACAGGTCTAAAAATATTAGAGTCAATATCATGTTCTTCAGAAAAAAAATATTCAGATATAAATTATTAATTACTGTTAATTGAGTGATAAGACATACCTTAAAGTATTAACTTCATGCGTAAACCATGCTTTCCTCCTGATAATCAATTCAATTCATTCACGGTAAAAGAGTAGTGATTATGGGCGTTTTAGAGACTCTTCCTCTATTGTTCGCATTGTGAGAGAACGCGCAGCTCCTGAAGGCTCTGAAAGCTTTTCTCCATTCGCATCAGGAGCAGCCCCTCTCTGGTCGCCGTTTGAGTGGCTTCCAACATGGGGCCTAACCTTCTGATGCTGTATCTGATGGTGCTGCACGGTTATTCATAAGAGTATCAGTGGCAACCCCTCAGAAGCGCATGGGACAAAGTGTGGAGAAATAGCTGCGTCTGTACAAAGTATGACTCTAGGAAAATTGAAAGTTGTCAGAAATGAAATAGAACAGATCAAGATTGATATCTGTGTTCGGCTGGGTTATCTAGAGAAACAAATACAGTGACACTCATCTATGTAGAAGAAAGAGCTTTATATTAAGAAGCAATTTGACATCGAGAAGGTACCCCAGCTCAGTCGACCTCAAGTCCTTAAGTCCAATACTCGCCCCTCCTCAGGCTCACATAGCCACATGCTAGTGAAGCGGAATGGTGGATGGGGAAGGAGAAAGATGACAGGCCAGTGGGTGCAGAATCACATGGATCCAACATCGACGGACACATTGCAGGGCACTAACAGTCCTCAAGGAAGGCAGCAGTGTCTCAGCCAGCAGGACGACAACATTGCAGAGAGGGAGTGAGAGAGATCATCTCTGTTTGTCTTGCTCTTATACCAAAGGCTTATGGCATCAAGGAGGTGTCATCAGGTTGCGACTTGATTGGCAGATTTGACTTCATCCCTAACCAGGAATGACTAGTTGATGTCATCCTTAAGTACCACAGTATCCTAGGGAGCACTGGTCTGAAAGAGATTGGTATTGGCCATTTTGAATCAGTTGGCAATAAGGTGCTCTAAACAAGGACTGACAAATAAGGCAGGAGTTGAGTTACACTTATTATCAAAATATTTACGTGCCTACAGGGAGTCCAGTTAATGCAACTATTATTCAAATGTACACACCAACCATGAAAGCTAGTGAGAAGAAATTGAAATTTTGAACCAACTTTCCAGTCTGAAATTTTTCAAACAAACAATCAAGATACATTGATAATTATTGATCAGAATGCGAATGTTGGGAACAAAGCAGAAGGGTGAAATATAGTCTTGCTGATCAATATGAAATGGACAATATAGTCTTGCTGATCAATATGAAAGCTGGAGATTGTATAGGATCTTCCAAGATCAACCACCCCTTTGTTGCAAACTTTTTTCAAAATCACAAAAGGCAACTGTACACATAGACTTCACCAGACAGAAAACACAATAATCAAATTGACTACATCTCTGTAAGAACGCATGATGAAGAAACTCAATATTTGCAGCCAAAATGAAGCCAGGTTC
This sequence comes from Tenrec ecaudatus, assembly GCF_050624435.1. Taxonomy (NCBI): domain Eukaryota; kingdom Metazoa; phylum Chordata; class Mammalia; order Afrosoricida; family Tenrecidae; genus Tenrec; species Tenrec ecaudatus. The sequence goes on along the minus strand of NC_134542.1, from coordinate 24,835,822 downwards.
AAACTGTAGAATTTACTATTAGTACTCTAAGTAGAATCCAGTTGAAATTGAAAAAAATTAAACCGATCCACAAAGGTTAAAATATGACCATAAATATATCTCGCTTGCATTTTGAGACTCTCTCAAGAATAGATTTGAGACATAGAACACTAATGACAGAAGATCTGAGAAGCTATGAGATGAGAGGAGGAACATTAAATAGGAAGAAATAAAAAGATGATGGAAAAAGGTCAGAGTGGTCATCAGAAGAGATACTAAAAATGATCTTGAGCGTGGAGTGGGTAAATCAAATGGAAAAATTTGACAAAGTAAAGGAGCTGAATAGAAATTGTCAAAGGGCCGTCAAGAGGACAAAGCAAAGAAATGTGAAAATACCTGGAGTTAGGAAGCAGAAGAGAGAACACACGCACATATCTCAGGCTCAAAGAACTGAAAAGAAAAACCCAAGCCTCAAGTTGAAATATTAAAGGATTCTGTGAGCAAGTACAATTGTGCTAAAGATAATTCAGTAACAATTGTGCAGCCCAGTTACCGGAAGTTACCAGAAATACACATCCAAAACAGAGCAAAACAGCCTATCTCACCACACCAGTGACAATATCCCAGGAATGTCTCCATGCCACCCCACCCCCTACTAATGACCCTGTCTTCTTTCATCCCCCCTGCCCTCCCTCCTTTTTCTCACTGGCCCTTCCTCCTTCCCCTCTCCCTATCCCCCTCTCTCCCCTGACCAGCCAGAGCCTTCGCAGTCTGCTTCTTTTTGTGTGAAAAACATTTTTCTTAAGTTTTTTTCTTTATAATAATTATGCATGTAGCATTTTTCTTTATGAAATTGGCTGACTTTGGTGAGCATGTCTTCCAAATTTTCCCATTTTGTGAGGTGTTTAACTGTTTCATTAATGTTTGTTAGAGATGTATAATATTTTATGCCAGATTTTGTTTATCTACCCCGCCACAGACTGGTCTTTTCGGCTGTTTATATCTTATCACTATTCTGGAAAGTATTGTGATAGATATGGATATGTACATTTCTGTTCATATTTTGTTCTTTGTTTCTATGAAATATATATTAATATAGTGATTGTCAAAACCAAAGGACAAACTCCCTGTCATCGAGTCGATGCCAACCCTTAGAAAGCCCCTTCTTTCTGACATGGAACAGCTGAACCATTTTCGAACTGCTGAACTTAACAGATTGAAGTCCGATGCATAACCGGGGCTCCCAGAGATTTCCAGGTCAGGCGGCATTTCTATTTGCATTTGTGTAACGGCACATCATACTGATTTCCATAGTGGCTGTGCAATTCTGCCATCATACCACAGTATATAAGTGTTTGAATACCTCTACTTCAGCGGTTATCAACCTGTGAGTCATGACCCCTTGGGGGGGATCAAAGAACCCTTTCCCAGGTGGCGCTTGAATCATAACAGTAGCAAAATTACAGTTAGGAAGTAGCAATGAAAACAATTTTATGGTTGGTGGGGGGGATCACCACAACATGAGGAACTGTTTGAAAGGGCCATGGCATTAGGAAGGTTGAGAACCACTGTTCTATATCCCTCCAGCATTTACTATTTTCGGTTTATTTGAATTTTGCTATTAGTGTCAGTGTGCAGTGGTACTTCATCATTTTATTAGTCAATAAATGAAACTGTGTATTGCATTGAGTGACTGTGCTGCATAATACCTCTTTAAAGTGTTGAAAAGTTAGGATGTCACTTCATAGAATAAGGTTTGCCGGACCCAACCCAAACCACAATATTTTCAAATGCCTCATTAGCATGTGGAAGTTGGATATTGAATCAGGCAGACCACAGAAGAATCAGTGTATTTGAATGAACATGTTGGCAAAGAACATTGAAAGTACAGTTGACTGCCAGAAGAACAAAGAGATAGGTCTTGGAAGAAGTACAGCCAGAATGCTCCTTGGAACCGAGCGTGGCGCTACTCTGTCTCATGTCCTTTGGACACAGTATCCGCAGAGACGGATCCCTGGAGAAGGACGCCATACTTAGCAACGTCATTCATAGAAGGACAATGAAAACCAGGAAGATCCTCAACCAGATGAACTGACACCGAGGCTGCAAAAACTGGCTCCTATTTAACAAGGATTGTGCGACTGCCGGCCAGTTTCATTGTGTTTTGCTTTGGGTCACTATGTCAGAACGGACTCCACAGCACCACACAACACCTGCACATAATGATTTATTCCGCCTTGATAGCGTGATCTTGGTTCATCCCTTCCTCAAATTCTGTAAGTAAAAGTTAGCATCATTAACACTTTCAAAATTTGCTGCGGAATATACCTGATATACTTTTCAAATTAACGCAAAACTCACTGCCATCGAGTCAGCACTGACCCTTGGGAAATTCTGAGCCTGAAACTCTTTACAGGAGCCGACAGCCTATGCCTTCTCCCTCCCGGCTGCGGGTAGTTTCCACCTGCCGACCGTGCAGGTCGCAGTCCACCATGGGACCCCTGTACCACGAGGGCTGCTGCTAGATATTTTCATATTAGATATGCTAAAGAAAGAAAAGCCAATAATATCAGTGATTCCTTCCACTCTTCCCCCAAGTGGCCTCCTCCTGTCTTCTTTCCCAGTCATCACTGTCAGAGATGATCATCTGTCTCCTAGGAAACACGGAGGCTTTTGCAAAGTTCTGTATCACACTGGGGTTTCCTCTGCTTTATCCACGGCTACGGAAACACTCCTAATGCAGTTCTCGCCTTTCTCCCACGTCTGCCATTTTGAAAAGTCCACCGTGGCAACTCCGAGTTCGTGCGTCCTCTAGGATTTGTTTTGTTTCTTGTCAGAACTAATTACGTCTGCATGCGTACCTGTAGATACCCTGAGCCCTTCATGTTCCTACCATAGTCTCTTCCTCCCATTGCTGACTAGTGTGGGGTTCTCATCATTTTATACAGACTCAGAGTTGAGATAACAGCTAATTTAGAAATGGAAATTTGGGGGGGAAAAATCCCGACATTTAGGCAGTTAACCTAGAACATCTTTTCTTCAGCGTGAGCTCTTACTGAGATTCTTTGCTGTGTCTGTTTATAAATACAAAAGCTGCTTGTTGAGACAGATGGTTATTTACTATGTTTTCTCTATTACGCAGGATAAATTATTAAGATGAAAATAATTGAATATTGAATATGCCCTAGCAAAGAAATAATCTTTCACCAAGTCTGTCACATAGTATGCTGCAAGCATGCATTCCAATTAGTAGAGTAGGCCAGGTAGATTAATGTGTGAAATTGTTTAAATTCATGATCCAACCCTACTTTTCTTAAGAACTTAGTACAATTGTGAATCAATTATTATTCAAGTTTGTCAACATTCTGCAAGTCTGAACTATATTTTATGGCCTGTGAATATAAATCTTAATTCAATATACATACTATTTTAAAAGAGTTTTCTAGAAAGCCTTTTTCCCCATTTTGATCACGCTATATTACAACTGACCAAATCATTGTTCTTGTTAACATATTGCAAAACATGGCTAGGAAATATTTTACCATAGTTTTAGGTGAATAATTTTTGAACTACTAACGACTGTCATAGTAAGGAATATAATCAACTTGAAACACTGGATAAAATAATTTGACTACCATATGATTATAATGCTAACACCCACAATACCAAGCCAAGCTTGGTACCTTAGAGTACACACAGCTCCAAATGACCCCGTAAAACAGTTGAAACTGCCCCCGGGGGTTCCCGAGACTGTAAATGTGTAAGGACCCAGACTGCTACATGTTTCTACTGCAGACCAGTTGCTAGGTTCAAACCACCCACCTTTCAGCTGCAATCAAGTGATCGACTACTGTGCCACCAGACTTCCTACAATACTGACATAAAGCCAACCAAACCTGTTTACCAATCAGAGGAGGGGGCTCCAAAAGGTGCAGGGACAAATGGAATTGAAAGACAATGGCTTTATCTACAAATGTATTGAAGCACCCTAGACAAAGAGTTATGCTCAAAGTATAGTCACTGCATTATTAGCAGTATCAACAACATTTGAGAACTTTCGAGGGATGCAAACATTCAGATGCTACCCAAGAATATCTGGGCCCTAAACTCCAGGAGTGTATTATAAACATCTGCATTTTAATAAGATTTCCAAGTTTTTATAGTGAACACTAAAGTTGGACAGCCACTCTCCTGTTTAATTATTTTCCATTTTCAAGGATCCTTGAAATTGATATCATTTCATCTACATTGGAAATATCAAATGCTTTATCAACATTTAGTTGATAAATATTCAACAATATTAAGATCCGAGGCAAAACTCATAAAAGGCCCAATACCTGATTCTACTTTGACTAAAACGTATCTCTATTGAACAGAGACCCTCATCATTTTGATCTCACTTGCATGAATTAAAGGAAAGCTTACATCAGAAAGGGAATGGCTTCGAGAGGGATATTGAATTGGGGAAGGGAGAATACCTGCTGAGCACACCGGTCCTTGCTAAGTGCCATCCCACTGGCTTGGACCTGTAGTGGCCGACTAGAACTGCCCCGTGTAAACTTCACGAGAGTAGATCAACTATTTCTTCTACAGTTGATGGGTGGATTCACATTGGCAGCCGTGTCTGTTAGCAGTCCAGTGCTTATCTACAGGTACGGAGTTCCCTCGTGTCATGAAGGCTCCAAAGAAATGTCATATGTTTCTTCCATGGAACTTTGATTCCTTCTTTCAACAAATTGTATGTCCAGGAGTGGGGAACACAGCCATTAGCAAAACACTGTGATTGTCCTCAAAATTCTTGCCGCCTAGCTAGAGAAATGGATGAAAAGGAAATTAAAATAACAATTTTTAATATAGAATAAATGTGGGCTACAGCATGAATGAATAAAAGATACGGGCACACAGGAGGGGCAATACTACTGAATCTCCAGTTGAGGAAACAGGACAATGCATAAAGCTCTTCAGAGAACGGATGAAAGTCAGGTGAACAGTGAAATGTGTGTGGCAAAGGAGATTTCAGATCTTCGTCCAGAAAAATAACGGGGGGTAGGTGACAGAATTCCTGAGCACGAATCCTTATTGTCTTTACATTTGTTGTCGAAAAAGGGTCCACAATGTATTTATTATCTTTGGGGTGAAAGGTTACAGAGCAAATTAGTTCTCCGCAATTTACAGTTGATGCTTGAATAAGGTGATTCTTAGGGGCACTGACTCCCTGATCAGTTCAAAATCCACCTGCAACTTAACGCACAAAGAGCCTACTGTTCACTAGCAGCCTCATGAATAACACAAACAGCCAAGTCACACGTAGTTTGGCCATTGTGGGTTCTTATATATTACACCTACATATTAAGCTGCCTTTTCAATAGAAGACAGAAAGGTATTTCTGTGTGTGTGTGTGTGTGTGTGTGCATGTGAAAGAGTTTTATATACAAGAGCAATTGAATATTGAGAAAACATCCCAGCCAAGTCCAGATCTAGTCCATAAGTCCGAACTTAGCCCATGTGTCTGCTACCCATCTAAAAATTTCTCTTCAGACTCACAAAACATAAAGGTATTTCTTTAATAAATGCAACGTTTTTGCTGGCATATCTGAATTTCATTTTCCTTTCTTACAATTGTCCTCACATAGGTTAATTTCCCTTGAAATGATGGGTAGCCACAGATGCAGGCATCAATCTATGGTATATGTAAAGCAATTCAACTTTTTCTTGTAATGCCATGATATTTTTATCTTTGTCTTGGGAACACTTTCAACATAATTAGGAGAATTTAGCGCAGGTTCCATGGTGTTAGTCAAGGGTTACAGTATTGGACTAAACGTTCAAACAAGCCAACCTCAGACTCCCAGTGACCTTCTGAACAGAGTCAAACCGCCTTTATGAGTTTTTGAGACTTTGAATTACTATGTGAGCAGCAACTCTCATCTCATCTTGCTCCTGCTAGGGTGGTTCCAACCCTTCCTTCTGTGGTTAGAACCCAAAGAGGAAGCCATTGCACCATCGTGGAAATGCACAGAACCACAGAAGATCGCTGTTTATTGCTATATGAAATGTATAGGAGAGGAAAATGGCAAAGATGATTAGCATCACGTGAAATTTTAGGTTTTTTGTTCTTTTTAATACATCCTTAGAGTAAGTGGACCCATACACTTAAACCTGTGTGATTCAAAGGTCAGTGGTATACAGATTTTCTGTCAAGTCTCTGCTTGCGCTCTCCCCAGTGTTAACAGCACTCTTCCCACTTCATTCTTGGGCTCCCCTTTCCGCCCACCCTCTTTCCTGTCCCTTCTACCTTCTTAGACTTTTTGTTTGTTCGTTCATTTGTTTGTTTTTGTTTCTTTGTGTGGAGGGGGGAGTCAAGTTTAAATGCAGCTATTGAAAAAAATTGCTGTCATTATTTTGAAGAACTATTGTCCATAGATATATTATTTGCAATATAGAGAAAAATATTGAATTGGGTTTCTTTACTGGACTGCAACAATTTAAATATTTTACAGTATAACAATTTAGCCTACATTTGTTTCTGTTTAATACACACAGAATATTTGAAATAATAAACATAAATAACGTTAAAGATTATATATTTTGGGGGCATCAAGCACAAAGGGCCTTTGATGGAGTTAGAAAGTATATAACTGTGGAAGATGTCATCAAACATTGTAGAATAAATGATAACAAGCCAATAATCTAAATAGTCTTCAATTCTGCTACAAAATTCTTAGTTTTACGAAATTAATAAAAATATTTTCATTTCATATACTATCAGCTAAACTCATTGCAATAATATTGAACTTTACCATTTACACTGCTTCAACTACTTAGTGAGTTTTTGTTCTTACCTTTCAGCATTATATATATAATGATATATATATATTTTTAAAAATAGGCAAACACCTAAGTATATTGGGACAGATGGAGAACTAGCAAGCAAGCAAACAAAAAGATCAGAATGATTTTCCTCTTTTTTCGATGTGCGAGGCAATGAAAATGAAGATTTATTATGCAACAGTATTTCCACTGCAATTGTTCTACAACAGTAAACACATGTTGATGAAAGCCTTTTTTATATTAAACTGTACTGCTTGCCAATATTGTAACAGATTCTGAATCATTTTTAGATCAGATAGATCATTTCTACGTGTGCCTATGAGACTAACATACATGGCAATGAGAAACAAGTGTTGTTAGCCCTTTATTATCCCACAAAATTTTGAGTTCCAAAATATCCAAACGATGCATTCATTTCACTCTTTTTTTTTACATTTTATTAGGGGCTCATACAACTCTTATCACAATTCATACATACATCAATTGTGTAATGCACATTTGTACATTCATTGCCCTCATCAATCTCAAAACATTTGCTCTCCACCTAAGCCCCTGGCATCAGCTCTTTTTTCCCCTCCCTCCCCACTCCTCCTCCCTCATAAACCCTTGATAATTTATAAATTATTATCTTGTCATATCTTGCCCTGTCCGACGTCTCCCTTCACCCACTTTTCTGTTGTCTGTCCCCTAGGGAGGAGGTAATCGGTTCCCCTATCCACCCTCCCAGTATCACTGCTCACACCACTGGCCCTGAAGGGATCATCCGCCCTGAGGTAAAAGCAATTCCGAGTGGAAAAGTTGTGCTGAAACACCTGAAGTTCCCTGATAAAGAGTTTTAACAGAAGTCAAGCATCCTCACCTGGCAATGTTGTGAGTCGAAAAAAATGTGGAGCTCAAGGAAGTAAAAATCCTAAAGACACCACGGAAGGGAAGTTCAGGAGCTACGTGAGTGTGTTAGTGTGAGAATTTTAGAGAAACAAATCCACAGAAACTCATGTATAAAACAGACCATCCCTACCCACAGCTGCCCAAGCTCACAAGTCCAACATTATCCCATCTGTCTGCCACCAATCCACAAAGTCTTCCTCCCTCTCACAAAGGAGATGAAATGATGCCGACTGCAGGGGAAAGCCATGTCAGTGAAAGGGTAATCATCTCAGGAATGGCGGGGCTCTCCACACGGCTGCTCCTGCCCTTAGGACTGTATCATGGTAGGTCCACGTGGCTTCTGCTCAGAGATGTCTTGAGGAAGTGAGCCTTGGAAGCAAAAGCAGTTACCTGGCTAGGGCAACTTCACCCTGGTCTGACCTTCACAAAGCAAGGGACCCTGGAACTCGAAAGGCGAGGCTCACTGAGCCATGTATGCCTCTGCCCTTCAATTAGCCCCACCTGTGTTTATCAGCCAGGTTGGGATCATCAGAGAACTACCTTGAGCAAACCTTGTTGTGAAACACAGGAAGATACATAAGGCTCCTTGGCTAATGCAATTAGGACGCACAGGAACCTTGCAGCATTCGAGGTTTCCCATATCCTCATGAATATGGGAAATGGTAATGCTTGCTGACCACAGAAAAAGGAAGTGCTGGGTCACTCTTGAAATTACAAGCGTAATTCTGGGTGAGACAACGCAGAAGGACAGCCCCGGAAATTCAGGATTCATTGTTTTCCTTCACATCGAGGCAAGTCCAGGAGGTAAGGTTTGAGCTGATATAAGTGAAACTGTTTGTGGCCCTATTGAATAGAGGCAGGCTAAGCACCTGAAAGATGCTCTCTTCCTTTATATTCATGAATTTCCTGTAGGTAAGTGGAGCTGAGACATGTGAACCTGTTGGAGGCAAGACTGGGCTGAGGTAAAAGCAATTCCTAGTGGAAAAGTTGTGGTGAAACACCTGAAATTTCCCAATAATTTGTTTTAACGGAAGTCAGGTATCCTCACCTGGCAATGTAGTGGGTAGAGGAAAATATGGAGCTCAAGGAAGTACAAATTCTAAAGACACCACTGAAGGGATGTCCGGGCAGCTACGTGAGTGTGCGAATATGGGAAATTTAGAGAAACAAATCCACAGACAATCATGTATAAAAGAGGGTTTATATAAATGTTAAGTGCACATGAAGAAAACATCCCTACCCAGAGTTGCCCAAGATCACAAGTCCAACATTATCCCATATGTCTGCCACCAATCCACAATCTTCCTCCATCTCATAAAAGAGATAAAAATATACCGACTGCAGGGGTTAAGCCCAGTTCCTATCTGTACCAGTGTACATCCTCTGGTCTAGCCAGATATGTGAGGTAGAATTGGGATCATGATAGTGGAGGAGGAGGAAGCATTTAGGAACTAGAGGAAAATTGTTTGTTTCATCGTTGCTACATTGCACCCTGACTGGCTCGTCTCTGCCCTGAGGAGATGTCCAGTGACTTACAAGTGGGCTTTGGGTCTCGACTCCGCACTCCCCACCTCATTCACTATGATAAGATTTTTGTTCAATTCTTAATAAATCCCATTGTTAGCTACTGCTCTGAATGACTATGCCTCAAGTCATTTTTTGCAAAATGGTGAGCTAAAAATGAATACATCTGAGCATCACTAAACATTAAAGCATTGAAGTTTTAAGTGTTGAAGACTACAGTTCGTGTTGGGAAGAAATAGTGTGATCATTTAGAAAATAAATTCTTAAATAATTAGATATTTGTAAATAGGTAGTTTGCTCTCAGACTGTGTTCCCAGCAGCCACTTACTGTGCAAATACTGGTTCAAAAGGGAAGGGGTGAAGCAGTAAGAAGTGCTTACACCAAAAACCCTCAGTGCTGTTGAGTCAATTCTGACCAGTAGTAAGCCTAGAGAGGGTTTTTAAGACTTTGTTGATCTGTACAGGGACAGACAGTCTCACGTTTCTCCCACGGACTGGATGGTAGGGTTGAACCATAGAATATGCAGTTACCATTCCAGCTCTTACCCATAGACACCACCAGGACTCTCAAGAACTTTCCAGAAAGGACCAACATTCTACAAGCAAATGCAGGAAACCTAGAATGCAGTCCTTATTTTGAAGCTGCAGTCTTTGCTATTCATCCATGCAGGTTTCAAGTCCTCATCTTCAGTAAGCAAGGTTGTGTCATCTTCATGTCACAGCTTGTTAATACGCCTTCCTCCAATCATGATGCCACATTCCTGGTCCTATAAACTAGTTTCTCTGATTATTTTCCCAGCATACAGATTGGACAAGTATGGTGAGAAGTTACAACCCTCTCACACACCTTTCCAGATTTTAACCCATGCAGTAATAGCCCCTTGTTCTGTTCTCATAACTGCATCTTCATCCATGTGCATGTTTCTCATGAACACAATGAAGTGCGATGAAATTCTCATTATTCTTAAAGATATCCATAGTTTCTTATGATCAACACAGTTAAATACTGTGGCATAGTCAATAAAGCAAAAGCAAATACCTTTCTGGTGTTTTCTACTGTAAGTCAAGATCCACTTGAGATCAGCAATATCCCTTGGTCCACTATCTGGTTTTAACTGCTGATATTGAGCTTCTCCATTGTGTCTTCAGATGTACATTGTATCTTCAGATGTACATTGTATCTTCAGATGTATCCACAGATGTACTCAATTTAATATCTGTGCATTCCATCAGGAGAAGTCCACATATATAGTGTGGTCTTTTGTGTTGTCAGAAACAAAGACATTCACAACGAAGAAGTTGTTGGTTTTACAACATTGTATCATTTGATCTCCATCTTTGCTTCTATCACTAAGACCATAGTATCCTTCCTCTTCGTTTCTAACTTTTGCATTCCAATTGCCAGTATTTAGTAATGCATCTTGGTTACATGTTTGATCAATTAGCATTGACTGTGGATTCAAGCAAAACAAAATTTTAGACAACGTCAAAGTTTTCTATATTATCATTATGCTACGTGCTGGTCCAGATGTGAGGATTTGGGTTTTCTTTGCATTGAGTTGTAATCCATATTGCTTCATATGCATGGAAAAGTTGGATATCGAGTAAGGGAAACTGAAGAAGAATCAATGCACTTGAATTTTGATATGGGAGAAGAAGATTGAAAGTACCATGCACTATAAAAACAAACAAACAATTGATGTCTCTGAAGAGGAACAGCCAGAGCGCTCCATGGAGACAAAGATGGTGAGACTTTGTCTTACACACGTTGGACAATTAGGAGAAAGCAGTCCCTGGAGAAGGACATCATGCTTCACAAAGTGGAGAATCTGTGAAAGAGAAGAAGGCCCTTCAGCAGGTGGCTAAACACGGTGGCGGCAACAATGGGCTCCAGTGTGGGAGCAGGGCTGAGCATATTGCAGACCGGAGCAGTATTTTGTTCTGTTGAACATCGTGTGGCTATGGTTGGAACGGACTTGATGTCACATAGCAGCCACAACAACAATCCAAAGAACAAACCTTTCTTGGAGGAAGTGCAGACAGACGACTCCTGAGAAGCAAGGATAACAAGACAGGCTTCTAAGGACTCTCGTGTACTTTGGGCCTGCTATCAGAGCAGTCCCTGGAGAAGCACATCAAGTCAGTAAAATATAAGGATAACGAAGAACCTGAAGCCCTACCTGAGTTGATGGACACATGACTGCAACAGTGGGCTCACGCAGGAGAACAATGTGAGGGCGGTGCAGGACCAGGCCGTGCTTCATTCGGTTGTGCACAGGCTCGCTAGGGGGTGGAACCCACTTGACGGCACCTACCAACCACAGCATCTGCTATCTTTATGTACCGTTGCAACCCCACCATTCCATTGAACAACGGGTCCTTTCCAAGCAGTCCACGCTTCCTGTGCCATCGGACATGCTGTCCACTTTTCAGTGTGAAATAATATTGATTTAAGGCCATAGCAGTATAATGTGTAGTGAAGTGAGAATGCTATCAGGTGTTATGCTGAAAAAGAAAAGGCACATTAGATTATATATCTTCTATTAAAGATATGATAGGGTGTGAATGTGCTGCTTTCAATCATGACTTGGATAACTAAAGCTTAACCATCTGTCAGACCACATTATTGCGTAAATACCTCCCATCAGGTGCCTCGCTAGCAAACATAGATCAATTAGTATTTGCAATTGGAGCTCAGTAATAATTACAGCTATAGCTGGTGAGCATTTACTTCCCATGTCTCAGCCATGGGGACATATGCATTTTAAGCTGTCCAAGTTTAATATCATGAAAATAAAATTACATGTATAGATGATTAGAATGATTTACTAGTAAAAAGTAACAGAGTATGAATAAAAGCCTCTAAGACATTTTTAAAAATCTACCTCCTTTCTCTGACTTCTCAGTATTTTTCATCTTAACTCAACAAAGAAGGTGAAAATCATGCATCGAGATTTTGGGATCATGCAGTTCTGTGTCATCATTTGGATTTAAATGAGTCACTTGAACCCATACTGCATCCTGAAAGGGACTGGGAAATCAGAACTAGCCATAGGGCTTCTGGCGCCGTGGAGAACGTATGCCACCTTTGTAGGAAAGCAGAATGTCTCTTCTGAATTTCTACATTATCTCGTGGAACTGAGTCCTAAAATAGTGACTCATTTTTTATAGCCATGATAGATACTTCTGATTTAGTGATTTCATCATGACAGACAGGTAACGCATTGTTTCAAGACGCGAATGGTGTTTTCATAAGCTTCACGAGAACTGTGCGTCCTGTCAGCGTCAGTCGTTCCATCATAATATGGAAGTGATTTCTGCAGCCATGTTTTTATTCTGTTGTCTGTGCGTTGGATATAGAGTCTGTTTACATAGCAGGAAATATTTCTAAGGTGAAAGTGTTCTGGGGTATGAGCCAGAATGGCTGTGGTATATTTCTCTTAAGTTAATAACATGTGATGGGTCTGCTATCAAACTTTTTAAAAGCACATTTTTAAGCCAAAACTTGTTTTTGTGTATTTCTGATAAGATGAATGGTAAGCATTCCATCATTAATGGCCTAATCCTATGCAGAATGTCTGTTCAGACATATTTTCAGAATTAATTCTCCATTACTAGGCTTTAGAACAAAACTATATGTTTCCTTTAACATGTTAATAATACATTCATTTAAATGCTTGCCACTTATAATCTTCCTGGAAAATGGGAAAAGCTAGATTGCAAATTGTACTTATCTCTTTCCTCATTATAAAGATGGTACTAATCTAGGGACCAATGTTTTTGTTGATTCAACATTTGTCACTTACTGAATCAAACAGTGCTTGCTTAACATAATTCTGTTTTCATGACTTTATCATTCCCTTCTTGGGAGCAAGTTTATCTCTGTTTCAGGGAATTTTCTCTATGAAGCATCGTCTGGGATATAACAGTATCGTGTAGGTGTCTGGTTTCAAAGGCACAGGAGGGAGGAAAGGAATTAGATATAGTTGATATTAAGTCTGCATATGCATATCATTAAAGCTCAGGGGGTAGCGCAGGAAGCCCCCAGATGTGAACGAGTTCCATTCCTCAGAGTATCCTTAGGTGGAATTTGTAGGTAAGTCTGCACAGGTGCAGACAGTTCTGTTTAACCTGACTCTAGTGCTTGAAGCTCTTTCGATGATTTCAAAACTGCCCTGTCCTGTAGCAGGCGAGGGTGATTGTGATGAAGAATTTGTGGCAAGTAGGGGTTGGTTCAATTGTTTCAAAGTGAGGGCAAATTTGCATAACATTAAAGGGCAAATAGGAGTTGTCCATAAATCAGATGCCACCAGAGAAGTACCTTTAGTTTTTATCAAGGCGGTTCATACTCCTCGTTCTCCCCTTGGCCTTTGGGACCCAGATACACTGAGTCCGAATTTACGTTTGAATAAGCATTTACATTTTAATATGTACACTTTAGAATTACCTGGGGGATATTGTTAAAATGTAGGTTCTGATTCAGTATATCGACAGTAGAAAAGCAAATTCTCGGCCAGGGAAGCCAACTGGAATTTACCAGTTCAAACTTTTGGTTTTCATTCTCATATTACTCATTTAGAAACGTTAGGATCATTCTTCTAAATCCACAGACTTGTTGCCCTTGATTTAGAGATTAAACTATTACATTTAGTACTAAATTATATGTGAATTATGAAAAAGTCCTGTGCTGCAGAAAGTTACTTTAGAATGTTATTAACATGAATAACATTTTAATCATATCAAGAATTTTTAATTAAACATATTCATATAAATTGTTTTTGTGCTACTAATTTCAATTTTTATGTATAGGCTAGCAGGCCAAGTGTACTTTTCCAAGTTTTCCCAATGATTCTATCCAAAATTCAAGTTGTCACTGCAAGAATTGCGCAATTTCAATAGCTATCACAACGAGAGACGTATGCTAAATTTCCCCTGGAGTGTGCCGTCACCTTTGTACCCCTGCCCATGTCGTCCTGTCCAGCATCCTGGGACTCCTCCTCTGAGACTGTCAATCCCTTGAAAGACCAAAATCTGACTGCTGTTGAGCCGACCCTCCAAGTCAGGCGGAGCTCCCACCGCGGGTGTCCTGGGTGTAAGTCGTTGTGGAAGTAGACTGCCAGAGTTTTCTAAGGAGAAGCAGCCGGTGGGTTTCAACTGCTGACCTTTGGTTTATAGCCCTACACTTCACGTGTTGTGCCCCCAGTGTTTCTTCCCATGAAGGGCAGCTGCCTGTAATTCAGGATTATCTTATGACTTGGTACATATCACTATAAACAATCCTTTGCGGCGCGATGTAAAAACTAGATTGCTTAGTGTAATGTGTTTCACCAGTAAATGTACCATATTTGGGCGGTAAAACTTCAATTACATCTTAAATATAAAAATTAATCCAATGTATGCTGAAAATATGTTGTTTAATTAAATATGTTGTTAAATTATAGACGGCTATTAATAAGGCCCTATTAAGTGGATACTGCATCAATAAATTAAATGAGATCACATTGCTAATTTTTCCTCAAAAATAACATCTTCATGTGTTTTACTTGTAAAAAATTTGATTCATGGGGCTGGTCAGCATTTTAAATGTCTACTGTCTCTGATAGAAATCTTTGTCTCTAACCGGAAAGGTATAGCTAGTAGTTCTTATGAGTAAGTGATGTTCATAATTTGAAAATCAGAATTCAATTCTTACACTTGGCTACTCACCCTGACTCTGTTTAGAAACATAATGTTAAGGTTTTATGTGAAGTCACTAGAGTTATAGGTCTGACATTGTTCCTCACCAATGCCATTTAAAAATCTATATAGCTTCTCTAATTGGGGGAACTCCCTTTTCATTGTTTTGCCTTTCTTCTATATAAACATACATTTTAATAATAAGAGCACATTTTAATTCATCTAGTAGTTTCTGTTTTCAAGACATATTGACAGACATTACTTTGTATTAGATCCTCACTGAAATTCCTTTGACAGTGATGGAGCAGGACTTCATCACACTGCAGATAAGCATGCAAAACACCCAAGAGGGACACCCAGTATCTCTGTGTCTTCCAACTTTGTCTCCATGTTTCCTTATTTCCTAGCTTCAACAGCAAAGATAGTCAGGAAAAGCCTCCGGCTTAATATATGACCGATGGGCTTGAACTGAACATAGCCATGTCTACACCTGCATGAGCCACTTTCTTAACATCAATTTCTTCGTACCTGTATCACTGGTTTTGCTTCACCGGAAAACCAGACCGACATCCCAAGAACCTCAATGGAACACAAAACTGACTTGTTGTTTCTGATTTTCATCATATTCATTTCACAGACAGACTCCCAAAGCCAAAATCATCTAATGTTATTGTCTTTTCAAATTGTTTTTGTCTTTGTTGTTTCATTTGTTTCTAAGCACCTCCTCCAAAAAACCCCACAAGCTCCTTTGAGGTCTGTGTCATACTCAACGTTATATCCCTTGTGCCTTTATAGTGTCCAGTGTATGGTAGGTGGATACTCAATTTGACAAATAAATGAATAATTGGTTTCCAAGTCAAACTCTAGTAAGACGTTCTGATTTTAGTTTCAACCACAAAAGCTTAATATCTCATGCATACCACCACCAAAGCAATAGTAGGAAAATGTTTCTCAAACGGGAACTAAAAATCTTAATAAAAGAATATGAACTTTTCTGTTTTTCAGTTTTTTCTTAAAAATTTATGCAACTTGAGGAAAGAACTAGGTGGTAAAGACATTATTAGAGGTACAATTATAGGCATGCACATTTGTAAATATATTAAAAGGGATATAAGTCAATGTACATATATTTAAATATTAACTACTAAGGTAGCAGATTGGCATCAGGTCTCTACTCTAGAACTCCCTCAACACAAAAACACTTTGTTCTAATAATCTGGCATTCTGTGATGGTCACCTTCTGTCATAATCACTGAAATCAAAATGGGTGAATAAGCAAAGGTGATGAAGAAAGCTGATGGTGCCTGTCTATTAAAAGATAAAGTGTCTGAGGTCTTAAAGGCTTGAAGTTAAAGAAGCAGCCACTCAGCAGAGAAGCAACAAGCCCACATGGCAAAACACCAGCTTGTGTGATCATGTGGTGTCAATGGGATCAGGTATCAGGCATCAGAAGACAAAAACAAATATATTGATGTAAATGATGGGGGTCAGAGAGGAGACCCAATTCCCATCTATATATAATTGAAAATTTCCTCACAGAAGGGGCGCAAGGAAGGAGTCAGCCAGGGTGCAGCATAACCCCAAAAGAACACACACCATTCTTCTAGTTCTTTAATGCTTGCACGCACGCACGCACGCACGCACACACGCACGCACACTATGACCTCAGTTTTCCTCATAAATCTGGCTAGACTGGAGCATGCACACTGGTACAGATAAGAGCTCTCAACACACAGAGTCCAGGACAGATAAACGCCTCCAGAACAGTAATGGGAGCAGCGATACCAGGAGGGTAGGGGGAAGGTGGAAGGAGAAGAAGGAGAAACAGGGAACTGACTACAAGGATCAATGTATAACTCCCCCTGCCCCCCACAATGGGGCACACAACAGAAATGTTGGTGATGGTGTAGGATATGAAAATGATAATAATTTAAAATAAATTTGTAATTCACCGGGCCCATGAGAGTGGGAGGGTGGGAGAGAGAGGGAAAAGAGGAGCTAAAACCAAGGGCTCAAGCAGAAAGAAAATGTTGTGAAAATGATGATGGAAAGATATGTATAAATGTGTGTTTGATACAGTTGATGTATGGATTGCTTTAACAGCTATATGGCCCCCAATAAAATGATTTACTAATTAAAAAATAATGTATGCAACTTACTTATACAATTCAATTCATATAATGACTCAAAGATGCTATTTGGAATTAGCCAGTTGTGTCAGAGAAAAATCTCTGAGTTCATAATTCAAATCTATCATCATCAAAAAGATATAACAGGAGCCTAGATTTCATATAAATTTTAAGCATTTATTTTGTATGAAGGAGGCTATATTCCACAGCACATACATAATTAAATGTAAATGTATGCTGTAAAAGCTCATAATCATGAAAAATACATGTCCTGATGGACTTCTTTTATTTGGCAACCTTCTCCTCCCAATATCTGTGTTAATATTCAGGAGTAGATTAGAAATTATGTCTACAGTCCCAACTCTTTCTATGAAATATGTATAAGAGTAGGTATCGATAATTTATTTTCCTCTAGCTTACATAGAGATGAATAATTACATCTTTCTGAAAATGTACTGAAGTCATTAGGTCCCTTCGAATCTTTAACTTCACCTTTCTGTGCTTAATTTAATACTGTCAGCTAGTCCAACGTAGTTACCCACTATCTTTAGAAGATCCCTGTCCCACTTTCTGACCACTTTTTATGATGTAACATTACAGACACCGTCATTACATCTAGTTTTATTTTTTTTCTTCCAACAAACCAAACCCTAACAAAACCAACGTTCAGTTAGCAGCTTGATGCATAACCACTAGGCCACCAGGGTTCATGACTTAAACTCTTTAGTGATAAATATATTTTTTTAAGTTTTTAATGTTTAGTTAGAAATATTTAGATGTAGCAAACATCCTTGTTAGAGTGCTCAAGTCACACCCAAACCACGGAGACGTAATAATGTATCGTGAAAGTCACCCCATCCTGTGCTGCTATTGGAAATTGAGCAATCCTTCATGTTAGATGTGCAGGTACCATTGCAGGTTTTCCTTCGTCGCCTCCTACCTTTACCCACCAGAATCTCTGTTTCTACAGGCGGAGTTGTGCTGGTGATGAGCTTACGTAAGCCAAGGCAAGTCCCACCATCCACTATGGTTGTATTTCCTTAACACTGATTGGTTCGTTTTTCTGGTAGTTCACAGTATATTCTCTGTTTATACCACTCCCACTATTTAAAACCATCAATTCTCTGTCTGTCTGTCTTTTCCATTGTCCAGCTTTCCCATGCGTCTGTAGTGATTGAAAAGACTATGGCTTGAGTTAGGCATGCCTCAGTAATCAAAGTGACATCTTTGTCTTTTAAAACTTTAAAGAGATATTTTGCAGGAGATTGGTCCAGTGTAGCGTAGGTCTTTTGATTTCGTGACTTTTCCTTCTGTGGCAGGAGTAGTTGAAATAGCATTATTTGAGTGTGTTATTACAGTGAATTATTTTACAGAAAATGCTCGCTATCTTTATCTTCCCTAATAGAAGGGCAAGAGGAACCATTTGAAAGTCGCATCAGATAGCTGTAAGCTGTATAAGAGAAATGTTCTCGTGGTCACCTGTTGGTAGTACTGAGACCGATTGTTAGATGGAATTCTGGGATGTATGTCTATGAATGCACTTTCGAAAAGGTCTCCAGTCACATGCCGGGTTGAGTGTTAAGCTGCTAGCATCAAAGCTTGCAGTTCAAACCCACCAGCCACTCTGTGTGAGAATGAGGCTGTCAGCTCCCCAAAAGATTCATAGACTCAGAAACCTTCTGTGGCAGTTCACAGATGTCCTACAGATAAGGTGGCTACAGATCCAAATCAACTCCATGGCAATGGGTTAGAACCTCTAGAAAATTATACAGGTGTCCAACTGTCTGGTGTAGCTTGATGGATCTTGTCTGGAAGAAGGGGTGAAATTAGTTAACCCGGGAAAAACCAATCTATCCTAGCATGGCTATGATTCTGGATTTCCTAGACTGGGTTTTTTAGCTCACTATAAAATGAGGGCTCTCACCCTTTAAGGACTCAGATCAGATTTGTATATCGACCTAGTAGCTTCCCTTTCTTCAGGGCTCATAGACTCTAATTGACTTCAGTCAACTGTCTTGTACCATTCATTTATTCACAGTGCAGGGGACGACTCAATGCCTAGGAGTCTTTGCAAGATAATTTCGTATGGGCCAAAGTCTTGAGAACAAAGGGAGGTACATGCAAATGCAGAGTGCATTATAAACATTGCTTGTAAAAAAGTAATAAAGGCTATGATTTAGTAAAGCATTTTGATTTGCTTATCGTGAAAGGAGCTTTATTTAGTGTTTTATCAGTCTTTCAGAGATTTCTATTGAATTCTTCTGAATATTGTTCCTTCAGTTTCTCTTTCCTGATGAGTAAGAAATGCTTCAGATGTAAGCACTGAAACTTCCAGAATAATTTGGTCAATTAATCAATGAAAAATGAATGACTCTTCCTATGATTTTTGAATAATAGAGTATTCTTTATCAATGGCTATAAACCCAAGCCACTGACGCTGACTCTATTCTGAATCATGGAGGTCCCATCCCATGGGATGGAGTGGACCTGGTCAGTAGGGTTTCCAAGACCTAGCATCTTTATAGGAGCAAATAGTCAACTTCCTTGTAACTCTTGTTTATTCCCAACCAATCATCTCTAGTGTGGGAGATGACTTAATATTCTCCTCCGGCATAATAACTGTACTTTGAAACCACCCCCCTGGTGATCAGTAGCTCGATGCTTAAACCATGATGCCACCAGGACGTCTTAATCATTGGCTCTAAGAACATGGAATACAGTACTTCAGCTGGTTAATATTTTACATGATGAAACAAGCCTCCATGTATAAAATTGTGCGAAATCCATATTTTACCAAAACCCCAAAGTGTAAATCTCTTAGATTAGAAATCACATGAAGTGCATGGTGTCTTCTTAGGCACATTTGGCATCTTCTTATCCGTTGCTGAATATCATCTGTTAGCCTTCATTTAGTTCGATGTGACCTTCCCCCAGTTGTTTTATATTGTTGATAAAATGAAAACTTACTTCAAGAAGGATTTTCTGATTAGTAAAACTGAAAGCTCTTAGGGTTTGGGACTTGGAAAATCAATAATTGGAAAGATAAATGTTTGGGGTCATAATGAAAAGCAAGTATAATAAAAAACCTCTAGGATCCTGAGGCATCATACAAATTTATAGAAGTAGTAACTAAGTCATCAGAGACTGAGGATAGATGAGAAAACTAGTTTAACTTCTTGGAGTATTTGTCTCTTTAACATGATAAATGAGTTTTAATCAATTTGAATGTAGAAACAGAACTAGAAGGAACATTATTCTAAGAAGTATCAATAATCGAGGAAGAAAACCTTGATGTTAACTGCGCCCTGGCTCCTCAGGACTCCCTTGGGATGAACCGAAGTGTGAACAAAAGGAACCAGATTATAACACAGGCTTGAGCAAATTCATTTACTGAAATATTCCCAAGTTATAATTTATTTTTGGACAAGCATGTTTTCCTGAGTTAAGAGCCTCTGGGATTCAAGTCCTGGACCTGGTTGTTATGTATGCTGAATTCTTTACTCCTGTATCTGTCTGTCTCACTCCCTTCTGCGGAAATTGGATCTTTGATTATATTATTAGGGCACGTGAGGTCCCAGGGGAGCGGGGGGAGGGAGGGTCTTAATCACGTCTGAGAGCCACCCTATAAAAGAGAGCAGATGTGGAAGGAGAGGAAGATATGTAGGAGGAAAATATATGAAGGGGCAGCTGTGAGCCAAGGAATGGCAAGGATTGACAGAAGCCACCAGGACATAGGAAAGAGACATGAAGTCCTTTCTCTCCCAGAGCCCTCCAAAGGAACTAACACTCCAATACTCTGCTTTGGACCTCTGAAACATGAGCTAGACCATTTCTGTGTTCAGAGCCACTTCCTTGGTGCTGTCTAGGAAACCAAGCCACTGGCTGAAAGCCCAGTGGGCTGTCAGTGTGGATCACTCACTAATTAAGTCAGCTTAATAAAACCTCTTTGTGTATGTTTTGATATAGAAAAAAAAGGAAAGAAAAAAATATCGTCAAGTTGAGCTGGTTCTTACTTATCCTATAGGGCAAAGTAAAGAGTGGCATTCAAAGCAGTGTAGCTTACTTCACATATCACCCAGGTGAGTGTTGGACTACTCACTCATATACTGAAAGAAGAGAAAATGCGGGTACCTGCTCTCATGAAGGTTCACAGCCATGGAAACCCCATACAGGGTTGCTATGAATCAGAATACAGTTGATGGCAGTCGGTTTTTTGGTTTACATATCACAAAGCTCTTGTTGACGAATGTATATTTATACACGTAATTTTGTGCCTGGGATTCATATTTACATATTAATGTAGACTTTCAAGGGCTCATTGATCACATGCAATCAGTGTGATAGACAAACAATTCCGTGAGAACTAAATGAAAATATTTTTAAAGTGTGTTTTATAAAATACCAAACACTGCAGAGTTTGGCTTGGCACCAGTTAACAGCTCAGAGCATCTCCCTGTTCTCGTTGCCCCCGGATGCA
Source organism: Tenrec ecaudatus (assembly GCF_050624435.1). Taxonomy (NCBI): domain Eukaryota; kingdom Metazoa; phylum Chordata; class Mammalia; order Afrosoricida; family Tenrecidae; genus Tenrec; species Tenrec ecaudatus. The sequence goes on along the minus strand of NC_134542.1, from coordinate 24,814,318 downwards.
GATTTTGCTCTTTGAATTCACAAGGTCAGGTTAAAATTCTAGTCTACAGACTGCTCACAAGCAACCCAAGAATGGGAATGAAAGGCTTGACTGGTTTCAGAATATGGATCGACTATTGTGAGGTTTTGCCTCCAAGTCACCTATTTAACAGAAAGACATGAAATTATTACCTCACCAGTAGTGTTTCTGAAGTTAAAATGTATCATGTTCATAGACATTTATAAATTGTTTCCTAAGTATCCTATATCATCCAAGCTACCAGAGCTATCCATCTGTTATATGTGCATATTCTTAAAGAATGCCTGTAGGTTGTAAAAAATACTCTAACAATTATTGTTGTATGTATAACATCATGACTCGAAATCCATTTGGAAAATCAGAGACAAGTTCTGTACTAATCAGCTACCAATTCAATTTAAATAGATTTAATTGGCATTGGGATTTAAAGTTTACTTACTAGTGTGTAACTAATTAATAGAATTTTCAGCTCACTCAGCATAAGACTTCTCCGATGATAGCTTAAAAAGAAGAGAAGACTGGAAATGACCTAAAACCACTATGTATATGATTTTCAAATTACTCTCCACATTTATGGAGGAACTAAGAACATAGATGTAGTATTTTATAAAGCTCTGATGTAAAATGGGAATGTGATATGAGAAAAAAATAAAATAATGGTCATAGTTTAAAATGCTAATAGGAAAAATAATTACTGTAAGTGAACTGAAACTATTCATAATGTAATTAAAGTATTAGAGAACTTTTCGAAGCAGTATATAGAATTCTATTTCTACTTTGATACATTTATTATCTATTCTAGTGATTATTAAACCAAACCAAAGGCCCTGTCTTCAAATGATTTTTACTCGTAGTGATGTTATACAGGGCTTCTGGGACATTTCGCTCTTTTCATCTTTATCCCACAGAGCACCAAAAGGATGGACCCCACCAAACCTGTGGTTAGCAGCCCAGAGCTTGTCTGTCAGTGCCACCAGGGTTTCCTCCCGGTAATGAATATTTTCCACAAATAAAACATTGGCAACGTTCTATATTTTAAAATAATGATCTATCCTGGTGATTGATGTTACTGCTTACTGCTTATTATCTTCATACTTCAATCTATCTCCCTTTTGTCACTTATTTTACTCTTTGCACACTAAATAAGATTTGAGTTTAGAAACTTTTGTAAAGGCTACACTTTCTCCCTCATCGCCAAAGACCCTTTATCCCAAATATCTTGTCTCCCAACATTCTTTATTTCCTCTCCCAAACCTCAAATTCTGCTTCAGTGTCTTTTCAGCTCCCTGACACCACTGGTTGACTGGTTGAATGTCAGTGCCCTTGAGCTGCTGTTGTCTGCAGTCTGCATCCTAATGATAAATTATGCATGCGCCTCTGACATCACCTGCAAACTCCAACTTCTGCAGGCTGTTCTATAGCTACGTTGTGAATATTGCTCCAACTCAACAGGAGCACTCTGAAATCACAGGTTTAGAATTTATATAGGTTAACATAGATGAATAATACTTTTAATATCTGTTCAGTAGTCCTACCGGTAGCCTGCAGTTCGCTGATTACTTAGCATTTCCCTACCTCATCTATCCCCCATTCCCAAAGATAACCAAGCTACCCTCAGTTAAACTGCTTTCCTGGCTCCCGTCTTTCAGAGTCTAAAATGTGTAGCTTAATGATGCATTCTTATATAAAGGAATAGAGAAAAAGAAATTAATTTCAAATGATAAGATATTTTAACGGGTATATATGGGGGGAAAGTACTTGAGGGTTTTCTAGATATATAATCCAAATAATTAATTATGCAATGGGACAATGTGGTAACAGTTGAAAATAATTTTTTTCAAAAGCAAATGAAAGTAGACAGTATAAAGTGAAGGAAGAGGAACTGGTGTTGGTGACAGTTTTTTACTATGTCACCAGAAACCAGAAGAACTTATTTAATCTGTATGCTGAGCAATTAATCAGAGAAACTGTATTAAATAAAGAAGAATGTGGCATCAGGACTGGAGGAAGACTTATTAACAACCTACCATATGCAGATGACCATATGCACGTTGAGTGCTGAACGTGAGGCGGGCTTGAAGATCAAGGCTTGCAGCCTTCAGTATAGATCACAACTCAACATAGAAAATAAAAATCCTCACAACAAGACCAGTGGGTCACATGATAAATGCAGAAAAAAATGGAAGTTGTCGAGGATTCTGTCTTGCTTGAATCTACAGTGTTCAAAGAAGCAACATGCAGAATTAAAAATCCCACTGCTGCACAACACACTGAAGTGTCAGCTCTTGAAAATATTGAAAAGCAAGGAGATAATTTTGAGGACCAAGGTATGCCTGGTATATGGAATTGCCTCATATGTGTGTGAAAGTTCGATATTGAATAAGGAAGACCAAAGAAGAATCGATGTATTTGAACGACGGTGCTGGTGAAGAATATTGTTAAGGACCTTGCACTGCCAAAAGAACAAACAGACCTGTCTTAGAAGAAGTACAGCCAGAAGGTTCCTTAGAGGCAAGGATGGCCAGATTGTGTTGCATGGATTTGGGACAGATTGCCAGGAGGGACCAACACCAGGAGAAGGCTATGACTGGTGGAGGGCCAACTCAATGCAGGAAGGCCCTGGAAAAGATGGTTTGATACAGTGGCTGCAGCAATGGGCTGACATATAAGAACAATTCTGAGGACGGTGCAGATAGGGCAGTGTTTTATTCTGCTTTACGCTGGCTTGCTATGGGTTGGAATTGACTCCGTGGCACCCAACAACAGCAACCAGAAGAACAATTAAATCAGCTTTAGGTGAAATAGAATGAGTGCGCTTTAGAAGAGTAGGTGACAAAACTTTGACTTGTTCATTTTGGACTTGTCATTAGCAAAGAGCCATCGCAGGAAAAAGACATCATGCTTAGTAAAGCAGACGGTCCTTGGAAAGCCCTCAGTGAGATGAACTGATTCAGAGCTAGAACAATGAGTCAAACTGAAAAAAACCATGGAGATGCTAAACGCCTGGGCACGTTTGAAATGTTGTTTATTAGGTCCTTATGATTTGGAACTGACTCAAGTGCAATTAGCAACGACAATAATTTCAGGCAATATATCAGTGAGAAGAACACTAGCTGTGTTAACAAGTAAAACATAATCCCAATAGTTTAATTCATATGAAATTGGTTTTCCCTCCAGTGATGTCTGATGTGATTAGATGCCTCTTCTTGTCAGCTGTCCCCCAGTGATGACTCAGCTCCTCATTCCCATACCTTTTGCAACTCAATCATTTTAAAAGTTGCATCCAGTCAAAAGGTTAGGAGAGTGGGAAGAACTCAGACCATTTTTCAAGTGCCTGAGATCAGAAATTATATATCACTCTCGCTCACATACTCATTGACAAGGACCATTCATGTGGCCCCAAGCCAACTGCAAGAAAGGTGGTAAAAATAGCAGCAACCGTGACCATTTGGCCAGCACGGTCTCTGTCACATTTATTGAGTGTTATTTGTCATTCCCATAAAAGAGTTGCATCAATTCTTTTTGGAACACAAGTTTCAAAAAGAAGTTAAAAGGAAATGAGTAGTTTATGTGAAAAGAAATAGAAACCGTTCAGAGATTATTGATGACTAGGAGTGTGGGATCCAAAGACAACTTGCCCTGTCTCAAAATTCTGCTAAGCCCTCTGCTCACACAGGTCATGTTATGTGCATTAAAATCAAAACCAGTTTCCTTCAGATTAATTCCAACACATAATGATCCTAAATCTGTCTGAGTAAGTTTTCAAGATGCCATCCTCACTGAAGCCGACCTCCACACAAAGCAGTTGGTAAAGTTCGAACTGCTGACCTTTCGTTAGCAGTTGTACGCTTTTACCACTGAAGTACCAGGACCCTTTAATCCATACCAAATGAAATGGCATGCCCAACTTTTCCTTTTTTCTCTGTTAAATATTTTGTAAGAATAATCATTTATACAGTGAAATAAGTTACAAACATTCTCATTTAGTATTCAATTTTAAAATCAGATTGGGGGGGGTTAGCATATTAATCAGATTGGGGGGGTTCATTTGCAAACCTTTTGTGAAATGGAAAGCAACCCCAATGGGATCGCGCTGTGTAGTTTCTGCCAACAATGGAGGCTGCCATGCCTTGTGCAGCAGACGTGACTCGCCCAGTCTGTGTGCACGAACATACGTGCAAGTACTTTACTTCCAGAGCGCCGAGTGCAGGCTTCGAGTGAGTACACAAATTCACAACTATGGAATGTAGAGATAATGAGGGCTGACAACAACGAAGATTGAAATCCCTCTTTGAAAGTAATATTTCTAAAAGCCCAAACATTTGTGATTGGAATAATGAAGCAGACTTTAAATTAAGGCTTTTGTTTTCCACCCCTGATTTCTCTTAAATACATTGTTTGATCCTCCCAGATTTTGATTCATCATTTTGATGGCCTGTCACAGCTTATTACAATAGAAAACTATACTGTCACACATTTCAAGGCAGGGGGTTACTTTCAAATTATCTTTTCCATTAAAAAATGAAGTGGTTTTTCTTTGGTCCAGGTGGAACACAAATCAAAGTTATTTCAACATATCTAATGACTACAAAATAATAAGAATATCTAAAATCTTCCTTGCCTAGGAACAAGTTTTGGTGTAAATGTACTCATTTGGCAAATTTTTGTGTAGATCAAAATATTGTGACCAAACATTTCCCAAATACACACACACACACACACACACACACACATACATACACACACACACACACACTTCTAGGCTTTAAGAGTGGAGTAAACCTCTGAAGCTCTCATGTTGGAGAAAGAAGTAAAGGAAGAAAGTCGCCGAGGAGCTGTGGCTAATAAGATGAAGTTGTCTGTTCCGGTAATGATTGGCAGCTTGGAAACCGCATGGCTGCTATGAGTCAGGATGAACTTGATGGCAGTGGGGTTGGGGTTGGGTTGCGTTGCGTTTTTTTTGTTCTGGAAAAAGGGAGCAGACAAGAGAACTTAGAGTTTACCTTTCTTCCCTTTATTGCCATGACACCACAACGAACGTACCTCGTGCTTTGAATAACCAACACGACTGAGTGCTATTTATAAAGATCATGGATAATCACTGTGGGGGTTATTTCTCTGTGTTTTAAGTCAATCTTTGTGAAACTGGACTTTCACAACTTTCAATTAGCATACGTATTTTGAAACACTCTAAATTATTAACCAACTCACTGCCATAGAGTTGGTGCCTACTCATAGTGACCCTATAGAACAAGATAGAGGTACTCCTGGGAATTCCCAAGATCGTAACTGTTTGCAGGAGTGGAAAACTGGTCATTTCCCAAGGATCTGTTGATGGTTTCAAACTGCCAACCTTGCGGATCATCGTCCAACACATATCCACTATGCTACCAGGGCTTCTTGAGCGCTCTAAGAATGGACCTTATTGAATGTACTGGCTTCTTCACTGGTGCACTTCAGTAACAATGCGGGTCTGTTGCCCCAGGGGCTTGCTCTGTGTGCACTACATGGGCTCCTGCGGCATGTTCATCTCCACCACCGTTTGACTCATCTCAGGTGTGTTCAGTGTTTCTGCTTTTCCTTTAGGGTTAAACTTGTCAGACCAAAAAGGCACCACCTGCTGCTGAAAAGCTGATCTTGTGGCCACTGTTGCTGGTGTCTGCTTAAAATTTTAGGGAGGAAAACAGTAATAAAGTAACATGCTAGGATTAGTCTACTTATTTTTTTTCTCTTTAAATGCTGAGTAATTGCATCCAAATTATAATAGTTATAAAAGTAGATTTGATGTTTTTCATATTAACATTTTCTTTAACATGTGATTAATTTTTTCCCATTGTGCACGTACAATGATAGTGTGTTCATGATGCAAATGATAGGGTGATTTTTCTATCTCTTGGAGGAAGCGTGTGAACAAATCAAATGATTGGCCATTTCAAGACCACGTTTTGTTTCCCAAAGACATTGTCAAGTGGTGGGTGATCTAAAGAGCAGGGCCATTCTCAGAAAGCCTGTATTCAGTCCTGGTTATGACACTTACAGCTTGACTACCCAAATGTAAAAAAATATGCATTTTAATACACATAAAACACACTGAGATACATAAAGGAGGAGGAGAAGGAAGAAGAGGAGGAGGAGGAGGAGGAGGAGAAATGAAGCAGGGGAGTGGAGGAGAGGTCTGTCTTCCCTGCCTTTACTACTGAAGGTAGTTGTCTTGGACCCTCAGAGCTGCCATAACAGAAAGACCACACGTGGGTGGAGGTTGTGGGTAGATGTCTTCAAGTCAGTCCGACTCAAATGAATGGTGCCCTGATGGAATTCTTGCCCTTGGTGAGGAAATAATTCCCAGACACCTTTGCTCACGTTCAGTCACTGCCTGTCTATGTTGATCAGTGGAGGCTTGTGCACTGCTAAAGGCTGGAGAGGTGTCAATGGACCTTACAGACAAAAACCACGTAGGAAGAAAGACCTGGTGGTCTATTTCCAGAAATAGACCAACACAATGAATGGTCAGAATTGGCTGTTCCAAAATTGATTACAGGTCTGGTTCAGGGCTCCATCAGATGTACAGGGGGTTGCCACGTGTCAGGTCTGACTCCACGATAGCTAAAAGCAGTAACAGACGACTGTCTGGTTTCATTATTAATCATGTCCTTAACATTGGTCTAACATGGGTAGTGTTTTATTATACCAAATTCCAGCGAGAAATAAATCATCAATCAATCTATCATGAACATAATCGGTGGCTACTGCATGTTTTACCACACCCGTGTCCTTCCTGGAGGAGCTCATTTGTTGCTAGGGAGCACACCCTGTTGCCTGTGCAGCTTTCGCTTCTCCTGCCAGTCGGATCGTCCTGAGTCAGAGTACACAGCAGTCTGTCTTCGTGTTTTGTGAACATACAGGAATTTCTGAAAGAATTTAGCCATAGAACACACATTCACCACCCATGCGCCACCATGAACATTTCACTGCACCAGATTTACCATGTGTGATAAATTATATCCTATCAGCCCCATCTGTCCGTCCCCTGTCCTCGCATGAAGTCATTTTTGCTTTTGCTGCACTTTGAATTCAATTGCTGATATCAACAGTTACTTCAGGCACATTAACAGGCATATTACTATAGTGCTCTGGTTGTACACATTTACTGCTTTCCAATATACACATTAAGCAATCTAATTCACACCTCTATCAGATAGAGTATGTCAAAAAGGTAGCTTAATAAATTGTTCCCATTCAATATCTACCTCCATTCTCTAGTAGCACCATCTATGTTTTCCCCACTGTTGTCAAATTATATTGTAAAATAACATATAAATTAAAATATGTATTGATAAATATTTCATATAAGTTTTACTTCACTGGACATAATGTTTTTGAAATCCATCTGTATTGTTAATGTTACTATTCATTGCTTTTTATTCATATTCTAAGAATATAACAGTGATAATGACCGTACAGCTTTTCCCAATTGAACTAGTGAATTGTATGATACATGGATTTTGTGCCAGTAAAACAGTTAAAGAAAAAGAAGAGATCAGAGTTTATTCAACTCAACTATTGATGGGCAGGCACCACCTTCAGTTTTCAGTATTATGAGCATAGCTGCAATAGACACCCTTCTACAAATCTCTAATGCACATTTTAAAATTTCTCATCAGTACCCCCTGAGAAGTAAAATAGCAGAGTCATATTACAGAGCTAGATGAGCTTAAAGCTATTCAACATTTCCCAGAGTGAGTTATAATTTGATACACCTACCTGTGAAAATACCAGTTCCCCCATCTCTTCACCAACATTTGCTATGGTCACACTTTTACTGTTTTGTTTCTTTCCTGGCGAGACTGTGTTGGTATCTAGTCCTGGTTGGCATGTACCTCTGTCTGATAAGTTATGGTGCTCAGCAGCACATAATGTGCTTATTGGTCAGTTGTTTATCTTCTTTAGAAAAAAGTGTCTGTTCAAATAGTCTATCCATTTTTAATCAGTTTGCTCTTTCCATTAATTTGACAGAAGAAGTAGGTTTTTGGTCATCATTGTCTTGATCCGATATTTCTGCTCCAATGACCAAGAAATACCTTAACTTCCAGGAGCCACTAGAAAATAACTGAAATAAACATTGCCTAGCCTCTATTCAATGCACAAAATGGTCATTAAATATTTCCTTAGAGATACAAATTTTAAAGGTTTGTATTAAGTTAACTAAAGTTTTAATATCTGGCCAAAGTCTCGCCAAGATCCTTTTTATGTATTACGTTTACCTTACCTTCTTATCTATAAAATGTGAAGAGTGGATGATATGATCCAAAGACCCTAGCTTTAAATCTTTAAATGTATTTTATTCTAATACACAATTGAATAATAACAGTTTTAAAGACAGAGAACGTGTGGCAAATAGCTACTACTGACGCCATGCTCTCTATAAAAATAATCTTTCCCCACTGTAAACAATTTGACTTTCTCTAGTGTATCAGCAGACTGTTGATGTGAAATTGAGCTTGTGGATTGGAGAATTCGGTGAGGGTATAGGTCCAATGGCCCATACTTGGATACATTTTACATTTGCATTTCAGCTCTGTGACTCAGCACAATCTCTATATCTGTTCTCTCGAGTGAATTCTTAATTGCTGATTGTTTATGTTTTACTTACTCTGTGTTGTTTGCAAGGTTTGCAATCAAGTCCGTATATCATTGTTCATGTGAAAATGTGTGGATGTGTAACACTGAAATTCTTTCTGATCTGAGCACTTGAAAGAAACATACGTTTTTAGATCAGCTTGAAAATTCAGGGCAGTTTTGAATACATAGGAGAGTCTGCTTTATTTCATTGAATCGCCTTGAAAAATAACCTTGTCCTTCAAGGTCCTGGGGGTTGAGTCATTAGCCACTGCGGAATAGCTCAGGACTGCATGGCAGCTGCAACCTACACACTGATGGTGATCCAAGATCTTTCAGGCTTAACATCAGCATATGGAGAGCTCCTCAGTATTTGCCTGGAAAGAAAGCTAATTTGGGAATTTTGAGCTAAATTCTCTCAGGATGACATCTCCAGCTGATACGAAAGTTTATGAAAATTGGCAGTGTTCAATTAGAACTGAGGCCAATAACACAGACATGTATGCCAGTACACTCCAAAACTGGTCACTTGATAAGAAGTTCCTTTTAACATTGGATTCATTGATGTTCATTTGTTGCATATTAATTGACTGATATGCTGGCTCCAATGAAAAGGGGAGCACACCTCTGGACAGTTTATCAGAATTGTTTTGGGGTTGTTATTGTTGTTTGGATGCTCTCAAGTCAGCTATGACTCCTAGTGACCCCATGCACGACAGAGCAAAGTCTGTCTGTCGTGTCCCATCCTCAAGATCTTCACTGCCTTAGCTCGTTGTGTCCGTCCATTGCATTGAGGGCGCTCATTTCTCACTGGCCCTCAGCAAGCTGGATGGTCTTCTCCAGACACTCGTCCTTCCTGATACCATGTCCAAAGGGAGACGAAGCTTTTCCATCCTCAGTTCTAAGGGGCATTCTAGTTGTACATCTCCCGAGACGTATTTCTTAGTTTTTCTGGAAGTCCATAGTCTATGAAACATCCTTCACCAAGAGTATAATTCCTCTTTGATCTTCCTTTTGATTGCCCATTTTCTGATGCGTATGTCATCATTGAAAATACTGTAACTCGGGTTCAGTAAACTTTAATTCTCAAAGTAACATCTTTGTTTTGGGACACTTTAAAGAGATATTCCCAATGGATTTTCAAAGTACAATAAATTAGTTGGTGTCTTGATAGCTGCTTCCATGGATACTGACTGTGGACCAGAGTGAAATGAAACTCTTACCATAGTCTTCTCCGTTTATTTTGATGCTGATTACTGGTCCAGTTTTGAGTAGCTCTGTTTTCCTTATGTTGAGATGTAATCCATATTCAAGATGCTAGTCTGATCATCGTCAGTAAGTGCTTTCGGTTATTTACTCTTTCAGCAAGCAAGGTTGTATCATCTGCACACCACAGGTTGTTAATAGTCTTCCTCTAATTCTGAAGTTGAGCACCTCTGAGTATCATTTCTCAGAGCATTTACCCTGAAGCAGAATGAAGACGTATGCTGAAAGGATTCAACACGGACTCATTTGAAACCATGCCGATTCCCTTGTTCTCTTCCGACAACTACCTCTTGACCTGAGTAAGCACAAACTGTCACACAATTCATCGAGTCTTTTGTCATTAGTGTTCTATGTGTCGAATACATACTTGAGAAGTTCCCTAAATCCAGGTGAAACATATTCATTGTCTTATTTTGACTCACATGGACTTGCTTCAGCTTCACCCTGAACTTGAGCTTGAGGAACTGATGGCCCATTCCCCTTTATGAGACTTTTACATCCTTTCTTCCCATGAAGGAAGAAAATTTGCTTTCTGTGTGTTCTATTTAGTGAGGCCTACGTGTATAGTCACCGCTTAAGTTGTTGAAACAGGTATTTGCAATGAAAAATTGTTGCTATTGTAAGATTATATCATGTAATCTCTATCTTCAATTGTATGAACAAGGCCATGCTTTCCAACTATTATATATCCCTCTGTTTCAACTTTTCATATTCCAGTTGCCAATAATTGCCAATTCATGTTGATTACATATTTGAGCAATTTCAAAATGAAGAAGTTGGTAGAATACTTCAGTTTCTTAATCACTAGCTTCTTCATGGCGAGTGTGTAAATTTGAATAATAGATTAATTAATTGGACTCTTTGTATATAGATATTATCTGATCACAGACGTGTCCTTTCGGATGATCAATGCAATGTCATTACCCTTAGGTTTGTCCTTCTCAAGTTAGTAAACCACATGATTATCTAATTCAAAATAGCCAATATCAGTCCATTCAACTAACTTTTGCCTCCAATAGTGATCTTTGTGAATTCCATTTTATTTTGGGGAATTTACAATTATTTGAGATTCATACTTTGCTCAGTCTAAGTTCTGATTATTAATGGATTTTTATGACACTTTCTTCTCATTTTAAGTCATGCTCCATCAGCAAAGTTTTACTCCATCCATGGCTTTAAGTTTGACTCCAGTTTGAAGAGTCAAACTAGGCTTTCTTTCCCTAGCTGTATTTTTAGTGACTTCCAAATTTCCAACTCATTTTCCGGCCCTGGATTGACACTGCTTTATGAATCCTGGTATTCCGAAGTTTTTCAGTGATTAATCCCCTTGAAGTAGGTAACCTAGTCCCTTTTTTCCAGCCTGCTCTCCTAAATAAAACACATCATGAAATGAGTTAACATCCTTGACTGTAAGCACCTTTATAAGTAACAAGAACGTAAAATGTATAAGAATGAAAAAAAGTACAGAAAAGAAAACAACATTCCTATAAAAGCATAGTTACTTTGTTTAATGTGTCTGAAACATATATTAAGCCCGAGTGATTTTAGATTGTGGTGCCACAAGAAGAATGTGACTCTTAGGGGAATTAAATGATTTGCATGAAAGTGTTTGAAGTCCCTGGTCTATTGCCAATAGACTTTAGTTTGGGGGAAGATCTATTTAATCATTTTGAACAGTCAATAGAGGCTTCAGATAGATTGCTTCTACTCTCCCCAAAATGCAAATTAGCTTTCACTAATTTCATTTACGTTTCTATTAAGTAAATAATGGGAAAGAATGTATTTGTAATCTACATTATGTCAAATGACATATATTTCACCTGTAAAAGAAAATAATCGTGTGACTCAGTCTTTTCCTTTACTCTGCTAAATTTCACAGCAAATCAAAAGGACAAAGATATGTTATAATTATTTGTTTCTTTAGTTGTTAATCGTTCCTTGCATAAAAATTCTTTTGAAGTTATAGTATTTATATTCAGACTTGCCTGGCATATCAAGAGATGTGCGGCCCCGTTTAAATTGCAAAATATGAAAAACAAAGACAACTGCCACGGAATCCATTTCAACTCACAGTCGCCATTTACAAGGTCTCAAGGCATTGTGACTATTTGCACAAGCAAACAGCCTCTTTGTTCTCTTGCTGAAGGACTGTGTGTTTGAACTACAGATTTTGTAGTCATTCTCACATACTGTATATACATCGTGTACAAGCTGAGTTTGATGGCACATTTTTAATGCAGTCTTTGTGGTAAAATTGGGTGCCTCGGCTGCTGTTCGGGTGGACTTATACTTGAGTATATACGGGATGTGAGAATGTCATATAGTCTCAGGAACTAGTAGCGCTGTTCCCATCAGGATATTAATGTCACTCCTGGGACCCAATAGTAATTTGTCATTTGAAACTTTCTAGCCATTTTTTATCGTGCAAAAATCATTTTAAAAATGAAGTTATTTTGGACTTTTTCAACTGAGTTTTATGATCAGTCCTTCTTTATGTGTTTATGAGGGAAGTGAGAGAGAGACATGAATCTTTCTGCCATTAGATGTAGCACATTAAGGTGAACAACAATGTTGGACAGAGAATTGTACAAGCAAAACAGTTCAACACTGTTATCAAGAAATATATGACGCAGGTTCTGCATCCAGGAACTTTATTATCTTTGGGGAGATGTATGATGCAACTACTGTAACAATTCTACAGAAACACCAGAAGCAGGAACAATAAATTCCTATGTATTTATGGCTTTAAAATATACAAAGACTTTCATATTGATAATTGTATCTAAATTTTCCTGTTACTGTTGAAGTTATGATTATATTTATTTTTTAAATGGTAGAAATGAAATACAGAGAAACTAAATGGCATTTTCTCACAGTCTTTCAGTGGTGGGTGGAAACAGAATGAGCCCTTGACCTAGACCAATAATCTGGATAGCAATCATTTTGACTTTAAATTAAATATATGTATATCCAGTGGTATTTGTCTAACATTCTCAAAACACTCTCATATTAAGCAAATTTTATTCCTCCTTGGCCCTCCAGAAAGTCAAGTAAAATATCTTGAGCATCTCTTCCGGAAAACAAACAAACAGACAGAAGTAACTGTTACCCTCTCCCAACACATGGTGGCCATTGCTTTGACTGTGCTTTGTCTTCAACATCCCCCTGTTCCTAATCTCGAAAGGAGTGGTTCGAGATCCATATTTCACTGCATATAGTCTGCAGCTGATCTGGATACAACTGGTTTGGGCATTCATGGAGTAGACAATTTTTGCATCTGTAATGTTTCAGTCAGGAGCCTGTAGACTGAGCCAATTGAGATGTCCAAAGGATTGGCTAGAGTTTTTACTATTAATCATCAGTCTTCTTCCACAAAGACACAATTCATCTTCAACACCAACTCCCTTTGATAAAGGACTTACCCATTTGTTAACTGCTTGTTCTTTGGGACATTGTCCCCATATATTTTTGTTACGTATCAATGACTTCCCCATTCTGTCACCATACATTTGATATTTGTCCTTGTTGAAATGTTAGCAAATTTCATGTTCCTCGGCTAAGGACTCTTTTCAAGGCAATGTTTTCTCCTCTTTAGTGCTTCAAACTAGATCCTGTTCAATCATAGTATAACAAGTTAGTATGATTTTATTTTATTGCCAAAAAGCACTTGAAATCCATACTCAGATTTTTTCGTAATATGCATTTTCTATGAACTTTTAAAAACCCCTAGCCTGTGTGCTTCTGTATATGTGTGTGGCTTTTTCATTGTATAATACTGTACCTTTAAATATATTAGTGGCTTCTGGGTTTCTGTATAGATACATGCTATGTATGCAAGAAGAATATAAAATCCCTCTACTCTATTTCACAGGTTTTGCTTTGCTTTTTATCAACTTCTCTGAGTGGACTTATGATTCAATAGATTAGCTGTTCTCATGATTTTAGTATCTAAATTTTGATGTCTTACTTTTGAATGATAATAATACTTAAAATTTTACTTTTGCACTACTTAACTACTGTTTTATTTACACACAAAAAAGTAGCATGTGTATAAATGTGCTCATCCGAGTTGACTAGCAAACAAACCCAGGGACACTCACATGTGTGTAAGAGACAGCTTTATGCCATAGAACAATTACATATTGAGAAACATCCCAGCCCAATCCAAATCAAGTCCATACCCCTTTTATTAGCCCAGATGCCAGATACTAGTCTATAAAATTCCTCTTCAGATGCACGCAGCACATACAATGATGCTGAATGCAGGAAGATCACAGGCCAGTGGGTAGAAAGTCTTGGTCTACTGGCAGTGGAAGCATCTCCGCACTGGCGAGGGCTTCCATGTGGCTTCTCAACCAGAAGATGCAGCAGAGCGGGAATGTGGTTCTCCTCCAGGAAGAAAGAGAGGAAGTCTCCAGAAAACTCATGAGAAGGTCATGTCCACCAGGAGGCATCATCAGGCTGTGAACTGATTGACAGGCTAAGCACCGCCCCTTCACTTTATCAAGTTGCTTTGAAATGATGTTACTACCACAGTTATGGAAACAACATTGAACTTAGTCATTTATATTGCCAGAAAGGTATCTTCTAAATAATTTGGGGAAATTTTTAAGTTTATTCCATTTAATTAGTATGTGGAATATTTATTTCCTTGGGGTGTCTATGATGTAGAGATAGGAAATATTTGCTTTAGCTTAAACATGAAAGCTAAGTAAAATAACATATGGTATTCCTAAAACTATCTAATGTAGTCTCCCTGAAGAGATATGGCATTTTAAAACTTTATTAAGAAACATAATGATAATGATAATGAAATTTTTAGATATCAAAATAAATCACCAAGCTCAATCTTACCTCCCCAAACATGGTAATTGATTTCTGTTTTAGATTGTTTTATAGTGATCTTTGGATACACCTGTTCTTTACATGATTATTCTTGCTAGAATTAATGAGCACAAAATTTTGTGTGAGTGCATGTGCATGTTTATTGCTAAAATCTTCACAATATTATTTAGTTACCTAAATGTGTATATTTTCTAACATATGCATTATTTTACTTAATACACTAATTTAATGTATATTTGAATTCAAAGAAGTATCCCAGCTTATAGAACATCAAAGTATAAATTGTAATTCTGCACGAATTCCACTGTATGTATTTTATATCTCCATCTGACGGTGTTGACAGGCTGGGGGATGAGACATATGTCATAGAAACATAACAGGATATTTTCCCAAGGACCTTCAAGAGACAGTCTTCCTTCAGGAAAAAATCAGCTTGACCCGGAGAAAGTTCATGAGAATACTGTACCTCAACCCTTAAGCTGAAACTACAAGTCCAAATATTGAACTTATCCTCTATTTGCTTTAAAATGAATGTTTTGTAAAGAAGCTTATCCTGTAGTGTTTCCGTATGGGCAAATGCCATTTCCTGATCATGGGTCTATAATGAATTAATGACAGACATGGAACTTTCCAAAGAGAATATGTTGTAATTTCAGAACCACCGTGAGAGTGAATCGACTTCATGGCTATGAATTTGAATTTTTTTTAACCAATAAATGTTCTCTCGTGGCTTATCTTCCCCCATTGGATCCTGAATTCCTTTAAGATGTCACATGCATCTTTGTGCCCCCTAGAGCCCCAGGCACAGTATCATTAAATAGCTTACAGGTAGATTCTGATCCAAATGAATATTCAGTTGGCAGATTAGATTTAACATGGTAGAGTCTTTATTGAACAGTGTTTGCATTTTTATAAGTGCTCCATCAATTCCACTTGTGTAGTCTTTGTTCAAGTATTTTACAGTTCATACCTCCCTTTTGGACCATAAATCAAGCATATTTAAAATGGGGAAAGGAAGTCATCCATGGGCATTTCTGTCTTTCTTAAGAGAAAGTGTGATAATAATCCTGTTGTTTGATTAAATGAAAGACATTTCATCGAATTTGGCATCCCTGAGTGGTGCAAATGTACTCAGCCACTAGCTGAAAAATCAATGGACTGTTCCTACCCACTCTATAAGAACCTTAGAGGAGATTCCTGGGCATCTACTCCCACAAGTTCGTGATCTTGCAAAACCTAGAGAGCTAGTAACAATATCTTGGGACCCAAGTTTTCTTTCTGCCTGCCAAATAAGATGTTCCATTTTTTTCCTGTTTATAGCTTAGCAGACTTAAAATCCAACACAATGGCCCACAATACCTTCCATGCTTCAAGTAGCGCCCTTCTCTTCAGGGACTCTCTCCGTCCACGCCACACTAGGACTATGAGGGCTTTCCTTGGAAAACCTGGAATGCTTACCCCTGTGACTCGGTCCATTTCTGGATCCATGACCACACAGCCATTGGCTTAAGTGATCTTTTCTCAAGGAACTGGTTTTGGCTAGCTTGTCTATGGGTCCCCACCAAAGCTGTTTGCGTTCAGAGGCCTGTTGCTGAGGGTGCTGTCAGGTTGTTTCTGACTCATACAGACCCATCAATGCACAGCAGAGTAAAAGGCTGTCTGTTCCTGGGCTACCCTCACACGTATTCCTGTTTGTCCCCAGTGATGCAGCAACTGTGTGAATCCATCTTGTCAAAGATCTTCCTTTTTTTTTTTTTTGGCTGCTCCACCCTCCCCCCTTTTTATTTTTTTTTCCTTCAGCTTCAAACTGAACTTACATATAAGCACTTAATGGTCTGTACCACAGGAAGCCCCTGGTCTGGTTGTAGTTGCTAATAATATTGAGCCTCTATATCTTCTCTTCCCATATTTGCAGTGAATTTGATTTCTGTGCATTCCATCTGGAGAAGTCTGCATGTATAGTCACTTTTTGTGTTGTTGAAAAAAAAGGCATTTGCAATGAAGAAGTCATTGGTCTTGCAAAATTCTATCATATGAACTTTGACTTAATTTTTTCACAAGTCCATATTTTCCAGCTACCGTTTCTACCTCTTTGTTTCCTTCATTCCAATCACCAATAATTATCAACACATCTGATTGCATGCTTTTCAATTTCAGACTGAAGACATTGGTCAAATTCTTCATTTTCTTCACTAGCTTTGGTGGCTAATACATAAATTGCATACTAGTTGTGTTGATTGGATTTCTTTGAATTTAATAGAGGTAACTTTATCACAGATGGCATTGTAATTCAAGATAGATCTTGTGATGTTCTTTCTGGCAACACATGCAGTGCCGTTCCTCTTGATCATTTCATTCTCAGTAGAGTAGATCATGTGATTTCCTTATTCAAAATGGACAGTGACACTCCTCTTCCGCCCACTATGCCTAGACTGCTGATTTTTTTTATGAATTCCACTTCACTTTTTACAAATTTCCATTTTTCTAGATTCATACTTCATACATTCCAAATTCCAATTATTAATGTTTGCAGCATTTTAAGTTCGTCTCATTTTAAGTCGTGCCCCGTCTGAAAATGAAGGCCTGGGAGGCTTTGCGCACACAGGCTCCATTCACATTATTAGGTGTGGTTCGCTATGCTTTCAGCAGGCAGCCTTCCTCAGTCATATTCTGACTACCTCCCCACCTACGAAGCTCATGATCTGACCCCATCTCTCACAATGTTCTGCCTCTTTGCATGAGGCTTCCAGTACCTGGCAATGCTTTGAATGTGTCCATACTGTTTTCAGTTGCTGATTCTTCTGCAGTGGACAGCCCAGTCCTTCTTCGTAGTCTGTTCTTAGTCTGGAAGCTCTGCTGAAACCTGCTCCCTCTAGGTAGTCATACCGGCATTTGAAATACCTGTGTCATCACGTGATCTTCCAGTATCCTGGCAACACAAGATAATGACAACACATCATCCTGGCAACACACAGGAGGACAAACTGACAGACATTTGGTGACTGCTGTCAAACTGCCCTTTTTATTGTTTGCATGGCACTTATCCTAGTAACATAGGGGCCCTGGTGGTATAGCGATTATGTGTGGGGCTGTCCGGGTCAGCAGTTTGAAACCAGCAGCCACTGCTTGGGAGAAAGCCTTTCTACTCACATAAAGAGTTATAGACTCAGAAATTCCCAGGGGGAGGTTCTACCCTGTCCCATGGGGCTGCTATGAATCAGAATCCACTCAATGGTAGTGACTGATCAGAGTAATTCAGTTGCATTGGCTACCTTCTCCAAAAGAGTATGAGTGTCATGAGCGCAGAAACTTTTTTCTACCATTCCTTTGAAGTATGTACTCTATGGAGAAAAACACCTGATTACAGTAATCGCCTAACAAAGATTTTTAGGGGTAATAAATATTTGATAGCTAAATATAATATTTAAGATCGTCATGTAAAGAGTAAATTAATTTAAAGCCAAATGCAAAACTGAGTTTGGCCTCAAAATGAGTTTGTTGTTTACGTAGAGGCCAGGGCAGTATAGTCGTGATACTCTCTAATTTTGTTTGCTCTAATACCAATGGATAGATACTATCCACACTCCTATCTAAGCAAATTGTATTGTTTTTATTTACACAGTTGTAACGTAGGGGCATCTGCCGAGAGAAGGTCTTCAAAGCTAATGATAAGAGTATTAAAAAGAGTTTTGTGAACTTTGTTCTGATTAAGAGGAAATAGCTTTGCTTTTAAATTATTTTATGGATGTAGCTATTACCTTGTCATTTCTAGTACTTAAAATTCTATATCTAGATCCACCTAACACTTAGCTTGGTCAAAAGTTTGTAAAGTTTGATATTTATGAAAAGCCCAGTTCATTTTAATGAGCTGAAAGAAGAGGATGTTTTTAAACCAAATATTGAAATCTCAGTAAAATTAACTTGAGATTAAAAAAAGAAAAAACACAGCAGAATTTTGTTTTACATGAATTTTACTAAGTTATACAAGCCTAAAGGTTTACTGTGAAGAGTTTTCACTATGTACATGATTCTCATAGTATCTTTCCCATTTCCAAGGAGATCAGTGAGAATAATTACATTAAAAGAAAGATATTTGTGACCTTAATGTACATTAATTTAATATTGACAGTATTTCTTAAGCATGTTTAATAGTTCTTGTGTGTCTTTTATAATTTAACATTGTGCCTAAAGGTGTAGTGGTCATGCACTTGGATGTGATCCTCATGGTCCATGGTTTGAAACCTCCAGCAGCTCCGCAGAACCTGTGAACAAGACACCATCTGGGAAACCCATGGGGGTGGGGTGAAGTTGCCATAAGGCAGCATTGACTCGAAGGCAGAGAGTTTGTATTTTTTTATTTATTTTTGTCACGGAAACACACCACTTGTCATCAAATCTATTCTGATACACAGTGACCCTGTCTCAGGTTTCAGAGATTGTAAATCTTGGTGAAAGCAGACAGCCTCATGTTTCTCATACAGGGAAGATCTTGAGTTTGAACCACTAAATTTTCAGGTAACAGCCAACACTTATTTGCCTTTTAAAATAGAGTGCAGATTTGTAATAGTCTTGACCTCATTTGGCTTATAATAGGGTCTGTATTGATACAAACTTTTATTTTAACTAGGAACCCTGGTGGTGAAGTGGGTTACATGTTAGGCTGTTAACCTAAAGGTTAGCAGTTTGAAACCACCAGATGCTCTGGGGCAGAAAGATGAGGTTTCTGCTCCTCTTAAGATTTACAGTCTTGGAAACCTAGAGGGGCAATTCTACTCTGCCCTATAGAGTCACTGTGGGTCAGAATAAATTAAATGACAGTGGAGTTTTTAGTTTGCTTTGTTTTAGTATTTTTCAATGACTAGTATATGATAGATTGTTGTTATGTGCTTCCAAGTTTATTTTGACCCATCATAACATTATCTGACAGAGTAGAAATATCCCATATCAATTTCCTAACTGTAATCTTTATAAGGGCAGATTGCCATGTTTTTCTACTGAAAAGCCTATGAGTAGATTTGAACCACCAACCTTTCAGTTATCACTTAATCATTCTGCCACCAGGACACTTTATATTGAATAACAACTATCCCACTGAGTTGATACTTAAATATTCAAGAAATGGAAATTAAACATTCTGTTTGGAAGCAAGATTTTGTCTAAGTACTTTTACAAAAGTCAATTATGAGCTTGAAAGAGAATAATTAAGAGTTTAAAATTTGAATTTTCTCTTATTCATATTTTCTCAGGAACCCAGTTTTACCAGGAACCCAGTTTTCCCAACAATCACACTTTTTAAGAAAAATATCAAGTTTTACATCAGTTTCAAAAATGGGTTGCCATAGAATCTGACTCAGAGACCTTGCGGGAGAGGAGAAAGATCCCAGGAGGTGGGTTACAGGCTGAGCTGCTGACTGTAAAGTCAGCAGTTCAAACCTACCAGATGCTTAGTGGGAGAAAGACTAGGCTCTTTGCTCCCATAAATATCTACAGCCCCAGAAACCCTGTGTTGTAAAAGGTTGAAATAACCAGACAGTATAAAATATGCATAAACCATGTGAACAATAGAAGAAAGTAGATTTCAGAAACCAATTCACACATATACGGACAAATCATTTTCAATAACGGTGAGGATATGGAAGAACTGGTACTCTCATAAAATTGCTGATAGAAATGCAAAATGATACAAATAATAAGAAAAAGAGTATGGCACATTCGTCATATATTAAACATATACTTTCCATAGGAGTCAGCTATTCCACTCTTAGGTAATTACCCAAGAGAGCACAAAATACATTCCCAAATAAAGAATCACGAGGCCTAACAGTCCGTATGAATGACCTCAAACGTGGAAATAACTCAAGGACCCTTCAGAAGGTGAATGGACCATCACATTGTGGTATGTCCATAAAATAAAATGGAACGGACTACTAATATACTTGAAAACAAGGATGGATCTCCAAATAATATGAAGTAAAAGAAGCTCGGGAGACAAAAAAGTCGATTTTCTATGTTGTTGAGAGGTACCTGTGAGTCAATTCCATCCATAGATTTACTAGGTATGGCACACGGAAGCATTGCCTGTTCCTTCCCCTTTGCTTCCAGCTTTTGCATTTCAATTGTCAATAATTATCAGTGCTTCTTGATTTGCATATTTGATCCATTTCGGACTGAATACATTGGTTTAGTTCTTCAGTTTCTCCATCACTCACATCGGGGGCCTTGCTTGTGGAAAGTGTGGAGGACTTGAAGCCCTTGCTGATGAAAATCAGGAATTTTAGCCTTCAGAATACATTACAAGTCAATGTAAAGAACATCGGAATCTTCACAACTAGACCAGTAGAGAACATCATGATCAACAAAGAGAAGTTAAAGTCATCAAGTATTTTGTCCTGCGTGGATGCACAATTGTTGCCAATGGAAGCAGCAGTCAAGAGACCTAAGGATGAATTGTATTGAGGAATTCTGCTGTTCAGTCCTCTTCAGAGTGTTGAAAAGCAGGGAGGTTACTTTGATGATAAAGTAAACCCGATCCAAGCCATGGTGTTTTCAATGGCCTCATGTGTATGTGAAAGTTGAGCATTGAATAAAGAAGACTGAAGGAAAATTGATACATTTGAATTGTGCTGGAGAAGAATATTCAAATTACCATGCACTGCCTAAAAGGATGAATAAGTCTGTCTTGGAAGAAGTAGGGTTAGAATAATAGATAAACCCATCAGGGCCAACAGGAGAGTAGAGATACCAAGAGGATTAGGGAAGCGGGGGGGAAGAAATGGGGATCACAAGGATCAATCTATAACCCCATCCCAGGGGTACGAATAATGGAAAAAATGGGTGAGGGGTGACAGAGGAAAATATAAGATATGGCAATAATAATCTTTAACTTGTCAGGGTTCATGAGGGAGGGTGGAGGGAGGAGAAAATGGGGAGCTGATATCAAGGGCTCCAATGGGAAGAGAATGTTTTGAAAGTGAGGATGGCGGCACATGTGCAAATGTGCTCGACACACTGGAGGAATGTAAGGATTGTGCTAAGAGATGTAAGAACTCCCAATAAAAGTTTTTTTTAATTAGTAACACTGCCTTAGAATATTTTCCCCAAGATTCCACTCATGCATGTGCTTACTCTATAGAACCCCATTCAAACAATAAAGAATGTTCTAAGAAATTAAAAAAAAAAAAGAAAACAACTGTGCAGCAAGGATGGCGTGCTAGTCTGGATTGACTAAAGAAACAAATTCATTGACACACACTTATGGGTAAGATAAAGCTTTATATAATAGAGCAATTGTATATTAAGAAAACATCTCTGCCCAGTCCAGATCAAGTTCCTAAGTCCATTATTAGCCCATCTGTCAGATACTAATCCATAAATTCCTCATTAGACTCACACAGCAATTCAATGATGCCAAATTCAGGAAGATCACAGGCCAGTGGGTGGAAAGTTTTGTAGATCCAGTGGCAGTGGCAGTGGTGATGTAAGCATCTCAGCATGGTGTGGGTCTCCACATGGCTCCTTCAGCTCCAGGGCTCTGGCTCAATCAATGTGGCTTGCAAACAGGAATATGAAGCAGAGACAGTGTTTGTCCCACCTCCAAGGAAGAAGACAGGTGTTCCCAGAATCCTTAGGAGAAGGCCATGCCCACACAGAGGCATTATTGGCTATGACCTGCTGATTGACAGGCTAGGGTGGGAGCATTCAGTGTTTCATTCTGTTGTACATGGGGTTGTTAATGGTCAGCATCCAACAACAACGTTAGTGGTTGGTTCATACATTTGAATAATTGTTGTATTGTTGTATTGACTGGATTTCCTTTTAAAGGGATAGCTTTAATCCTATGATAGACAGCATTGTACTTCAAGATAGATCCATCTTGGAGCTATCATTTCTGGCAGAGTAAACTATACAATGTCCTTATCTAAAATGGCCCATGCCGGTCTGTTTCCGCTCATTAATGCCTAGGATATTGATCTTTATGTGTTCCACTTCATTTTGAGGACGTCCAATTTTCTTAGGCTCCTACTAGTACATTCCAAGTTCCCATGATTGGTTTTTGCAGCTCTTTCTTCCCACTTTGAGTTACGCCCCCTCAGCAAATGAAGATGCCAAGGTCTCCCCTCGAGCCGAGTTATGACGGTCCACTCTCTTTCAAGGAGCAGTTCTTCCTCAGTCATCTTTTAAGTGCGTTTTGACCTGAGGCTCTCATCTTCTGGCACTATCTCTGATAAGGTTTTGCTGCTATTCGTGACGTTTTCAGTATCTGACAATGTTTTAATACTATCCGCAAGGATTTTTCCTTGTGGCTAGTTCCTCTGACGTGAAGAGCCTATTCCTTCTCTGTAGTGTAGTCTGTCCTTCGTCTGGAAGGGCTGCTAAAACCTGTTCACTTGGGGGATCCCACTGGCACTGGAAATACCAGTGGCATAGCTTCCAGTGTCACAGCAACACACACGCCACAAAGCACAGCAAAGTGACAGACAAGTGTGAGAGCTGGCTTATAAACCCATAGATACAAAACCCAGGAAAACGCAGAGAAACACACAGCGAAAGGCAGCAGGTCAGCAGTTCTGGGAGGGATGGATAGGGGAGGAGAGACAGACTCCAAACAAACTAAAACAAGAAACTTTTGGTGGTGATGGGTATATGTAGCATCCTGATGACAATGCATTATATACCTTACACATGTGTATTTAATCATGTATCAAATATACCTGAATAATGTTAGAAATATAAAAACAAATTAAAAGTTTAACCATATAATTTGGCAGTACAGATGATAACTTACCCCAATTGGAAATATGCTGGTACACTACAAGAAAAATATTGCTTTTAAAAAAGAAGAAATTAAGAAAATGTTACGTTAATGCAGGGACAATAAATGTAGGTAAGTGGGAAACTCAAATAAGATCGATGCCTCCATGTCCCTCTTTCCAATTCTATATCAGTTAATTTAATATAGTCTATGATTACTATTAATCTACGTTACAAAACATTTATGTTCAGTCCATTGTTACCTTGCTCATTTCTTCTAAATGCCGAGGAAGTTTTATATTGACATTGTATAATTGCCAAGTGATCCAGCCTACCTCATCTAATAGCATATCCATGTCTGCATACTCTCATCTTTGTTTCTGTACTAAGGAGTTAAAGAGACATACTCGTGTGATTTTTAAATGTATCTGTCCTAAAATCATAGAATATATGATTCAGAGCTCAAAAGAACAAAGAACTCTTGTAGTCTATCCCATCATTACACAAAGGTCAAGTTTGCAGCGTAGTCTTTCTTAGAATAAGAATTCTTTATTTCTAAAGAATAATTAGGGGTAGAACGAGAAGCAGAATTCAAAACCCATAATACCCGCTCCAGAACTCATTGCAATAGATTATCTGGGATACTTCAACTTGATCTATCATGTAGCGTGGCAGAATAGATTTCTGAATAGGTGGAACAAGCCTTTGCCTTGGACTGACAGATTAGCTGAGAGAAGACAGAAAGAATCACAGCAGGTTCAGATAAAGAATTGATGGACACCATCACTTAAATCTGATACTGACCCAGGATGAGCTGGAAGGATGGTGCAGGCCGATGCGCTCTTTCTGTGGGGAGAAAAGGGCAGAGCCTACAGAAAGCATCCGTGTGCATGACTCGAATGGCTATTAAGAAGCATTAATAATGTCAGTGCTCACCAGGCTTCTGACGATGAATTGATTGTATTCCAGTTTCTTGGCTGGGTAATTTGTTGGTCTCCCTTTCATCAGTTTTTTAGGTGTATTATTATCATAATTATAAGTATGAACCATTTTTTCTTAAAAGTGTTAGGACTCTTGTTTCTTCCTGTTAATTTATTGCTTTAATAATAACAGCAACAACAACAAGAAAATATTAGCAAACACTTACAACGTGTTAAATATGTGCCTGCCACACATTAGCTCCATATATTGCTCTGTACATTTAATTCCTTTATTACTTTGAAATTTCTCAGTGCAGCACATATTTTAATTCTTGCGGCCACAAATACTATCAGTTTGGTGTTACTAGTTTCACTATTTCACTGATGAGGAAATTGAGTAGCAGATGTTAAGTGATAGGGCAAGCTAAATCCTGGATACGACACTCTTCACTATTTTTTAAATTTTAAAAATGAGCTTTTTTTTAAAAAAAAAAAAAAGAAAGAAAGAAAGAAAGCTTAGCCCTGTTAGCCAAAATTGAGGGGAAAGGTTGCATTCCAAACGGATACTATCAGCTGATAGCGGCAGAATTTTTGCTGCTCTAATAGCTTCTGTTTAATGAGCAAATTGCTTCAAGTACACATGCACCACTGAGGCACTAAGGAAAAGATAATTAGCCAATTTCTTTCTCATATCTCATAATTCCAATGCTATACATTTACACTGGAACTCTACATTTAAACTGAAATATATAGCAGTGAAGAAGTTAATATTATAAACTTTTAGGTATTACCAATGGATAAAGGCATCAATAAATTAATTTATTAAATAAAGCTCAATGGAAGCATTCTCTATGAAAATGTCGGGGAAACACTGATTAATAAACAAAAAGTATCCTATTGATTGGAGAGCTCTTCAGTAAGTAGACTTTCAGACTTCATTTAGCAATAAGCACTGTGCATATTTAAGTAGGAATTTAATGAATAGTCCATAACCGCTGATGGTACTCTCATTTTGGAGGGGACCAGGGAGGACTTACCTAGTAGTAATTGTTTTCTGAAGGAGGCTGCTGCATGAATAAGTACGTGTTTCCAAGTCACTAAGAAGACCTCGTTCTTTGGCATATTTGGCAGATGGCATATTGCTATTTATTCTCCCAGTTGTCTTGCTAAATTTTATCAGTCCTCTAAAATTCAGCTTAATTATGCCTTCTTCAAGGAAACATTCCTTTATGTATTTCTTTTTCTTTTCTTCTTGGATTTCCACAGCACTGGATTTCCATATCATATCGAACACTCGGTTATGTGGTATTTGTTGCTGTTGATTATTGTTATTATGCTGCTGTTGTGTAGTTATGCCATGTACTAGACTGCATTTAATACTACAGATCTGTCAGGTGGTATCTCTGTCTCATGTTTCTTAGAGGCACAGCTCCTACCATAAAGCCCAAAGTGGGACTACTCTGAAGCTCTCGGCTTCCTTGGGCTCAAAAGGCAATGTTCATTTGTAAGTGAGCGGAGCACTCGTACAAAGGCTGAGCAGAAGTTGACATGTTTGTGCCTTTAAAGGACATGTGATAATTTTCTGGGTGACTTGTGGAAGCAGAAAATCTTACCAAATATTGGTAAGGTTGAATTTAAAGTATGACTTCAAAGAGTAAGAAAGCCTAATTGTTCTTCAAATCTAATCAAACTTTATTACCAAATCACTCTTCACAATCCCATCTCCAAGTATCCTAAAGCTATCTTAAATGTATATCTGATTTGTTATTCTAAAATATGTGTAAATCTTCAAAATTGTTATAAAACAACTACAGAGTATTTTGCTGAATAATAGCTTTTGTGAGTTCAATAGAATATCGCAGAAGATATGTTGAAATCCTCACCTCTAGAGCCTGTGAATGGGACTGCTATAGAAATAAGACCTTCATAGATTTATCAAGTTCAGAGAGGACTATATGAATTAGACAGTGCACAAATTCAATAACTGGTGTACTTTTGAGAGAAATTTAAACACAGACACACATGAGGGAGAATGTTAGGAGACAATAGAGACAGAGAACAGAGTAACAGGTCTATAAATCAAGAACAAGTAATCCCAAGTTTATGACATATTAAATTAGGGATTAAACAACACAGCTGCCTTTGATTTTGATTTTTTTAAGCTTATTCTTAGAAGTACTGTAGTCATCCTTTATCTACAGTTCCATTTACATGGCTTCAACTGAGGTCTGATTACCATAAATCGTTGATGCAGGATCACCTGAAGCAAATGATATTTGCATATATTGTTATCATTGTTATTTTATTAACAGTTACTCTCTTATGCCTAATTTATAAATGAACTTAAGTATCTGCCTTTGTGCATAACACAAAAACATTGTCTGTACAGGGTTTGGGACTATCTAGTTTCAGGTATCCACTGGGGATGAAGGGCAGGGGCCAAACACAGAATAGACTATCAAGCGTTCATGAACAAGTCCAAGATAACATTGAAGAAAATTAAAACAAATCCATGAGAGGCAAAATTTGTCCTCGAGTAGATATTCCATCTGCCTTCAGACACTATCTCAACAATAGATTCATACATTTAACACTAATGAACAAAGACCAGACAAATTGTGGAATAACATCAAGAACAGCATACCTAAAGGAAGCTAAAGAGGTTTATTAAAAAGATAAGTAAAACTGAAAAGGCCAAAATGAAAGTCAGAAGAGACCCTGAAACATGCTCTTGAGTGCAGAACAGCGAAGGGGGTGGAGTGGTGAAGTGAAAGGGCCATATCAAAGGTTTCCAAGGACAGTCAGAGAAGACAAAGTAAAATATTCTAATAAGCATCTGCTTGGCATTTTACAAACTGAAATAACTGAAGACAAGAGTCAAACCTTGAGTTGAAATATTGAAAGATCCCAGGAGCAAGTTACTGAAGGCTACAACTTAAAACTCACTGCCATTGCGCTGATTCTGACACAAAGCAACCCTATAGAACAGAGGAGCCCTGCCCCTGGGCGTTTCCGAAGCGGTAAATCTGCATGAGAATAGAAAGCCTCAGCTGCCGCCTGCTGAGCAGCTGGGGGTTCAAGCTGCTAACCTTGCACTTACATCCCAATGGAAAACCCACTAAACCACGAGCGCTCCTATTGGTTGATACAAGAAGTAGCTAAAATGGGTATTGGCAAAAACAAACAGGGATCCAGGAAGTGATGGAATACCAACTGAAATGTCTCAACAATCAAAAGTAGCGATGGAAATGCTTACCGATCTCTTCTGCCAAGAAATTTGGAAGGCAACTGCTTGAATAACTGCCTGGAAGACATATCCATGTTTGTGACCCAAGAAAGGTGATCCAACAGAATGAAGAAATTGGTTATCAGTACTATTAATGTCACATGGGTGTAAAATTTTGTGGAAAATAATTCAAAAACAGCTACAGAAGTACAATAGGAGGCTGCAGGAAATTCGAGCCAAATTGACAAGAGGAAATAGAATGAGGCACATCATGCTAATGTCAGATGTATCCTGGCTGAAAGTAGAGAACGCTAAGATGATGTTTATTTATGTTTTATTGAACTATGCAAAGGCATTTGACTGTGTGGATCATAAAAAATTGTGAGCAACATTATAAACAATGGGAATTCCAAATATTTAACTGTGCTCACACAGATCCTGTATGTGGACAGAAAGGCAGCTGTTCAAACAGAACCAGGAGATACTGCCTAACTTAAAAGCAGGAAAGTCATCGATCGGTGTTACAGCTTTTCACCACACTTATTCAATCTGTACAGTGAGCAAATCACCCACGAAGTTGGGAAATATAAAGAAGACTGCTACATTAGGGCTGGAGGAAGACTCATTCACAATCTGTGATATGCACATCTTTCAGTACAACCTTGCTTGCTGAGAGTAAAAAAGACTTGAAGTACATACTAATAAAGGTCGATGAGGACAGCTTTCCATGTGGGTTAAACCTGCACGTAAAGAAAACAAAAATATTCACAACTGGGATAACCGATAACTTCGTGATCAAACGAGAAAAGATTGAGCTTGTCCTGGATTTGATTTTCCTTGGATCCACAATTAAAGAGCATCAGTCAGAAAACCAAATGACACATTGCATTAGGCCCATCTGCTACAAAAGATCTCTTCGATGCTGAAAGTCAAGATGTCACTTTAAGGAAGTTGTTTCTCGCCCAAGCCATAGTACATATCTTCAAGCACCCCAGATGCACATGAAAGCTGGACAGTGAATAAGAAAGACCAAAGGAAAATCAGTGCCTTGAGTTATGGTGCTGGCAACGAAGAGCGAACGTACCAAGGATCACCAGCAAAACGATGCAGTCTGCCAGCATGTTCACTGCAGTGAGGAAAACGAACTTCATCTCACCCTGGATATCCAGCCGGACCATCCAGTCCCGAATAAAGGGTATCGAGCTTTATACAATTCAGGGTCAGAGAAAAAGAGTTAAACAAGAGATGAATTGACACCGTGGCTGTCCCAATGGGTTTCAACATTGAAATAATTATGAGAATGGAGGAGGACTGGAGTCTTGTTCTTTTGAGCTTGCAGTTGTTGCTAGTCATAACGGACTCAAAGGCATCTAACACTCTGTGTACCACAGACAAGACTGTATCATGTGATTTTCTGGTGTTACTCTTCTCAGAGGTTCACTTGCAGAAGTTCTAAGATTAGAATTACAAATATGATGACAATTAAAGGCAACAATAATAAAAACCAAAACAGACAAGAAAAGAGGCACTTGACAGAAGGGACTCAAGATGGCATCGCCTTAACAGAACCCTACCGTCAGTCGAGGGAACCATGGTGGCACAGTGGTCATGAATAGAGCTGCAAACCTCAAGATCAACAGTTCAAAACCATTCGTTCCTCCATGGGAGGAAAAGACCAGGCTTTATATTCTCATAAAAAGGCAGTCAATCACCAGAGTGGATTGTGTGCATGGGTGTGGATGGGGAAAGGGGTGTGGATGGGGAAAGGGGTGTGGAAGAGAAGGTGGGGATGGAAGAAGGGACTAATGACAATGACTTCGAGAAATGTTCTGAAGTTGATTGTGATGCTGATTGCACAAATCTCAATATAATTGAGTGGCTAAATTGTATGATATGACATGTGAAGTGTAGCCCAATAGAATTTTTTTTAAAGGTTAGTCTCAGAAGCCTACGGCGGCCGTTCTACCCTGTCCTGTGGGATCTCTATGAGTACACACAGACTCCGTGACTATCAGTTTTACCAACAATCAGGAGTACTTGCAATACCAAGAATCGTTGCACCCACCAAAGAAGGAAAGTATTCTCCCTAAGGGCCTACCTAGAAAGCATGTCTACCATCAAGTTGATTTCAGATTCTGGCTTCCAAAAATAAATACATCTTTGTTGTTTTAAGCCACCAAATCCGTGCTTTCTGTTGTGGCAGAGGCAGGAACTGATTGGACTATTGTAACTACTTCCTTGACTGGATGCATTAGAATCATTAGACCTATGCAAACATTAGTGCTCTCCATAACACGTTAATGTTGATTCACCTTCATGAATTTTATTTCCCTCATCCCTTAAATTCAATCATCACTGTCATTAAAATTATTTTAGAGTTACTATTGATTGTATTCATCCAAATGTTGATGAATGCTAGTAACTCTCCATTAGCAGTTATGTTATACCAATTTATTATTCAACTACCCATTGAATTTGAGAGTTGAAATAAGTCTACACTTCAACTTTCGTTTTTGAATCTATACCCTATTCTAAGAATTTATCAGCGGTTACTTTTGGCTTTCCACCATAAGAATGGTATCATAAAGCACAGTGTAAGTGAACAGTTCACAGACTTATTGTACTTGATGTAGTCACATTTTAAAGAATGATATTCCTCCATTAAATGAACTCAAGGAGATGAAATCTCCCTGAAAGGAACACATTCTCTCAAAGTGGGATATTTACCCACGTGACTTGATCAGATCAAAATTGAATGTGAGTTTTCTGAGATTGGAATACTTTTCATCTCATCTAATTGAGGTAGAATCATTTTTCAGTTAATACCTCAAATATTGATTTCCTGTCTAATCATTCCAATCAAATGCATCCACGTTAGGAGGTTTCAATGAAAACATAAATGATAATAGAAAATTACAATTTTGGAAATTGATTTATGTATGTGAAAAAAATCAGAGTATGTGGAAATTGGAAAGTTCAGTTTTTCTGAATCTTAGCCTAAAGTGCTTCTATTGAAATTCTAACTGAACCTTTAGGTGAGCTGTTAGCACCTTAGCCTTGTACTTGATTCTTCCTTTGCCACTGCCCACTGGCTATCAGATGACCTTGACAATGGGTCATACCCAGCCTATTAACAGCAACTCCCGGACTTAGTCCGTGGTATCAGATCATGGAAGGTGTGACATTTGGGTGTGTGTATCCATTCTCCACTGGCCCAAATGGCCCACGTAATGGCCACCTGTCCTCCTCTAAAGAAGAGAAGTTTGTTAAATAGGATGCACAAATGTGGGCGCCTGCTTTTCTGCCCTTTTCCATATGATTGTCTGATACCTGACTATAAATGTAACTGCATCGGCTTCTTGAGGATCTAATCACCAGTAATGACTGTCATCACACCAAATAGAGACTGCTTGGTGACTGGAGAACCAGTGATCCACAGCCTTATGTGGTGCTGTCCTAGTCGTGATCTACCCCCAAGCAATGGTGTTCTCAAGCCCCTGACCATTTAAAGAGTTTGAGAAGTAGACCGTAAACTCAGCTCTAGTATCAAAGGTTAGCCAGTGCATATGTGGGAAGACTTACCAGGATGCATTAACTTGGCGAGGTTATGATTCTCAGTGGTTGACAGGCATTATATAATTACTTCCTATTTTGTGACATGATATGAGCAGAACACTACTTTGAAGGGTTTTCTTGGTGAACGTGACTTGCATCCCGACATAAATGATAATTCTCACTCTTTTACTCCTGTACTTCTTTTTGCCACTTGACTTCTGGTCCTTTTATTTATTTTTTTTAGTGTTTCATCATTTAAAAAAAATCGTTTTATTAGGGGCTCATACAACTCTTATCACAATCCATACATACATCAGTTGTATAAAGCACCTTTGTACATTCATTGCCCTCATCATTCTCAAAACAATTGCTCACCACTTAATCCCCTAGCATCAGCTCCTCATTTTCTCCCTCCCTCCCCGCTCCCCTCTCCCTCATGAATCCTTGATAATTTATAAATTATTATTTTGTCATATCTTACACTGTCCGATGTCTCCTACCTTCACCCACTTTTCTGTTGTTCATCCCTAGGGAGGAGGTTATATGTAGATCATTGTAATCGGTGCCCCCTTTCCAACCCACGCTCCCTCCACTCTCAGAGTATAGCCACTGGTCCTGAAGGGATCATCCACCCTGGATTCCCTGTGTTTCCAGTTCCTATCTGTACCAGTGTACATCAGCCTATGGCCTGACAAGCAGATTTGGGGGTTTTCAGTCACTCCAAGCAGGTAAATCAGGAGGAGCCTTCGGCATGCCAGTATCTTCAATCTATTGTCTGACCCATGAGTTTGGGACTTGCCAGCCTCCATAATTATATGACTTATTGTCTCATAATTAAGTGAGCCATTCCTTGAAATTATCAGTTAATCAGTCGCTTCCTCATGTCCTCTCCCTCTTCCTCCATCTCCTGGTTTTTGGAAAAGTCGTCAGTGCCACCACCCCTTTTTGAGATCAGAATAGACATTTTCATCATCACTTCTAAAACGTATGTGATTGGAAACCAAGAGGAAGCAATTGAGAAGGCTTTCTTTATCTTACAAATCCAAGTAATAGCTAGGTGTTTAAGGTATGTTCAATCATACAAGCAACTCTCTACTCTCACCCATATTGTGAGAAATTAATAAAACTGTAAATTTTCTCTAATGAGACAGCTTTGGTTAGCTAGTATTACTGAAATATGTATTTGCATTTTACATAGACAACATATACAAACAACAAAGCTTTAAGTAATTCTGAATGCCTGTCCTTCCCAAGCCCTTCTTAATTGGAAAGGAAGGGATCTGAGGTCAGACCTGGGTGACAGATCTGTTATACTTTTTCCAGCCATGATCTGGGCCACTTAGAGTTCATTTATCTTTCGTATTGTTTCCTTTTAATTAGATAGGTTCAACATGTGATGTTCTCCTAGAAATAATTATACCCTCACTCTTTTGCAATTGAAATGCATAACTAAACTTCTCATTTGGCAGAGCACACTTAAGATGTGAATTCTGTCTTCATACACGCCTGCTTTTTTTTAATTAGAAAGAATAAAATAGAAAGTAATATCACATGGAAGAGATTACTACCGGCAGTACATTTAAAATGAAACATTGTAAACTTTCAAGGATAAAAGTATTTCCATAGTAATAAGATGAATTGTTCAAAGAAAAAAATTAAAAATATTTTACATGGGCTTTAGTGTGTGAATCATTTCCTTTGTGATGAAAATGATCATGCTTAATGATGTGAATCATATCTTTTAACAGTTATGATAAATCTTCTAAATCCAAACTGAAAATTATATGTCAGAGCTTCCAAATTAAAAACAAAAGGAAAACCCTCCCAGGGTGAGTTTGTAATTGTTAGAGATGTAGTCTTGTTCACTTTATGCACTTGAATGCCACTTGGTGAATTCACCTGCTGATCTAAAATGTTCTTTGATATCACGCAGAGGTACAGAGAACCCAATATGTGCTTCCAATAATTTGAATCCAAATAGTCTGGGAAAGAATAAATTCATCCTGAGACATTTTGCCACATCCCTAGTGTCTTTGGAGACCCGACTTTAAGCCTGTTTTATAGTCCTTGTGCCTCCTCTACGAGTTCACGTCTTATGGACAGAAGCCTATGTATTGGCAACTGTGTGTGCAAATAGTAATTAGACATCTGGAAAGTTGACCATCCATGCCAATGCTCGTTTATCACTTTGCATACATGGATGCAGAGGCATGGGATTATGATTTGAATTCAAGAACCCGTCTTCCCTTAGAATACAAGTTATTTATACTTGGTTTTCAAATAAATCACTCAGTTGCTTGAAGCAAAAGGTCTTATGAAGTCGGCACTCAAAATCAGTAGCCAGCTTCTGTATACTCTTTCCACATCTTACTTTCTTTGAGGCAAATGATGTCCGTGTATCAAGAGAGAGCTCTGAAACGCCATTCAAGGAAGTTGTCAATGTCCAAGTGAGGTGGAGAGTTGAAGCAATCATTGACTTATTACAATTTTCTTTCTTTACTGCAGAATTCACTTAGTATAAAAAAAACATGAATAAAGGAAAGAAAAACAATGAAACTACTAGTAAGTCTCTCATTACATAATTTTAGTGAATTAAGTGTAAAAATTGATGTGAGTACACTAAATACAGGTTTAACACACAGGCAGAGCAAAACAAACATTTACTCTCATGAAATTAAAATTGTGATTCTCACACTCCCCGTCTCCCACTGAAGTGTCCCCTTCAAGACAATAAAAACCTCCACTGATATCCTTAAACACTAAACACATAGTGGTTACAGCAAGTACCGATTTTATGTTCTACCAAACTGGATGCATTCCCAAAAGGACTTGTGTGAACTGAAATTAGTTTCTCATTTCTTAATTATCACTTGTCAAGGAATTCTCAAGGATCATATAATTTTTTGTGTGTCATTCAGTTATTTTCATAAGATAGGTTTGGAAAAGTGCTCTAAAGTGCTACTTTCTTTTTAGGAAACTCAGGACACAATCATGCCAATCTTAAACCTGTTTGTAAAACTTGAGTGGAATAGTGCATGGCCCTGCCACATAGTAAGACTTCTATTATATTAGGAAATTTGTTATTATTCCTGCTGATTATTTTTTAGCATCCATCAGATTACACATCTCTCCTAACTATGTAATTTTTATTTTGTTCTGCTTTCACATGACCCTTTTAATAACCCTCTTTTACTCAGTTTCTTTTTATTTCAAAAATTAAATTCCTGAAGTGAGCAACCTAGTTGTCTACCATATTCATGGCTGTGATCACCAACAAGGAATGACAAGACTTTTGATAGATCTTGCTCATAATTTCGTTTTTATTTTCCTAATTTTTTTGTTGTTTTTGAGAGCGTACATCATAAAACGCGGTTTCTACCTATACAATTTTGTGATACTAATTACATTCTTCCACCTGTCCAATCATTTGCACTATCTCTCATCAACAAACCCATTACCCCACAGGTAATCTGATCTTTCAAATGTGTACTTTAAATTTGACCCTGAATAGACTGGTGTTAAATTGTATAATGCTCAGGCAGGAGGCTCACTTTAAGAAGACTTCTAGGGATATTTTTGAATGAAGGGGAAAAATATCATTATAGGGAACTGAGTAGAGTTCTTTGATACAACACCCGAACTTGGCAAATAGCAGTTTCAGCAGTATGTATATTTTAATACTATTACCTTAACCAATTAGACTCTCTTTCACTTATAATATATTTTAATAACAATACTTGGAAGATGTTGCTTCACCAAGTAATGCATTACACATTTGTGGTCGTCACATAATCTGTTGTCAATCTGAGACTTGAGTGAAGGGGTGGAGTTTAGCCTGTCAATCAGGTCACAGCTTGATGACCTCGTTTGGAGGCCTTAAGGGAGATAATTACTCGCTGGAGGTGGCACATACGCTCACTCCCTGTGAGACATGACTGAAGATGAGCCTGATAGAGCTGCGCTGATGTAGCCAGAGCTTTGGAGTCAGCAGAGCCATGCACAGACCCCTGCCAGCACTGAGATGCTGACACCGCCACCTGATCCACAAGACTTCCACCCACTGGCCTGTGATCTTCCTGCATTCAGTGTCATTGCATGTGCTGCATGAGTCTGAAGAGGAATTTATAGATTGCTATCAGACACATGGGCTAATACCGAACTTATGGACTTGAACTGGACTGGGCTGGGAGGTTTTCTTAATGATATAACGTTCTCGCTTACACACATATGAATGTCTGTGAATTTGTTTCTCTAGTCAACTCGAACTAACACAACATGACTTCTAAGTGTTGGCATCTAACATTATTCAAAAAGTTCA
The DNA here is from genome assembly GCF_050624435.1 of Tenrec ecaudatus. Classification (NCBI taxonomy): domain Eukaryota; kingdom Metazoa; phylum Chordata; class Mammalia; order Afrosoricida; family Tenrecidae; genus Tenrec; species Tenrec ecaudatus. The sequence goes on along the minus strand of NC_134542.1, from coordinate 24,778,803 downwards.
CACATGTTAATGTCACCATCTATCTCATGGTAACTTACATTTTGTCATGGCAAGAACGCTGCCAGTTGTTTATTTGAGGGAGCAAGCAGTTCTGGGTTTTTGAGAAAATGTCTGCCAAATGATTGTGTTTAAATAGTCGTCACCTGTCTGCCACTCATTCTTTCAACAAAAATGGTCCGTGAAGAAAGTGGGTAGGCCAACTGACCGCTCAATCTCACAAGTGCTTTCTGCAATGAAGCCATCATATTTGGGTCTGCAGCAAAGCACATTAAATATAACTCCCCAATTTGTCATATAGGTTACCAAACTAATGTATGCTGTAGGATCAAGACTAAAACAAAATTAATTATGAATGCCTCTTTGACTACATTCTTGAGACTCTAAGAATCTTTCTGATTTCTTTGATAACCCAATGGATTTTTAATTTTAATAAGTTTTCAGTTTCCACAAATTTACTTAGCTTTCCTTCTTTTGTTACTCACTTATAGCTTCATTCTATTACAGTCAGATTGGATGCTTTTATATGGTTTCAGTCTTTTTAAACGTACTGAAATTTACTTCCTGTCTGAAAATCCTCTATCCCAAACACATGTGCAATGAAGTGCCTGTAAACTGTGTTATGGTTAACTGGTGTGCTCTATTGTCTGTCAGGCCCAATTGGTTACTATTATGTAGGGCTTCTGTTTCTTTATTCCCTTTTCAAACTGCTTCATTCATAATAAAAAAAATAGGTATATAATATCTCTGTGTCATAATAAATTTTTACTTAAAACTGATTGTCATTTATTAATATTGTCAATCCTGTTCGAGTTGTATAACTGCTTAGCTTACTTACTATGTTAATTGTCCCCCCACCTCCCACTTTAACTGACTTAGTCTCTTGTGCTACGGTGTGGCCCCTGTCATTCGACCTGGCGTATTTATTTCCAGTCACGCACCTTTCACTGTTCTTGACTAAAATACTCAAACCATTTATATTCACTGCAGTTTAACGATCAACAGAGAAGAATTTACTCACTTTGTGAAATCCTACCCACCCCCCACATTTGCTGAGCTTGATGACTTCTCTGTGCTTTATCTTCCAAGCTGAGCTCGTTTTAGGAATATGTTTTCCTTTGAGATTATTATTATTACATTGATAATTTTTATTACCAAATCACTGATCCCCTTTAATCTGTGAAAGTTCTCTATCTTTCATTTTTATATTATTGTCAGTTACATCTGTGTAGCCCAGATTCTTCATCTCACTGTAAATTTATTTTATTATATGTGTTCATATGATTGTTTCATGTCAACACTTTAGATTGATGGCCTGGTATCACATTTTCTTCCTAGAGAACTCCCTTCAATATTTCTTGCAGGGCTGGTCTGATGGTTATAAATTCCCTTAATTTCTGTTTATCTTGGAAAATCCTAATTTTTTAATGATCATTTTGCTGGATATATCGTTTTGGGTGGACAGTTATTTTCCTCCAAGGCTTTGCTTTCATGTCTGCACAGTTGCTGGTGAGAAATCAGCACTTAATCGAGCCCATGATCCTCTGCATGTGACATTCCCTTATCTTGTGCTGGTCTCAAAACTCTTTGTTTATCTTTGTACCTGTTAAGCTCCACTGTGATAGGTCTTTGGGATGTTTCTCTTAGGGTTTAACCTATATGGGATTCTTTAAGCATCTTGGATGATAATCTTATCTTCAATATTTGAGAAAGAACCGAATCCCAGGAGGAAAAAATATTCTAGACGGCTGCTATGAATGGGATAAATATAGAAGATAGTGATGGCATTAATACAAAGGATCTAAAATAGCACTGAGGTTGGTGAACAAATGGAAACATCTAGTCATCTGTCCCAACGTTAAGGAGGTCTGAACAGATCCAGTCTATTCACCCTCGCCTGGGGGTTTTAAATTCCCACCTAGGATCATGGAAACGAGGAGACTCATCTAACTGATGAAGAGAAAGATTAATAATAAGGGAGTAGGGTCTTCTGGTTCAGCCCCCAGCAGGGGACCTGAAGCCATATACAGATGTGTGGGTAAAATGGCCTGGTGGTGGGAAGAGACCTTCCTAAGGCTCCTAGACCCAGGGGGCCAGTGCACTGTCCTCCCCAAAGCTATGAATAAATTACTGAAAGGGCCTAAAGTTAGACTTGAGGAGCCTTGGTGATGTAGAGGTTACGTGTTGCACTGCAATTCATAGTTCAAAACTACCAGCAGCTCCACAGGAGGAAGACTGAGCTTTCTAGTCCGGTTACAGTTCCATTCTCGCTATGAGTCAGTATTGATTCGATGGCAGTGAGCATGTTGTAGAAAGCTGGACTCGGGATATGGAGATGCAACAGTTAATGGGACAACTGTGAAAGAAAGGTTGGATGACAACTGGGAGATTTAAACAGATCTAGTATAAAGTAGTGCTCTGTCCCTTGCCTGAATGTACTCTTGATAAAGATAGTATGTCTAATTGTGAAACACTTCCTCTACCTGATATTGCAGAGTTGAAGGAGTGTAAGTCTGCCCGGAAGGACACTATTGATTGGACATGCAAAAAGAGGACCACTGCAACTGCCTGAAGCCACTCAGCTTGCCCATGGGGTACCTGGCGGACAGCAGTTGGGATTAAAGGCATAATAAGGGCTGGGACTCCTGATGGTGTCAGGTTAAGCGTTGGACTGTGATCCACATGGTTGGCATTCCCAAACCACCAGCTGCTCTGCCAGAGAAAGACTGCCCTTTCTACTGCTGTAAAACAGTTACAGTCACAGACGCACACAAGGGGTCGCTGTGGGTCAGCATTGAGATGGCCTGTGGAAAAGGCTGGGGGGTCTCACGGAGATGGACCCTAGATTGTGGAAGCCTTGATGAAATAGTGCCACCTGCGGCTTCACCTGCTGAGACATGGGGTCCACGATGCAGAAACTATAGCCGGCACTCAGTGAGTGACATTGCAAATGCCTTTTGCTCCATCCGTCTCTTAAAAGAGTCAGCTACCATTTGCTTTCTTATGGGAAGGATAACAGTGGACTTTAACATGAGCCCAGTGCTACTCAAATTTCTGTCATAGCTTGGTTAGAAGAAACTTGGATTGGTGTAAATCTCAACTCCTGTGATAAATTATCATTGGTGATGTGATTTTAATATCAAACTGCTGGTATTTTTTTAAGTGGTGGCTCACATCACCAACAGAGGTTGATTAATAAATCCAACAAAATTCCATGGTCCAGTCAAAATGGTGACGTTCTTGGGAATAACTTGGCCAGGAACTACTCATGACATTCTTCAGACAACCAAGAGCAAGTTACTGTCACTACCTACCCCCAAGACCCAGAAAGAGGCCAAGCATTTGCTTAGGCTATTTGGATTTTGAGGGACTTATAGCTGGGAATAGGGCTAGCTCCCATTCATAATATTGCTCAGAAGAAAACTCCATTTGAATGGGGGCCTGAGTCGCAGCAGGCCATGTCTGAGTTAGAGAGAGAAGTCTCACTTTCTTTTGCCTTTAGGCCTTTGCAATATACATTCAGAATCGATTATGGAGATGTATGCCACACATGCTTTTGTGGATGGAAGTTCATGGGGAAAACCTGAGGACGCTTCCCTATGATGATCACTGGGGACTGGGATTAGGAAGCTCCAATGCGACACACACCATTTGAAAGGCAATTGCTTGCCTGCCACTGGGCATTGACTGTGATTGAATGACAGAAGGACATAAAATCTCTATGAGACCTCAGATACCCAAATGAGATTCTTACTACAATTCGTATCAGAATGATGGGGCTCACTGTGACCTCCCTTAAGTTTGGGATGATGTCAAAGAAACCTTGCGGTATGGAAGGATATCCCCAAGGTAATTCCATAAGAAAATGAAAATGGTGGGATGCAGGTTGGATTCTACCATATTCATGAACTGGTAGGCTCCTCCCCCCTAGGCCCTACCCTGAATTCACTTGAGAAGCTTCCAGAGCCTGTTACCACAAGGACAGTGCCCTGTGGACAACTGCTTAGTGACCAGCAGAAGGTCACTTGGTTCACAGACGACAGTTCCAGGTTTACGGACAGCACCTGATGGGACAGTTGCTGCCTTAAGACAAGCACACAGAGAGACCCTCAGTGAAGAAGGCGAGAGCTGGTCAACTCAGTGGAAGTCATTCTTCTTCATGTAATTGAGCTTCTCGGATTAGTTATGTCGCATACAGTTTAAATAAGTATAGTGAGACAATGGTGCCCTGATGCCCACATTTACCATTCAGTAATCTTTTGTGCTGTTCCCACAACTGCCCTCTTGATCCATGTACAAGTTCCACATGAGCATAACGAAGTGTTCTTGAATTCCCATTCTTCTCAAGGCTGTCCCTTGTGTATTAGGATCCACACAGTCAAATGCCTTTGTTAATTTTTTTAAAGTGTTCATCTTTCCACCAAGGTTTAGTTGATGTCTGCAATGACAAATTTTGCTTTATGTCCTTTTTCGAATCTGGAAAACTCCTCGTAGCTCCCTGTCAATATATTTCTGCAACAATTGTTGGATGATCTGCAGCAAAACTATCCTTGCTTGTGAGATGAAGGATGTTGTTCTATAATCGTCACATTCCGTCGGGTCACCTTTCTTTAGAATTGGTACAAATATGGATCTCTTAGAGTCAGTTGGCCAAGTAGCTGTCTTCCAAATTTCTTGGCCCAGATGAATAAGTGCTTCCAGTGCTTCATCAGGTTACTGAAACATCTCAATTCCACCCGTTCCAGAGCCCTGCTTTGGGCCAGTGCCTTTAGTGCAGTGGGGGCTTCTCCCTTCAGAATCATTGGTTCTTGACCATAAGTTACTTCTTGAAATGGCTGGATGCTGTGTATTTCTCTTTAGTTATGTTACTCTGTATTCTTTTCTTCTTTTGATGGTCCTGTATCATTCAATATTTATCCCAGGCTGTTCTTTTGGTTTGGTGCTGTCAAGTTGAATCCAAATCATAGTGACCCCACGTACAACAGAGTGAAACACCACTCAGCGCTGCGCCGTCCTCACAATTGTGATGTTGCCACCACGGTGTCCGTCGTCTTGGTGGGCGCCCTCCTGTCATTCACTGCTCCACTATCTACCAAGCATGAGATGCTTTTCCAGGGACAGATCTCTCCTGACAATAGGTCCAAAGGACATGAGACAAAGCCTTGCCTTCCACGCCTCTGTGGAGCATCCTGGTTGTACTTTCTCCAAGAGAGGCCTGTTTCTCAGGCAGTCTGTGCTGCTTTCAATATTCTTCACCAGGACCATAACTCAAACACATTGATTCTTCTTCTGTCTTCAGTATTCAACATCCAACTTCCATGTACTTATGAGGTTATTGAAAATACCACGGCTTGGGTCAGGTATATCTTCGTCCTCAAAGTACCCTCATTTTCATCAGTGTAATGAGGTCCTGTGCAGCACATTAACCAAATGCAATGCATCATTTGATCTCTTGACTGCTGCTTCCATGAGCAATTACGGTGGGTCCAAGCAAGGCAAAAGTCTTTGCATAATCTTTTACCACATAATCTTTCAATATTTCAACTTGTGACTTAGTTTATTTCTTTAGCTCTTGCAGCCTAAGATATCCTGAGCTTGTTTTTCTGTTTTGGTTTCTAAATCTAGGCCTTTGCACATTTCATTATATTATTTTCTTTTGTCTTCTTGAGCTGTCCTTTGAAATTTTCTGTTCAGCTAATTTACTTAATTCTTCCATTTGCCTCAGCTACTCCATGATTGAGAGCAAATTTCAGAGTCTCTCCTGCCCTATCCCCTTTGAATGAGTCTTTCTTTCTTGTCTTTTAATGATATTGTTTTTCTTCAGGTATGGTGTTCTTGAGGTCATACCACAGCTCATCAGGTCTAGAAAATCCATGTAAGTAATCAACTACTTCTCAAAAAGATAGGTTAGGATCACTATGAGTCAAAGTCAACTCAATGGCTATAGTGGGTATTGCATTGCAAGGGAAAATCTAAGGTTAATTTTTTTTTAAGTCATGGTGACATACAGAGTTATACATTGGACTGCTAACCACAAGGTCAGCTGTTCAAAACCAACAGCCACCCCTCAGGAGAAAGGTGAGGCTTTCTAATACCTTCTAGAATTACAGTCCTGGAATACTACAGGGGCAGTTCTACACTCTTCTATCGGGTCGCTGTGAGACATTAATCAACTGCATGGCAACGAGAGGGTAACTCATGCACACAGAAAGCAAAACATAATGTGAGCCTTATTAAAGCAAAACATGCTACTGAGTGATTATTATGTAGGTATGAAGGTTTAAGTGTAGATTAAGATAGTATAACCTTGAAAATAGACAGAGGGGATCAGAAAAATCTGAGAGACTTCTCATGGAAAAAGTGACAGAATGGGGATTCCTGAGCCCATCAACTCTCAGACACCCCACCTCATTTCATCTAGTTTTTCATTCACTGTTGTTCAATGCCAGGAAAACAGTGACCAGGGGCGTAAGGATAATGCTAGAAAAGAAGCGGGAGCACTATGAATGGAGCACTCAGGTGGCAGGAGAGTAGTGGCACTATCTTGAGTGGCCTTCTGGGTGGAGATTAGCATCAAAGAACGCAGCCCCAAAGGATCCATGCTCTACACCTCTTAGCAACACTTCTGAAGAACTGGCCTGCCATGGAATTTGTGAATAGATTCTATCACTTAACATGTCACTGATTTAGAGATTTGTTTCCAATGTTTGATCAGTTGACACAGCCCCAGGTGTATGTATGTATATATGTAAACACACACATACATACGTGTATATATACATACACACATATACATACATGTATATACACACATACATACACATATATATATAGTATTTGTGTTGATCTCTGACTAGAAGTAAAAGCATGACTACTGGTGTCTTAAAATGCGGTCACCTCAGAAACTAATGTGGCATGAATGGTATTATTTTTATCAAATTATGCACAAGCACTTCTCTGGCTGTGACTGTGCAGATTTGGCTTAATATGGAAACATCAGTTTCAAGACAGTTCAGACCTATGATTTCAAATCATGATAGTGGAGAATAAAATACGATTTGGAAATGCCTTGTCACTTATCTGCACTAACCTCTTTTGTTCTAGCAATATTAATAATAAAGAGGTGAATGTACTGTTTTTGTAGGCTTCTCTACCAGCCAGCTTCTTTAACCTAATACTGCACAAGCCTCACTCGCCTTCATGACTACTTTCCTCTGATCTGTTTTTCCTTTTTATTTTTTTAAGCAAGGTTTTCTGTCCACCTTGTGAATTGCAAGTGCCTTAATGAATGCCTCTACCTATGGCCTATTGTGCAGAATTGTAATAAAGCAAAACAGTGACCTCGAAATGCAACACAGCGGTAGTGCTATTAGCTCATGCAGCCAGCAGCACACCTACTATAGAAAGAGTTTGAGGGAAATGGGAGAACATTCCATCTCATCTATAGGTTACATTACAAGGAAGTCTCTTAACCTTATCAGCAGGTAACTGAATAGCTATGCTAATTTTCACTTAGAGATGGAGCTGCTGGCGCATAATGCTACTGATCAGGAAAAGTTGTTATTCTTTCTGCTTTGTTGCGAGCACCTTATTTGGGACTCTTTAAAGAAGGATCAGTAATGCAAGAGGAAGTTGTAGAGGTAACCCCCCCCCCCAGCTTTTACCACACATGCATGCACACACACACACACACACACACACACACACCACCTCTACACTTTGTTAGGTACCTATAGATTGACTTCAACTCATGGCGACCCTATGGACAGGGTAGAAATGCCCCTTATGAATTTTGTGACTATAATCTTCTAAGGAGAGAGCACTAGGTCTTTTCTCCCAGAGGGCTGCTGGTTGGGGTGAACCACCAACCTTTCAGTTAGCTGTCAGGCACATAACCATGGCACTACCAGGGCTCCTTTGACACCCATATAAAGTCCCTAAGCCCACTGCTTCCAAACTGGCTTTGACTCGGGAGTACCCTGAAGGTCAGAGTAGACAAGCTCGATATGATTCCCAAGGCTGCAGTCTTCATGGAAACTGACCACCACCTTTTTTCTCACGTGGCTTCCTACACACCTACATCTGTCAAGGAAAGGCATGAAAACATTTATACGGGAACATTTACTACAACAAAGCCTGTAGATCTAACCTTCTCAATCTTTGCTAAATAAGCAAGTATGATTTTCTTTACTATTTTTGATATCTATATCTTCTCACAATGGTCTGTCAATGCTATATGGCATAAATCCATAAATGCTGGATCTCACTGAACAACATCAAAGGTAGCTGATAGAGCACCATATCATGGCAATTCTCAATGTAACTTTCTCGCTATTGACCTTCAGGCTCACATCTGCTGTGGCACTTCAGCCCTAATCACTTACTAAGACTGCTCTCATTATTGAGTCAACAGCCAAACTTGACGCAGTGGACATAGCATCTAATAATGCAAAGAGTAGGAAGCACATCCCCTGGGTAGAAACTACCATGAGTTGTAAGCCGCCTTTGGTTCCTGGAAGCAAATTGTGTGCTTGAATTCTAGAAAATTAGAGCCAGAACCTAATTGGATTTAAACAGATACAGTCTTCTGACTTAGCAGTTGAGAAAGCTACAATTATCTGACCAAGGTTACATAAACACTTAGTATCAATCTAAAGACAATAATCCAAGTCTTCTGACATTCAGTCCAATGCTCTTTCCACTTCATTTTATTGCCACAAAATGCAAGCCATTAACATAAAAAAATCACTTGAGTACATGCTCCATTGACAACAGGCTATATTGCAATAGGAGAGATGATCCAAGTCCAGGAAGAATGTAATCCTGACTGTGGGAATGATGGGCTTCCCCAAAGTCAAATGAGCATGACTCTGCAATCATTCTGCCTTTTGAAAGAAGCCTGGCATTCACTGACTTGCAACCAACCAAGCTTCTTAATATTCCCAAACTCACATGTGTAAACTTCTAGCAGAGTTTGGATTCTTTAGAATGCAAGTAGTCCAAATGTATTCAAAAAATGATGTGAACAGCAACGTAGTCTAAAGGGAAGAGGGCATCTAAGTTAAGTCACTAATTTAATGAGATGGTTCTGGTTCTCAATGATTCCATTGGCTGTTTTCCTAATACCATGATGTTTCCAGGCTTTCTGTGCAGTCACAGGCAGAGAAAGGGTTTGTAACATCTGCCTGTGTCTCTTTTATAGTTGAGAGAAATCTCCCCAGTCATATCTTCCAGTAGAGACCCCCTTGAAGAATTACATCACTTCCCTGGTCTAGGACAATTACCTGAAAAGATGCTCCTCCTCTTGGGACTTTTGTAGTTTTGTGAGAAACTTTTCCATGGACATATTACTTTAGTCAATTTCTGAAAAAAGATTGAGAAAATGGCATTTTCACAATTGGCTTAATCAACCTTTGGTGCCCGTGAATCATAAAACCACTACTATCCAGGTCAAAGATCAGTCTTTCATAGAAAGAAATTATGAGTAAGTACTCCAAGGATATTGATAGTTGATTCAGAACTCTTTAGTTGATTTCTTACACCTTTGTCTTTCGATGTTTTCAAAAAATATTAAATATATCAATGATTGCTGGAAGAGCAAATAAATTTGTCTCAGAAGAATATAACCAGATGCTACTTAGAAGGAAGGATGGCAAATCTGCATCTTACATTATTTGGCTCTGTTATGAGGACAGACCCGTTCCTAGAGGCCGACATACCGGTCAAGTAGAGGGTTAGTAAAACACAGAGAGATCCTCCAGGAATGGACTGATATGGTGGCTACAGCAATGGACTCAGATATAATAACATCTGTCCAAACGATGCAGGACTGGGCTGTGTATCATATTGTTGAATTGTTGAATGTTTTGAATTGAAACCAACTAATATTGAAATATTTTAAGGTTTCTTAATTTATAGGCATATGTTTATTTTAGATATATTGAGAATTTAAGATATTATCAGAACCCATCAGCATCTGACAAGTTGCTGCTGCTTGCTACAAATCTGTAAACATCTGTTGTATTCAGTAACATGACACCTGGGAATATGTACTTCTGTGCCAATTATGACTGATGCGCCATACTTGGGAGAATCATCACTCTACTCACATAAGCAGGAAACTAGCAAATGTTAGAGTACAAGACTTTTAACTTGAGCAGTCATAGAAGATTTGGTTAACCTCTTCCAACTACTCTCATAATCTCACCAAGTATTCCAAAAATTGCACTTGAAAAGGTGGGTAGCCTCTCTTCTAAAATCAGGCTACATAAAGGCTCAGAATTTGGACTAGACTTATTGTAGGAAGTGATACTTTAAGGTTTGCGTGTGTGTTAGAAGTACGCACAGGCATCTTGTCTCCACTCACCCTGTCAGTAGACTACCTTGACTTTAACCAAGGGTTCCTGATAAAGGCAGTGCCAGAACCCTACCTGAAAAGCAAGCAAGCAACCATGCATGGGAAGAGCTAGGAAAGGTATGAACACTTACAATGGTACGCTTCCATTTTTGTTTGAAACATTCTTTTTATGCTGCTCAAAATTTCTCAATGAACATATTATCTTACTAGATTTTGAAGCATTGCCCGAGAGAATGTGCTCCAGACTGGCAGCCGTTTCCGTTTCCTTTTCTTGCTAGCCCAAAGAGGTGGGGACATGGGAAGGATGCGGACGAGTTTAGATTCTGCAGCGTTCCTTATGTTAAGCTAATATTTGGTCTCCAGATTAATAAACTCAGAGGGTCTTAGATGTTTAATCAAAATAATTTAATAATAAAATGAGAGTTTCAAACAGATTAAAGTGGCGTGCAGTGTGTGAGGTAGGAGGCAGCACAACAAAAGATAACAAAGCCAGGGAATTGGTTAATAAAATATTTCACAAATTAAACAGAAGTGCTGACTCCAAACCAAGGAAATGGCAAGGACAAAAGGAACTCAAGGGTTGTTTTCCTGACCTTAATATGACCTTCAGGTCAAAGATTATTCTCATCTTTGTCACCCATTCCTGACATATAGTCAATGTGCATGAATAACATAGACTAAATGAAAGATTTAGTGTTCAATCCATTACTACAATTATAGCTCAGAAATTACAATATGGAGATTCTAAATGAATAGTGGAAAAGTTTGTAAAGCCGTTTATAGGTTATGCATTCTTCCAAAAGAAAGTCTCACTTAGAGAGTCTTTATTGTCAAAATCACGAACTGTTTCTCTAGTGCCATCTCTAGCGTGACATTATACAAGTACTGAAGTCCAAGTAAAGTTCATTTTAGATTTTAGTGTGCCAAAACTTAACATCCCTTCTCAGACCACAACCTCGCCAACCTCACCAGCCTCATGTCACATCTGGTCCCTTTGCCCAGACACGCTGATTGTTTTCTTGATCTTGCAATGTCACAACCATTCCTTCAGATTAAACGCTTATGTAGATGCCTGTGCTGCTTTGGTGTGATTTCCTAGTTCATCTTTCCTCTTAGTCTAGTTCCTCTAGAACTTTCTGTATGCTCATGTCTAGGTTAAGGTTTCCTCATCTAATCTGATGACATCCTAGTCCTTCCACACTTACGTCCCTGCTTCAATGCTCTCACCTTCATTGCCTCTTAGTAATTACATTCTCACTAGCCCCCATCACAAAGACTACACTGAGTTGTTGCTAAATAATTATTGCTAGATTAATATATGCATTCATTAGTAAAGAAAAGAATTTTAAATAAGTTGGTTAACAAAGTTATGAATGTTTCATATAAAATCCAAAAACCTCTTATAAAAATTGCCCAATGGCAATGGGTTTGGTTTGCTTCAATATACTGCCTACAGATGAGAATTCAGGCAAAGTAAACAGAAGTCCATCTGTTTTGTGCTTCCTATGTCTTACTAAGAGGAAAAAATGAGAAAATGGCAATCCAAAAAAATAATTAGAATATCTTATGTAAAATAGGTCTGTGTGACGAGCAGGGGTAAAATCATTTCACGGACGGGCTTCGGGGCTGTATTACATCAGTGATGAAGAAAAATGACAGAAGAAGGTGTCATTTGAAAAAAGAAGGGGAAGTGACTATGCGCGCTCAGTGTTAGTAGTGGGCTTGACTTCTCTGCCACAGGGTCTGTCCCTGGCGTGCTAACACATCATCTCATCTCAGGTCCCAGAGAGAACCACAGAGGGCTTTGTCAAGAAAGTCAAACAACAGAGCCCCCCAAAGCTAACTTTGCTCTCATTTAAAAATGCACCACCTTTTAAAAGCCAGCCCAGGTGTCCTGCCCTCTGCTTCATCAGTGCGTCCCCCACCCTCCTTTCTTATTCATATGGAATTCTCATTTAAAAAGCCAGTACAGACACAAATGCGTCTGTTGACAAAACTGATGAATGTGCTTTAGAAGAGAGAGAATTGGCCTTGCTCTGCTAACTAGCTATAATGAAGAACCCCTAAATCTCATATATCTAATTGACATTCAGAAAGGCCTCACCTTATGGGGTAAATATAGCATAGGAATGCTGATGACACAGCATTTCCAAAAGTCGTATTATATGGTGTGATAGAATTTAATACACAGTTGGAAAGTTTTTTGGACAGGTGAAATTTTAATGAAACTTCTGAATATAATTAAAATGTGGTTTAACGTATTAGCTTTTCTACCTGCAAAAAAAAAAAAAAAAAGCAAAGCTCGCCCTCATTTGTAAAATTAGAATTCCTCAACAAAAATTGCTTCTCCAAGGAAGAGTGGGTCTCTCTTAGCTGTCTCCTCTCTTAACCTCACTATCACAGCAGGAATCGCCAGCTTGCAGCAGCACTGCTAAGTAGCAAAGACCACTGGCCCGTCTGGGGTCAAGCTCAAGCTCAAGCTCATGACCCCAGTCCCGTTTCACATTGTAAGTAGAGAGGGACCGTACAAATCCAGATCCTGACTAATGTAAGAATTTTTTTCCTAAATAAGCTAAAAGCTATGGGGTTTCCTTGGCCACTCTAGTCCATTATTTTTAGCTCTTTCATCTAAAAGGATTTGTCGTGTGCTCCGCTGCTTATTCTTGACTGCTGGTTCTTGATTATTTGCTGAAGGATTTCTGTCCTGGTGGGGACGTCTGTTGATATTGTTTACTTAGTACCCACCCAATGCTTTTTGGTAATCCTAATAGAAAAAGCCCCATCTGCCTCTGGTGGGCTCCCCTCTCCCCACTCCCACTGAGCTTCAGATTGCTTTCAAAGGGTGATCGGGTGGCTCCCTCTGTGCTTGGCAGTAAAAACGCTCATCCTTCATTCATTTCTGTGAGAGATTTTTTTAGTGGATACAGATTAAATGGATGACACTTGTATTTAAGAAAAGAAGCTACATCTGTATAAAGCAATAGCCACATTGAGCATTAGATTATATTTCTCCCAAGCAGAGAATCGAGGCACGCATTAATCACTTGCATGAGATTTCAAGCCATGGTGTCAGTTTGGAGCTGGCTGGCCTCAGTGTATTAAGTCAAGAATGTTTCTCCCCCTGGAAAGTTAAATAGCAGGTGTAGCACTTAATGAACTGCAGCAACTTGGGCTTATTGGTGTGGCAAATAGATTGTGATATTCATTTCCAATTAAAGTTCTTTTGCAAAGATCAATGAAGCACATTTTCACAAATTGAATCACACTAAACTAATAAACAAAATTCTCCTGTCCCTGTTGATGGCAGATCATTATTTCCTTAACATTTAAAATCCCATCACTTTATTAATTGTAAGAGGCCAGGGCTAAGGGAAAAAAATCAAATATTTATTTACTCATGTGTTTGTAGTTTACTTTCCATTTTATAAAGAAGGCACAGGGTATTAATTATTTGTTAAGGATGCTGCATAGGAATATATATCCAAGGTTGGATTTTTTTGGTCTTTGATCCATAAGCATTTTTTTTAATTTACTAAATAACATGCTTCTCCTAATGATGGAAGGGCCCACTCTTTGGGAAATCAGAAAAGAATCGGTAATGGCGTAACCTTTAATTAATGAAATGCATGGTATACATTTACATCAGAAACAATGGAGCTGGTGGAACAGGGGAAACAGCTTCGACTTTGCCTTTAGAATCACTGACCTGCTTCAGAAAAATTAAAATGTTAATTTTAGCAGACTTAAATGTCACTAGTTTCTTCAAAGAATATTATGATACTAATTTTCAGGACCCCCTTGCCTCTCACCTCCCCTTGATATTTCTTTCATAGAATACTTTGGAAGGATGTCCTGTGTGTGGTTTTCACGTTTAAGATGTTAGTGTTTAGATCTAGACATGTGATAAGTGAAATAGAGTCATGTCTGGCGCAGAGTGCTAAGTAAGAACTCCAGTTAACATTGAACATTAAGTGCTGTCTGGCCACCCAGGAAAATCCGATCCACATCACCCTGACTGCCACTGAGTCGATGCTAACTCACTGAGACCCTGGAGGGGGAGGAAGAACTGCCCGCTGGGAGTCTCTCAGAGTGCAGCCTAACTCATAACCAGTGCGCCACCAGGGCTCCTTGGGGAGTGCCTCAAAGGCCTACCCACAAGTTGCCCTTCCCTCCAACAACACTCCTCATCACGGGAGCCGACACCCAAACCAACCCAAACTCCCTCCCATTGAAGCCATCCTGATTCACGGGGACCCCACAGGCTGGCGTAGAACTCTCCCTGTCGCTCTGTGCAGGAGTAGACAGCCTCGTCTTTCTCCTGCAGGAGTTGCTGGAGGTTTCAAACCGCTGGCCTCTTGGTTAACAGCATAGTGCCTGATTACCCCCAACTGCAGTCCCCAGAATTATTCAAACAAGCCAACCGCACCCACCTACCAGAATCAGGGGTCCCTTCACGCTTTTGTGACTACAAAGCACACCTCCCACACCCCTGCTTGTTTGCTCTGTTCTCTTGGGCAACTTTGTAGCCTGCATGGCCGGCAGTGTCCTCCTCCTCAGGATAAGCATATGTGGCTAAGAGGTAGCTGCCACTGGCATCTGCCTACTGCCGGGTATGTCTCCCATCTTCATAATCCTAACATGGGAATTCCTTTCTCGATAACTGGCTACAAAGAGAATAAAACAAAGCACAGAGTTTCAATATAGCTTTGTACTTTCAAACAACAAAAATAGATATCTGGTGAATATGAACATGCAAGATTTCCTCCCTCTGAGAAAATCCTAGGAGTTAAATATATTTTTCTACACTACACGCTACTACTTCCAAGGATATTTACAATAGCTCATGGGATGATCGATAGGACTTGATGGTCTGAGGAAGGGCATAACAACGAAGACTCCAGGACAAATGACAGTGTGCTCATTTGCCAAGTTTTGTCTGCATTGTCTCACCAACAAGTCTAAGGGGGAAATTGTAAAGAAAACAATAAGAAGAATCCTTCTCTGGTATTCCATTTCCCCCATTTCTCATCGTCTAGTGACTGTACGAGGAGCCCTAGTGGCATAGTGCGTGACCTGTTGGGTTGCTAATGGCTAGGTCAACAGTTCAAAACCACTAGTTTTGCTTCATAGGAGAGAAATTGGTGCTTTGTGTTGCTATAAACATTTACAGACTAGAAGAAGTCAGAATCAACCCAATAACAGTAAGTGAATGGATGGCTGTACATTTCTCTTACAGGTTTATCTTCTATTCAGGCTATTTTTAATTGTATGTTTCAATAGTTTCATTTATTTCCTTAAGTATGCATTTCTCATCTTTATTTTGCATTAAAGTGATCACGTAAAGATACAAGGCACCTACCACACACCAGAAGACATTCCAGAGAATTGAAATTTTTAAAGAAAAATTTCTAAAATAAATGCTAGGTTTTTTACATGAATAGTTACAATTTCTCAAAACTCACTGAAAGAACTTATTTTTCTGATTTTACCTGTTCTTTCCTGAGACCCCCGTCATGAGTCAGCAGGAGCCCGTGCTCCAGCTTTTGGGAACAACTGTATTATATTCCCTGCTGCCAGCTTTTCCTGGTTGGACAAATTTGGATTAACGTCTAAAAATTCAGCATGTCTACAAATTACTGAGACGCACTTGACCTAAGCAGTGTATTTTCAATTGACTCATGAATGTGGAAGTTGGGCATTTTATAAGGAAGACCAAAGAAAGATGAACGTATTTGAGTTAGGGTACTAGTGAGGAATATCAAAGTACCTTGGACTGCCAGGAGAACAAACAAATCCATCTTGGAATAAGTATAGTCGGAAGGCAAGACAGCACCTCACATATTTGGGGCATGTTATCAAGAGAGACTAACCCCTGTAAAAGGACATCATACTTGGTAAAGCAGGTGGGGCAGCCAAGCAGAGGAAGACCCTGGAGGGGCTTGATCGAGACAGTGGCAGCAGCCGTGGGCTCCAACATAACCATTGTGAGGGCAGTACAGGACTGGTCAGTGTTTCGTCCTGTCACACGCAGGGCCACTGTCATTCAGAACCAGCCTGACCACACCTAACAGGGGCAACAACTCTGGATCTTGTTAAAATGTATGTACTGCGTTGATGGGTCTTGGGGGGGGGGGGGTTGAGAGGCTACATGTTTATAATGTTCCAGGGGATGTTGATGCTGCTCATCTACTGTCCACAATTTGAGTATCAAGGATCACAATTCTTCTCTTCCAAGTGTTTAGTATATAACTTATATGGGATATCACATCTAGAATAAGAAATCACAAAGACTCAAAGTAATCTCAGATCATGAGTCTGGAGCCCACCTGATGCTGCAGATTAGCTAGAGGGCTGCAATTGCAACGTTGGCAGTTCAACCTGCCCCAGCGCTCCATGGGAGAGAGATGAGGTTATCTGTTTCTATCAAGTTTAATCTCAGAAAAAATGGCACGGGAGCCACATTTGATTTCATCCCGCTCTCAAAGTTGATTTTCACAAGGAAAGGGCCAGGCATGCTTTGACCCTCCATCCTTCTTAAGCCTCTCCTGATACCAACTGCCTCTCCCACCGCACGCTCTTCTCAGCCAGGTTCTCTAATTCCTTGCAATGTCCACACACAACTTATGGAAATACTTCCCATTATTGGGTTGTTAGAGAAGTGAACAGGTTATATATCAGAGAAGAAATACTCAAGATGCAATTGTGGAGCAGCACAGTCTCTTCTGCAGCTCTCTGCCTAGTCTTGGGCCTCGCAGCCATGTGACCTGGCCTCTGCTTTGCTCCATCAATGTTACAAAGAGTTCATATCTCTTATACACAAAGTGATTGCTGTGCCAGATATATAACAAAATACATAAAATTTGTAATCCATATGTCGTCATAGTCATAATGTAGGCCTGTGTTGCTGGCTTATGTATGCACTGTACTGTAGTCACAATATAAAAAGTTTATTACACAAACAATCTAGGCATCAACCTGTAGGCAGAAACATTAAATCTCATGTATTACATGCCTCTTGAGGATTGTAGCATTATCTTTATGCTTAATTTTCTTTTGAAAATAGTACCATGAAATGTATTATGGTTACTAAAGGAGCAAAACCAATGCTATTGATAGAAACAGCAAGAGGTAAAGAGGGATGTTGTCAATTTAAAGTGAAACAATAGGTTATTAAAAAACACAAAGGTGGAAAACCAGTGAACAGTGTTGCTCGTGACTTAGCAATACCACACGGGACAATCACAATGGTCCTCATGAACAAAGAGAAACTCTCCACCCTGTTACAAGATCAGCCCTATTGGAAATTATGAGGCTGTTGCGAATATGAGTGACCCAAATCAGATATGTAGAAAATACTATTGACAGGGATTGAGGTCAAACACAAAAGTGAATCCCTCTCAGTATTTGAGGATCATTGCCTAGGGCCAACTTTGTTTGAGATACTTAGACAAAGCAGGACTAGACAGCAGTATGGTGGTCACACAGTGTCCTACTCACCTGAGCCCAGTTCTCAGACCATGCCGTGGGTGGTAAAAGACAAGCGAGTGGACTAAGAGATCTTAATGTTCAGCTTGGTGGTTCAACTTATTCTTTGGTCATGTATAATTTTTTAACTGTTATTCAAACTAGGTATCAAATATTTTATCTTTTTTCTTATATCATGACAGTAAGAAGGTAAAATCTGATTTAGACCCCTTTTGGTAAAAGGCTCATTTCTCAAAGAGCAACTTCTTTTAGTTTGAAAACTCCAGAAGTTTTTGGGTTATAGGGGTCTTTGCAGGAGCCCCATGTGGATAACCAATCACTTGACTTATTAATACAAGAGCATCAGTAGGTTGTGTCATAAACCATAGAATGAATTATTTGTCAGTCCATTAATTCACTCTTGTCATCTGTGTGTATGTTCCTGGGGTCTCTCTTGCAAACAGGCTTATAAATAAAAAATAAAGCTAAGCAATTTGTCTAAGGGCATTTGTTTTCACTCTGAACTTAGTCTGTGTATTTGAGCATGGACTAGAGCAATGTGAGAGGCACCTTAAGAAAAGTTTGATTGAAATAAGTCCGCAGACCATCTCATGTGAGTTTACTGGAAAAGAGGATTACACTTTATTGAGCACAATTGATTAAAATTCAATAGCCTTAGTTATATGTTTTAATCTATTATTTTACAAATAGAATATCTAGATTATTTGGAGACAGAGTGTGGCACCCCATCAGACTCGATTGGAAAACACTCATAAAGGCCAACAAACAGACTTTGAACCATTTATAGGCTTTTCCATTTTATTCGGTGGCTTTCTTTTTGCTGTTGCTATTTTGTTTTGGGTTTTTTTTGTTGGTTTTGAGTTCTTTTGTTGTCTTGTTTGGCTTTGCCTGTTTTTTTGTGCTTATTAATGTCTCTGCATATCTGTCTAGATAAAATAGGCAAGATAAAGAATTTGTAGACGAAAAGAATGGGACCGATGGTTCCAGGGGGGTATAGGAGAAAGGGTGATGGAGAAGGTGGGAGAAAGGAAACCAACGGGGACAAGGGAACTGCAAGTGAACTAAAATCAATGGAGGGAAGGGTATAGAGTGCCTAGTGGGGCTTAATCAAGGACCGTATAGCAGTGAGGAATTATTGAACCTGAATGAAGGCCCAACATTATGGTGGGACAAGAATAAATAAAAGGAAAT
Source organism: Tenrec ecaudatus (assembly GCF_050624435.1). Lineage (NCBI taxonomy): Eukaryota > Metazoa > Chordata > Mammalia > Afrosoricida > Tenrecidae > Tenrec > Tenrec ecaudatus. The sequence continues at coordinate 24,759,773 of NC_134542.1, read as the reverse complement.
ATAGCAAAGAAGCAGAAGACAAAGAACATTTATACAGGTCAAAAGGCAAGCATGTACATATGTAAATGTATTTTTATATAACGATAAGGGAATCAATCTATGTATTCTATCTATATGTTAAGAACTAAGGTTGCAGATGGACATTGGGCCTCAACTCAAGTATTCCCTCAACACAAGAACACTTTGTTCTAATAACCCGGCATTCTGAGATGCTAACCTTTCGGACATGATCACTGAAGACAAATGGGTGCATAAGCAAATGTGGCGAAGAAAGCTGATGGTGCTCAGCTTTCAAAAGATAAAGCTTCTGGGGTTTTAAAGCTTGAAGATAAACAAGTGGCCATCTTGTTGAGAAGCAAGAAAGCCCACATGGAAGAAGCATACCAGCCTGTGTAATCATGAGGTGTCGAAGGGATTGGGTATCAGGCCTCTAAAACCCAGAACAAAATCATACCCAATGTGATGTGGGGGTTGGGGATAGTGGGTGGAGACCCAAAGTCCATCTGAAGACAATTGGACAACCCCTCACAGAAGGGTCACAAGTAAGAGATGAACCAGGCAGGGTGCAGTCTAGCAGTGATGACTAGCTTTTTGGTGCTTCCTTTCCCCCGCTATCATGACCCCATTCTACCTTACAAGTTGGATTAGAGCAGAACATGCAAACTGCTACAGTTAAGAGCACAACACAGGGAATCCAGAAGAGATAAACCTCCCAGGACCAACAATGAGAGTAGAGATATCAGGAGGATTAGGGGAGGGTGGAGAGAGAAAGAGAGAATCGATCACAAGGATCAACAAATAACCCTCTCCTAGGGGGACAAACAACAGAAAAGTGGGTGAGGGTCAACAGAGAATGATGTAAGATATGAAAATAATAATCTATAACTTATCAAGGGTTCATGAGGGAGGGGTAAAAAAATGAAGAACTGATATCAAGGGCTCAAGTAGAAAGAAAATGCTTTGAAAATGATCCTGGCAGCATATGTAAAACTGTGCTTGACACAATGGCTGAATGTATGGATTGTGATGAGAGATATAAGAGCCCCCAATAAAAGTATTAAAATATATATCTGGGTTTATCAGAGAATTTTTATTTCATCTTATATAATATTATTATAATTGTTTGAATATACTTTTGTAGGTTATACTAGATTATTTTCTAATGTATTTTATGAAAATTTCTGTTCATATAATAATAACCATAATATAGGTAAACATTCATTGAACACTTATTAGGTTCTAGGCACTAGGGAAAACATTTGTGTATATTTTCTTAGTGCTTTTATTATGTTTGGTATTATTTAAAACTTGAATGGATTATCCTGAAAACTCAGTTCTTATTTAAGGTGCTTAGAGAAAAAGCATATGTTTGCAGGACCTTCAAAATGTTCATGAAAAAAATAGGCTTGAAAAATAATGGAATTTTCCCGTGAAGTTTTGAAGCTCCTTCATAGAAAAGAATACTGCGGCACAGAGAGGTTGAATTATTTGTGTAATCAGTGACATAAAGATAGAGATGTATATTTTCAGCGTCACCTCATTGTGACAAACATAACAATAAGAAATCTGTAATGCAGAAACATTGGCATATTTCTCATTCCATTATATGCTCTTTGAAGTTGGGCATAGCTCCCTCTCAAATCAACTCAAAGTTGCAGAATATGAGAAGGTGGAGCCAACCTGGTAGGAAATGAAATATTCTTTTAAAATACCCTAAAGATATAAATGGTTCTTTGCTATCAATATTTTAAAAAGTAAGTATTAAAGTTTATGTATATTTTTCCTTTTCACTGGCTTCTCTTTGATATATATGGCAAATCAGCTTCACTTTCAACATTCTTCATTTATTCCACTTGATTAACTAAAACAAATGAAAAAATAATATAGAATAAAATAAGCATTCTCTGTGTTAAGAAAGTCACAAGTCAAAGGAATAAAAAATGTACATGATGCTAATAGGTGTTTGTCTAGCATGTTTAAAACACATTCAGATTTGGAGGTAGAAATCAACAATTCTAGGACAGATAGTTATACATAAAACCTGTTGTGCTTCTGAGGTTATAAAAACACAACTACCGTATATACTCGAATATAAGCCGACCTGAGTATAAGCCGAGGTACCTAATTATTACCTGAGAAACCAGAAAAACTGATTGACTCGAGTATAAGCCTAGGGTGGAAAATGCAGAAACTATTGGTGAGTTTCAATAATCAAAACAAATGAAAATAAAATTATTAAAAATTGAGACATCACTGGGGTAATGTAGATAAATATTTATTTTAAATAAAAAACATAAATAAAAGGACAACAAGTCATTCAACATTAGTAAACCAGCACAGTAAGTGGAAAATAGGTTCAACAAAATCAATAAGGTATCAACAATGACACCTTAAGAGTACTATTCCCTGAGCTCAATCAGCAACCAAGCTAAAATGTAAAGAGTTAAAATCCTTCAAAACTGGATTCTTCATCATCATCCATATCCCAACGCAGACCTTCAGCTGGTGTGAGGTCATCATAGACGCTGTCCTCACTGAGATCACCGTCATCACCATCACTGCTGTCATTTTCATACAAAGTGCAGTCTTCACTGCCATCCATAGCATTACTAATACTACATTTCTGGAAGGCATATCGCATCATGTCTTCTGGAATGTCTTCCCATGCATCTCGAACCCACATTGATATTAACTCTATGTCAGGCTTCATGAGATTTCCTCCTTTTGTTAGTCGGGCTTGACCAGATGACATCCATTCATGCCACATCCTTCACACATTGTCTTTAAAAGGCTTATTCAGAGATATACATCATAGGGTGGCTCTGATTGGTTAGATGTGAGTAAACAAACATTCAAAGCCCTGCAGTGTCAGTGGGGCTTTGAATGAACAGCAGAGAAATGGCAATCACCCGCAAGATAACAGGCGCTCGTCCTGTTACCTCGGGGGGGGAGGGGGGGACCTGGGTGGGACCCCAGCGAGATGTTACACTTCGCTGGGGTACCACTGACCCGTGTATAAGCCGAACTCCAGTTTCTTAGCACATTTTTTGTGTTGAAAAATTCGGTTTATACATGAGTATATATGGTATTAACAAAATTGAAAAGGAAATCTCAGATTTTGCCATTTTAAGAGTTTTGGGTGGTTCCTTTGAAGATATCAACAGGATTTTCTTCCAAGTTCTTTTCCTCGAGTATAGAAATTGCTGCTCTGTAATGCTAGTCTAGCCTGGTGACATATCACAAGACTATAAGAGAATACCTTTAGCAAAGGTCCGAACTTTGCCCTACATCATCAATGAAATGTCAACTTGAAAGCCCAAGGTATCTGGGGCCAGTGGAAAGAAAAGGAAGGGAGGATAGATGAAGGAGCTCAGAAAATGGACAGTTTAAAACAAAAAGTTTATGTGACCAGTACCTCTAGATCTTTTAGCTCCATGGGAATACAGCTGAAGATAAATTAGGGAAACGGGAGTGTTAAGAGGAAATGAAAGGGCATTGCCTCAGGTCATATTTCCAAGAAATAGCCTCCGAGATGGAGATTTATGTCCAGGCAGTTTATCCGAAACTTACAGTTAGGAAGTGAGAGAAAGTGCAGATCGAGGAGATAAGCTGCATGAAGTGACAAAAGGGACCTCTATTAATGACAACAATCTAGTAAATAATGGAAGAACAACAGAAACAACAAAAAAAGGTCAAGAAAATCCACACTGAAAGGGAACTCAAAACAAATTTGAGAAGAAAAAAACAACTAAAGAAACCAAAAACATCACATACAAAAACCCCGCAAAATGAAAGCAACAAATCCACACATATCAATAATGACTCTGAATGTAAATTGACTGAATGCTCTAGTAAAGAGACAAGAAGTAGAAAACTGGATAAGAAGACAATATGTTGCTTACTAGAAACATACCATAGACGCACACATACACACACAATAACCTAATGATTAAAGGGTAGAAAAAAGTAACAAGCCAATGGAAATTCACAAAAAGCAGGAATGGCGATATTATTTGCTGATAAACAGACATGAAAATAAAATCAATCATCAAAGACAAGGAAGGGCATTACATTTGAATTTAAAGGACAATTAAACAAGAAGACTTAGTCGTTATAAACATATGTGCCCAGTTAAAGACCCTCAAAATACACTAATCAAGCTCTTTTAGCTCTTTTGAAGAAATAGACACTACAAACATAATAGTAAGAGATTTCAATAGATCATTCTTCAGGAAGGGCAGAACACCAAAAATCAATTCAATAAAGATGCAGAAGAAAAAAATAAAACAATCAACTTGACCTCTTAGACTCAGAACAGTCCACCCAACAAAAAAGGCATTCTTTCCCAATACACTTGGAACATTTACTAGAATAAACCATATATTAGGTTAAAAAAACAATCCTTAATATATTTTAAAACATTTAAATACAAACTGTGGTACTTATATAATTGTTTGTCAATTTGATGATTAAGAGTGAAGTGGGGAGGCTAACCTATCAATCAGATCATAGCCGATGAGGCCTTTGTGTGGGCATGACCTTCTCTTGTGCCTTCTGGGAACTCCTGTATTTTCTTCCTTGGTGGTGGGAGACACTTTCTCTTTCCACTCATTCCCTTGGAGACTCTCTACTGACAAGACTCAGTCCTTTGAAGACTCTCTAGTGACAGGACACATGGCACTATGCGGATAGACCCCATGCTATGGGTACTGGAGAAAGCCATGTAGAGACCCCTGCCAGTGCTGAGATGCTTACAATGCCCCTGGATACAAAGACTTTCTACCCACTGGCCTGTGATCATACTGCATTCAGCATCATTGCATGTGTTTCGTGAGTCTGAAGAGGACTTTGTAGATCGGTATCAGACATATGGGTTAATATTGGACTTATGGGCTTGGACTGGACTGGGTTGGGATGCTTTCTTAATGTACAATTACACTCTATACAAAACTTCTCTTATGCACATATGACTTTCTATGGATTTGCTTCTCTAGTCTACCCAGACTAACACACAAACCATTGTCTCAGATGACAACTTCATAAAACCTGAATTTAAATATGAAGATCAAGGGGAGGGATTAAATACATGGAAACAGGACACTTGGTTTAAAAACAAGTGGGTAATTGAAGACATAATGAATGAAGCCACAGCACACAGAAGAGGAGGAGAAGATGAAGCAGGGAGGAATAAAAAAAGTAATTATGCATCAGTAAAACATCCCAGGCCCAGTCTAGGTCAAATCCATATGTTCAATATTAGCTCATAAATCCAATATTAGCCCATGAATTCCACTTCAGATCCACACAGCAAATACAATGATGGTGAATGCAGGAAAATCACAGGCCAGTGGGTGGAGAGTCCTGTGGGTCCAATGGCAGTGGCTGCATCTCCAGGCCTCTGGTTGCCATCAGGCTCCACGAGGCTTGTCTACAAGAACATGAAGCAGAGAGTGTGCCTTGCCTCCAGGGAGGAGGAGAAGAAATTCCCAGAATCCTCATGGTAGGTGTGACGTAGTGACCTGCTTGACAGGCTAGACTCTACCTCTCTATTCTAATTGTCAAGTTGACATGAAATTATGTAACTGCCATAGACCACTCCTTGTCAACCTGACACTTTCCATGTACTCTTTAGCCACACATAATTTTTAAACAAAACAATAGTATGATCATATTTGTGCCTAAAAGGATAAAACTAAAAAGCATACAATTCAAAGTGTGTCAGCCCCATTTAACCATAATATTCCGTAAGTGAACAGAACAATATTCTATGCTTAACAATTGCAGTTATGTGAGCACCTACACCATAAGCCTATCAACATATTTCCCCACCTATGAAAGTCTGTAAGCCAGCCACTTCATGCCTTTGTCTGTCCAATTTTGGGTATCTATCTACACTTCCCACTTTCATCAACCCAGTGCTCTGAGGAGACAAACATGCTCTGAATCTTCATTCAATTTGGAACTGTTAGATCTCTCTGGGCATAGATATCCCTCGGTCCTTCATGCCGAAGCCTGGTTTGTGATCCGAGTGAGTTTTATGAGCTTGAGAAGCAGTTTCGGGTTTACACAGGTACCCACAGGGCTCCTCCCGAACGTGCAGCCTGCCTGAAAGCTGCTCGCAGAGTCACACAAAGTCTCCTGGGTCAACTGCCTTTTCAAGGATTCTGGGAAGGCATGGTGGATGACCCCTGGTCAACCCCACTAGCTGAATTGAATTCACCTGGTCTAAGTGGGCCAGTCCAGGTGTAGCACCCACCCATGTGTACCCAGCAGGAAACCTGAACCTCTGAGCATGTGCAGTGTGCCACTCCTTTGTTTCCATAGCTCAGACCAATGGGCATGTGTTAATGGACGCCCCAGCCCCATGCTGGCCTAACCTAACAGAACCTCGCGTGAGTCTGCATCCATTAGCAAAGTCAAATCAGACTGGCTGTCTATAAAGTCAGCAGCAATACGCACCAACTCACAGGCTCAAAAACCTTATCTCCATCTAGTCGGATTCTGCTTCACTCAGTGTGGGTTGCCTCACCTAGCCTCACCAGGGTGCCCATTGGCCACCTCAACCTTTCGACCATGTGCTCCATCACACATTCTCAGCAACCCTCCTAGACCCCTTATGTTAGGTTATTTACTTCAGGCCACTCAACCCACTCTTTTGTTCTTCTCCAGTCCCTGTTAACCAGGTCCACAAGTGTCAGTGGCCAAACTCAACCCATCTCTTTATTGCTGTATTTCTCGCACTTCTACTCACAAGTGGATCCAGGTGGTCACCTGGCAAGCATTTGAGCTTGCTCACAGTTTCCCTTTAACATTCAGTCCTAGAGAGGAGAGTTCCTTCATGGCTTCATATTTTTCCAACCTCAGACAAAAATCAAAGTTCATAAAGCCAAATAATTCTATTTTGCTTCAGGCCCTCAACAGCCCCCTAGGCAAGTCTCTTTGAATGCAAATGTCCTGAGTGCTCCAAAGCATTGGTGGGGCTTAACTTTTTAGAGTCTTCTATCTAGGCTTATCCTAACTCATTTAAAGATTCAAATTGTGGCTGAAACAGTGAGCTTACAAACTCTCTGTTTATACTTTCCAATAATCATTTCTATCAATCATTACATCAATAATAATAGGCAGAAGAAAAATATATAAGCCTAATAGAACCAGATCCTAAACTCAATCTTAACACAACCACATTCCCTATTTAATTTACCTTAACTATTCCATGCATATGCATACGGCTTTAGGCCTCTTGCTGCATCAATCCAGAGCAAGACCTTCTGTCAGCCATTTTGACTAGGCAGCAGGGTCTCAAAGGAGAAGTTCAAGGGGCTATTTTTTCCCTGACCTCACAATTTACATTTATTACATTCCCTTTTTACCATTTCAGACAGGAATAACCAAAAACAACAATCAAAGAAAATAATCAAAACTTTAACTGCTGATATTCTTTCCTGTAAACTGCATGGCCATAGCTGACCTCTGGCTAGCCATTGAAGAAAATCTACCGTGAGGGAGAGAGCATCAGTGAACCAAGGTGAAAACGGAAAGAGTGGTACTTTTAGAATAGTAGTAGACAAAAATAATATGGTCGTCCAGGCCACTTATGCAACTTACTTGTACTTACTTGTGACCTCTGGACATATTGGTGACCCATCCAGGTGGATCATTTCCATCTTATTACAAAATTGCTGCGGGAAAAATTTGGCCTAATGACATAATGATTTGGATAGAAGTCAACTTATAATGAGCAGTTCTGGGAACATGGTGCTCAATGTCCTACAGATGTAGTCTATCATGACTAAGGCCCCCGGGCACATCACAATTATTTTCCTGAATGAAATATAGTTCTCTGAAAGCTATAGCATAGTGTTGCTCCAAAAACCTCTCCACCTATGACACGAGTCTCCTGTAACGGTAAGTCCTAAGTCAAGTCCCAAAGCATCTTTCTTATCACAGATACTTCTGATATAATAATCTTCAACTTATTTTAGAATTCTATAATTGTCATTTATTTATGAGGGCTTAGTTCTATAACCATGTATATAGCGTACTTTCAAGTCTGACCTATAGAGATGTCAGTTTCTCATTGACATTGGTGCAACTCTCGCCAATAGATTCCGTAGTCCTTTGATGCATGTCATAAGTGCCTTGGATTGCCAAAAGAACAAACAAACCTGTTCAGTCCGAATGATCCTTAGAAGCAAAGATGCTGAGACTTCATGTCACCTATTTTGGACATGTTATCAGGAGAGACCAGTTTCTGGGAAAGGACATCTGAGTGGTCAGGTAGGAGAACAAGGAAGAATAGGGAGACTGTAAATGAGATGTGTTGACACCATGGCTGGAAGAATCAACTCAACCATAACAACAATTGTAAGGATGGTGCATGAACAGTCAGTATTTTGTTCTGTTGTACGTAGGTAGGGTCACTATGAATTCGAACTGACCTGATGCCACCTAACTGGACCGTGTTGTTAGGGGCCATCAAGTTTGTTCGAACTCCTATCAACCCTACGTATAAAAGGATGAAATGTTGACCAGTCCTATCCATCCTCACATTTTTTTATAGTTGATATATATTTTACCAAAATAAAAAAGAAAGTAAAACCAAAAAAGTAGTTGCAGTGCCAGCTCTCACTCCCGGTGACTGCGTGTATGTCAGAGTAGAAATGTGTTCCTCATTATGCGGAATGGCTGACGCTGATGTCTTGGAAGCATATCGCTAGGCCTTTATTCCAAAGTGCCTCTAAATTGGTTCAGCCATGCACCTTTTCAGTTAGCAACTGAACACCTCAACCATTTGCACTCTCCGTGGTCTCCAAAACAAAATTACATAGTTATAAGAAATATTAAATAGTTATAAGAAATCAGGCTGTTGACTTCATCTACACTGGCCATTGAATGTTACTAAAGTTATAGTTATTGCTGATTATTTTTTCCCTTGATAGTAATTTCCACTTCACGTGGGTGAAACATATTTTTAAAATTAAAGGAGAGCATTTAGGAGGCTTGTTATAAATCTACAGAACGTAAAAACTTATTAAGAATTCCATCTGCATAGAAGTCATTTGACCCATCTTGGACTACTTTCAACATTTATCAAATAAGAGAGTTTAAAACCATGACTTTGAAAACCTCCATACATGTTTTTGGTGTTTGCTTGCTTGTTTGTTTTTCTATGCAGACACCAGGTACAAGGATTCAGTATAGTAGAACAGTCACATGCTAATTACAGTCATGTTCTTTGACATTGTGAGTTAAGAGTATCATTTTTTTTCTTTTTTTTAAATCATTTTATTGGGGGCTTGTACAATTCTTATCACAATTCATACATCAGTTGAATCAGGCATTTTTGTACATATGTTGCCTTCATTTTTTTCTAGACCTTTACTCTCCTTTGAACCCTTGTGATCAGCTCCTCCCCCCTCCTTCCCCACCCCCACTTTCATAACCCCCTGATAGAGTGTAAATTGCTATTATGTTCCTCTCTCACACCGACCACTATCTCCCTTCCCCCATGTTTTCTGTTGTCCTTCCCCCTGTAGAGGGGTGTATGGTTACATGTAAATACATTAATCCACAAAATAAAGGTATTGGCCCATGTACATGTGTTTATACAGCAATACACTGAGGAAGGGGATGGACTTTGGGCCTCTGCTCATACCTTCCCTCAATGAAAGAACACTTTGTTCTAATCAATTGGCAGTCTGAGATGTTCACCCTCCTGACACAATTGCAGAAGACAAAATGGGTGCATAAGCAAATGTGGTCAAGAAGGTGGATGGTGCTTGACTATTAAAAAATATAGCGTCTGTGGTCTTAAAGGCTTGAAGTTACACAGGCTGCCATTCAGTAGTGAAGCAACAAGTCCACATGGAAGAAGCACACCACTGGTGTCTTCCTGAGGAGTCATATGGACTGGGTAATAGTCATCAACAAACACATAACAAACAAAAACATTGTTGAGAACAAGGGAGGCTGGAGCAGAGATCCAAAGCCCATCGACAGTGGAACAATCTCCCTGCAGAGGGACCACAGCGAAGGGATGAGTCACCAGAGTGCAGTAAAACATCGATGAAACATACTATATTCCTCTGATTCCTTGAGGCTTCCTCACCAACCCCCCACTACCATGATCCCAGTGCTGCTTCTCAATTCAGACTAGACCGGGACATGTACACAGGTATAGAAAGAGATGGGAGCTCTCGACACACAGAATCCAGGAACAGGAGTGGGAATAGTGATACCAGAAGGGTAGGGGGAAGAGAGGGAGAGGAAGGGAGAAAGAGTATCTTTAGAAATTAATGTCTTCTAAGCTTTGATAAGATCAGCTCTACCATTCTGATCTAGGAAAAGCAAACAGATTTTCTATGGATACGCAAAATAAGAGCTTCTATAGATCAAGAGGGTGATCTAACGGTCTTGAATTGGCTCACAGATCAGTTTGTGCACATCTCTTCTCAATTTGTTTAGTTATGTTATGTTAGGATCTTGAAATTGGCCACTGTGGGACTATTTATACATTTAAAATGACAAAAACTACATATCAAGGCTTTAAAGAAATAGTTTTTGAGCTGGATGGTAAACATTTCTACCTGCCACAAAGGTGAACTAGGTAACTAAAGAATTACTTGGGATCTCAAAATAAATTTTCTTTCTACCAAAGGATTGGATTCATTCCAGAAATTAAAAGGCAATTCCTTCCAAAGGAACAAAAGGACATGACTAACATGAGAGTTAGTGAGTTATTTTACTAAACCTGTGCAAATAAGATACTTTGCTTAAAAACCAATTTACAGATACTATCCAGTTCAGAGAAGCATATATAGATTAAATCCAAAATTAAATTGTTCTATTTGCAATCAGTTCATTTAAGCTTATGCATTCTGAAAGAGAGGGTAAATTAAATGAAAATTTTAAAATTTGAATTTGATAGAGAAAAAGTTCTGCTATTTCCAAGAGGAAATGACAAGGGAAAACCTCTAATTTCTTGGTTAAAATATTCTATCATTGATTCTTCTGTTTTGTTTGTTTCTCTTGTCTATGTCTCCTTCTTCCATTTTGGATCTTTAAATATATTTACCTTTTAATTTCGGATGGAAAAGGATTGGAAAGAGAACAGAATTCTCAATTCCATTAGTTTTCACTTTTGTTTCCCACCTCCCACCACCCCCGCCCCCCAAAATGAATGGTTCCTGACCTGGTTTGTTGAAATAAGTAATTTTGAAGTATGTTTGTATTTATCTGAAATTTCAGCTATTCATAATTATGCTATGTTTCAGGGAAACTTCCTGAACCATGTGTTTTGACCCTTGAGAATAATAAGTTTAATATTTTTATTACACTGCATGGTATTGTCTTCTGCCAACAGAGAACATTTTTGATATCATGGGTATCCAACCACAGTACCCAAAGAGTTATAAGTAAAGACTAAAAATGCCCAAATCAAGGGTTGGTGATTGTTTCTGCCCAGAGAGAGTTGGTTGCTATTTAGAAGTTGATTTGGTACTTTATTAGGAAATTTCCTGGAATTCAGGTTAACAGCCAAAAGGTAGTTGAATTGCCTCATTTTTGGTAATATAATGAGAAAATGTGGCTACTCCACCACTACTGAAAGCTGTGAGGTCAGAGAGTCACTCAGTCATTCACTCCACAAATACCTGTTGTTACCCAGCATGAACTTTATACTGAAGGCTTACAAAGCAGGAAGTCCAAAATTTTTGTTACAAAGCAGTAGCAGTTTGATTTTGTTACTTGCCATTGAGTAAATTCTGACCACAACAGTCCCATTTATCCAGAGTAGAATTTTTCTATGGATTTCCAAGGTTATGATCTTTGGGAAGCTGATTGGTCTTTCTTCTAAAAGCTACTGGCTTAATTGCAGCTACTAACCTTGACATGATTATGGTTTTCACCATCCAGGACTTCTCTGTACAACGACTATTTTCTTTTAAAATTTAAATTACAGGCAGTCCTCAGGATACAAACAAGTTTACGTCTTAACTCTACAACAGTGGTTCTCAACCTTCCTAATGCCATGACCCTTTCATACAGTTCCTCATGTTTTGGTGACCACACCAACCATAAAATTATTTTCGTCGCTACATCATAAATGTGATTGTACTACTCTTGTGAATTGGGCGACCCCTGTGAAAGGGTTGTTTGACCCCCAAAGGGGTCAGGACCCATAGATTGAGAACTGCTGCGCTACAAGAATGTTTAACCCCAAACCCATTGCCATGAAGTAAATTCTGACTCATAGTGACTGGACCTCTAGTGGTGTAGGGCTATGGGTTGAGATGCTAATCAAAAGATCAGCAGTTGAAACCCACCAGCTGCTCCTCAGGAGAAAAATGAGGCTTTCCTACTGCCAGAGATTCACAGCCCAGAAACCACTGAGACAGTTTTTCTTCGACCTATATGGTCGTTATGAGTCAACATGGACTCCATGGCCATGGGTTTGGTTTTTCAGTGCAACAAAAGGCGTACTGGTGGAACAGGTGACTATACCCTGAGGTACTAACTGAAAGGTCAGAGGTTTGAACCCACCAACTGCTCTGTGCGAGAAGATGAGGCTGTCTGCCCTCCCAGAGATTTAAGACCTTGAAAATCCAAAGGGACAGCTCTCTGTGTCCTACAGGATTACTCTGAGTCAATGGCAGGGAGTTTAACTTTTGTTAGTTAATTGTGAGGCGCAATTTGTTGTGAGCAGTGGTGCGTTGGGTTGTTTCAAGGAGGGGGCAATACCATAAAGGACTAGTAGTTGTCCATAGTTCAGACTTTAGTAGAAAGATAAAGATGGAGAACATATTATAAGAAAACATGCCTTCTTCTTTCAAAGAAAGATACTAGTGAATATTGCCTCAAGAAATAAAATTATAGTCATCTTAAATAGAATTGTGGGAGTGTAGAACTAAAATAAAAAATGAACATAAGACCACATTTCTTAAAGAGAGGTGGCAGGAGAGTTGGTATTTAGCACAGATTATTTTGTAGTATTTGCTTTTGTTCACATGTGTGACTGCTTGGGTAAAACATAGAATATTTGAACCAGATTGCATTGGGTCATTAGAAACTAATGGGGGAAGGCAACCCGGATATCTGACTATGAAAGTCAGATTACAAAATACATGTTCAAACTACAAGTTCTCACATTTATACATGCTTTAGAAATAATGCACATTTGGAAAAAGTTTTAATATTGACGATGCACGTCAATAACTGCAGACATCATAAACGATACACGTTGGGAACAGGAACGCACTTAAGAAAACCAGATACATTTGGAAACAAAAGGGTACTGCACTAAGATTCAACATTAGTTTAAAGATCCTTTAATTTAGTTGATCTAGTTTCTTTTTGATGAACTTCTAACCTTCAAATAAACCGCAGAATAAACAACTAGATCATCCCCAGCATAGTAAATCATCTTTGTGAACGTAATTAATACAATTGAGTATCTGACTCCCTGAGCAAGAGTAAGGGGAAATAAACAATGTGAAGGAAAGGTCCCAGTAGATACTGCAGTGAGATTATTCCAGATGCAATTCCAAGACTCAGTTTCAGCCATATGCAAATAGACTTGAGGAGAATAAATGATTTTTTTGTGTGTTGTTCTCTGACCTTAATAATAGTGAGTTTCAATTTCTATAATAGAACTTTTATTTTTTCCTTAACCCATACGCTTCCACTAAAAGCACATTTATCACCAAACATGATTTATTGAAAACACTGTTCTGTATTCAAGAGAGTATCAGCACATGTTGGGTATTAAAAAAAAGGAGGCATCTGTAGATGCTGTACATTTGAAAGACATTTCAAAACCTTCTTGGGAAGAGGAGATAACACTTATTAAAGTCAAAGTCTCCTCAATTGTTTAACTTTTAAAAATCAAAATGTCAACTTTGGAGTGTTTGAAATAAAGCTGGCTTTCCTAGCACTGTGAAAACTTCCATTTGGCTCTGCTTTCAAGGCTTTAAAACAATAAAAAGAACTTTAGTTTGGGTATAGACTGTCTCACCCTTTTCAAAGATATGAATTGCTTAGCGAAATCATACTTTTTACTACTGAAATATGAACTTTCAACAGTTTATTTTGAAAATTCATATGATTGAATATGATTATGTGCCCTATTTCTAAATATTAGCCAGAAGCAAGGTCAATGTTTTTAAAGTTTAATGTTACTCTTATTTTTAATAAATAATGGAGCTGAAGGTTAAACATGATAGTATCTAAATTGTCATCCAAATCACCATTCAGGTACGGCTTGTAACATAGGAATTTAATAGAACCCATATCTAGATGTCTGATTGTGTGCTCTTGTTCCTGAATAACATTCCAGAATCACTGAAATCCTATTTGCATTTTCAGACCAAAATACACTCTGACATCATCCCTATCATCAGGGAAGAAGAAAATAAGTGCAATCCAATGGTACCAGTTCAAGATGATCATGCTCCTCACTCTACACAAATTATTGCCCTCACACATCCAATACCGAGGGTCTTCATTGAGGTCTGTCAACTGCCCATTTCTAGGCCGTCCCCCCAGTCCTTGCTGTGCTTGACGTCACTGCTGTAGCCACTGCTCTCTGATCTTACAGACAGGGCGGGTCTTCATTTCCCCAAGCACGGTGACCTTCTCCACAATTGGTCCCTCTTGATACCATGATACCATGTCCAAGTCCAAGCCTATCTTGCCATCTTTGCTTCTAAGAAGCATTCTGGATGTGCATTGTCCAAGACAGATTTGTATGCTCTTTCCAACTCATTCCCTATTGAATCAATTCTGACATATAGCAGTTCTATAAGACAGGATATAACTGCTCCTATGGGTTCCCGAGAGTGTAATGCCTTACATTGGTAGAGCTCATCTTTTTCCAGTGTAGCTTCTGGGGGGTTGAGACTGCTGACCTAGCAATTAGCAGCCTCATGCATGGTGTATTCAGGATGTTTCACGAACACCACAATTCAAAGGCATCGGTTCTACTTGGATCTTCTTTATTCATTGTACAGCCTTCACATGCACATAATGGCTTGGTTGAGTGTATCTTTGTCCCCAAAGTAATATCTTTGCTTTTTAATATTTAACGATGTCTTTCTAGCCTGTAAAGAGATTGTAGTCTTGGAAACCCCTAGGTCAGTTCTGCTCTGTCTTCTAGGGTCGCTATGATTCAGAATTGACTCAATGGCAGTGAGTTGTGGTGTGTAGTGTTGCCAGCAGATCTTTCCCAGTGCAAAATGTCCTTTGCAATTTTGACTGATGCTTGCCTGGGAGTAATTGTGCACATAAGTAATGAAATCCTTGACAACTGTAATTGTTTCTGTTTAGCGTGATGCTTCCCTTTAACTTGTGAATATTTGGCAAAGGCCTCCCCTTGTGCCTCAGTTCACGGGAATACATTTTCTCTTACTTCTAGCCATGTTTATTTATTTTCCTCCTTATCAAGTTGTTATTGCAAATCTTTATACTGTAGGCACTTGTCTCATGGAGGAGCAATAATCCTCACTTTAGGAAACTTAAAGTTGAATGTGCCAAGAAAATAGGAAGCCACTATTCTCATTTGCCTACTGACCCCAGAATCCTAATTCTGCTTCTAGAGTCCAGTCTTTCTAACATTCTAGAACTGGAGTCCTACTTCAGACCCACCAGCAATCATTCACCTCCCACCTCCATACCCTACACCTCCCAGTTGGATTTCAGCAGAGTGTATTAATGTCAGATTGCATTTGTCTGGACCACAGACCGTTATCATCTTGGACCCTGTCTTCCTCACAGATGCAAACCCAATACATACCTTTAATTTCTTGGACTGAATAATTTATATTCTGATTTTTACTGATGACAAGCAATTAAGCCAACTTCCTTGAGATTCTCATCTGCGTATCATTGGTGAATTGGTCCCAGGATCCCCACGAACACCAAAATATGGATGCTAAAGTCTCTCTCATAAAATGATTTAATATTTGCATACAACACCATGCGTCCTCTCATATATTTTCAGGAATCATTAGGTTCCTTATACTTAATATGATATAGCTGCTATGTATAAATTCCATCATAGAGTTTGATGCATTACTTTGACCACATAATTTTATTTCCTTAATATTTTCCACCTGTAATTGATGAGACTGTGGATGTTGAACCCACAGATATAAAGGACTGATTGTATTTCATTAAGAGAGAGACAAATGATTACACAAACTCATTTGAAATTGCAGAAGAGAAAGAATGTGACTAATATATGTTTGATTATACATTATCGCTTTGGGTAGCTAACTGAAAAG